>NC_083407.1:77741336-78363122 GCF_020745735.1 Hemiscyllium ocellatum | reverse complement strand
GTGAATGCTGAGGAAGGAATTCTTCACTGGTCATAAAATGTGAGAGTTTCCGCTGGAGGCTATGCCAATAAGTCGTTCTACCATAACCTGCTTTTGTCAACACAAATTCACCGTAATACGATTGATGAATTGGGAACGCTATTTCTAAAACATGACCTTTTAAAATGTGTGTTGGCTGTAACGTGTTTACATTGCCAAAACTTTAAGTGCTGTTTCTTTAGCGCGATTTTTCTATAATGCAGGGTTGCACAAGAACGCAATCATTGCATTATAGAACTGACTGTATATACCCATCACTGAATCAGTCTTGACATTCATTTGTGCTTCATTTTTCAATAATCTTGTCAACAGCAAAATGAGTGGCATTAACTTCAATAGTGAAATAATAAAAAGGAATTTTCCCTAGATCTCATTTAGCTTGTGTTCAGGCTACTGCTGGAGATAATCTCTGCTGAAACACATATTCCCTAGAATTAAGTGTCCATGGGTTTAACACTGAGATCTACAAGTGGGTGTTTAAGTCACGTGAAATGATAAGAGTATCATAGCGTAAAATTGATGAGAATCAATGAATGAAATATGGAGATTTTGGTACTAATCTGGTATTTTTCAGTATCACTGAGGAGCAAGCAATGCTGTTGAAGAAAATGTTCTTGATAAATAGAATTCAGCCAACAGTGTGCCAGAGCTGGACCTCCCAATTGGCTATCCCACTGTTCTGTTAAAATCAACTATCTACCCCACCACCACCCCTCCGCCAGTATCTAATAAAACAAAACTTGGCACATCAGAAAACATTGGTGCGTATTAAAAATGATCGGTTACTTCTGTCTTTGTTTCTCAGGGTGATCCAGGTCCGATCGGTCCCTTAGGGTCTCCTGGTAAAGAAGGACCCCCAGGTCTTCGGGGTGACACTGGCCCACCTGGAAAGACTGGTGATCCTGGCCCTCCTGGAACACCCGGTACCCCAGGTGATAAAGGCGAATCTGGAGATGATGGTCCAACTGTAAGTACAATTAAATATTAAAATTATAATCTAAAATTAACAAGTACAGATTGTTACTTGTGCCATTACACAGAGGCATGGTATTAATATTTTAGTCATTAAAAATAAAATACTGTCTTGCTCTTCAGCTTTGGAGATTATCTCATTCTGCAAATAGGCACGCTAAGTGCAATCTATATTTCTTGTAATGAGTGCACGCAGGTGGAATTTAACTTCAAAAATAATCAGGTGCATTTGAGTCAAGTTTAAGATTAAAATGTGAAACATCTGTTGCAGAGTCATATTTATTTGTGGCTCTTACTAATGCACTTTAAGAAGACAAGTGTAAATTCCAGGCTGAGAGTCGAACATTTTCAACATTAGCTCAGTTTCCTGGGGCTGAGGAATTTGGCAGTTTTATCAAAGCAAGGACTTGATGGATTCAGAAGGTTGTTGTCTTCACATTTACCTCCTGGATCCAGCTGGGAAAGCCTTGACACTTTACAGATCCACCACCACCCCCCACCCCCGCTCCTACACTCCCACTGATACAAGACCTCAAATCTCCCCCCATACCCCTCAAACCTCTGAAACTCAATTTTCAGCCCCTGAAACTCAATTTTCCCACCTCCTGACCTGTCCAATTTTCATCCCTCTCAAGGCCTTTTAACCTTCCTGTAGCATCAACAACCTTGAAACTCTTCTGTCCGTGGCTTAATCTGCTTTCCTCTCAAATGATTGAGAGCTCTCCCAATCCTCCTGCCTGTCAACCATTTATTTTTTTACTCCAGATAAACTCTTCTTCTTTCCCTCAACCAGTTGACTTCCTGCCTTTCCTCTGCACTTACTAATTGATTGACCCCATTCCTCTCTCTTGCACTGACTTCCCTGATACTGTGGGGGCTGTCAAAATTGACTACCTTGTTGCCAGATGCGGTGGAGTTAAAACTCCCGATTATGTTCCCCACTCTTTCTAACCAACCCATTACCACCTTCTTCTTTCTCGTCCTCCTCAAGCCTATTGGTATATGAGGTGGATGAATGTATGCATAATGTGCTTCCATAGCAAGAGATTTTCCTGAAACAGGTCACTAGCCTGTTATCAAAGTCTGTAACTCGAGATATGCCAATTCACATTAAGCATGATGGAGCAGGAAACCCTCCCACTCTTACTGCTTGCTCTATCAGAAGGATTTACAGATTGATCATTCGGCTGTTTGGTTTGATTATGAATGTGCCATTGCCATCAAACGGCAAGCGGTGCTTGAACCCAGACCTTCACACTGTGCCATATCTGTGGCACAGGGTCTCCCTTAATTAACTCTCACTGAGGAAAGAAAATCCATTATCTACAAAATGTTTTATCAATTGCTGTTTCTTGTTATCAAGCTGTTATACACTATAATAAATATTATACTAGCTCATGACAAAGAGAGTGACTGCTGTGAAAATGTTTACGTCCCTTTGTTACTTCTGCGGGTTCATTAATCACCCAAATCCCTGGCATTGAGCTGCTGACATACTACTACAGGTACCAATCAGCCTCTTACAATGGAACAATGTGTAAACAAATATTATTACTCTTTAGGAGTATTATTTAAGGAATCCAGAAGTACATCTTTTTACATGGAATGACCATTCCTCGAAGTGTTAGGAATTTAGTACAAAAGGAAAATAAAAATGTGTTAAGTTTAATTAAGGAACCAAAACTGTCTATTTTCCAGGAAGAGAGTTTTGACATGTCCTGCTCATGGGCCATGCAGAAGAATAGCAGAAATTTCATACTCAAAGACATCTAGATCAGATCTTGAAAGGTTTGTGTAGAAAATTGACTGGTGATTTAGAAAATATCACCAAAGAAGACATGACAGGTTTGCTTAGCTCACGACCCTCACAGAAGGGATAAAATCAAGCTCAGGAAACTTGCATTTCAACAAGACAGAGACAGGAACATGAGAATGAAAAGCCAGTGTGTAAGGAATAGGATATCAGTCTAGAACAGGATGGCAAATACAGAATTACTTGGAGTTATTATTCCTTGATTTGATAACTTGACACATTTACTTCAAACTGAGCCCATAGACTTTTCAAAAAGAATTAGTTCAAAGAACTTCAATCTAGTTATATTGCATTTTTGAAGGATAGTGATGAATTTAGTAGAACAATTATAGTAAGGTGAGTAATCATATTGAAGCAGTTAACTATGCACTTGGCCATGCAGCCTGAGAATAGCATTACCTCCCATATAAGTTCAGCAATTAGGTGTTCATATTGGGTGCATTCATTTTGAGGTGGAGCCAGGAGTCTTGAAAATGTCTTATTTTACTTTGAATAATTTATTGACATGAACAAATAGAGGTAAAATCATGCCCACAATCATAAAATTACATTGGTAGAGATTCAGATTTGGTTTCACCTAAGTTGTGAAAATCAAGAGATTTCATTTTGGTCGCAACATCCAAACAAATCCATAACCGAAAAGTTCTTTTCACAAAATATTGACAAACTAAACTGTCAGTTACAATCAATGTGATGATCCCTTAATCTTATTGATACTGAAAAGATTGAGAATCACAGGCAAATTTCTGCAGATTTCCCTGTGTTGAAATGTAGAAATTGATGATAAACAAAAGACAAATTCAGCAGCAGCGATGGTAGTAGTCCTGAGTGTGTTGTTGGCTTCAGCCTTGGTGCCTCACTCTCGGCTGCTTGCCATTGCTGCTCTTCTGTGGCCATTATTGTGCCTATTTTGTAGATCTGGGGCATACTCATTGGGTCAACCGACAGGAGTTGAAAATTCTGCTGTTTTATTTAAGTGTTCTTGAGGGTTCCGAAAACTTCTGGAAACAAAATAAAACTAAGTTGCTATTGAACTCCAGAAATCCCTGATATGCCTAAATCAAGTGACTTGGCATCTTGCAGTCTCTAGCTTCTATTGTTGTTTATTAGCTGATGGGAATGCAGGCAATCCATCTGAGCTGGTCAGTTATTTGTAACGTGGTGTAAAATAAATGAGTAGCAAAGAATTGAGGGAGAAACAATGCAAAGCTTCAAGGAAGCCTGCACTTTGAAATATTATGATCAACTTTGTGTGCATTTACTCACATAAGGATTTCACAACACTTAAGTCATTATTACATTGAAAATTTCATGCTTAGTAGAAGCTGCCAGCTACAGCTGTTTTGGACTATGTTCTATGGGATAGAGCTGCAGCTGAATCTTACATGACCTTGTTTTTCAACTATGGCTGTTTCCACCCTGGTACCCTAATTGGAGTCCTTCTGATCTGTCTCTTTGCAATTACAGGGTCCGAATGGTCCTCCAGGTCCACAAGGTACAACTGGACAAAGAGGACCTGCAGGCCTACCAGGTCATCGTGGGGAAAGAGGAATGCCTGGCTTGCCAGGGCCTGCTGTGAGTATTATTTCACTAACATTATCATTCTTTTTCATTTGGTTTATTGTGCAGCATTTTTGAAGCTATAAATATTTGGACAGATTGGAACATGACAATAAATTGTAATTTATAACAACTGCAATTAGATATTCAGATATTTAATTCCCAAAATATTATTTTCTGTTCTCCTTTATGAAAAGGTTTCTTTAGCTAGAAAATTACAAATACTTTGGCACTTTTTAATCTCTTGCTTAGCAGGAACCATGATAAAACATTTCTCAACCACAGAATATTGGCATATGAAGTAATTATGGGAATATGTTATGATATTGTTAAACTTACTCAAGTTTTGCCCAGTTGAAATCCATATCAAGGCATGTTTGCTGACTAATTAAATTACAATAGAACATTCTGTATTGTCGATTATAATGCATGTGAACATAAGAACCAGTAGTTGAGAGTTTGAGATATAAATATAGAGTGGAAAGACTGGGATATTTCACTGGTGTGTAGGAGGTTGAGAGTCGAGTGTCAGGTGCTAGAAAAGCACAGCAGGTCAGGGAGCATCTGAAGAGCAGGAGAATTGATGTTGCAGGCAAAAGCCCTTCATTAGGAAGGGATTTTGCCCCTCAGATGCTGCCTGACCTGCTGTGCTTTTCCAGCACCACACTCTCAACTCTAATCTCCAGCATCTGCAGTCCTCACTTTTGCCTGTAGGAGGTTGAGAGTTGACCTTATTGAGGTTTATAAAATCATGAGAGGCATGGCTAAGGTAAATAGTAAATGCCTGTTCCCTCGGGTAGGGGAGTTCAAAACTATGGAGCATATTTTTAAGGTGAGAGAAGAAAGTTTTAAAAAGGACATGAAGGACAACGTTTGTTTACTCAGAGTCGTTCATTTGTGGAATGAACTTCCAGAGAAAGTGGTGAATGCAGGCACAGTTAGAACGTTTAAAAGACATTTGGATAAGTTCATGAATAGGAGAGGTTTGGAGGGATATGGGCCAAGTGCAGGCAGGTGGGACTAATTTAGTTTGGGAACATGACTGGCATGGACTTATTGGACTGAAGGATCTGCTTCCATGCTGCATAACACCACAACTCTATCAGAGTCCATCTAAAACAAAAGCATAAGGTCGATTTATTTCAGCTTCTACTGTTGTGATCATTGCATGATGCAATGATCATGGCTTTGTTGACTAATCATGGCAATCAATTCCTGTCAATTAGTTTAAAGCAAACCCAAGCATGAAACAATTTAACCCCAATGGTGAGAATCATAGGCTCAAAGCAACTTGCTCCTCCTGGATATTTTTCTTTCACTGCATGTCATGTCTCAAGTTACGAATGTGGTACTGTACTTTCTATACTTAGTATGGAAGTAATTATGTTATTTATCAAGTCATAACTTTTAACCACAGCCCATTTAAGTTTTGACCGAATGCTTGAAAGATTACAGCATTTTAATGGCTAATAATTGGCATTGGAATATTTATTTTGGCAATGTTATGTTCTCTTGCTACATGGATTCATAATGTAGATGTTAACCTTTATATTCATTTAGTTCAGTTGATTTTTGCATGCAGCGTATGGTTCAAGACTGTGCTTTTCCAATTCTGGCCTCTTGTGTATCTCCAATTCTGTTACCTCCACCGCTGTTCAGGCATGTCTTAAGTAATCTGAAGTTATTTTAGATTGTCTATCCAATAGTTTGCAACAGTCTCCATATTGGTATCAGCTAACTTTTAACAATCTTTGTCTAATGTAAATAAATGAGAAATAGATTCAAAATGATAGAGGCCAGCAAGCTACATTGTTTACAGGGCTAGTAAGTAGTGTCACATTGTGCCCCAATACAGGGCTCATTCACTGTCCTAGCTGAAATGAACTTTGATATTCCTCTCCCCACCTTGGACTATTATAAATTCATAGCATGAGCTGTGACTTGGCAGGTCTTAAATAATCAAGGATGTTATATAGCGAAGAATAAGGTTAGGTGTCCAGACGAGCAAACCACAAGATTGAACTACAACCTAACAATGTGAAATACTGAAAACTCATAAAAAGGAATTATATTAGTTTGTTTTATGCATTCCCACAGATCTAAAAAGAGAATAAAATGAAAGGTTCTGTAGACAGATCTAAGTCTTGTCAGTACACCTTTCTTTTAATAATGCCTCTTGTAATACTGCACCTGGCAGAAGACAGCAGGGAGATCAAAGCAGCTTATCTTTATGAAAACCAGTAGCACTAGAGAAGAAGCTTTAGGCTTTTTTAATATTGCCATCAACATAGGCATCAATTCCAATATAGCTAATGAGGCGCGGACTGCTCGTAATCCCCTCCTAAATCTTTCCAACTCTCTACCTCTTATCCATTAAAGTAACCTCTGTTCAGGTTTTTTGTTACCCACTCCAACATATACCCATCTCTAGGTGTTACATTTTGTTTGACAAAGGTTCTGTGAAATTTATTGGGATGCTTTACAATTTTAAAGACAGTACGCAGATGAAAGTTGCTGCTGCTCTTTGAGATCTGCTTCCACAATAAATTTGAGAAGCAATATTCGAATCTACCTATACATCAGTTATATTTTCTATTTTACCTTCATTCAAATATGGAAGTGATATTCTCCCATTTCCATCATGTTGCACCAGTCCATGTACTGGAGAGCGTGATCCTCTCAAACCTCACCATTGGCAGCTCCTAGCCTGGCCCTGACAAAGCCTCAAATGTACCCCTGAGTTCAACTCCATGTCTCTTTGATATTGTAATTTGACTGCAGTCCCAACGTTAGCCATCACTCCCAGTGATGCTGCTGAGGCCAGAGAGTGATGGTCACCTGTTTGCTATTGGAGACTGGCCCTTTTCCCAGATGGTGGAAGAGGTCTGATCTCAAGCATTTAATGGATCTGCCGGCTGTAAAATCAATGATGGGCATGGCAGCCAAATAGGAGAGGGCTTGCTTCAGATATTTAACCCAAGGGATATCATCTCCATCTCTGAATAAAACTGTCTCCCATGACTGAAAGGATTGTTGATTTAAATAGATGGTTTAAACATAAAACTCACATGGCATCAAAGCTCTTCATGATGTTCTTCATGACTGCATGTTCAGATGCCAAACCTTCATTCTCATCTGCAAGTGGAAGGGGGAGAGGGAGGAACTCAAAAATTGGAGACCAATCTCACTGTTGAATGCAGATTACAAAATTCTGTCAAAGGTTATCGCCAACTGTGTCAGGTCTGCTCTCGTGTCAGTGATTCACCCTGACCAAACCTGTGCTGTACCGGGCAGGAAGATCGCTGAGAGTCTCGCACTCCTCAGGGATACAATTGTCTATGTGCAGGAAAGAGGGTTGGAAACCTTCCTGATCAGCCTGGACCAGGAGAAGGCCTTTGACAGGATATTACACAGGTATATGAGAGAGGTTCTCTCCAAAATGGGTTCTGGGGAGGGAATCTGCAATTGGATCAGATTGCTCTACACCAACATTGTCAGTGCAGTCTCAATCAATGGGTGGGAATCAGATAGTTTCCCAGTCAGATCTGGAGTCAGGCAGGGCTGCCCTCTCTCTCCTGCCTTGTTTGTGTGCTGCATAGAGCCATTTGCCGAGTCCATCAAGAAGGATGCAAGCCTGAGAGGGGTGACTATTCCTGGCAGCGGGGGCTTGCAGGTTTAAGGCCTCCCTGTACATGGATGACGTCGCTGTCTTCTGCTCGGATCCACTGTCCGTGCACAGACTCGTGTGCATATGTGACCAGTTCGACTGGCCTCGGGGGCTAGGTAAACCGAGGCAAGAGCGAGGCCATGCTCTTCGGGAACTGGGCCAACCAATCCTCAATCCCCTTCACCGTCAGGACTGACCACCTAAAAGTGCTGGGTATTTGGTTCGGAGTGGCTGGGGCGTGTGCCAAGTCTTGGGAGGAGTGTATCAGCCAAATGAGGCAGAAACTGGGCAGATGGAAGCTATAGTTGCTCTCCATCGCGGGAAAAAACCTGGTCATCGGGTGTGAGGTTCTATCATTGCTGTTATACGTGGCACAGGTCTGGCCTATTCCCAGAACCTGTGCCGCTGCAGTCACCCGGGCCATCTTCCAATTTATATGGAGGTCAAAGATGGACCGGGACCGAAAGGACTCAATGTATAAAAATCTGGGCAATGGGAGAAAAAATACACCCAATTCCACCCTCACCCTGATGACCACCTTTGTGTGTGGCTGCATCAAGCTGTGTGTGGATTCCCGGTCCCCGGTGTTGCGAAGGATGGGCTTGGCTTCGCTGCCGCAAAACGCTCCGAGTAGTTGGACTGTTCCGTATCACCTGTCCTTCGTGGAGAAGTTTATGAAGAAAAACACCTTTGATCACAAGTCCATCAGGAAGTGGTCAGCACATAGTGTCCTTGAGACCCTTGAGGAAAAGGAGAGGGTGGATCCTATTGAGCTGTTACCTGAGCAGACTGTCAAAGCCATTTGGCAGAATGCCTCATCACCAGAACTTTCCAACAAGCACCAAGACATGGCTTGGCTGGTGGTGAGAAGGGCTCTGCCTGTGAGATCCTTTATGCACGCCCTGACTCTCAACCACACCGCACGCTGTCCTCAAAGTGGCTGAGGGGGGGGGACGAGACTGTCACACACCTCCTTCTGGAATGTGTCTACGCAGAAGAAGTCTGGAGAGGAATGCAGTGGTGTTTGTCGAGGTTCGTCCCAAGCAGCGCTGTGACGCAGGACTCCGTGCTCTACGATCTGTTTCCCAGGATGCACACCGAGACGAACATCAACTGTGCCTGGAGGATCATCATCTCGGTGAAGGATGCTCTCTGGGCAGTCCGAAACCCGTTGATCTTCCAGCTGAAGGAGTTGACCCCGACTGAGTGTTGCAGACTGGCACATTCCAAGGTCCAGGACTAGGTGTTGAGGGATGCGCTGAAGCTTGGGGCAGCTGCCGCCAAGGCGCAGTGGGGAAAGACCACTGTGTAACGTCTGCCTGCCTAAAGAAGAACAGGGGGCCTATGCAGTCATTTGGGCTCTGCTGACCCCTCAGCTAAATATATGGACATATGATTGATAAATGTACAGACCTGTATATATAAATGATAAATTCTGATCTCTGTATGCAAATGTTTACGTATGTATGGCATGACCAACTGTACAGACCATCAAATTATTTTATTAATAAAGTATATTTTTGAAATAAATAAAAAAAGGTTCAGATGCCAAACCTTTGCCTTGGGTATTTAATGGAATTTAGGGATGAAAGGTTTAAAGTAGATGACTTTGACTGTTCTAAAGTAAAAACTAACTGAATATAATTATTTATCACGGATGACTGGAGTGTTGTTCAGAACTTCCGATATGTTTCCTGTTGACTGACCCTGATACAGTGCCAGATGTCTTCCTCATCTTGATGAAAATGAGAAAAGTTGGTTAAAACCAGTTAATTGATTATCCTGCTGTGCCATTTTATACTTTTGTCCCCCATTTTTTTGGCCTAGTTTAGATGAGGCAGTAAGATGCAGAGCGTCAGTGAACCATCATGGTCTGTCCAGTTTCACACTGTCTTTAAACCCTTGTTGTTTGCTAAGATATGAGCACACATCACTCAAATGAAGCTTTGTTTCATCCAACATTGCCCTGAAGCTGACTGAACTGGCTTTTGTCACTCAGTCACACATGAACCCTACTAGATTTGTTTCTATGTGTGGAATTGTGAGTTTCATTTGGATCTAAGAACCAGAAAGTCTATTGTCCATCATAAAAAAATGGTGATATTCTGACTCCATGAACATTGCATTTTCTTTCCAAATGCATGGTTACCTAACACTATTGTCATTCCTTATTTTAATAGCAACACTGCCTTGGTAAAGAACTTATTTACCATAAAGTAGATTCAGACACATCAGTTATCTCGTAAATGTGGATTATGACAAGAGTAGCAGGCAAACAAATTCTATTTTCTTAATATTGAGGGAACTTCCATTATACCTCACTGGGGAAACTATAGGTTGGGAATCAGTTGTTTTGTTTTTTACTTGAGCTTCCACTGCCCATTTTAATTTTAAAAATCAGCTACCTAAAGTGGTTGCAAAAAACAGGTAATAGAGATGATCTAATAGTTGCAGCCTAGGATAATAATACTTTACCTAATCATCCATTGTGGTAGATGCATCATGCAACTGCTGCACTGTTCAAGATAAAAGTTGTGGATGAGTCGCACTTCTGGATGAAGGATGCAATGAGACTCAGATATGTAGTGCTTCAGTTGGTTATTTAAAGGGAGGCACAATTCCTAAATTGGACACGCTGTTCAAACTAAGCAGTTTGCATATGACCAGCAAATGTTCCTTCAGGAATGGCAGTTTGTTGACGAGAATCCATCAAGAATTAGAACTGGTCATGTGATGCAATCCTCCACCCTGATAAACGTGCTACCTGGTGCACATTGATCTTGATAGAAGGGGATGACTAACACATAATTAACATAACTTCTAAAAAATCTTGTGAGAAAGAGAAGTCTAAACTGTTTAGAGTATGAGTCTCCTTGCATTTAGTTTTACAACTTAACCTACTTAGAAATAGAATAGTTATTTTTGTTATTACAATGTTTTGTGTTGTCTGCTTTATGCTGGTGCAGGAAGATATTAAGGCCAATAGATGTTGAGTACAAGAGTGCTGAAGTTTTTTTTCAATTGTATAGGAGCTTTGTTAGATTGCACTTAGTGTAATTGTGTGTGGTTTTGGTCTCCTTATCTTCAGAAAGATATCATTACCACAAAGGGAGCACAATGAAAGTTCACCAGACTTGGTTCACCAAACAGAGGGGTGTGGAAGTTCAGGCTTAAAGTATGTTTAAGGTAGTGATTGATAGATCTCTGTTTACCTTTGACAGACAGGATCATGGGGATGGGTGGGGTAAAAGCCATGGAACTGTTCGTTCAGCTGTGATCATAGGGCAGGCTCAAGGAGCTGAATGGCTTACTCCTATTCCTATGTTCCTATTGTAGTTTAGTAAACCCAATAACATAGTGATAGTGTTTTGTTTGTTGGATTTTCAGGGTCAACCTGGAAAAATAGGACCAACAGGAACTCCTGGTGAAAGAGGCCCTTCAGGCCCAATTGGTCCTCAGGGAGCGCGTGGCCCACCCGGCGAATCGGGTCAGGATGTAAGTAAACCTTCACAGGAATTGACTGTTTAAGCAGGTTTATGTTGTAAAGGTTCCAACTGTTACCATCACTCATTCATTTGAAAGCAAAGGAAGAGTTGAATTTATATGTCACCACTCATCACCTCAGGACATCCCATTGTACTAGACAGCTATTGGAATACTTTTGAAGTTTAGTCACTGTTACCAGGTCACAACATTAACAGCTCATATCTGCCGAGCAAGATTCCATAAGCAACATGATACTGATCAGATAATTTATGTAAATGAACTTGACTGGGAATAATGATTTCGACGTTTCAGGGCTTATGAAGGGCTTATGCTCGAAACGTCGAATTCTCTATTCCTGAGATGCTGCCTGGCCTGCTGTGCTTTGACCAGCAACACATTTGCAGCTGTGATCTCCAGCATCTGCAGACCTCATTTTTTACACTGGGAATAATGATTGGCTAAGACATTGATACGTTCTTCTCTGCACTTCCTCGAAATATGCTATGCAATCTTTTAAAACCACCTGACAGGGCAAAAGTGGGCCAGAATGTTGTCATGGAAGTGGGAATCCTGTGTTGTCAAATCTCCAAACTTGGCAGGCTCACCCTCCATGGAACTCATACGTTGAAAGGCAGGCTCTACTGTAAGGGTTGCGGGAGGGTGGGAGCTAGCTGCCAGAGCATGACTGAGCCAAGCCTGCCTTTTCAGATGGAGACATAGTGCCATGAAGAAGGCCCATCTCACTTCTTGAAGAATCCAGCCCAGTTCCTATAATTCTTTATCTTCCCCATTCCAACTCCTTGATCACTCATATCCCCAGGTTGCCTTCATGCCACCTCCTATCTCATTCTGTTTCTGAGTCCTCTGATAACCTAACCAGATGACACTTAACCACTATGCCACTTCATATCCTCATGCCACCTACATAATTGCTCAGACACCCATGTCATATGTTATAACCACAACCCCATGCCAAACCATACTCCTCTTGCCATCTCCATGGCTACTCATATCCAATGCCAGCTGGGTTGAGAGATCTTATGAGACATGTGGAGGTGAAAAAGGAATTGCACTTGTAGCCATCTATGGGATCTCTCACTCACACACACTTGATGCAAGAAAACTCTCATTCTTGAAATCCATTCAAAGATTTTAAGTCCCCTCAAGTGGGCAATAGATTAGATTTCCTACAGTGTGGAAACAGGCCATTTGGCCCAACCAACCCTTGGAAGAGTAATCCACCTCAACCCATTTCCCTCTGACTAATACACCTAACAACACCATGGGCAATTTAGCATGGCCAATTCACCTGGCCTGCTGGAGGGAACCAGAGCACCCAGAGGAAACCCACACAGACATGGGGAGAATGTGCAAACTCCACATAGACAGGCAGTCGCCCAAGGCTGGAATCAAACCTGGGACTCTGGTGTTATGAGGCAGCAGTGCTAACCACTGTGCCACCATGCCACCCTATGTTAATGCACAATGTTAATACAAAAATCAAACTTCTGTTAGGTAGCCATATTAATGCTAGCCAACTCTTCAATACCGTCATAAAACTGACAATGAAAATGTGACCACAACCTCTCCTACCCCACACAGACAAGTGCATTTAGAACTTTTGACTGTCAACCAAGCATTCACAATGGGCTGTGCTTTAATAACCACACGTGGGAAATAGAACAAACTCTGTTGAAACTAGTCATTTTGTAGCACAATTCTTGAGAATTGCAGTAAAAAGACAGTCTATATCGAAGTTTTTCATCTTGCACTAATCAGAACAATTTGCAAAATATTTGATAGGCATTTCCTGGTTCATTTCTTGGGGCAGAGCTCTGACCTGCCTACCTGGTTTAAAGTATGAACAGTTAATTATTTATTGCTGCATTCTCCATGGAAACACCTCTACAATCAGATTCCACTTACCAAACAATCAGCACTTCCCTCTCATACAGTTAAATATTGTGTTCCCCTTAAATTGGTATTCTTGCCAATTATGTTGATGAAGGTAAGGTTTGACAAAATGTGTCTTTTTTTGGCAAAACTGAAGTTCTGTATGAAAGAAAACATGAACAGATGTTTCCTCTAAACAGCTCCAGATACCCTGTCTATCAATGTACTCCATCTGTGTGAGTGTTTTTTTTAAACTTAAAATGACTGGTGTCACTTGATTCCATGCTTATAGCATTGGTAGACATGCTCTTGTGGTGCAGTGGTAGTGTCATTACTACTGGGTGGCCTGGGTTCAAATCCCATCTGCTTCACTGTTCCCTGTGTGTGATGATATCTCTTAAAAGGTTGATTGGAAAAATTGGATAAATCAAAAGCATTACATTTTTTTAAATTAAAGGATTGATGAGAACTTCTGTGGTGCATTGGTTGTGGTCATATCCCTACTCCAGGTTCAATTCCTACTTGCACCAGAGTTGATGAGAAAATATCTAAAGGTTTAATGAAGGGGAGGTGATGATCAAGTGGCATTATCATTAAATGATTAATCCAGTGACCCAGGTAGCGTTCTAGGGATCTGGGTTTAAATCCTGCTACAGCAGATGATGGAATTTCAATTCAATAAAACAAAAATCTGGGATTAAGAGTCTAATGTTGATCATAAAACTATTGTGAATGTCAAGGAAAAAAAATCTGCATTACTTTTTTCCTTTAGGGAAGGAAACTGCTGTCCTTACCCTGACTAGACTAAAAATGACTCCAGACCCAGAGAAAATGTGATTGGCTGTTAACAGTTAGGGATGGGCATTCAATGTTGGCCTAGCCAGTGATACCCACATCTCATAAGACCATAAGACATAGGAGTGGAAGTAAGGCCATTCGGCCCATCGAGACCACTCCGCCATTCAATCATGGCTGATGGGCATTTCATGAATGAACTAAGGCAAAGGGTTGACAATTAAAATAGATGATGATACTTGACAGATTTTATCTATCCTTCAAAAGTGTTTGTATTTCCTTTATGACTCTGATGATGTTACTCAAAACATTTGGAACGTCAAGAACGGAGCCTATTTGACTAGTGAGATTAATTTCCAAATGCCTTGAGGAGTTCAGGTTTCCTCTGTTACTATGCATGCCTCTCCTCCTTTCTACTGATGGGAATTGGGAGGAGACACTAGCATCTAGGTTTTGTCTGCCATTGGCCTGAAGAGTTGGACCAACTTCACAAATACCTGGTCCAGGGTCTTGATTAAAGTTTCATCTGACTGCAATTCTAACAGTGCTCAAGACTGCCTTAGAAATGAGTGCTTTTAGTAACGACTTTTTCTGTTTTTCTCTTAGGGTATGCCAGGAATTGATGGCACCCCTGGGCGTGATGGTCGTCCAGGAGAACCGGTAAAATATTTGAAAAATCCACAAATTAACCATATATTCCAGATAATTTTGATTATTATTTTAACACAGTGTGCATAAAGGTCATATAGAAGAATTGCAGATATATTTTTGAACTATACATTGTCGTTTTCATCTGTTGGCCAAAGTTGGATTTTCAAAAGGTATTTAATAAGATGCCTCATACACAATTTGTCACACAGGTTCAGAACTCATAAAGGTGGGGATAATATATCAACATAGATAAAGGCTTGGTTAAATGACAAAACAAAACAGAGTAGGAATCAATGGCTTACTTTCCAGTTAGTGGCCACTCATAACAGGGCAATACAAAGGTGAATATCGTGCCTTTAGCTATTTGTAGTATCATCAATGATTTGGACGAAGAGGCCAAGTGTAATGCTGGAAATGCAGAGCTATGTAAAAAAAAATAGACACTGAAGATGACACAAGATTTTCAAATGTTGACATGGTCAGGTTCTTTTGCGGGCGAAATTTGGAAATTGCAACCTGGAGGTTGTGCTTGGATCCTAACACCTCCAGGTCAGTTTTGAATTTTGCAAGGGCTAATCTGGATTGTGAGGGTGCAGGAACCTTGGTTTCTGCCATTTACTGGCTATTTGCGTTCAATGAAGAGCTTGTTAAGTGACCTGTCCATTTGTACTTGGGAATATCAAATTTGATACCAGTAAGCTGAAACAATTTTATGAATGCAATTATGCAGCTTTTAGATTTATAGCAAGATCTAAGTTATGTTTGCGGCAGCTTTTTATTTCCAATATGAGATTTGAACTTGCATTGCCATGAGTACTGAAGTTAACCTTGCAATCCATGGATGTTTTCCAGCTTATCGGATCTCCTGCCCTTATAAGGAGATACTTGTTCTCTTCTTTGCCACTGGGACCAGGCAGATAGCCTCCATCTCCTGGAGGTCTCAGAATCTCTAAATTAGTACCAGGCTCACCTTCTGGCAATTTGCCTGTTTCCTTTAAAAACTAGCAGAGGGATAGTGACTCAGTCAGGACACTAACTTTATCTGAAAGCTAGGTTTTGCTCCCAGTCTGTAAATTTGATACAAAGGATCTGTAAAGGGTTAGAGAAACGGTAATCGATTGGGAAATAGTAAATACCCTTAAGATATGATAGAGTATGATGTGAAGAAATGTGTGCTTATTCATTTCTTAGGGAAGAATAGATACAGAAAATATTTGTTAAATGGTGTGGAGGTAGTTTAGAAGTATTTGGGTGATCTTGCATTTAACATTAACAAAGTTAACGTTTCAGGTATAGCAAGCAGTTTGGTTGGCAAACAGCATGTTAACCTTTATTACAAAATGGTTTTAACTCGAATAGGAAGGACGTCCTGCTGCAATTGTACACGGTTTGGTGAGATCACACAAAGAATGTTGTATACAATTCAATCTCCATATCCAAAAAGAGATATACTTATAGAGTCATAGAGATGTACAGCATGGAAACAGACCCTTCGGTCCAACCCATCCATGCCGATCAGATATCCCAACCCAATCTAGTCCCACCTGCCAGCACCCGGCCCATATCCCTTCAAACCCTTCCTATTCATATACCCATCCAAATGCCTCTTAAATGTAGCAATTGTACCAGCCTCCACCACTTCCTCTGGCAGCTCATTCCATACACCCTCTGTGTGAAAACGTTGCCCTTAGGTCTTTTTTATATCTTTCCCCTCTCATCCTAAACCTATGCCCTCTAATTCTGGACTCACCGACCCCAGGGAAAACACTTTGCCTATTTATCCTATCTATGCCCCTTATAATTTTGTAAACCTCTATAAGGTCACCCCTCAGCCTCCGACGCTCCAGGGAAAACAGCCCCAGCCTGTTCAGCCTCTCCCTGTAGCTCAGATCCTCCAACCCTGACAACATCCTTGTAAATCTTTTCTGAACCCTTTCAAATTTCACAACATCTTTCCGATAGGAAGGAGACCAGAACTGAACGCAATATTCCAACAGTGGCCTAACCAATGTCCTGTACAGCCGCAACATGACCTCCCAACTCCTGTACTCAATACACTGACCAATAAAGGAAAGCATACCAAATACCTTCTTCACTATCCTATCCACTTTCAAGGAGCTATGAACCTGCACTCCGAGATCTCTTTGTTCAGCAACACTCCCTAGGACCTTACCATTAAATGTATAAGCTGAAAATGCATTGCTGGTTAAAGCACAGCAGGTTAGGCAGCATCCAAGGAACAGGAAATTCGACGTTTCAGGCCAGAGCCCTTCATCAGGAATGAGGAGAGGGTGCCAGGCAGGCTAAGATAAAAGGTAGGGAGGAGGGACTTGGGGGAAAGGCGATGGAGATGTGATAGGTGGAAGGAGGTCAAGGTGAGGGTGATAGGCCGGAGTGGGGTGGGGGCGGAGAGGTCAGGAAGAAGATTGCAGGTTAGGAGGGCGGTGCTGAGTTCGAGGGAATCGACTGAGACAAGGTGGGGGGAGGGGAAATGAGGAAACTGGAGAAATCTGAGTTCATCCCTTGTGGCTGGAGGGTTCCCAGGCGGAAGATGAGGCGCTCTTCCTCCAACCGTCGTTTTGTTATGTTCTGGCGATGGAGGAGTCCAAGGACCTGCATGTCCTTGGTGGAGTGGGAGGGAGAGTTAAAGTGTTGAGCCACGGGGTGGTTGGGTTGGTTGGTTCGGGTGACCCAGAGGTGTTCCCTGAAGCGTTCCGCAAGTAGGCGGCCCGTCTCCCCAATATAGAGGAGGCCACATCGGGTGCAGCGGATGCAATAGATGATGTGTGTGGAGGTGCAGGTGAATTTGTGGCGGATATGGAAGGATCCCTTGGGGCCTTGGAGAGAAGTAAGGGAGGAGGTGTGGGCGCAAGTTTTGCATTTCCTGCGGTTGCAGGGGAAGGTGCCGGGAGTGGAGGTTGGGTTGGTGGGGGGTGTGGACCTGACGAGGGAGTCGCGAAGGGAGTGGTCTTTGTGGAACGCTGATAGAGGAGGGGAGGGAAATATATCTCTGGTGGTGGGGTCCGTTTGGAGGTGGCGGAAATGACGACGGATGATACGCTGTATACGGAGGTTGGTGGGGTGGTAGGTGAGAACCAGTGGGGTTCTGTCTTGGTGGCGGTTGGAGGGGCGGGGCTCAAGGGCAGAGGAGTGGGAAGTGGAGGAGATGCGGTGGAGGGCATCGTCGATCATGCCTGGGGGGAATCTGCAGTCCTTGAAGAAGGAGACCATCTGGTCTGTACGGTATTGGAACTGGTCCTCCTGGGAGCAGATGCGGCGAAGACGAAGGAATTGGGAATATGGGATGGCGTTTTTACAGGGAGCAGGGTGGGAGGAGGTATAGTCCAGGTAGCTGTGGGACTCATTAAATGTATAAGTCCTGCTAAGATTTGCTTTCCCAAAATGCAGCACCTTGCATTTATCTGAATTAAACTCCATCTCCCACTTCTCAGCCCATTGGCCCATCTGGTCCAGATCCTGTTGTAATCTGAGGTAACCCTCTTCACTGTCTACTACACCTCCAATTTTGGTGTCATCTGCAAACTTACTAACTGTACCTCTTATGCTCGCATCCAAATCATTTATGTAAATGATCTTAGAGAAGCGTCAATAAATGTTCATTAGATTCATTCCTGGGCGAGGAATTTGTGGTATGAAAAGAGTTTGAATAATGCTATTTTCTAGAGTATAGAAGAATGCGAGTTGTGCATATTGAAACATATATCATTCTGAGAACACAACATGTTAAATGCTGAGAGCATTTTTGGATAGATTGGAAAGCTAGCCATTTAGATCTAAGATGAAAAGAAATATTTTCATTCAGAGGATGGTTAATTTTTAGAATTCTCTATCTAAGAGAGTTGTAGATGCTCAGTCATTATTGATTGCTGCATTTTTGGATTGAAATGGAACTGAGCGATACTGCAGGAAAGTGAAGTTGAGGTTAAAGATTAGTCATGAATTAAGAGCAGAGCAGGGACAAAGGCCTTAGTGACAAATTCCTCCTTCTGCTTTCTTATTTTCTTCTCTTTTTTTGTGTGCACAGGGTGATCGTGGTGATCCAGGGCCTGCAGGTGTTCCAGGTGTACAAGGTGGTCCTGGGGCTCCAGGTCCTATTGGTCCAACTGGAGAACCCGGTGCTAGAGGTGAAACAGTAAGTCTCTCATTCATTTATTATTTAATGGCAGTGCTTTTCTCCAGATGCTTTTCCTTAGCAGTTATTCCAAAACAAAAAATATGCAAATATGCTAACGAGGAACAGAAGTAGCCATTCATCTGCTTGGGTCTGCTGTGCCACGCAATAAGATCATGGCTGATCTGATTTTAACCTCTAATCCACATTCTCACCAGCCCCTGAAAAGCTTCCAACTCCTTGCAGAACAAGATTCTACCTACCTGCCATAAAAATATTCAGAGACTTCTGCCAGGATACTGGGAAAGAGTTCCAAAGGCTCATAACTTGCTGAGAGAAAAAAATACCTAATCTCTGTTTTAAGAGGACAACCTCAATTATTAAATAGTGATCTCACATTCTATATTCTCCCATAAAAGAAGACATCCTCTCTACATTATTCTGTCAAGTCCATTAAGATTTTATGTTTTCGTCAAGTCATCTGAATTCCAGCAAATACAATCCTAACCTGTTTAATGTTCGCTCATTCATCGCCAATGGATTTACTTCCTTTATTAAATAAGGGGATCAATCCTGTGCACAGTACTCCAGATGAGGTCTAAAGAATGCCCTACGTAACTGAAACATCATCTCCATTTCTGTATATTCAGGACTCCTTGCAATAAATGATAACATTCTTTCCCAATGTTCCTAATCACTTGCTGTACCTTTGAAATACATGCACATGGACATCCGGATGCCTCGTAATCTCAGCGCTCTGCAATTTCTCATGATTTTGATAATTGCTTTAGTTTTGTTCTTCTTTTGAAAATGGGCATTTACATTTTCTCATGTTATAATCCACTTGCCACATCTTTCCGACCTGGATAACCTATTTATATCTGTTTGCAATCTTTTTCTGTCCCCTTCACAACTTAATTTCCTACCTAACTTTGTGCCATCAGCAAATTTGATGACTAAACATTCCATCTCTTCATCTAAGACATTTCTACAAATTATAAATAATTGAGGTCAAACACTGATTCTAGAGGCATACCACTCATTACATCTTGCCAATCTAGATGAAATGCATTTACTTCTCCTCTGTGTTTTCACTTAGCTAGCCCATCTTGTATCTATGCCAATATGCTACCCCTACACCACAAGCTTTTATTTTCAAAAGAGTCTTTGATGAGGCACCTTATCAAATGCCTTCTGAAACTGAGTACAGAATTTGTTTCCCTTCATCCATGCACAGCTATGTCCTCAAATAACTCCATTAGATTGGTCAAATATAACTTCCCTTGGCAAGATTACTTTCAACTTACATAAACGCACTGTTACAATTTCTTTAATAAAAGCTTTCAACATTTATTAAGCTAACTGGCTTGTAGTTTCCTACTTTCTGTCTCCCTTTTAGCATAAACAATTTACAATAACTTTGTTGTGAACTAATGTAACCATGCCTAAATCAAGGTTGGTTGGAAATCATGCCCTCAATACTTGTCAGCCTGTAGCTCTGACAATTAACTCATGCCACTTCTCTGGTGATTGTAATTTTCATGAGTTCCTCCCTTCCATTTTCTGATTTATAGCTGTTTCTGGGATGTTACTTATACCCTCTATTGTGAAAATAGATGGAAACTATCTATTCAATTCATCTACCTGTTTTAAAATTTTTCATTATTAATTCTTCTGTCTGACTTTTGCTAGGACCTATGCTCACTAAAAGGTCTTTAAAATATTTCTGGCTAGCTTTCTCTTATACTTTTGTCCCTCTTTTTTTTTTTTGGTCGCTCTTTGCTGTTTTCAATGTTTCGATGTCCAATCTTCCGACCCGCTACTTGTTGCAGAGTCATATACCATGGAAATAGACTCTTCAATCCAACAGTTATCCATGACAACCAGACATCCAGATCTCAACTCATCCCATTTGGCAGCATGTGGCCCATTATCTCTCTAAACCCTTCCTTTTCATATTCTTGCAGATGTATTTTAAATGCTTTAATTGTACCTGCCTCCATCATTTCCTCTAGCAGCTCATTCCACACATGCACCACCCTTTGTCTGAAAACGTTACCTCTCAGGTCCTTTTTATGTCTTCACTCTCTCACCTTAAATTTATGCCCCCTAGTTTTGGACTCCCCCATGTGAGAAAAAAAACCTTTCTATTTACCCTATCCACACCCTTCATAACTTTATGAACCTCTATAAGGTCACCCCTCAGCCTTCGATGCTACAGGGGAAAAACACCTAGCCTAATCAGCCTCTCGCTATACCTCGAACATTCCAGACCTGGAACATCCTTGCAAATATTTTCTACACCCTTTCAAATTTAACAACATCCTTCCTGTAGCAAAGAAACCAGAATTGTATGCAGTATTCTAAAAGTGGCATCACTAATGTCCTTTATAGCAACAACATGACATCCCAACTCCAAAACTCAATGTTCTAACCAATGAAGGCAAACATGCCAAATATCTTCTTCACCACCCTATCTACCTGTGGCTCCACTTTCAAGGAACTATCTTTGCAAAAATATCTTCTTTAGCTTTTAGCTTGATACTTTTTTTTGTTAAAATGGATGGTGGGTCCATCCCTTGGAATTTTTCTCATTTGTTTGAATGAATCTATTTAGCAAATTCTGAAATATCCCCTTAAGTACCTGACTCAGCATTTCTATTGACTAATCCTTTAATCTAATTTCACTTTTGCAATCACAGTTGTTGTCATAAATTGCCTTTATTTAAAGTAATAATCTTAGACACACTTCCCTCGTCCTCTACCCGAATGTAAGATTTAATCATATTATGGACATTGCTACCCAGGTGTGTTTGCATTATAAGATCATTAATTAGTCCTATCTCTTTGCTCAATACCATGTGTTAAATAGCCTGCTCCCTGGTCAGCTCTAGAAAATACTACTCCAAGAAACTAGCATGAAAAAGTTCTAAGAACAGTTAATATTCAGATTAAAATTTTCTGTGATTATCGCTGTATCGTTCTTTTTTCTTCCTTTGTACTTCACCATAACATATGGGTACAATTAGGGGATCTGTAAATCAGCCCCACAAGTGACTTATTGCCTTTACCACTTCTCACCTCTACTCAAATTATTTCCATACCTTGGGTAGCTCCTCTCTCATGTGTTCATAACATCATTACTTTTCTGAGTCACCCTTGCACATTTTCCAACATTTCTGTCATTCCCAAGTGTCCTGTACATTTCAAAGTTCAGCTCTCAATCTAAATCATTTTGCAGCCATGTCTCTGTAATGGCTACCAGATTATACTTGTTAATTTGTATTTGCACTATCAGCTCTTCTGTTCTGTTTCAAATGCTATGTGCCTTCAGATTCAGAGCCCATAGATTTATCTTTTTCCTCTCTTTGTAAATTCTTATTTATTAGTTGGCTCTTAGATTCAAATGCTCTGTTCCTTCTTGTCACTGCAGGTTTGCCATTTCCCATTTTAATTCTCCATGTCATTCTAAATTTGATTCCTTGCCCCCACTGTTCTGTTTAAAATCCCTTTTTATTTTCCCACTTATTGGCAAGAGCACCAGCCCCAGCAAGATTCAGGAAGAGTCTGTCCTATCGTGATTGAATGCCTTATTTTTGTTCTAAATGGAAGAAAATATCAGTAGCGTCATAACCCCACGTTATAATTATATTATTTTAATAACACAAACAATAGGAGGAAAAATACTCATGTTTGACAGAGGTGTATCGAAATGCAAATAATTTTATGAACAATGTGGAACTGGAATTGGAAATAACTGTCGATGAAAATCTTGGCCCGGCCACAGAATGATTCTGGTATATGTAAACCGCTGAGCCATCGATATACTTAAGAATAAAGATTATTTATTATATATGCATTCCATCTTTATTTGTTGAAAGGTTATGCTACTAAACTGAAAATGTGACAACTCCAGACTTTATTTGAGTATTAATATTTTTGGTTGGGTCAGATGAGAGCCTAAATACATCATCTGCTTCTAGACTCAAAATTTGCCTTAATTGCTGCCATTATATAGGTTTAGTTAACTTATGTATTGTGAACAGTTTTGAAATTGTAGTTTGAAATGCATGTAAAAAGCAAATGACACTGAGAAACCACTAGGAGTACAATAGTTAGCTGAGAGCCAAAACTGTATGGAGTAGTGTGTAATTGGGGTAGGTGGGGGCCAGGGATATTGGCAACCCACCTGCTTTACAAAAACTATTCACTCTCTCTTTTCTAGTGACCTACATAGAATAGAGAATTGGATGGACTATCACCACCACTGGTGGTGACACCCAGTGTTTAAAGTAAAAACTACCTCATTGTGTTGTTAAAATCTCCCTGCCATTAAATGTATTCCTCCATGAAGCAATGCCAATCTTCTTGAATATGAAATGTTAACATTGTAACAATAACTCTTCCTTTCCTCACAGGGTTCTCATGGCCCAATTGGCACCTCTGGACGAGCTGGAGGGCGTGGACTACCAGTAAGTTGTTGAATTTGTTATTCAGTATTTGTACAATGAATGTCTGGATTCGCTGCAGCTGACATCTAGATTCATCCAGATTCATGAAATGTCAATGTATCCCAATAACTTCCCCAACCACTGCATGCATTTAAGTTGAGTGCAATCTTCAATAACAATCAGAATATATTTGTTTATCTCGGATTCGACCACAAGCTTATCACACTTGAGATTTTTAGAAGAACGTGTGTTTTACTCTTAATAAAAACAATAGGCTAAATTTACCAGTGGTGGTGGTACACTTTTCTCCACACCCATCCATCCACTAGAAGAATGCAGGGCAAACCCTGCTGTGGCTATTTCTGGAAGCTCTGACAGGATTCAGTGAGAATCAGATATTTGGAAGCCTGTCAGCTGGATTGCTATGTCTTAAAAGACAAAGAATCTTCCTCCAGGAGCTGCCAGTCAAGCTGCATCACAAAGAACAGTGAGTAGACCTGGGTCTGTAACAGGTCCAGGAGCAGTAGTCAGGAAGGAGATTCCAGAAGAGAAGTTAGTCATTTGGGATCACTGGGCCCAGTTATGCAAGCTTGGTCCATTCAGCCCTGAGCTCCAGGGAGGCCCTCTCTGAAATACAGAGTACTTAAACAAGAGACCCACCACTTCCCTCAAACCACCACCCACACCTGAGGCTGCCAACGCATATCCATGTGACAGACGCACTGGTACTGCTTGGATAATGCTTTTGAAATGAGACCATTAACTAGCCACTTAAAGACCTCAGTTTGTTGCCAGATGAGAAGGCCAACATAGTCAGAGTGAGTTAGGGAAGTAATGTATGAATTTATCTGGTCAAAGACATGCCCCCATCCAAGATCCCAGACCATTGCCTGAAGTGAGATACAGGAATTATTAAAATCTGAGAATTGCAAGATTAAAAATTATTTCACATTTGAGACTTTCGTTTGAGGTTGAGCATGAGGTGGTAGAGTTGTGTGCTGATGACATTTATCTGTTTGTGTTTTATTAGTTTTAGAATGATAGGCTGAAAGTCTCTTTTTTCTGGCTGAGGGATTTCACAACTTTACATTGTAAACTCTTTGAAAATGCGAATGCAAGTCCAATCCAAAACTGAGATTTATAAAACACACATAATGCATTGAAAGTATTGATTGATAGTACATATTGGAAATGTTATGTGACTTGCCAAAGCAGTACAAGGACCAATGTCTAAGCATGAAGATTATGTATGTTTGGCTGCAAATGCAGAAGCTGAACTCCAGTATATTATAAGACATTGTCTTCCCCAAAGTCATAAAAGAAATCAACACTAGTCCTAAACCTAAAGTTTTCCTACCAACAATTTCTCTACATATGTTCTGTACATAAATAGATGAAAACTGAAGACTCGTTCTATCCTTCCAAAATGAAAATATGTTTAGACATACAAGAATATGAATCTGGAATTCACAGATTATAGGCCAAAGAGCTTTTTCTTTCTAAGTTCATAAATCTTGTGTGAAGATTTCACCATAAAGCCTTTGTCATACATATATATCAATACCGTTAAATATCTATATGGGTAGATTAAACCCATCAACATGCACACTGTTACAATTCTGGAACAGCAGTATTGTGTAATGGATTAGAACAGAAAATGTCTGGTAGCACCTTTTCAGAAAGAAACTCACTGGATTTTACAGCTGTCCCTTTCAGTGTATTTTTGGCAGGGAGGCGGGCCCATGTAAAATATGTCAGACGGATAGGCCATTGTGTTCCTGCCCACTACTCCATGGTGCCATAATACATAATTGGTCTAAGGACACCCACTAACCTGTGTGTCCTTAGACCAGTTGTGGTCAGTTATTGCCCGCTTAGGTCCCTCAATCTACTCCATTGTCATAATAATCTGGGCAGTATAGGGACTTTGTGGCACAGTGGCAGTGTCCTAATCTTTAAGCCAAAGGTCTTGGCTTAAGTCCCGCCTGTCTGAACAGGTTGGTTAAAATGTCTGCATTGAGCAGTGGCAGCTGGGTCAGAGTGAGAAGGCTGCTTTTTTTAGTTGGAAAGGTGCAAGATGAATCGAACGCATCATTTGGGATGGGGAATGTATACATGCACCCATGCACCCCAGAAAATAAAAACGGTTATACTTGGTAGTGAAGGTACTGGTCACACTGGAGCTCCATTTTGAGGTTAACAAGATGAGTCAGAACAGTCTGTGTCTTTCACACGTTTTTCTTTGTGGCATATCAGGGGCACTACCCTCCAAAATATTACCCCACTTTGTGTCTACCTGCCTGCACTGTAAAACATATCCCACCTCAGGATCCTGCTCCAAACATATGCTGGGACTTAACACCCTCTGGTGGCCATGCCTAGGATCTCTTGGCAGCCCTGGCCATGCCCTTTACTGATTTCTCGCACGACCACAGCTGCCACTAGGTAGTCAGCTTGCTCAGCAGGTCTGGGGAGCAGGACTTTCTGTCACTGAGGATGGGAATGCAACTCCCTGCTTGGTTAGACTGCTCACAGCAAGTCGAGAGTGTGGTGTTGGAAAAGCACAGCAGGTCAGGCAGCATCCGAGGAGCAAGAAAATCGACATTTTGGGCAAAAGCCCTTCATCATTAATGAGGCTGGGAGCCTCCGGGGTGGAGAGATAAATGGGAGGGGGGTGGGGCTGGGGAGGAAGAGCTTTAGGGCAGAGGAGATGACCTGAGGGTTGCAGTGAAAGAGAGAGACTCAGAGAACTTTGTAGAGCGTTCTCGCTACAACACTCTCCTTGGAGAGATATAGAGGTAGGCATCCTTGGAAGATGACTCACAGTGCGGTTAAAATCAACTAGGAGAAAGTGAGGACTGCAGGTGCAGGAGATTAGAGTCAAGAGTATGGTGCTGCTGCAAAGTGGCCTTTGTTAAATATGGTCCATTCTATAATCTCCCTGTAAAATCCAGTTCAATATTTGGGGTTGAGGATCTTCCATCAAACTTGACCATTAACTCTTTCCTTTTTGTCCACATTTCTAACCAGCTCTGGTGATGGTTTTAATGACTTCTGTATTTTTATTATTTCTGCAGTATTTTGCTCTTGTATTGATGGATATTGATTCATCGCTACAAATTAGACATCATCAAATTGACCGTCTAGCTCTTTCCAAAGAGACTGACGAATCTGGTCTTTGCCTTTAGTTTGTGAAATGAGTTGATTATGAATCAATAACAGTTCTACTGGGCTCACCTTTCTTCTCAACCAACTTATATAGAATTTAAAATCAGGCAGAATACAAACTGCATTGCCAATCTACGCTCAGCTCGTTGGGTGTAACTTGCAAAGATTATTACTGTCCCTTACAGCATAACAAAGACTGATTACTGAAACAATAGAAATTTTTCAGTCTAATAAAATTTACATATTACAGCAAAAATGGAGTTTGGACTATTAGCTCAAATAAATGGTGCAGAAGAACATATGTACCTTCTTAACACAAATATGTTTGATTTACGAATTATTCCCTTGAGCTTTCATGTAATTCTGAAGCACTCCCTGAAATTGCAGCAGAATATACAATTGTTTCATGAAGCATCTCAAATTGCCATATTCCTATTCAAAACCAATAGATCTTGCTATTGTTAAAACAGTGGAAATAAAACTCACCTACAGGCAATAAGTAGGTACTTCAGGATCACTCAAATGTAACACTACACATTTGATATGCTCTTACATGAGAAGCAATCCATTTGTAAGAAGCAGTGAGCTTGAAGTATATTTTGGAATGAGTATTAGTATATGCATGCTATTTCTAACAGAATAATTTAAAACAGAAACAAAAGCAGATTTGTTTCTTTCCCTCCATTTTTCCTCAGTCATATTAAAAGGTGTTCACTTTGGGTATAATCAATGATCTGGAGCAAATTGTGTTCAGAATTTTGTCACTTTTGTTTTTTATGCTTCTACAAATTTTACAGTTTCCAACATAAAAGCTGTTGTGAACAGTGCCACTGGGCATCACTTTACAGCACCATTCTTAAACTAAGTTTTTGCTCAGACGTATTCCTTGTTTTTACGTGTTGCAGTATGATTGGTACTGTTTAAACAAATTATAAGCTTGTGTTAATCAAAGTTTAGACCACCACTTGAGTAACTTGATTTTTAAATCTGAAAATTAGTTTGCAAAAACTGCACGGAATCTCCTTTGGTATAATCTACTCAGGTATAATTTTAGATTAGACTTACAGTGTGGAAACAGGCCCTTCGGCCCAACAAGTCCACACCGACCCGCCGAAGCGCAACCCACCCATACCCTTACATTTACCCCTTACCTAACACTACGGGCAATTTAGCATGGCCAATTCACCTGACCCGCACATCTTTGTGACTGTGGGAGGAAACCGGAGCACCCGGAGGAAACCCACGCAGACACGGGGAGAAAGTGCAAACTCCACACAGTCAGTCGCCTGAGTCGGGAATTGAACCCGGGTCTCTGGTGCTGTGAGGCAGCAGTGCTAACCACTGTGCCACCGTGCCGCCCTTGATGATCAGTTTACTGGTAATTTTAAACAAAATAGGTGAAAACATTGAAAAATGCCTCTTAACAGGGCCTGGGACAGGGAGAATATGAGGATCCAATAACTGAGGCCTGAAGTGAGGACTGCAGATGCTGAAAGGTCAGTCAATAAAGTGTGGAGCTGGAAAAAGTACAGCAGGTCAGGCAGCATCAGAGGAGCAAGACAGTCCACATTTTGGGTTGGGAACCCTCATGAAGAATCAGGTCTCGACACGAAACGTCAACTCTCCAATTCCTAATCCTGCTTGATCTGCTGTGTGTTTTTCCAGCTCCACACTTTATCAACTCTGGACCTTTTAGGAGTCTGCTGTGCTCAGTTCATGGGTGGGTCTGCCATGCTCAGGTTGGAAGTCAAGGGCAAGGCCTACTTACTGTGCTGGAATTGGGCCGGAGTTCACTGTGGTCATTGTGGGGTCAGCTGTGCTGGAGTTGGGTGGGTGGCCAGTGTGCCCCGGTTGGAGGCGACATGTTGGAGTGGAGCCATTGTGCTTGGTTCAGTGGCAGGGCTAGGAACAGGCCTGCAGGCCAGGAATGGCATGCAGGCCTGTGATTTCCCTGCCCTGCCTATTAGTGTGTTTGCACCTAAAAAAAAGAGAACTGAATTTAAATGTCTTGAAGCTCACAAGCAGGTATAGTGAACAGAAACCCACCATGGTGGTTACCAATCTGGGCGAGACATTTCTGTAAGGGGGAGGGAGGCTTGCAGAGCAATGTTTCTACTGATTGCTGAAAAAAAATGCTTGTAATTTGAACAATTATTAACATTTATTTGATCAATTTTGGGAGCAAATTGCTTTGAAAAGAAAGAAGCCGCTGCGTTCTATCAGAAATTTCTTCACTTAGTTTGCGTATTTTTATTTTTAAACAATGAAGAGTCATTAGACTCAAAATGCCAACATTGCTTGTTCTCTCTCCAGAGATTGTCAGACTCGTTAGGTTTCTTCAACAATTTCTGTTTGGATCAAAATATGCTTTTCTGAGGAAATTTTCTAATTTTGAATTGAATTCCATAGGGTCCTCAAGGTCCTCGTGGTGATAAAGGAGAAAACGGAATTCAGGGTGAACGAGGTCAGAAAGGTCATCGTGGGTTTACTGGTTTACAGGGTCTTCCAGGTCCTCCTGTAAGTAACTAAACACCTAATAATCGTTATTTCCAGACCATTTCAAAGCAGGTTTTACCATATTTATAGCTAAGTTTAATTTGCTCCATAATATTTGACTTGCTTTGTAGATGTGTTCTTGATAAAGTATATCTTCATACTTTCTTTCTATCTGCATCTAACCAGCATGTTCCATCCATTAAATTAATAAGCACAGAATATCAGAGCATTAAGTACAGAAACAGAAAACACTGATCAAGCAATTAAGCAAACCCAATTCTATTTTCTCTTATTAGGGTCCATCTGGTGAGCAGGGTGGTCCTGGAATTCCAGGGCCATTTGGTCCACGAGTAAGTATTGATTCAACATGTACGAGTTTAATCTAAAATACAGAATTCATAAATATTCCATCTGAGACTCTCTTTAAACCATGACTTGGAATTTCCTTCGTTCTTGTGCAGTAGTAGTCATTCGAGCTGTATAGCACCATTTTCTTCTGTGAAGATTCATGTGGATGTGACTTTCACTGTGAAGTGTCAGCTCCTTTGCCCAAAACTCTGGCTGCTGAAACTCTACCCAGCTCAATAACATAGATTTACCCTTGTGCATGTGTCACCTTCCTGCATTTATCCCATTTCAGAAGTGTGTATGGAAGGATGGAAATGCAGTTCAGAGAATGTTTGTGATACTGGTACAATGTCAGGCAAAGGTGAATTTTCTTATGAGGAAGGGTGGACAGACTAGGCTTGATTTCTCAGGAGGATAGAAGAGTAAAAGGTGCCCTGATTGAAGCAGATAAGATGTTGAAGGATCTAAGTAGGCTGTATCTGGAAAGGATGTTTCTCTTGTGGGAGAATCTAGAACTGGGGTTCAGGGTTTTAAAAATAAGAGGTTGTCAATAAAGGTATTTCTTTCTCACAGAGTGCTGAGAGTCTTCTGAACACTCTTTCTCAAAAGATGATGGAAAACAATATGTTCATTTGTACATACTTATGTACTATTAAACCTCTTTCTTCAAATGTTGTCAAAAGCTAGTATGAATGATGTCAAGCATGTGTATGAAGTAATCAAAGTAAGTGATAAAATCAAGATATATAACAGGAAACCAGTTGTGTTTTTATGTCATATACGTTTTCAAATTGCATTCCCTGTTTCTTGGTGTAAGCTGTTGAGTTTCTTTTCATGGATCAATAAGTAGTTCTTTAAATATTTGTTGAGTCATGCAGAGGGTGATGCATATGTGGAATGAGCTACCACAGAAGATGGTGGAAGCTGGTACAATTACAACTTTTAAAAGGCTTCTGGATGGGCTCATGAATAGGAAGAGTTTAGAGAGAAATTGGCCAAATGCTGGCAAATGGAATAGATAAGTTTCGAATATTTGTTCAACATGAAAGAGTTGGACCAAAGAGTCTGTTGCCATGCTGTTCAACTCTGACTCTACCTAATTTCTTTTTCTGTTGCCTAATAAGACTGGTTTCCGTAAATGATCATATTGTTTTCCTTTCATTTGATGAAACTGTCTTTTGAGAGCTAGGGCTGAAGTCTTACAGGATTTGATCAGAGTTATCCCCATTCAGAAACATTGACAAACTATTGTTGCCTGAGTAAGGAGTGATTTTCCTGTGTTTAGATTACAGGACACAGATTTAAAATGAATGTCACCAAAACCTATGATAACTAGGATAATTATGTCTCAGTTTGTTGATTTTGAAATATGGATCATATATGCTCCTGGATGCACATATAATGTTACAACATGTTGTATTGTTTTAGGGACCTCCTGGCCCAGTTGGTCCTCCTGGAAAAGAGGGTCACATTGGTTTCCCCGGGCCTATTGGACCCCCTGGTACACGTGGCAGTGTTGGCGAAACTGGCCCTGAGGTAAACCAATACAATCTTAATGATTCAGGAATGCATCTCTTCAATCCATTTTAACCGGGTGCTAGTTTATCTATTTCTATGTTAAACTATAGCGTAGAAACTAAATCAGGGAGAAACGAAGCAACTATCAAAGACCAGAACTTGCATTGATCATTAAATTCTCTGTAATTGTAGTTAGTATAAATCATGTTTGACTGCAAGCAGCATTAGCCAGGATTTTATATTTGTTAAATGAAAATGGATGATTAGAATGATGCTGACTTTTTGCCTGATATGTTTCTGAATACTTTGACTGTCTCATTAATTTAACACTTTCTGACAGACCAACATCAAATTGCTTATAGCTCTGATTGCATTGGGTATGTGAATGGGGCAGTAACTTTGAATCATCCAGTAGTAAATGTTGATTAGAACTTGGCTTAAGTATCGGGTTGACTCAAATATAGTATTCTCTTCTTGAATCAGAAGGAGAGGAGCTCATGTTGCCCTCCAGGATCTGAGTGTATGCCTTAGGCTCTATTTAAGTACAGTATTGTGAAAGTTACAGGTACTATTATTTGGATGAGATACTAAATTGCTGAATGTACCTGTTCAGATGAATAAATAAGGGCCCACAGTTCTCCTTAAAGAACAGTCTGATGAGCTAATTGACATTTATCCCTTTTTCCTGTCTGTTTGAACTTTTTGTAATTTGGCGACTGCATTAAGTGTGAATAGTGAATGCAGTTCCATTGCCATCCACCAGCTGCGTAATATTGTAAGATGTTTTGAAGTTGTGAAAATTGCTAAACAAACTTGTAGTATTTGTACTAATAAATTTGAAGCTAATAGCATTCTGTGTAAACCAACTACACATTAATTAATAGTTCATAAATGCTCCCTTGATTTCCCATTTACAGGGTCCTCCTGGTGATGAGGGCCCATCTGGTCCTCCAGGTCCTCCAGGTCCTCCCACTGCCACCTATGAGGATATTTTGGGCCATTATGAGATAGAACCAGATACCTTGGATATACTCAATGCTGACGAGACCTCTGATAGCATGCCAAAGGATTCGGGAGTGGATGCTACCTTGAAATCTCTCAGTAGCCAGTTAGAAACCATGCGCAGTCCAGATGGTTCCAGAAAGAACCCAGCTCGAACATGCCAGGATCTTTTGTTCTGTCACCCAGAAAAAAAAAGTGGTATGTATTCGGATAAGAACCATTCTTTCCTGTAGCAATTCAGATATTTCTTTCTGAAGCACTGAACCTGTCTTGTTTAAAGAACGGCAAAACAAAGCAATGCTCACTTCCGTACAATTGAGGTGACTTTTAATCTCAAATGTTTTAGAAGAGATGGGAGGGCTGGGCAAGAGAAAAATGCCCTCACTGATCTGAGATGCAAGTCTGGGGTGTTCTAACCCATGGAATTGGGATAAGTCCACTTCCTGCTGGGGAAGGCTGTGGAAAAGAGACAAAGAGGAAAGAACTGTTAGCTGCTCACCAGATTGCAACGGGAGGAGGTAGAGGAGGCTCTTTAGGCCATCTGGAAGGAGAGAAGGAGAAGTGCAAGGAAGGTTTTTGTGAAGGACTCCTATAGAGTCCTCCTTTTCCTACCTCCAAAAAGAAGAGACTGGCACTCAGCTCAAAGATGACTTCTTTCTAAAGACCCTCTTCGATTGGTGGGAAAGGCAACTCAAATCAGGCCATTTTCTGAAAATAACAATAGGTAGGTAATGAAATATGAACTCCAAAAGTTTCAGACCTGCTGGGAGAATGGAACCATCCAATGAAAATTGTTTGTTTTTAAAAAAATGATTAATGAGATGTGAAAGTGACTAAGAAAACCAGCACTTATTGTCCAGCCCTAGTTTCATGAAGAAGATTGTGTTGAACCACTCCCTTGAACTATTATGGTTCATGTGGTAGTGCGGTAGACCCATAGTGCTATTTCAGAGAGTTGCCGGATTTTGACCGAGTGATATTGAAGGAACGGTGATATAATTTCAATTCAAGATGGTGTGTGACTTGGAAGGGAACTTATAGGTAGTGCTTCTTCCATGTCCTTTGATATTGAGGATGTCATGTTTTGGAAAGTGGACTGTTGAAGCAGGCTTGGCAAGTTGCTTCATTGCTTCCTGCAGCACTGTAACTGTGCAGATGGTAGGACAAGTAAACTTTTAAAGTGATAGTCTTCAGCATGTTGGAGCTACACTCATTCAGGTAAGTTGTGAGTATTCTATCACATTCCTGTCTGGTGTCTTGTAGATGGTGAACAGATATTGAACAATCAGGGGTGAATTATTTGTAATAGGATAGGATAGCTTAAACTGAAATCCTCTTACTCCATGTAATGTTGTTCTCAAATTAGCTTTCAAATGTTCTTCTTGGGAATTTTTTATCTGTCTCAAGCTTTAGAGAATTAAATTAGATTTGTTAAAGCTGTGGTCAGGCAATTAAACATAGACTTCTCAGATGAGGAAATCTTTTTTAGACAACGGACCTTTTCTTTTCCAAGTTTTGGAATGGGATATATGAACATATTTAACAACAGGGAAGTTGTTGTGGTTCTGTTCGCCGAACTGGAAGTTTTTGCTGCAAATGTTTCGTTCCCTGGCTAGGGAACATCATCAGTGCTGTTGGAGCCTCCTGTGAAGCACTGCTTTGATGTTTCTTCCGGTATTTATAGTGGTTTGTTCTTGCCGCTTCCGGGTGTCAGTTTCAGCTGTAGTAGTTTGTATGTGGGGTCCAGGTCGATGTGTCTGTTGATGGATGTTCTTGCCGCTTCCGGGTGTCAGTTTCAGCTGTAGTGGTTTGTATATGGGTTCACAGGAGGCTCCAACAGCACTGATGATGTTCCCTAGCCAGGGAACGAAACGTTTGCAGCAAAAACTTCCAGCTCGGCGAACAGAACCACAACAACGGACACCCGAGCTACAAATCTTCAACCAGACTTTAAACAGGGAAGTGTTAACAGGCATGTTAAAATAATGATGATTACCTATACAGTACAACCTCAATTATCCAAACATCAACTATCTGAATTTCAGATTATCCGAACAAGATCTCAAGGTCCCGTAAAAATGGCATTAGGCAACTCAGCATTCAGTTATTATTTAAACGGTATTATGGCGTGCATTACCGGATAACTGAAATGTTTGGATAACTGACACTCATAAATTTCCGCTTGTTTACAATCAGATCAGTTATCCAAACAATCAGTTTTACGAACAAAATATTCCCGTCCATCTCATTTGGATAATCAAATTTGTTCTGTAAATACTTGAATACTTGAATGTGAATGTATTTTACAGGGGAGTATTGGATTGATCCAAACCAGGGTTGTGTTGAGGATGCTATTAAAATATACTGCAATATGGACACTGGTGAGACCTGTATTCTTGCGGATCCACCTGAAATACCACGCAAAACCTGGTGGAGCAAAAAGAATGACGATAAGAATGGATACTTATGGTTTGGTGAGTCCATTAATGGTGGATTACAGGTGAGTAAATGACACTGCTCAATGTTAGCAAATATGAGAAAATAAGTTTCTTTTCATTGAGCAACAAACATAGTTTCCAGCTCCTTTCATTTGTAGCTGGGGTCAGGCATGGCTTTCAAAGCAAAAACGTGCAGGTTCTAATTGGAAGAATCCTGGGTCCTCATTGAAAGATACTGGTACATTGATGAAGGTGGATGCACATTTATATTCCGAATAACAGCAATAATAAAAAAATCACATTATTAGTACACAAGAAAAAGCAGCAGTTATGTAGTAATTTAAGAATTCTGGATTAGTGGTGCTGGAAGAGCACAGCAGTTCAGGCAGCATCCGAGGAGCAGTAAAATCGACGTTTCGGGCAAAAGCCCTTCATCAGGAATAAAGGCAGAGAGCCTGAAGGGTGGAGAGATAAGCTAGAGGAGGGTGGGGGTGGGGAGAAAGTAGCATAGAATACAATAGGTGAGTGGGGGAGGGGATGAAGATGATAGGTCAGGGAGGAGGGTGGAGTGGATAGGTGGAAAAGAGAGGCAGAGAGGACAAGTCATGGGGACAGTGCTGAGCTGGAAGTTTGGAACTAGGGTGAGGTGGGGGAAGGGGAAATGAGGAAACTGTTGAAGTCCACATTGATGCCCTGGGGTTGAAGTGTTCCGAGGCGGAAGAGGAGGCGTTCTTCCTCCAGGCGTCTGGTGGTGAGGGAGTGGCGGTGAAGGAGGCCCAGGACCTCCATGTTCTCGACAGAGTGGGAGGAGGAGTTGAAATGTTGGGCCACAGGGCGGTGTTGTTGATTGTTGCGGGTGTCCCAGAGATGTTCCCTAAAGCGCTCTGCTAGGAGGTGTTTAGTCTCCCCAATGTAGAGGAGACCACATCAGGAGCAACGGATACAATAAATGATATTGGTGGATGTGCAGGTAAAACTTTGATGGATGTGGAAGGCTGCTTTAGGGCCCTGGATGGAGGTGAGGGAGGAGGTGTGGGCACAGGTTTTGTAATTCCTGCGGTAGCAGGGGAAGGTGCCAGGATGGGAGGATGGGTTGTAGGGGGGCGTGGACCTGACCAGGTAGTCACGGAGGGAACGGTCTTTGCGGAAGGCGGACACCCCGCGCTGGCCTATTACTGACCTCGACCTCTTCATTTCCACCTGCCGCTGGGACATTAACCGCCTCAACCTGTCTACCACCTCTCCCACTCCAACCTCTCACCCTCACAATGTACAGCCCTCCAATCCCTCTGCTCCAATCACAACCTCACCAACAAGCCAGCAGATAAAGGGGGCGCAGTGGTAGTCTGGTGCACTGACCTCTACACCGCTGAAGCCAAACGCCAACTCGAGGACACCTCTTCCTACTGCCCCCTTGACCATGACCCCACCCCCCTCTCACCAAACTATCATCTCCCAGACCATACAGAACCTCATCACCTCAGGAAATCTCACACCCACAGCTTCCAACCTCATAGTCTGGGAACCCCGCACTGCCCAGTTCTACCTCCTTCCCAAGATCCACCAGCCTGACCACCCTGGCCGACCCATTGTCTCAGCATGCTCTTGCGTCACTGAACTCATCTCTATCTACCTCGACACTGTCCTATCCCCCCCAGTCCAGGAAATCTCTACATATGTTCGAGACACCACCCAAGCCCTCCACCTCCTCCAAGACTTCCATTTCCCCGGCCCCCAACGCCTCATCTTCACCATGGATATCCAATCCCTCTACACCTCCATCCACCATGAGTAGAGCCTCCAAGCCCTCCGTTTATTCCTCTTCCGACGTCCCCAACAGTATCCTTCCACTGACACTCTCATTCGTTTGGCCGAACTGGTCCTCACCCTTAACAATTTCTCCTTCGAATCGTCCCACTTCCTCCACACCAAAGGGGTAGCCATGGGCTCACGTATGGGCCCCAGCTATGCCTGTCTCTTTGTTGACTACGTAGAACAGTCCATCTTCTGTAGTTACATCGACACCACTCCCCACCTCTTCCTCCTCTACATTGATGACTGCATTGGCCCCACCTCGTGCTCCCTCAAGGAGGTTGAGCAATTCATCAACTTCATCAACACATTCCACTCTGGCCTTAAATTTACCTGGACCATCTCTGACACCTCCCTCCCCTTCCTGGACCTCTCCATCTCCATTAATGATGACCGACTTGACACTGACATTTTTTACAAACCCACCGACTCCCACAGCTACCTGGATTACACCTCTTCCCACCCTACCTCTTGCAAAAATGCCATCCCGTATTCCCAATTCCTTCGCCTCCACTATATCTGCTCCCAGGAGGACCAGTTCCACCATAGAACACACCAGATGGCCTCCTTCTTTAAGACCGCAATTTCCCTTCCCACGTAGTTAAAGATGCCCTCCAACGCATCTCGTCCACATCCCGCACCTGCGCCCTCAGACCCTACCCCTCCAATCGTAACAAGGACAGATCACCCCTGGTGCTCACCTTCCACCCTCCCAATCTTCACATAAACCAAATCATCCGCTGACATTTCCGCCACCTCCAAACAGACCCCACCACCAGGGATATATTTCCCTCCTCTCCCTTTCCGCCTTCCGCAAAGACCGTTCCCTCCGTGACTACCTGGCCAGGTCCATGCCACACCCCCCACAACCCACTCTCCCATCCTGGCCCCTTCCCCTCCCACCGCAGGAACTGCAATACCTCCGCCCACACCTCCTCCCTCACCTCTATCCAAGGCCCTAAAGGAGCCTTCCACATCCATCAAAGTTTGACCTGCACATCCACCAATATCATTTATTGTATCTGTTGCTCCCGATGTGGTCTCCTCTACATTGGGGAGACTGGACGCCTCCGAGCAGAGCACTTTAGGGAACATCTCCGGGACACCCGCACCAATCAACCACACCACCCTGTGGCCCAACATTTCAACTCCCCCTCCCACTCTGCCGAGGACATGGAGGTCCTGGGCCTCCTTCACCGCCGCTCCCTCACCACCAGATACCTGGAGGAAGAACGCCTCATCTTCCGCCTCGGAACACTTCAACCTCAGGGCATTAATGTGGACTTCAACAGTTTCTTCATTTCCCCTTCCCCCACCTCACCCTAGTTCCAAATTCCCACTCAGCACTGTCCCCATGACTTGTCCTACCTGCCTATCTTCTTTTCCACCTATCCACTCCACCCTCCCCCCGCCGACCTACCACCTTCATCTCCTCCCCCACTCACCTATTGTACTCTATGCTACTTTCTCCCGACCTCCACCCTCCTCTAGCTTATCTCTCCACGCTTCAGGTTCTCTGCCTTTATTCCTGATGAAGGACTTTTGCCCGAAACGTCGATTTTACTGCTCCTCGGATGCTGCCTGAACTGCTGTGCTCTTCCAGCACCACTAATCCAGAATCTGGTTTCCAGCATCTGCAGTCATTGTTTAATCTAGTAATTTAAGAATATCTAACAGCAGGTGAAGGTAACAAGTGAAGCTAAAAATTGCAGAATTTATGACTTGCAACATTTAAAAGGCCATTGAGCAGTCAGGTTAATGCAAATGTCATGATCCACTTTATAAAGTGTCATTGAATCTCAAGTCCCACTTCTAGCGTCATCACACAAGTTAAAGATCTCCAATTTTCCTTTCTGATGAACTCAGGTTAACTGGTAATCATGACCAGGTTCCTGCACTTAACAAGAAATTACTGTTTCTTCACAGGAGATAATCGATTAATCATCTTCTAATCTAAACTCTATCCCTCCCAAACCAGTGCAGACAGATACAGGCAAACAAAAATCTTAAATGTTATACATGTCGGGAAAACATTATGGCACACATTTAATAGCATTAATCCATATGATTTAATGAAGTGTCATTGCTTCTTCCAAGCCCTTCTGACCTTTCTGGTTCCAAGTCCTTTCAGGTCTTTGCTGAGGACACAGGGTGGTTGATACACTAACTGTTTAGTCTCTCAGTCACTGGTTAGAGGCAGCATCTTCAGGCAGTGGAGAGTGCAAGCAACTTGCTACCCTCTAACTTCTGGTTACTTCGCTCCTAAAAGAAACAGTATGCTGTCTTTTGAAAATTAAAAGACTTCAAGCCCTTGTATTGTTCACACACTGGTTGGCCAACTGCCCAGGAGCCAATCAGCGAACTGTTATCATGCTGAACATGCTTGACACAAGCATCCAACAGACTGTGCCTCTGTCTCCGGGTAAAGCTGAGCTGAACACACACCTATAGTGATATTGAGCCATGAAGCCACAACCATCAACCCGCGCTCTCTCCCTCTGAATTTGAATGAGGCAATGGTGTAAATACAGCTCACAAAGAGTTCTAGTAACTTAATTAAAACTGCAACATTCTGTTTCAGTTTCCTTGGCACAATCCAAAAATAAAGAAACTTAAAAGTTAAAAAAAATTCCATTTACCCAAACTATGATTGACCAATTGAGAGTAAGTTTCAGAATAGAATAAAAATAATAATTGTGAGTTGAATCTTCTACATTCATAAAGGACTACTTTCATTGGTGAGACTTCTATGGGTTTTTTTTCCCAGAAATATATTTCAAAAATTTTACTTGTTTCCTCAGTATTTTTGGTTAATTTTACATTATTTCACGCAACTGAGTTGTAGGATCTGAATCTGCATTGATTGAGGAAGACAATAGTGTTGTCTTGTGAAAGTCTACAGAAGCTCAGTGAAGTCTAACTTTGATCAGCAAGCAAGCATAATTTAAATGCATCAAAATTTAACAAATATATCAGTTTATTCAGTAATTATTATAAAGGAGGAGATTTTAGTATTAATCTATTGTTTTCTGAATTACCTGCAAGTGGTGGAGACTGGCACAATTACAACATGTAAAAGGCATCTGGATGGGTACATGAATAGGAAGGATTTAGAGGGGTATAGGCCAAATGCTGGCAAGTGGGACTGGATTACTTTAGGATATCTGGTCGGCATCATTGTAAGTCCACGTCCAATGATGTTTTCTCTTGAGAAGATTCTGGAAAAGCAGCTTTGTTTAATACAGTTTGCATTTTGTAATAAGCCAACCATACTTCTGGGGTAACATAGAATCATAGAGATCCTCAGATCAGAAAATCGCTCTTTGGGCCATCATGCCCACAGCAGTCAAACACGAGATTCTAATCTAATTTTCCACCACTTGACACGTAACCTTTTATGACTTGGCATTGCAAGTGCATATCTAAAGGTATCTGTGCCAACTTATGTAGCCAGACTGTGCAAGGAGATAGGATTTACTTTCCTGTAGGATATTTATGAATGAGCTTATTTTTATGACAAGCAGTAAGATCATTGTCACCATTACGGATAATTCCAGATATGTTTAATTACTTGTATTTACATGGCCCAGCTGTTATGGTAGATGGTTTTGAACTTGTATCACACTATCAATCAGTCCAGATATCTGAATTACTCACCCAGATCATAACCTATTGTGCTATGCTACCCTGCAAAAGTAACGATGATGTAGCTGTTAAAATAGTGAATCAGAGAAATTGCAGATAAACTTGAAGTTTTTTCCTCGTGGAATTTTTTTTTAGATTTGATTATGTACAGTGGGGAAACAGGCCCTTCGGCCCAACAAGTCCACACCAACCTGCCAAACCTATTCCCCTACATTTACCCCTTCACCTAATACTACAGGCAATTTAGCGTGGCCAATTCACCCTGCCTGCACATTTGTGGACTGTGGGAGGAAACCGGAGCACATAGAGGAAACCCACACAGACAGGGGGAGAATGTGCAAACTCCACACAGTCAGTCGCCTGAGGCAGGAATTGAATCCGGGTCTCTGGCACTGTGAGGTAGTAGTGTTAACCACTGCCACAGTGCCACCCACAAATTGCAATGTATGATTTCAGAGTCATTGCTGAAACTAAATAGAAAATCTTTTATATTGCTGAACTGAAAATAATATTTTAGGTTTTTAAAAAAATGGCTCTTTGTGAACATTCGGAGTGAATCCTGGGTTGTATAAAATAATTATTCAAAAAACACTAGTCAGCAGTGACATCTTACAGGCAACAGAGGGTGATGTTGAACTATGAAAGATTTATAACATCTCTCCGTGGTGCAATGGCAGCCTCTATTGATAGAAAAGCAGTACTACAAGATGAGTTAAAATCGTACGAGCTTTTTTCCCTTTATTATAATATACCTTAAGATTTTTTTAAAAGAAGGATCGCTACCTAATTTAAGTCATGACCTGATCATGCCAATTCTAATTAATATGTAGTTATTCACAATTGCAGCTGTCCAAATACAGTGAATTTGACTAACACACAGCTAGATTTACCTAAATGCTATTTTTCAAATTGACTGACCATATTCAATAGAAACTAAGTTTTCTACTCTCTATTATATCAGCTTTTGCCTGCACTTTCTTGAATGAAAGTGTTTGCTTCTCATGCCTAAATTTTTGTTGCAAAACGTCATTGATTCAATATTTGAAAATATTTTTTTCCTTACAGTTCAGTTATGGTGACAAGCAACAGTCCCCGAATACTGTCATGATCCAGACAACATTTCTCCGTCTTCTGTCAAAGGAAGCTTCCCAAAATATTACCTATCATTGTAAGAACAGCATTGCTTACATGGATGACCAGACTGGCAACCTTAAGAAAGCCTTGATTCTTAAGAGTGCCAATGACATTGAGATCAAAGCTGAAGGAAGTAACCGATTTAAATATAGTGTGCTGGAAGATGGCTGCACTGTAAGTATTAAGAATTGAAATATTTCAGTTACAAGAAGTGTATTTCTACCTAACTCTCTCAAAATCTTTGTGTTACCCTGCCAAAATAACAGTAATAATAAGTAATTGCTTCTTTGGATAGGAATTTTGGCTCCCAAATTGGTGGATTTTGACCAGGTGGGAGCTTAAAGTGTTAAAAACTTGATCTCCCCACTCCAACTGCACTAACCTCCATCAGCCATGTCTTCTCCCATAGCTCTTAAAACCCCCTGCTGACCTTTCAGGCTTCAGAATTCACCCCTGAGGCCTTTCGTCTCATTCTACCACATGCACCTGGCCTTTGAACTGACCACCCTTAGACCCTGCCTAGCCTCCACATTTCCACACTACAACCTCCATCTCAGCCTTTGAACCCTGCCTCAGCTTTGGATCAACTTGGTTTCTAATCTCTCTCGCAACTCGGATTCTGATTTCTCAATCCCCAGACTCCAGTCCCCCTCTATCCTGATCAGTATGCACACTGCTGACACCATTCCCCACTATCGAGATGGGATTTCCTTTCTGCTCTGTGGATATTGCCTGGTGCCATAGGCCTAGCAGCAAGGCAGCCAGTCAGTCTCCTACTCTGGCTGGCTGTGGCCTCAGAACAGAGGGAAAATAAAATATTAATCAGGTCCTGCTGTTAAACTTGGCAGAGCACGTTTGTTCTGGCTTTCCTGACTTCATTCCAGCTCCCCTCTGCATCTTATATTTGCATGTGCTGTCTTAACCTTCTTCTCATTGTTTTCTCAGCTTTCGGTTTTATCTATTCATTATTCCATCATGCAATCCCACTCCAGAGAAAACTTTCCTTTCTTTGATATAGCCATACCTTTGCTCTTTGTACCATGAAATCTTTTATCACTTAAGCTCTCCTGTCTTCTATCTGCCAAACCTTCCCTCTTTTTAGATTAGATTAGACTTACAGTGTGGAAACAGGCCCTTCGGCCCAACAAGTCCACACCGACCCGCCGAAGCGAAACCCACCCATACCCCTACATTACCCGCACATCTTTGGACTGTGGGAGGAAACCGGAGCACCCGGAGGAAACCCACGCAGACACGGGGAGAACGTGCAAACTCCACACAGTCAGTCGCCTGAGTCGGGAATTGAACCCGGGTCTTCAGGCGCTGTGAGGCAGCAGTGCTAACCACTGTGCCACCGTGCCGCCCACTCTTCTTCCACCTCTCTGCTTACCTTTTTTTTCATTTACTCAAAACACCTGAAACATTAAATCCATTTCTGTTTCCACAAAATGCTGCCAACCTCTTGCCACGCTCTCTTTTTTTCACGACCTTTTCATGGGGACATTTCTAACTGAGATACAAGAGGGGAAATAGTGAATCTAATTTGCCAGCTCAGTTGATTTCACTGGTTGCTGGCTCAGTGGTAGGGATCCACAGGTCTGGCGGAGCTGTGGGTGAAAAACTGAGCTTCATGATCTCTGCATAAATGTGCCCTTATGCAAAATTCTGAAATTGTGGCCAGAATGTAGAGGGTAATGGCTGAATGTGCACCCTCAATAACCCCACAGTTCCAGGCTATCGTATCAGTCATAGTCTGCTCCAAAATACTTGAGAGAAATGGTGTTGTTGTGGTTGGGGGTATGTTCGCCGAGCTGGGAAGTTGATTTGCAGACATTCCATCCCTGTCTAGGTGATGTCTTCAGTGCTTTCGAGTCTCCTGGGAAGCTCTGCTGTACTGTCTTGTGAAATTTATTTGGTTCCATTCCTGCTGCTTCCAGTTGCTGGTTCCAGTTGTTCATTCTAGTAGCCGGTATATTGGGTGTCAGTCAATGAGCTTGTTGGTAGAGTCCGTGGATGAGTGCCATGTTTCTAGAAATTCTCTGGCTATCTTCTGTTTAGCTTGTCCTATGATCGTTGTGCTGACACAGTCGAACTTGTGGTCCTTGTCATCTGTGTATATGGCTATTAGGGACAGCTGGTCATGGTGTTTAGTGGCAAGTTGGTGTTCATGGGTGTGATTGCTAGTTGTCTGTTTGTCCTATATAGTGTTTCGCGCAGTCTTTGTATGGAATCTTATAAGTTACATTTGTCTTGCACATGATGGGGATAGGGTCTATTGTTTTGGTGAGTTGTTGTCTGAGCGTGGCTGTCGGTTTATGGGCTGTCATGAATCCCAGTAGTCAGAGAAGTCTGGCTGTCAGTTCCAAGACACTTTTTAATGTAAGGTAGTGTGGCTGGTGAGTTAGGTCGTGGTATGTCCTTGTTGTGATATTTGTCTGTTAGGCATCTATGGGTGAAGTTTCAGGGATATCTGTTCTTGATGAAGACTCTATAGAAGTGTTCTTCTCTTCATAAGTCAGGAGTGCTGCAGTGTGTTGTTGCCCAGAAATATTGTTGCAGGGGCTGTGATCTATCTGATATTGCTGAAAATGTTCGTTAGGCAGTAAGGGCATCAAGGATTTTGGAGAAAAAAACACAGAAAAATGGAGTTGAGGATTATGAGATCAGTTATGGTCTCATTGAATGGCAGAGCAGACTCTATGGGCCGAATGGCCTACTTCTGCTCCTACATCTTATGGTCTCACTGAGGAAAATGTTCTTGTTTGCTGACTCTGATTGAAGTTCGTGGAATCACTAATGGAGTTAAATTGTTAAACTATGAAAAGTAAAACTGAATGATAATCTAAACTAGCTAAACACAGGCTAACGCAGCATGCTTGAGATATACAATTGTATATGTCTTGCTTGTACATACTTCAGCTGGAGAATTTTTTTTTACTGGCTTTTATCCTTTCCATTATCCTCTATTACAAACGTTGGCTCTGTACTTTCACAGACCTCCATCATCATCTGATATTGAACTAAAGTGATCATTCTTCATGTGTGACCTTAAACAGCAAGTGTCTGCTGACTGTTTGACAACAGGGAGAATCTTAACCATACATGAACTTCTAGAAGTCCCCCTGGGTTAACAATTAGGAACCTCATCCACTTTTTGCCTCCACTGATGATGAGGCTAGTTGTATGATGTATACTGCATTTAAGATCAACTCATTCATAACATAGAGGCATTGACTGAAGACCTTGTTCCTTATAACTTGACTATGTATTGTTCCAACTGCTGAAGAGGTGGGAGAGCTTGCAAAGAAGCTTACTTCTATAAAGTAGATCTAATTAGACAAGAAAATGTACATAACTTTTATTAGCATATATTTTATTGGCTTTAAATTTTACCTTTTCTAAATTGTAGATCCACTTGTATAAAAGTTTTTCAGTTGATTTAATGGTAGCAATCTTCGTCTGTATGTCAGAAGGTCATGAGGTTTGAGTTTCATTAAAGATTTCAGGAGATTGAAATATAGAGAGCAGCAGCGAGCCATTCAGTCCTTCAAGTCTGCATATCCATTCATTATGATCACAGAAGATCATCCAACTTGGTGCCCTGTTCTCGCTTTCTCCCCACACCCTTTGATCCCTTTAGCCCGAAGCACTGATCCAGCACCTCCATGAAAACATTGAGGCAGAAAATTCCTCACCCTCTGGGTGAAGTCATTTCTCATTGACGTGAAACATTAATTCTCGTTTATCATTGCTATCTTTAATTTGCATAAACATGATTACTTACATTTATGTTATGATTAGTTTTTTTATTATTGGGATGCAGTTGAAATCTCAATGAAGCAATATTTGACAGGTGTGAAAACTCTTTCAAATCTCCAAATAACGTGAGTGAGAATGTGCATCATATAACAATATAACCTCTGCTGGAAATGAACATTGCTGTAATTTAATATTGCAATTGCCATGGCTTGTTTCCCACAGATGTTCAGTACATTCATTCTTTTCTGTGTTTCCTCTGCAGAGACATTCTGGTAGTTGGGGCAAGACAGTATTTGAGTATCGAACGCAGAACACAGCACGTCTGCCAATTGTGGATATTGCACCTATGGATATTGGTGATCCCAATCAGGAATTTGGCATTGAAATTGGCCCAGTTTGTTTCTTGTAAAATAAAAGGACTTGGAGACTTTGAAAACATTCCTGAACTCTTGAATTAATGGCTGATCTAATCAGCACTGTATATACAAGTACTTAGAATTTCCAGCCCTTCATGACAATTATTTATTGTTCATATGAACCCAGCTAGTAAAACTTAAGATGTGATTTAAAAACTGTGGAAAATTCTGAGCAGTTTTTAATGTAGTAACAATTATTGGCTCTTATGAGACAAGTTTGGAAATGGAAAGATTTTCATCTAAAACCTAAAAGAAGATACAAAATATAGTGTTGAAAATGTTCACTTCTGAGGAAGCTCCATCTGATAGTTGTTGGGGCTGATTAGTGCACTGACAGGAAGCCAAGACTAGAGAATGGGCGACACTTTGTACCCCAAGCTCTTTGACCCACAATTCCTGCCAGGAAAGCTCCTTCTGAGTGTGTGGAATCTGTCTCTATATCTATTAATTAGAATATGCTCCAATAACAAGCTTACCTACCGCACATATAAAAGATGTAGTTTTTAAAAAATCCCCATGTTTAAGCTACCTCATCTCTGTCAGAAGCTAGGATTCATTGATGCTTGTCTGATTCATTTGTTCTCCAGGTGCTATATTTCCAGGCTTCCTTCTGTGTTTGTTTACAGAACCAGGAGACAGAGGAAAGATATCATGGTGCTAGTTATAAGGATCCCATTTCCTATGAGCTTTTGATGAAGTAGCAGCAGACCCACACATTGATATTTTCATATTACTGTCATGTCAACTTTGAGTATGAATGGTGTTCCTTATCTCTCAATTCAATTAGCAATAGAGTTCTGCATGTCTTAGAAATGAAAGCATGTAGGCGAAATCATTTTGCAATGCTTCTTTGTCTATCTCTTCAACAATGTTCTTTAATTCTCCAATAAAGAGGACCATTTTACAAGGAAACCAGAAATATTTATTGGCTGAATTAATTGATTCCCCCCACTCCACCTCTCCACTATCACTTCCCCTCCACCCCCCCTTGCCTCACCCACCATGACCCCAAGCCTTCAAATAATTGTAAATTCATCAAGTAGGTATATGTTTGAAAAATGACATTCACAAAATGTCTTTAACTCTGACCTACTTCACCCCTTTTGAGTTGTAATGATATAGTCAATATTATACAAAGAGTCCATCTGATGAGACATCTTTATTAAAAGGTGTAGAGGTCACAAATTTATTTAAAAATGCAGTGGGAACAGTCAACATCCAACAAAGAGAAAATAAAATATTTATAATAAAAAGTTTATATTAAACTCTTACAGATTATATTCAACAACTAAATTTATTTTCTTCATTATAACTGATATGGTGAACACAGTTATGTTATTTACAGAATTATTTCTTTGAGGTTTCAGTAGTTCAGGTCCTTTATCTTGTATCCTGCCTTTCAAATTGCTACTCAAAGTGCCAACAGCACCTGTATTTTGTAGCTTGATGAATTGGTTGAATACAGGTCCCAAAACACTTCTGCTGATCAGCTATTGTATAAGGTTACACCTCCTCATTAATTCAGTTTTCATTTCTCAACACCTTTCTTGTACTATTTGTTTTTAATTGTGGTAATGTTTGCCTTCTTTTTGGCATGCTTTTAAATAGCCTTAAATCAAATCAATGCTATCTGAAGATATATTGTAACACAAATGCTTCTGCAACATATTATTTGAAAAGGTTTTTGTGCTAGATTAACAAGCTGAAATGGGAATTTATATTTCCAGATGGCTCAGAATTATTATATCTATGTGTTTCTCTTTATTCTTAGCTACAGAAATGACTCCTCTTGGAGACTTGTATAGCACTTTGCCTGCCATGCTTTGGGGACAGAGCCTCTATGTTTTTAACTTGCTGTAAGACCTATTTAATTATCTGAGTTTTAATGAAACTGCTCTTATGTAACAGTAAAAAAAATGAATAGGAAAATTAAATGTTTAAGCAATTTTTTAGTGTTTAAGCTTTTATTGTGAAGAAAACACTCTATAGAAAATGGGTTAACTGTAATATGATTTGCCTAAGGAAACCTGGATTACATAGGTTAATTGTTCTAATTTTAATTTCAGTTTAACTGGACCAACATTCCAACATTTGAAACACCCTACAAAACTGAATGCCAATACATAAAGAAGGAAGCTTTACTGTTATGTAATGTCTTATCACAACTCTCAGATATTTTTTCGCATACAAAGAATGCCTTTGAAATGCAGTGATTGATGTTTTGTAAACAATAGTGACTACTGTTTCTGTTCCCTGTTTATAGTGCTGTACATAAATAACATGAAACGAGGAGCCAGTTGCCTGCTATTTTATTCTTTTACTACCAGCTGAGAGTTAGAGATTAGACAGGTAGCAGAGGGTTGACAAGAAAATGGGCTGAGCAAGCTGCCTACATTGGGGTTGGTTTAAATTTTTACAGGCACATATCAGTACAGCGATGGGGATCGCACAATAAATCACAATGCTTAAAATGTTAACAGATCACAGCCTGATGAAATATTTGGTGGTGCTGCTTTATATTAACTGCAGGTCTGGGAAGATTTTATGCACTTCTCTGTTAGACAGTGGATCCATGGCTTGAAACACCAACTGCCAAAGAGCATGGCTCAGTGGTTAGCACGGCTGCCTCACAGTGCTAGGGACCTGGATTCAATTCCCGCCTCAGGTGACTGACTGTGTGGAGTTTTCACGTTCTCCCCGTGTCTGCGTGGGTTTCCTCCGGGTGCTCCGGTTTCCTCCCACAGTCCAAAGGTGTGCAGGTCAGGTGAATTGGCCATGCTAAATTGCCCATAGTGTTAGGTGCAATAGTCAGGGGTAAATGTAGCAAAATGGGTCTTCAGAGGGTTGGTGTGGATCTGGTGGGCCAAAGGGCCTGTTTTCACACTGAAGGGAATCTAATCTAATCTCCTTTAATTCAGCACTGTCTATAAGCAGAAAGAGAAGTGATACTACACTCAGGCCTCACAAGAAAACCTCCACTACCCCTCTTCCTGTTACCATAAAGGCCCAACTTTTCAGTCTCCCTTGGCCTCTCCCCAAGCCCAGTTGCTCCCTGGAGTTTTGATTCTTTTGACTTTGGAGGCCTGACCCCCAGTTGTTTCCCTCTCCCATTACTTGCCAATCATCCCTTCTAGCCAGGCAATCAATCATCCTGAACTTCAAACAAAATAATTTGAACGATGCCAGGTTCACTGCTAGGATCCCCAGCCGTCTCTCTGCTGCCTTTGTGCCAGCCTTTTACTAGGGAAAACTGCTGATTTAGATCCATGCTCTGATGCTGATGCTGGCTACCAATGCTATCATTTCCAGAGAATTGCTAAGGGTGACATTCAGACAGGTTCAATTTTTATTGGCCTTTTCCAATGCAAGTCTTGACAAATCTCAGTGAATTTACTTTCATTAGTAATTGGCTGCAGGAAGCTTGTCCTATGGGAGTCAGAGACATGAGTAGTTCAGGAGTTCTTCATCATGAAGATAACTAATCAGAGCTTTTTTTTATGATTTTCTAATTGTGCCATTTTCTTTTACATTATACCCTCATGGTTTCCAGATATCTTAAATGTTGATGACTTGGTTTATATAAGAATTCCATATTGATAACTAAACTTGTATCAGTAATGTAGAGAAGATGGCACCCAATCCTTCCTTTGCAGTTTGGGAATTCGTGTTTCCTTTAGAGAAGAGTGTCCATGAGTTGGATTGTTGTCATTTTCTGATTGTTTCACTAATGTTTTGATTAGATTAGATTACTTACAGTGTGGAAACAGGCCCTTTGGCCCAACAATCCATACTGACCCTCCGAAGAGCAACCCACCCAGATCCATTCCCCTACATTTACCCCTTCACCTAACACTATGGGCAATTTACCCTGGCCAATTCACCTGATCTGCACATCTTTGGACTGTGGGAGGAAACCGGAGCACCCGGAGAAAGCCCATGCCGATACGGGGAGAATGTGTAAACTCCACAGAGACAGTTGCCTGAGGCGGGAATTAAACCCGGGACTATGGTGCTGTGAGGCAGCAGTGCTAACCACTGTGCCTTGAGGAAAAGATACCCGTGTTCTTTACGGGCGTGGTCTATTTATGAGGCCTGTCACACACAAATGGCATTGACATTATCAGTCTTCCAAAGAGGCCTGACAAGCCATCCAGTTATGACGAGTCTCTGAAGTCTGTGGGGAAAGAAATGTTCAGCTCCACCAATCAATAATTGCCCATGTTGCTATGTAATGAGAATAAAGAGGATTGAGGATTTGTTTGAGAGTGTGGTGCGGAAAAGCTCAGCAGGTCAGGTAACATCTGAGGAGCAGGAGGATCAATATTTTGGCCATCAGGAAGGGCTTTTGCCCGAAACCTCAATTCTCCAGCTCCTCAGATGCTGCCTGACCTGCTGTGCTTTTCCAGCATCACACTCTCGACTCTAATCTCCAGCATCTGCAGTCCTCACTTTCACCTTGTGGATTTATTGGCAACCATAATGCATATTATAGTTTTTCTGATGTTTCTGATTATGATTTAAAGTTGTGAGGCAGAGTGTATTAATTTCTTTATTCAATTTGAGAATTCTCATTGTGGAATGGGATAATGCTGTGCACCCAGAAATGAACATCAAGCATTTTGGATGTTATAGTCTGGGAGGGCTAGATTGTGTAGTAGATATTATTTATCACTTTTCTAAACAGTCAAGCAATGGAGCAAACTCTCTGTTATCTTTTTGAAGCTGGGTGCACTTACAATAAGTGAGTTTGAGAAGTCTTAAACCCATTCTACTAACAGAAGGATGTTGGGTTTTGTCCTCTCCCCTGTTCAATTTCTTTAAATACCAATGCCAGCTAACACTCACCAGCCTTCTCATCCAAATACTCATTGATTACTCTCTTCCACAATTATCTCAGCAACAACATTCAGCTCTCACATCCTGAGAACAGACTATCTCATTATTTTCCAGTTCACTGCCTTAATCATTCCATCTTGATTCACTAACTGGGTCAAATCGAAGGATGTAATCATGATGATGTGCTAAATGAACATTTCTTCCAAATAATCACGAGGGAAAGTCTTGAGCAATAAATTCCTTATGATTTGTAAAATTCAAGAATAGTCCTTGCAGCACAAATGGAATGGAATATTATAATAGGCTGAATGAACCTCGATGGTAACAGCTCATTTATTTTAGTGGAACATGAGAAATTCTAAACAAAACCTGAGAATGCTGGAGAAACTTAACAGGTTTGACAGCATCTGCAGACAGAGAACCTGTGTCAACGCTATGATTCTAGTATGACTCTTCTTCAGAATTTCGTTTTCATTTAATGGAGAAATTGTAACTGACTTGAACGGTAAATGTAAAAGGTCAAGGTTATCTTGAAGATGTTGGCAAACTGCTAGACAGGAAATTAAATCACGTTTCCAATTTTCAAATAAGGTAATGGAACAGTTCTGGGTAACTACAAATTTATGAGTCTTGGATAAAATGGTTTAAATTAATTACCAGGAATAAGTTTGCATTTCAATAATAACCTAGTGAAACAGTCCACACGGATTCAAAAGGAAAAGATTTTGCTTAATTAATCCTCTTTTCTTTTTGAGGAAGTAATAGCAGATGAGGCTATGTGACTGCTGTTTTCAGTTAAAGTAATGGGGTAGAAATCATTGGGCAGAAACATGCTTTTTCTTTCCTCTGCCCAAGTTGCATGAACTTTTTCGAGAAGGTTTCACAGCAAGGCCTAATGAGTTCTCTCAGTATGTTTTACCAGGCTCCCTTCACTAACAGCTTATCCCGCATCTATGGCATCCCCCATGGTCAATTCCAACCTCATTTTACAATGTGCCAGTCCCAGGACAACTTGCTACTCTGCAGACATCTGCTCAAAGACTGGAATCCCTTGTGTCCAAATCACCTTTGAAAGGCTGCTGTTAAACCAAGCAAACCATTCTGCTATTCCATTCTTTATTATAAATGCAAGCACTTCTCAATTAGAATCAATAAGCTAGCTGCCCTCTGGTGATCTATTTCCTTGTCTCCTTCCCTTTTTAAACAAGGTATTGCATTGACAGTTTTCCAATCCTCTGGGCCAGTTCCAGAATCGAAGGATTGCTGAAAGATTGCTATCAATGGATCCACTGTCTGTAACTGGTTCCTTTGATATCCTAGGGATATATCCCAGGAGACTTATTAGGCTCTAGGCCCATTAGTTCTCATAATACATTCTCCCTGATGATAGTTACTATATTTATTTCCCCTCCTCCTTGCCTAACCCCACCACCCACCCCCTTGACTATTTCGTAATTTTGGAATATTATTAGTGTTTTCATTTATAAAGATTGATGCAAAAGATGTATTCAACACCTCTGCCATTTCCTGGCTCCCCATTATTTATTTCTCATCCTCTTTCTCTCAGCTACCAGCCTCTCTTTTCCTTCCCAAATACTTGAAGTAGCATGTTTTGTTGGTCTTGATATTAATTATGAGGTTACTCTCAAAGTTAATCTTCTCCCACTTTTTTGTTTATTGTCTTTTTGTTGGTCTTTAAAACTTTCCTAATTATCTGTCTTACAACTAAACATTGCATGTTGTATACTATTTTCTTTCAATTTGATGCTATCCTTAACTTCCTTGGTTGACCATGGTTTGTTTATCCCCATTCCTAGAGTCTTCTTTGACTCACTGGGGTATATATTTGCTCCAACTCACTGCAGCCAGCTCTGCACTCATTCCTTTGTATTTACCCTTGTTTAAGCTTACCACAGTTGTTTCTGACCCATGATCCTTCCTCTCAAACTGATTACTAAGTTCTAGCACATTATCGTCACTGTTTCCTTGGGGATCTTTCAAGCTGACATAATTTGTTGAGTGTGCCTCATTATACATCACCAAATCCAAAATAGCCTGATTGGAACCACAACCTATTGTTCTTGGAAACTCTCCTGAACACACCTGATGAAATCTTTCTCATGACATCCTCTGCCCACCTGACTATTTCAATGTTAATGAAAATTAAACTCCCCCATGACTAATGTACTGCCTGTTTTTTATGTCCTCATTATTTCCTGATCTATTTTCAGTTCTACTGAATATTGTTAGGATACCTATAGAATAAGAGTTAAGAGTGTGGTACTGGAAAAGTACAGCAGGCCAGGTAGCATCCAAGGAGCAAGAAAATTGATATATGGGCAAAAGCCCTTCATTCTGCTCCTCGGATACTTCTTGGCCTGCTGTGTTTTTCCAGCACTATACTCTCAACGCTGATCTCCAGCATCTGCAAACCTCACTGTAGCCTATAGAATAATCCTACCACTGTCTTTCCCCCTTTTATTTCTTACCTCCATCCGCATCGACTCACAATGTTAACTCTGCTTTCTCCCTAAGTATGCTGCCTGACTGACTGAGTTCCTCCAGAAATTTTGGTGTTTGTTTTACATTGATGGAGTCTGTTTGAGTTTAGAAGGTGAGATAATACAATTAGTATTAAGAAACCTTAAAGATGGTGCAGCTAGTTGATCATTAGTTTGGCAGACAAAGAAAGTTTGTCACTAAAGAAGTTAAGAAACAAGATGTTTATTACCTCATTAAAAAATATGGGTATAGATCAGCAAAGCCTCTTAACTCACGAAAACAGAATCATTCAGCTTAAACCTAAAGCTGCTATTCATTAATCCCATGCTGGATATGGGAAGCAAAGTTTGTGGAGAGTGCAGGTCACAGAATTGGAACTATAATGTTGTAGCCCTATTTCTGGCTAAATTTTACAAATGGATATTGAAATTGTGTAATTGTTCCTTCTTTGCACAGTTTTTCTCCTCAGTGTCTTCCTGACGTCCATGACCAGAACGCAACATCATATTATGCTTTGCGAAAGTTAACTAGGCCTAGGGTAGAAACAGAAAATTTCACAGCCAGATAATATGATAAATTCAACTGATTCACTTTCCTGATGTCCTGGATATGGAACCAATGACATCCTTCTCACCAAGATGCTTGTGTTATTGAAGTGATCTTAGCTACTGTTAGCTCATATGGTTTATAATTAACACTGAAATGTTGGATAGCAATTACTAGCAACTACATGGAACATCAGCTATGAAACCTCATCTTTTCAGACTAAACTATGAGCACAAAATTTATTTACAGGTAAGAAATTTTGTCAAACTAAAAATATTGTCAAGCAATACCCAAACTTACAAAAAAAATGGTAATCTGGTTTAACAGCTGAACAAAAAAGAAAATTCTTTAAAAAAAAATTAAAATGGGTCACATTTACAGTGGAAATTGTTCAGTGAAATCCAAATTGAATTACATAGTTGCCAGGATTATAAAGTAATTCATGAATTATTGAAGAAGTCTCACATTTTCTATTACCTTAATCAGTAGTTAAATGAGGTGACAAAACAGCAATACAGCTTTATTCTATGACAATGTTTCATGATGGATTACATCTTAGTAACATAACAACACTGTTGGAATATTGAGTGCAATTCTGGTCTCCTTTCTATCGGGAAGATGTGAAAAGGGTTCAGAAAAGATTTGTAAGGATGTTGCCAGGGTTAGAGGATTTGAGCTATAGAGCGAGGTTGAATGGGCTGGGGCTGTTTTCCCTGGAGCATCAGAGGCTGAGTGGTGACCTTATAGAGGCTTATAATATCATGAGGGGCATAGATAGGATAAATAGACAAAGTTTTTTCCCTGGGGTTGGGGAGTCCAGAACTAGAGGGCTTAAGTTTAGGGGGAGAGTGGAAAGATAGAAAAGAGACCTAAGGGACAACTTTTTCACGCAGAGGATGGTATGTGTATGGAATTAGCTGCCAGAGGAAGTGGTGAAGGCTAGTACAATTGCAACATTTAAAAGGTATTTGGATGGGTATATGAATAGGGAGGATTTGGAAAGATATGGACCGGGTGCTGGCAGGTGGGACTAGATTGGTTTGGGATACCTGCTCGGCATGGACAGGTTGGACCGCAGAGTCTGTTTCCGTGCTGTACATCTCTATGACTCTGTGACTCTATGAACATGTTTGACAGTGATTAGAAATTGGCTACCTTATCATATGATCAATAATAGTAACATATCCCATCAGTAAGCAAATGCTCTCAAGCTGAGAATCAGGTAAACTACCTCAGTATATCAGAAAATTTTAACATCTTAAACATTGCATGGCATAAATATCAAAATAAATTTCTGACTTTGCATCCGTGCTGTGATATGATAACAGCAGAATTTCTGAGGTGGGTGGAGGCAGAAACTAAAAAAAGATAAAAAGACAGTGGTAGGATTTCACTGTAGGCCCCTTAACAATAGGTCTTTGGTAAGATTGAGAATAAATCAGGAAATAATGAGGCCTGTAAAAGAGTGAGTACATTAGTCATGGATGCATTTAATCTTCATTTAGATTGGGATAGTCAGATAGGCAGAGGAAATCGTGAGGAAGATTTTATCCTGTGTGCTCAGGACAGTTTCCTAGATCCAGCCAGGATTCGGGCTATTTTGGATTTGGTGATGTAAAATAAGGTAAACTTAATAAGCTATGTCACATTAAAAGATCCCCTAGGAAACAGTGACCATAATGTGGCAGAACTTAGCATTCAGTTTGAGGGGGAAGAACCTGGGGCAGAAATAACTGTGGCAACCTTAAATAAAGGTAACTACAAAGGAATGAGTGTAGAGTTGGCTGGAGTGAATTGGGAAAGGGGTTTAGTAGCAAAGATGGTTAAGAAAACATTGCAGATGCTTAAGAGAATAATTCATGGTTTACAGCAAATATATATCACAGTGAGACAAAACAACGATTCTAGGAAGGGGATTAGCCAATCATGGTCAAGCAGGGAAGTTAAGGATAGCATTAAATTGAAAGAAAAAAGGTACACATTAGCGATAAATCAGAGGATTAGGAAAGCTTTCAACACTAATACAAAATGGGAGAAGATTAATTTTGAAGCTAAACTTCTTATTAATATCAAGACCAACAAAAAGAGCTCCTTTAAATATATTGAAAGGAAGAGCAAGGCCAAAATTAATGTAGGCAGCTTAGAGAAAGAGGCTGTGAAATAATAACGAGGACCAGAAAATGTCAGAGGAGTTGAATAATTACTTTGCAACAATCTTTATCATCGAAGAGACTAATAATATTCCAAAATTACGTCATAGTCAAGGGGAGTAGAGGAGGAGAGGAAATAAATGCAACAACTACCAACAGCGAAAAAGTAACTTTGAAAACTAATGTCAAATGGGGCTAATGTCTAATAATTCTCCTGGACCTGATGCAATGCATCCTAAAACATTAAAGGAACTAGTTACAGAGGTAATGAATGCAGTGGTTGTAATCCTCTAGCAATCTTTCAATTCTGAAGAAGTCCCAGAGGATTGGAAAACTGCCACTGTGGCACCTTATCTTAAAAGAGAATGAGACAAGAAAACAGGTCACTGGACTTCAAATGTGAACTTTGCTTTCTCTCCACAGATGCTGCCAAAGCTGCTGAGTTTCTCCAGCAACTTTTTTTTGTTTCAGATTTCCAACATTTGCAGCACTTTATTTTATTTTCCATTTCAGTGAAGTAGGATAAGGGGACACTGACAGTTTAATGTGAACTGTGTAGAAGGTTTTGGACTAGTCTAGGCAGGAACAGAAACTCTAAGCCAACTATGACCAAGATCTATCAATATTAATCCATTTCAAAATTGTATATAGAATGAAATTATTTTGACTTTGAATGTCATATCTTCTCTGACTTAAAAAATGTAGAGAATATTATCAAATGGAAACAGAAAATGTTGTCTGCTTCATTGTGCATAGAGCTATGGACTTGCAACTGCTCATATTGGCACCATTGGTGATGTTGCATCTTCTGCCTTTGCCTGGGATGGTGATATGAGAAAAGGAAAGGGTGGTGGTGGTGGGGGTTGGGGGGAGTGCCACTAAGGAATAGATGAGGCTATTCAAGGTCCAGTTTTTATGTGATAATAATAGGTGGAATTAACATTAACTAGTTGGACATAATTACAACTACAGGAGCCAGAGATGATATGTCTGTCCTCATTGAGACCTCATGCAAAGGAACATTTTATTCTCTACCCAACTCTGCTATATCAGGCTGGGTGGAGCTAATGCAGTTACAACATTAGAACTTTATAGGACCATTATCGTATCCAACTTGAAACTCCTTGTTCAACATGAACTGGGGAAAAATAAACATTTTTTACAGTAAAAAATGAGGTCTGCAGATGCTGGAGATCACAGCTGCAAATGTGTTGCTGGTCAAAGCACAGCAGGTTAGGCAGCATCTCAGGAATAGAGAATTCGACGTTTCGAGCATAAGCCCTTCATCAGGAATAAGAGAGAGAGAGCCAAGCCGGCTGAGATAAAAGGTAGGGAGGAGGGACTAGGGGGAGGGGCGATGGAGGTGGGATAGGTGGAAGGAGGTCAAGGTGAGGGTGATAGGCCGGAGTGGGGTGGGGGCGGAGAGGTCAGGAAGAAGATTGCAGGTTAGGAGGGCGGTGCTGAGTTGAGGGAACCGACTGAGACAAGGTGGGGGGAGGGGAAATGAGGAAACTGGAGAAATCTGAATTCATACCTTGTGGTTGGAGGGTTCCCAGGCGGAAGATGAGGCGCTCCTCCTCCAGCCGTCGTGTTGTTATGTTCTGCCGGTGAAGGAGTCCAAGGACCTGCATGTCCTCGGTGGAGTGGGAGGGAGAGTTAAAGTGTTGAGCCACGGGGTGGTTGGGTTGGTTGGTCCGGGCGTCCCTGAGGTGTTCTCTGAAGCGTTCTGCAAGTAAGCGGCCTGTCTCACCAATATAGAGGAGGCCACATCGGGTGCAGCGGATGCAATAGATGATGAGGTACAGGTGAACTTGTGGCGGATATGGAAGGATCCCTTGGGGCTTTGGAGGGAAGTGAGTGTGGAGGTGTGGGCGCAAGTTTTACATTTCCTGCGGTTGCAGGGGAAGGTGCCGGGGGTGGAGGTTGGGTTGGTGGGGGGTGTGGATCTGACGAGGGAGTCACGAAGGGAGTGGTCCTTGCGGAACGCTGATAGGGGAGGGGAGGGAAATATATCCTTGGTGGTGGGGTCCGTTTGGAGGTGGCGGAAATGACGGCGGATGATACGTTGTATGCGGAGGTTGGTGGGGTGGTAGGTGAGAACCAGTGGGGTTCTGTCTTGGTGGCGGTTGGAGGAGCGGGGCTCAAGGGCGGAGGAGCGGGAAGTGGAGGAGATGCGGTGGAGGGCATCGTTGATCACGTCTGGGGGGAATCTGCGGTCCATGCGGGTGCCCATGGCAACTCCTTTAGTTTGGAGGAAGTGGGAGGATTGAAAAGAGAAGTTATTCAGGGTGAGGACCAGTTCAGTCAGTCGAAGGAGGGTTTTCGCTTCCCCGGTCCCCAACGCCTTATTTTCACAATGGACATCCAGTCCCTGTACACCTCCATCCCCCATCAAGAAGGACTCAAAGCCCTCCGCTTCTTCCTTTCCCGCCGCACCAACCAGTACCCTTCCACTGAAACCCTCCTTCGACTGACTGAACTGGTCCTCACCCTGAATAACTTCTCTTTTCAATCCTCCCACTTCCTCCAAACTAAAGGAGTTGCCATGGGCACCCGCATGGGCCCCAGCTATGCCTGCCTCTTCGTAGGATATGTGGAACAGTCCATCTTCCGCAACTACACTGGCACCACCCCCCACCTTTTCCTCCGCTACATCGATGACTGTATCGGCGCTGCCTCGTGCTCCCACGAGGAGGTTGAACAGTTCATCAACTTTACTAACACCTTCCATCCCGACCTCAAATTCACCTGGACTGTCTCAGACTCCTCCCTCCCCTTCCTAGACCTTTCCATCTCTATCTCGGGCAACTGACTCAACACAGACATCTATTATAAACCGACTGACTCCCACAGCTACCTGGACTACACCTCCTCCCACCCTGCCCCCTGCAAAAACGCCATCCCATATTCCCAATTCCTTCGTCTCCACCGCATCTGCTCCCAGGAGGACCAGTTCCAACACCGCACAGCCCAGATGGCCTCCTTCTTCAAGGACCGCAGATTCCCCCCAGACGTGATCGACGATGCCCTCCACCGCATCTCCTCCACTTCCCGCTCCTCTGCCCTTGAGCCCCGCTCCTCCAACCGCCACCAAGACAGAACCCCACTGGTTCTCACCTACCACCCCACCAACCTCCGCATACAACGTATCATCCGCCGTCATTTCCGCCACCTCCAAACGGACCCCACCACCAAGGATATATTTCCCTCCCCTCCCCTATCAGCGTTCCGCAAGGACCACTCCCTTCGTGACTCCCTCGTCAGATCCACACCCCCCACCAACCCAACCTCCACCCCCGGCACCTTCCCCTGCAACCGCAGGAAATGTAAAACTTGCGCCCACACCTCCACACTCACTTCCCTCCAAGGTCCCAAGGGATCCTTCCATATCCGCCACAAGTTCACCTGTACCTCCACACACATCATCTATTGCATCCGCTGCACCCGATGTGGCCTCCTCTATATTGGTGAGACAGGCCGCTTACTTGCGGAACGCTTCAGAGAACACCTCAGGGACGCCCGGACCAACCAACCCAACCACCCCGTGGCTCAACACTTTAACTCTCCCTCCCACTCCACCGAGGACATGCAGGTCCTTGGACTCCTCCACCGGCAGAACATAACAACACGACGGCTGGAGGAAGAGCGCCTCATCTTCCGCCTGGGAACCCTCCAACCACAAGGTATGAATTCAGATTTCTCCAGTTTCCTCATTTCCCCTCCCCCCACCTTGTCTCAGTCGGTTCCCTCAACTCAGCACCGCCCTCCTAACCTGCAATCTTCTTCCTGACCTCTCCACCCCCACCCCACTCCGGCCTATCACCCTCACCTTGACCTCCTTCCACCTATCCCACCTCCATCGCCCCTCCCCCAAGTCCCTCCTCCCTACCTTTTATCTTAGCCTGCTTGGCTACTCTCTCTCATTCCTGATGAAGGGCTTATGCTCGAAACGTCGAATTCTCTATTCCTGAGTTGCTGCCTGGCCTGCTGCGCTTTGACCAGCAACACATTTTCAAAAAGAAATCAAAGCTGATATTGACAGATTTTTAGTCAGAAATGGAATAAATGGTTATAGGGAAAAGGCAGAAAAGTGGAGCTGAAGATTTTCAGACCATCCATAATTTTACTGAAAGGCAGAGCAAACTCGATGACCTGAATGGCCTCCTTCAGCTGTGATGTTTTATCGTCTTATCGTTGCAGTAATGTGCACTTATTCTTAAATTGACTCTGATGTCTCAAAGAGACAACCATGTATCTTGACTGTGATGCTATTTAACAGCTACTTACATATAATGAATCAATGATGTTTATCAAGACTGGCCTTACATTCTGCCAAAGATTTCTGTCCTCCAAGTAATTGCAGACCCATTCCCTAACAGTATATGTGTTTCAGACTGCCCAACGCAAAGTCACATTGGTCAACATCTCTCAACAAAATCCAATAACAAACAACTTTATCCAGTAGTACACGAAAGATACAAACATCCAGATCTAATTGTCATTGATTCCCATTAGTGCCTGATCTATGGGAGGCTCTATGCTGATGTAGTGCCCCAATGCAGTGTTACCTCAGTTGCTGCAGTATAGATGGTGAATGATTGCTAAAATTCAGTGAGGGAGAGAAGCCTTTGGAGCATGACCTCTAGCAATAGTGGGCCTGCGAGCCAGTTTCAGCCTCCACCATTCTGGAATAGGCAGCGACAGGCTGGCTGAGAGGCTGAGCAATCTGAGCACCAGCAATCATGACATTAATGCTCCTATTCTAAGTGGGCACAGCATGGCTGGGCTCTGCAGTATGACTGCAATACAGTAGTACCTTGAAGTAATCTGTTGATGCACAAATTAATGAGCATATTGTTTAAGTTAATGACTCTTAAAAATTTACTGTTAAAGATTCTATTAGGTTTTATGTAATCTGATGATGTTGCAGTTTTTGAGTGGTGAGAAAACAGTCCAGTGTGATGTCCCAATAGAGGCACATGTTTTTTAGATTACTTACAGTGTGGAAACAGGCCCTTCGGCCCAACAAGTCCACACCGACCCGCCGAAGCGCAACCCACCCATACCCCTACATTTACGGGCAATTTAGCATGGCCAATTCACCTGACCCGCACATCTTTGGACTGTGTTATTTCTGGCTCAGTATTTGCAATTATGTTTAATTAGTCAATGCATTTTGGACCAATTATTATCATGCAACAAACTACAGCTTGTTGTTAATACAAATGTTTCTTCTCATTAAGATTTTATAGTGGTTTGCCATCTGCCACTGTTAATTAAGTGTCTCTTAAGTCTCAAAAGAAGAGGTCAAAAATCACACAACACCGGTTATAGTCCAATGGGTTTATTTGAAAATACTAGCTTTCAAAGCACTGCTCCTTCATCACGTGCCTGATGAAGGAATGGGGGCTCCAAAAGCTTATGTTTTTAAATAAACTAATTGGACTATAACCTGGTGTCATGTGATTTCTGACCTTGTCCAACTCAGTCCAACACTGGCACCTCCACCCCAGTAGAGAAGGAGACAGCTGTTCACTGTTGTGGAGAAAATCACAGTCTCGGTGTCAGAATCGGGACTGAATGACAGAGTTTATTGTACAAAGAAATCGGAAATCCAGGGAGAGAGAGAGAGAGAGACGTCTGCCAGCATAGCTGTCAACTGTGAGCCTCCTCTCACTCTCAGAGCATATGTCACAATATTTTATACATTCCATGGTTTCATGGTCAAATATCAAATCTTTGATGGTTTGTTTACAGAAAATATGACAGAGTCATTGTCAGTTTCTGAGGAATGTTACAGAGTCCCTTGCTGCAGTAATTGGTCGTGATTGTTCTTCCTGAGAAGAAAGATCGTTTTCGATTACTGCAAATCTAAGATATTAACACTTGTATACAAGCAGTCTCAGGTAGTTAACATTTCTATTGAAGGTGGTGTCTAGACGCAGACACTTTGATGGGCAGTAGATGTTACTGATGTGGATTCTCTCCCCCACCCACCTTAAACTAATTATCTATGTTCTGTGTCTATTCTGTTGGCCTCAGGCAGTATCTGTGTATGCTTCACTGTACTTTTCCATGGAATGACTCAGCGGTCATCTTGTGTGCTAAGTGACTAACTTATAGTGCAGTGGCCATCTTGTGTCTGTGTGCCCTGTGTCAGCATGTCCCATGTCAACTCTCACTTCACCACCCAAATCAAAAACTACACAGTTAGTATCACAACATATCATCTGGTGATCAGTGGTGAGATTGTTGCATAAATACGTCAAGGTAACTGTGGTGGAAAAATCCATTTGACCAAGACGGAAAGCTTTTCAGAAGAGAAATAAGTTTTCAACTTTCAGAACATTACTGAGCTGAGCAAAGTATGTAGAGGATTGTGAAACTTTGCAAAGGGGCAGCCGGACCTCTGGTTTCCATGTTGGTTTTGGTTCGGCGCCTTGACAGCCATCGTGTTTCCAACTGTACCATGAAGTTTGTTGGACCATCCGTTTTGGTCTTTCATTCAGAATCCTCATTTTGTACTCATGGTAGTCTTTGAGATCCTGTTTGCGGTCTCTTTCGCATGCCATGTACGGGGATATTTTGTGTTGTCTCCGGAGTTCCCTCAGGAGGCAGTCATTGTATCCAGGTGGGTTCTTATATTCTCTTTCCGTCCATTTCCAATCATGGGTCGGTGATGTATAAGTTACCACCGTTTCTATGGCTTTAGGTGACCATGTCCATTTTGACCATTCGGTTATCATATCGATTTGTGGATGAGGTAACGGTCTGTTGGCTTCTCTGGTTACGTAATTAAACACGTCTTGTTTTATGTTGGATCGGAGCATGTTTAGGTCAGTTAGGTTTTCTTCATTCCGCTTTTGTAGTTTTGCAACATAGTTCAGACAGTCCACAAAGGTATATTTTCCTATGGAGAGTATCATTAAGTGTTCAGCCAGGTTATGGCCTCTTCTACGGTCATACTGTACCATATATTCTTTTGAAAGGGGTGTTTGTCGAATGCGTTCCCCTTTGATCAAATCTGGGTCTGGCAACATCTTCGTTGGTTTGCATACAGAAAGTAATATGTTCATATTCAATTCTTCGAATAGCATTGAGCAAAATGTGCATATTAGTCTCTGTGCCTTTTTACGTCCATTACAATTTAAACATTGTCCAATGTTGTGTTCTTTTAGAACTGTTCTTGGCTCAGTCCACCATCCGTATTCCGTGTGGTGTTGGTTTCCTTCTTTCTAGTTACCCATTCTTTAATTTTTGGATATTGATAAAGGAATATTGAGGTTGTTTTTTTTTGCATAGATGCAGAGGGTTTGTTGAGTTCCAGTAATGTAAGTTTTTGGTTCCATTTTGGTACGCAGGTTTTCTGTGGTTTTTGTTTCTTCCAAGGTGGTAGCTGCTTGGACTTATTTTGTTTTTCTGATTTAGCGTCACCCAGAGACGGGTCGCGTCTGTGTTTCAAAGGTTTGGTTTGGTTTTTGGTTTGGACAAACGAAGGTTTATCTTGGTTCGAGGTCTGTGTTAAGACCGAATGACAGACAATTAATGTTTTTAGAATCAAGTGAATGGTAGCACAATAAATGGCCCATTCTGGTTCGTAATTAAAAGATATGATTATGGTTGAGGAGATCAGTGTTAAAAACGATCCCCATTCTCCCTTAGTAATTCCAAATTTTCTTCGTTTAAATTCAAAGCCAATCATAATTGTGAGAATTAGTCCTATACCTAGGGTCAAATGGACCCATTTATATTCTACCAAGCCCCAAAGGAGCTGGAGTCCTATCAGAATGTTTCCTCCTATAATGGGTAGGTGGTGGCAGTAGGCGTCCCATAGACTTACGGGCATGACTACAGGGCTAAATTGTTCTTTCATGTGGGAGAAAATACCACATTTGTTCGAGGAATTCCTGTTTCTTCACAATAGTTCAGAGTTCCAAGTAAGTCTTGGTTTTGTTTTCCCAGGAAGTCTAGGACTTCTTGGTATTTGGTTGTGGTTTCATCCATGCTTGCCGGTCGAGGAAGCAGAATGTGGTTTATTTTCGTTCTGAAATCAATCCCTTGATTTAATGGCTTGAGAAATGGCCAAATTACGACCACAAACTCCCAGAGTAGGATAAGTCCCACTAAGAGCAGTGTATGTTGTTCTAGGCCAAGCCATGATAGAATCCAATAAATCCAATCATAGATTTGCACCCAAATGTTTGCAGTAGTTTGTAATACTGACATAGTCCCTGCATTGATATGCAAGTTATCATACCAATTTTTTCTTGATTCTTCTACACATATTTTTATCTCTTCCTGTAGAGTTTTTTGGTCAGCCTTCCTTTCTTTTGATATTAGGTTCTGGAAGGTCTTTAGCTTCTCGTCATCCGTTGGGCCCGAGAAGGTTATCTCCATCCATTGCTTTTCTGAATAGATGGTTAGCATTCTTTCTAAATGTTCCTAGGTCAGGTTTGGGTTTTTCTATTTTTAGATTAATTTTTTCTGCCGGGTTCTTATAAGTTTCTCTGTTTTGTCTCATAATTTTGCCATTACATCCGACATGTCCTGTCGTAACATTAAATTCTCCTGACTGGTTTGTTAGCCAGGTATTTCCAGATGGGAAGTACTCCATCTCGCAATCTTTTTTAACATATTGAACCGTGTTATTATCACAGGGTTTTAATAGGGTTAAATTAGAGAATTCGATCAGTTGAGGCTGATTGTTAATTTGAATACATTTTTCCTTTTTCAGCCACCCATTTTTTAGGCTTTGCCAAATTGGTTGTTTTATTTTAGTTTCGTAATTTTCGTTTGTGAGAATGGATTTGATCTCTACTAGTGAGATCTTTAGTTGTTGATCTTTGTTTTCCACGTGGGATCTGTATACCCTTGAGGTTAAATCAGCTGTTGTCCTGTTTTCTGTTCTTACGGTGTTATGCAACCATCGTCTAGTTATTACATTTAATTGATTTCTAAGGTCATTAAAGGCAATTTGCCAGGCTTGGTCTTTTTTGATTGTTATCACCTCTATTATTAGGTTTTTTGAGTTTTCCCATTGTATTTTCTGATTTTTGAATAAATCCTTAATATATGCTTCTGCCTGTTGTTGTCTATTATTATTATTATTATCATTATTGTTGCTGTTACTGCTTTTTTGATTTGTGGTTATCACCAGCCATCTATCAGGAGAAGATTGTTCCCAAAAGGTGGCATTCTGCTTTGTTTTGTAGCAGTACATCCTGCCCCAATGGTAGCAGTACAGAGTTGTATTTTCTACTTTTATTTCAGTTCCCTGTCTTTGTGGGTCTTTTAGGAAGTATTTTAATTTTTCCCAGTCTTGATATACTGATTTCCATTTAGATGTTTGATTTCCATCTGGGTTTTCTGCCTCAGTGTTATACTTTTTGATATTATTTTCATAGTAATTATCCTAAGGAACTTCATAAGTGTATCCACATTTAAATCTACCGTGTTCTATATATACTACTTTTCCTGAGTTGGGAATCTTGCAGGACCATGGTCCATGGGTTTCATTTCTTTTTGCTCTATTATCATTTGGGCAGTTTTGGAGGAGAGCGGTATTGTATCCTGATGGACTATAACATTGTGTGGCTTTATCGGCGCATCCAATTATATGGGTGTTATTTTTATAATAATAGTAACAGGATTCATTTGTTTGTCTCTTGTGGTTTACATCTTCCCATTCTTTCCCTTGGGTCTCTTTAGGTAAGGATAATTCTGCTTCATACCCTAAGGCAAAGTGGTTACAGACATCTATATCGTGTCTGAATAACTTCGTAAAGTTTACTGGTTTCTTTAGTAATTCTCCTATTTCTTCTCTGGACTTGGATTGGTTAAAGATGGTAGGATTGCATATTATCAGTGTTTCATTTTCTTTAAACATTTTCTTCTGGTAATAAGTTCCTAACCCCTGAACTTGCGTATTATCTTGTCTTAGTAGGGTGAGGTAAACCTGATCCGTGTCACCTGTGGCATTCCATCTTTGTCCTTGGTCACCTCCTTCTTGGTAGTGCCAAGTAGAGTTTGCATATAGTATTATCGGTTGGTGAGTGTTCATATTAGTTAGGGGGTTGCCAATATTTGGATAGGAGCAGTTATAGTGGTTTTTCGATCCTGGACTCTGATAGTCTGAACAGTTATACGTTTTGTATAAACAGTAGAGCCATCTATCTCTCTGAGGTTTCTTCATTTGTTGTAACATTTTGTATACTATAAGATAGTAATTCGTCTATCCAATTTTGTATAAGATTATCTATTCTTTGATCTTGTTCTTGGTTTTCATTCCCAAGCTCCTGTTTTAAGACTATTATGTCTAAGGTGTATGTGTGTCCTATAATTTCTTCTCCTATTATTTCTGCTGAGGGTCTTGGATCTGTCCAATTTTCATATTTTTGAGCTTGCACAACATTTATCATAATTAGTCCTAACATTACTAGAGCCATGTTAGATAGGGTTAATCCTCCTATTATTAGAGGCATTCCTGCTGAATTTGTCGAGTTACTGTTGCTGTCGAGGTTATTACCTGTGTTACATTCCAGGCTGCGCTTTATTACTGCCTGAAGTATCCATCCTATAGTTAGAAAGGCTAATACTATAAATAGTAGGGTGTGTTGAACTATATTACACTTAGAGCAGTGTTCTGCCGTGAGTTTCTTTTGTTTAATCGTCTTAGTCTCTTCTTTCTTGGTTTTTTTTAAAGTTTAGGAGGGTTTTTTACTTTTGGTATCCTTTTGCCTTTCCCTAATTGTCCTAACTCCATATTGTTCTGTTTTTGTTTTTTTTTCTTTAAATATTTGTTTCCAATTTTTTTTTCATTTCTGCTGTTTACATCTCTCTTGGAGGTTAAAAATCCCTCCATTTGTTCCGTGTTTCTCTCCTTCTCCTAAATATACAGCCATCCAATCTGCCATGTTCTTAGTCTTTGTTAACTGGTCTTATATTATCTACAGATAAAGTCCTTTCCTTGCCTTCCTTCCCAACTGTCACTGTCCTATTTCCTACTTGGATTATCTGTTGAGGCAAATGATAGCGGGCTTTAAAGGCTCTTCCTGATTTATTTTGTTTTTTCTCTTGTACCCAATCTCCTACTTTAGGTTGCCAAAATTTTCTGTCTTCTTGAATTTTCTGTTCCCTTTGTTGTCTTAATTCTTCTTTTTTAGTTTTTAGGAGATCTATCCATTCTTTTTTAAGTTTAGTTTGGGTTTCTATTTCAGGCTTATTTTCTGTATTCATTTGTACTCCATATCTCAAATAGTGCGGACTTATATGGTTCTCTGCTCCTAAGAGATCTATGGGTGTGTTATTGATGGCCAGCTGCACCTCCTTCAACCATTGACTCCAACTACCACCGCGAGTGCACAATAATTTTGCCAAGGCTAGTTTGACATCTTGGTTTCTCCGTTCTACCTTTCCTGCTGATTCAGGATGGTAAGGTGTGCTAAACTCAAGCTGTATCCCATGAGCGGTACACCACATGTTAAAGTCCTGGTTTTTAAAGCCAGGTCCTTGGTCTGTATGAATTACTCTGGGAGGCCCATTAGCGACCAGAATCAACTCACTAGCTTCTATAACATCTTGTGTCCTACAACTCTTTGTTGGGATCAGGGTGGTGAATCCGGTACATTCATCAATACATACTAGGCAATATTTATTCGGTCTTTTAAATGGCTTTTTCCCGTGAGAGGTCGGCAATGGGCCGATAAAATCCATTATCCATTTATCCCCGGGCTCCATATTTTGTGACCGAATAATTTTCGGTTCTTTTTTAGTTCCTCCCTTGATATTATATTTTAGGCAAGTTTTGCATTCATTACAATATCTTTTAACTTCTGCATTCATCCCAGGCCACCAGTATTTCTGCTTTAGGTGTGACTGAGTGGTTTTTATTCCTGGATGCACGGCCCCTAAGCCTTCGTGGGCCATCTTGATAAGTTCTCTTCTCCCTTTCCTAGGGGGTATTATCTTAGCCTGTTCTGTGGTTTGATCTTTAAATTTAGTTTTGACTACCCCATCAGATTCTTCCCAGTAGTCCTGATTTTTAGGGTATCCTTTTACTTCCTTGCCCTGAAGTAAGTCTTCCAATTCTTTGTCCTGATTCTCTTTTTTCATTTGCCTAGTTATTACTCTTATTTTGTATTCTTTTCCCAAACTTGCGGCTTTGGCTGCTCGGTCAGCTAGATCATTTCCTTTTTTGTGTTCACCTTCTTTCTGGTGTCCTCTGACATGTATTACTTTTACATTTGGGAGGTTTTCTTTTAATCTAGCTATTTCTTCCCATATTTGTCTATATTGTATGGGGTGATTCCTACAATCATGGAATCCTTTTTCACTCCATTTATCTAGTTCCTCGTTATAGCCTCTACTGGCATAAAAGCTATCTGTACAAACGAGAATTTGGAGTTCTGCAGGAAATTGGCTTGCTTTTTTTAAGGCTAATTCTAACGCCTTTACTTCTGTTTTCTGGGCTGAATCTCCCAGTGGTCCTTTTATTTCTAAGACCTTTTCTTCTTGGAACTCATTGTTTAGTTTTGTACCGATTACTATTCCTATTCCTGTTAATTTTTCTTCTTTACCTTGTTTATCCAGGCCTCTTTGGGCACTACCATCTGTATAGATGTACATATCTGGATTGAATTCAGTTTTTTCTTCAGTAGCAGCTAGTTTATATTTCGGTGTCCACCAAGTATCTGTTTTTCCTGTAAGGGGCTATATTTCTATAGTGGGATCAGCTAGTAGGATATCCCATTTTTCATACCTGGCCGAGTGGACCCTTTGGCTCCTTTCTATTTTTTGTTGTTTGGATTGTAATTCTGCCAATTCCGTGAGGATTATTATCTTTCCTTCCCCTTGGATTTTTCTGATGGGTTCCACTGCTCTAGTTATGGCTACCCATGTTTTTTCTATTTTTGGGTATTTCCTCTCTGTTTCTGTAAAGTTTAAAGAGATATATTGGAAGGGTTTGTTCTGTCCTTGACTGGTTACTCTTACGGTGGCACTTTCTTGTCCTATAATTACTTCTAGTGTAATGTCTTTCCCTGGTTCATGCTTCCCCATGTTTTCTGCTTTATTTAATTGGTTGATTAGTTCATTTAGGTTATTTTGATCTTCTTCAGTCCATGAGAATACTTTCTCGGTTAGTTTTTTGTACAGGGGTTTAGATATTTCTGCATATCCTGGGACAAAGTCTCTGGCATAGTTACATAGGCCTAATATTGCTTGTAATTCTTTAATTTTGGTAGGAGGTTGAATATCAGCTATTTTTTCACTGTATCCTTCAGTTAGTCCTTTCCCTTCATTGGTTAGTTCCACTCCTAAGTATTTTACCTTTTCTCTGGCGATCTGGGATTTTGCTAGTCCAATTATATATCCCTTATGGTACAGGTGTTCCATTATTCTATGTAGGCAGGCAAAATGTTCTTCTAGGTCACCATGAGTGATATAAATATCATCTACGTAGCATTCTATTTGTCCTGGCGGAGCTAAGTTTTGTACTGTTTTTCTGACTTCTGCAGAAAATATTACTGGGCTATTTAGGTATCCCTGAGGGAGTCTGGTCCAAACTAATTGTCTCCCTAGGGTGTCTGTTATGGCTGTATATGGCCACTCTTCTTTTGGGATTGGATGACTCCAAAATCCATTTGATAAGTCTAGGGTAGTTTTATATTTCTCCCTTCTTAAGGTATTCAATGTAGTCTGAGCTCCTTTAAAGTATGACGAGAAGGGCACTGATCCTGAATTCAAGTCTCGGTAGTCACAGACAAGTCTGTACTTTCCTGGCTTATCAGGCTTTGGTATTCCAATTATGGGTGTATTGTATGGGGATCCTTTTTCTATTAGGACTCCCTGTTCCTCAAGTCTTTCTATGACTTTTTGGATTTCCCTAGCTATCTCTGGTTTGTTGATGCCATACTTCTTTTTGATTTTGAAGTGTCCCATTCCTGTGGGAGTGGGATCAATGTTTAGATTACCGCAATGGTATGAGTTCTTTTGCCAGATTTCCCAGTGAGTTTGCACTAGGTGTTTTATTTTTGCTCTGATTTTGGGGTTGCTTTCTTTATCTAAAATTTCTTTTAAGTCTTCTGTTCTTTTGTCTTCTGTTTGTTCTAGTAGTTTGTGTCCTTTAATGTCTTCCCATCCTAATATTACTGGTTCTCCCTGGTCTTTTAGACCTTCTATAATTAGAGCTTTAGTCTCTATTTGTTTTCCATTTTTTAGGATTAATTTGATTTTTCCTACATCTGCCCATTTTACAGGTGCTCCTATGCCCTGATAAGGTTCTGTTCCTACTTTTGGTATGTTTAGTTTTTCTGCCAAACTTTTGTCCATTAATGACATTTCTGCCCCTGTGTCTAGCATTATTGTGAGCCATTGCTGTCTGTGGGGTTTATACCCCTCTATTTTTCCTTGTTCTTGAGGGTAGCATGTTTCTACTGCTGTCTGTCTGGGTTTTCTCACCATCCCTGACTGGTGGATTCTTTGCCCTTCTGTATTCCTTTCGTCCCCTTGTGCTTGCACTCTGGCTGATCCAGAGGTTATTGCTTGTCCCTGACTGTTTCTGGGTCTCAGGTTGTATCGTTCTTGTTGAACTTGTCCATTTGGAGGCCTAGGTCTAAAATTTTGTTGGGGTGGCCTATATTCCCTAGGTTGTTGTGGTTGCTGGGCTGGCTGTAGTGGAGATTGGTATCCCCCTCTAGCTCTTGGATCTTGATAATTCGGAATGGGGTTTCTCCCTAAATAGTTTGGGCTTACTCCTGGAATTGGTCTAGGAGGTAGCTGCTGTCGGGGAGGTCCCTGGTTTCTGGGTTGGACTTTTTCCACTACCTGAACCAATGGTTCATATTGGGGTTGGTATGTCCATGGTTTTCTTTGGTTTTGTTGGCGTCCTTGCGCCTTGGATTTCTGGGTTTCTGATTTAGGTTTTTCTGATTTCCTTTCCTTGGCTTCTGGTTGAGGTCCGTGGGGATTTTGTTTTCCTATTCTATCTAGGGATAGATTGAGGACTTCTCCTAAGTTGATTAATTCTTGTCTGAATACTTGCCATGGGTTTTGTCCCTGTCCTAGTGCTCTGTTTGTGGCTTCCCTGAGCCTGTTTGCATGGCCTTCGTTCTGGAATTGTCTGAATAATTGCGACCTGACTTGGACATAGTTTATTTCTAGATCTTCAGCGGATTGTGCTACCTGGAGCATTGTTCTCCCTGATTCCAGGAGTGTTTTGAATATCTTGTTGGCTGCTTCTGCTCTTTGGGTTCCATATACCCGGTTGTGGGCTTCATGGAGTGTGGTAATTAGATTTATGGTGGTGTGCGGTTCCTGATCTAAAGCAGGACAATCCAGGGCTTTAAATAAATCTGAATTTTCTTGGGGGGTTAGTCCTTCCAAGAAGGCTTTTAGTTTTTCGAAATGTTGAATTATATATTTTATTGCTGCTCTGTCATCTGAGGGAAAGTTTAGGAAGCAGATTTTAAAATTCTTCAGTGAGGGATCACCGTACACACGGCGGGCTGCTACCGGTTGTGGTGCTTGTCCGGCTTGTCCGGGCCTGGGATTATTGATTAGCCATCGGGCTTTTTCTACAGCATGTTGCGCCACTAGGACTTGTGCTGCTACTCTATTTAGTTGGGGTATTTGGAGCACTCTGTCTGCTGCCACTATAATTTGCTGAGCTATATCTTCTGCCCAGGCATGTTCTGACATGCCTGGTACTAGCAGTACTTCTCTTCCCCTTAGGTCTGTTTCTCTTCTAATTACTGTTACCGTATGTTGAGCTGGTAGAACGCCAGCGGTATGCTGGTGGGCTGGTTCTAGGGGGTTTCCAGTTCCATCTGCTGTTATACATCCATCATAGTGATGGTGAGTTCCATCTACATATTCTATTCTGAACCTGTATCGGAGTCTTGCTGCTATAGGTTCTCCATTGAGTCTGTTTAGTCCTTCTAGGACTGACTCATCTGCCCTCAGTCTTACCTCCTGACTTCTTAGGTTAGGTGGGGAGACTATATTGTCGTTTCCTGCTGCGACTATTTCTGCCCAATCATTTCTAAAATAATAGGCAGGTATATTGGCCATTTTCTTTTTCTTTTTGAGGGGCTTTTATTTTTTGTACTATTCGCTATATCCCTACAGAAGGAGTTTATTTGGTGACAAAGATAATATTTACGCCGTGAGGTTCAAGATAGTGCAATCTCTCGAGCCCCACGTTGGGCGCCAATTGTTATGTTATTCAGGTGGATATCCTCAATAGGTATGGGTTACTACCGGATTAAACTACAGTACCTTGGGCATATACCTGAGGCCGTTACCTGTCAAGTTTACCAGTGGTCCCTATTGACTGTATGGTCCTGATAGCTACAAACTCGGCTGGGTTTATCGCAGGTCTCTAGGTCCCTTCAGTTTATCCTTTCACCTAGGAGTGAGAGGGATTCACTTTAAGTCAATCCTAATGCCTTCTCAGCTAAGTTCTAGACTTAACATACCAACACAAAGGTAAACATATCTTATCAAATAAAGATTCGGCGAATACGAAGTGTGTGGTGTAAAATATAATAGAAATTTATCAATATAATAAGTTGAATACTCACAATCAGATGTTTTCAGTTAATCACAATCGTTACAGCCTTTTTGAATGTTCTTAAAAGATACCTAGGATAAAAGCAGAGCTTAATACCTGAGTGTCCCAAATGGGATCTTCTTAGACTAGTGTGTTTCAGCTAGTTGGTTCAGATTGTATCTTCTTCAGGCTAGAATGCAGTGCCTCAACCGAGAATCTTTTAGGCAGGCGTATTTCAGCAAGCTCTTAGCCGTCCGTATGTTTCATCCGATCGGTCTGTATTTTGCACAAATGTGTCTTTTCTGCAAGCCTGGTGGTTCAGTGGATCTGCAGTTAAGCCGAGATGGTTGAGTGACTCATTGTCTGTGTTTCAAGACAAGAGTGAGTTCTGTCTGTTTTAGCTCTGCTTTTATCCCTTATAGTCTAAGTTAAGCAATTACATCATTTGTTTAAAGAACTGGAATCTCAAACTGTGCCTCGGTCAGCATTGTTTAAAGGTCGCGTTAAACACTTAATTAGCTGAGAAAACAATAAGTAGCTGATAAGTAGCTGGTAAAGAGCAGCTGCCACGTAGTCATAGTTATACTTAATTGTTGCTAGGCTAAAATACAATAAAGAGTTAATAGTATCATTGTTGCTACAATCTAATATAATCAGGTAAAATTCCACAGAAGAATTGAGTCTTTTCATGAAGAAGTAGACGGATCCCATGACACTTAACGAGTTAATAGCATCATTGTTGTTAAGCTTAATCTTATACAATATAATATAATCAGGTAAAATTCCACAGAGGAATCGAGTCTTTTCATGAAGAAGTAATGGATCCCGTGACAGTTTAAATGAGCGAGCAAAGGTCTGGCAGATGGAGTACAATGTTAATAAATGTGAAGTCATCCATTTTGGTAGAAATAACAGTAAAAAGGAATATTACTGAATGGTTAAGAAATTGCAGCATGCTGCTGTGCAGAGGGACCTGTGTATTTTTGTGCATGAATCACAGAAGGTTTGTTCTGCAGGTACAACAGGTAATTAAGACGGCAAATGGAATTTTGTCCTTAATTACTAAAGGGATTGAGTTTAAAAGCAGGAAGGTTATGTTGCAGCTGTACAGGGTGCTGGTGAGGCCACACCTGGAGTACTGTAAACAGTTTTGGTCTCCTTACTTGAGAAAGGATGTACTGGCACTGGAGGGGGTGCAGAAGAGGTTCACTAGGTTGATTCCAAAGTTGAGGGGTTGGCTTTTGAGGAGAGACTGAGTGGATTGGGATAATATTCATTGGAATTTAGAAGTGTGGGATATAGGTAAAGTAGTGTTACTTCTGCAGTCATAATTACTTATGCAAGGTAAATGAACTCACACCAGTGTATAATTGTTTCAGCCAAGAGCTGAGTCAACAAGAATGAAAACTATGTGAAGGAAATACATAATTAGCTAAAATGTGCATGCAAGAATAAAATGTGCCTGTAAGCAATGGTGGATGTTACAGACAAATAGAAAAGGTGCTGTGAGGGGAGGGGGTTAAGCATGATATGCCTGTACAAACAGTAGTTATAAGCATCTGCTTCCCGCTTCTGCAAAAACAAGAACAAACCACAATCAAGAAGTCATGGGGTCATAAGGTCATAACAAGTGAGGGAAATAGATTGTAGTGAAGAAGGATATACCTAACAATGGACCACAGCAGGATGTGGCCAAATGGTCTTGTGAAGCCAGAAATAAGCATAAGACAAGGCCGGATTAGGCAAGAGATGAATAAGAGTAATGGGTGCTGGTCTTAGAGAGGTGGGAGATGTAAACAGGGGAGGAGCATTGGGATGAAAGAATAGGAATCAAATTACATAAATGTTGTGTACTAGTTGAATTCAGTGTGTGTGTGTGTCCCTGCCTTGTTGACAGTGGACACCACACCCTCTTGCAAGAGTGAAATAAATGACACTACTGTTTCAGATCTTGTCTCGGACTGAAATTATTGAAGTGAGTGAGTTTAGTTTCTCACAGAAGAATGAGGAGGGATCTTACAAAAAAATATATAAAATTAAGAAGGGAATAGATAGGCTGGAAGTAGAGAGGATGTTTCCACTGGTGGATGAAACTAGGGCAAAAGGGCATATTCTCAAAATTAGAGGTTACAGATTTAGGACTGAACTGAGAAGGAACTTCTTCACTCAGAGGGCTGTGAATCTGTGGAATTCCCTGCCTAGAGAAGTGAATGAGGTTTCCTCAGTAAATGTTAAAGCAGAGATAGATCGTTTTTTGAACTGTAAAAAAATTAAGGGTCACAGTGAGAGGGAGGGTAAGTGGAGCTGAGTCCATGAAAAGATCAGCCATGATCTTATTGAATGGCAAAGCAGGCTTGAAGGGCCAGATGGGCTCCTGTTGCTCCTAGTTCTTATGTTCTTATGTACTGCTTGAAGAAGAAACAAGCAGTCAGTCAGCAGCACTCACGGAATCAGCAACAGGGCAAGAGCAGCTCTCCAGAAGGAAATCTTCACCTCAGAACCTGTAGGAGGCCCAGGCTGAACAATATGACTAAAAAATGACAGAGCCTTTACACAGGATCAAAACTTGATGAGTAAAGATAGAAATCCCTATGGCTAACAGGGTATCCTTTTAAAATAATGGCAGAAAAGGCCAGGCTTGGAAGATAGAAATTGAAAATGGCATTTTATTCTTCAAAACAAGTGTGTCTGCCATTGCAAGAAGGTCCGTGTGATACAGCCACAATAGACAGAGCAGGAGCCAGTGAGTTATTTTATTCCAGACCTTGCAGCATACATATAATGTGAAAAAAGGCAATTGAAAAAAATTTTGAAGACAGAGTCTAATGGCAGGAGAATTTAAAGATTATGATAAGAATGAGATATTAATAATTTAAACTATGATTTCAACAGAAAGATCTATTGAGGCCATAGCCACAAAATATATTTAAAAATTGTGTAAGAGGGCATGCATTGTATTACTGCCTGTGAAAGATGAGAAATTGTCCTCTTTGCCATATAGAAATTGGAGACCAAATGTTGGTTCCAGAAGGTATGAAACTCTAAAAAGGCAAGAAACCACCATTTTGATTAGATGGCTTGAAACCACCCCTTTGTATTGATTGGTATAAGGTTGAAATATCTCAAGCAAGTCATGCAGAGATACTTCATTGCAATAATAGATAATGTAAAACATTTTTGGAAGAATATCATATGGTGTCACTATAACACAAGTTTCTAAAGAATTCCAGGCAAATAAATTACTACAATGTTTTCATACAAAATGCAAATGTTTGAAGATATTCAATATTAAAGAATTGCATCAACATCAATTTAATGTATTTAAAAGCTTTTAAATAATCAGCTTTTAAGCCTTGAGGAATCGTCAAATTTTTGAGCTAAATGGAACAAAGCAGTTATTAGATACTGCGGGGATGAGAACAGCTTTAAAGTAGGAAGAATAAGTAATCTAATTCAGAACAAATGATAGGAGAAATAGTAATGCCATCAAGATTTAATGAATAATGTTATAAATTGACAAGTATAGAAGAAGATCCAGTTACCTTTGAATAGGTTCTAGTAACTTTTGATAATTACTTTAAGCTGAGATCTAATAGCATTATTGAAATGTACAACTTAACATAAGATTTTAGCATCCAGGAGAATCATCTCTAATTTAATGACATCTAGATTGGTGAAGAACTATGACTATGGAACTTTGGAAATTCAAAAGGGACATAAATTATGTTGGATTTATTGATGGCAGATTCACTGCTGCCCAAGAGAGATTTGACTTTGAAGAAAGCTATGCAAATTGTACTGAAAGTAGAAACTTGGAAGACTTTCAACTAATTCATGAAAAGAGAAGGGCAATTTTCCAGAAAAGAACAAAAGAATTCATCAGTTCTAAAAAGGTACAGACCTTCTATGGACACATGTAACAATCCAAAGCAAAGAATATGTCAGAGAGCAGGTACTATTGATCAGTATCAGTGCTGTGGAACACAAAGCTTTACTGACAAAGCATTGCCCAGCTGTGACAAAAGAATGCTACATCTGTAAGACTGTAGGCCAGTTTCAAAAGACATGCAGAGGTAGGTCATAGTATCGAAGTAATAAAAACAAGCAAATTAGTACTCATATAAAGAGGTTAATGTGGTTGAGCCCCCTCCTTTAGTGAAGATAAAAATAATACACCTTTAATAGAAAAAGTGTGGCCAGAACATTCATGTGTTTATCAACAAGCATTCTGTTAAATTCCATGACATAGTCTAAGTCAGTGACTTGAAGTTGCCTGAAAGGTATGTCAATGCAGAAAAATGTAAATCATTATTAATGTTTTCCCATAATCTACCTACATGTGGTCCTCATCTATACCCTATGCAACAAAACTGATGTAAAACCTTGTACATAAGCTGATCTATCCTTTTGTTCTGGCTGCAGATTACTTGTGCGCCATGACTTACGTTCTGATCCCAGCATTCTTTTTGTCTGTGCACATTGTGGTTGCAAGAGCTACAACAAAGGGTTTTTTTTCTCACAGATGTGCTATTGTCTTCAACTTTATTCATTTATAACATTATGACTGTACAACAAGGTATAATCCAACTTGATCAGCAAAGACAAGTGTGTGAACTTATGATATTTGCACTCTGTATCTTTTGCCAAGTTTCTAAAGTGGAATAATTACATTCAGAATTGGGTAATTGCTCTTCCATGTCACAAAATGCTGATCATGCCAATATTCAAAAGTCACCTAATTTCAGCAACTCCTGTATGCTCACAATGCATGGCACATAATATGTTGGGGTATGTTTATTAGAAAGGCTTACATTATGGGAGGATCTGGTAGACCAAAAAGCAGTGCTGGCAAAAATTAAATCAACACAATTAGTTAAAAGTCAAAGAAAAAAAATTCTTCAAAGCATTTTCTTGCTAGTGACTGCTTAACTTTACAAACATGCATTCAAAAAAGAACAGGGTATCAATAATAACAAAGACAAATCAAAAGCATTGTCAAAGCATTGAGCAATTCCAGTACTGCTGCTTGTTCATTTATGTGTAGGTTAGGTGTGAGAAATTGCCCCAGCAATTCACCACCCCTGATTAATCAGAAAAGCTAAGGAAAGCATCAAATGTGAGGAAACAGAATATAATTGTGCAAAGGTGACTGGCAGATCAAATGACTGGTCAGAAATTGCATTCCAGTAAACACCCTCAAAAAAGAAATCACACAACACCAGGTTATAGTCCAACAGGTTTAATTGGAAGCACACTAGCTTTCGGAGCGACGCTCCTTCATCAGGTGATTGTGGAGGGCTCGATCGTAACACAGAATTTATAGCAAAAATTTGCAGTGTGATGTAATTGAAATTATACATTGAAAAATTGATTGTCTGTTAAGCCTTTCATCTGTTAGAATACAGTGATAGTTTCACTTCTTTCATGTGTAAATCACAAAACCCTTCTTTTTAAAGTTGCATTCTCGGGTTAGCTGCTAACAATGGTGATGATGTTAGCCCCCTGTGTTCTCTGTCTATGACCTGATGTTGAGATTGATTCTAATCTAATAAGTGAGATAACAGAGTGTTACATAAATTCCTGCAGTTTTGAGCTCAGAGTTCTACATGAATGTATGCAGTTTTTGTGCAAAGTGCAATGTAACTCTGCAATACAAATTCACCCCACAAAATATATGTGTGCATGTGGGCCTTTGTCTGTGTGTGTCTGTGCAGGGTGTCTTAAGTCTGCATATTCTAACAGATGAAAGGCTTAACAGACAATCAATTTTTCAATGTATAATTTCAGTTACATCACACTGCAAATTTTTGCTATAAATTCTGTGTTACGATCGAGCCCTCCACAATGATGAAGGAGCGTCACTCCGAAAGCTAGTGTGCTTCCAATTAAACCTGTTGGACTATAACCTGGTGTTGTGTGATTTTTAACTGTGTATACCCCAGTCCAACACTAGCATCTCTAAATCAAAAAAGAAGCATGTGACAGAAGCAGCTGTCAGGCTAAACATCATGCACATGGTATTCAATCTATGACAACAAAAGCTGACATATTTTGAGAAAACTCTCATGATTTTGTTATAATGTTGACGATACAAGTTTGCTGCCTTGCCAACATTTCATTTACTGCTCACACATATCAAATTCTCAAAGCTTTATAACACTTCATAACATCTCTTGCATCTGCAGACTTCAGGAGGAAAACTGTAATTGAGAGTACGAAACTCTGAAACCTCTATATCAAACTATCCAAGGGAGGTCACTTGATAGCTCTCAGCATATATTTCAGACTGATCACTCATCAGCCATTACTGAAACTTGTTGAAGTCTTCTGTACAAGCCATCAGCAGCAATCAATGATGGTAGTGATGTAATAGTCAGATTATTGTCATTCCGGAAATCAGGATATAGAACCATTTTGTGGGAGATGAGGAAATAGAGGAAAGAAGTCACTTGTGGCAGTGATCTAAGGCCCTTAAACAGAATCATACTATTGGAAGATGGATACAATAAGAAATATTGGATGCTTGTGATAAAGCAATGGCAATATTTATTATGATTTGGAGATGCCGGTGTTGGACTGGGGTGGACAAAGTTAAACATCACACAACACCAGGTTATAGTCCAACAGGTTTAAGTGGAAGCTTTCAGAGCACTGCGCCTTCATCAGGTGGTTGTGCAGGACACAATTATAAGACACAGAATTTATAGCAAATGTTTACAGTGTGATGTAACTGAAATTATACATTGAAAAATACCTTGATTGTCTGTTCAGTCTTTCATAGTTTCACTTCTTTCATGTGTAAATCACAGAACTTTTTTAAAAAGTTGCATTCTCAGGTTAACTGTAACAATTGGTGTCAGCCAGACAATATGTTGAAGATGTTAGCCCCGTGTTCTCTGTCTGTGTCATAATGTTTAGACTGATTCTAATCTAAAAAGTGAGATAAAGGAGTCTTACATGAATTCATGCAGTTTTTGAGCAAAGTACAATGTAACTCTGTGAGTACAAATTCACCCAACAAATGTATATGTATATATGTGCATGTGGGGCTGTGAGTGTGTGTGTGTGTGTGTGTCTGGGTTGGGGGGTTGTGAGTGTGAGAGAGAGTGTATATGTATGTGTATGTGAGTGTAGAGTGTCTTAAGTCTGTGAGGGGGTGCATGTGTGTTTGTCTGGGGTGGGGGGATTGTGAGAGAGTGTGTATATGTGTGTGCCTGAGTGTAGAGTGGTCTAAATCTGTGAAAGGATGCATGTGTGAGTGTGGGAGTGTGTGTGTCTGTAAAGGTGTGTGTGAGTGTCTGTGTGCGTGTCTGTGTATATGTGTGTGTGTGTGTATGTTTGTGTGTATAGTGCAATGGTGGTCACCTGTAGTGTGACATGAACCCAAGGTCCTGGTTAAGCCCCTCCCTATGGCTACAGAACTTAGCTATCAGCCTCTGCTCGGCCACTTTTTGCTGCTGCCTGTCCCGCAGTCCACCTTGGAGGATGGTCACCCGAAGGTTCGAGGTCGAATGTCCTGGCCCGCTGAAGTGTTCTCCAACTGGGAGGGAACACTCCTGTCTGTTGATTGTTGTACGGTGCCCATTCATTAATTATTCACTAATTATTAGTATTTTAAATGCAATTGGAAGCTTGAAAAATCAGACTGGAAATTGTAGCTTCAATAAGGAGTTCATAAAATGCTTTCAAGATAGTTTCTTAGAGCAGCATGTCCTGGACCCAATGAAAAAGTAGTCTCTGCTATATTTGTGCATTGTCACGACGTTAATTGATTAATGACCTCCGAGCAAAAGGACCTTTCGGGATCAGTCATCACAAAGCTTTCAATGAATTTTAGCTTTGTTTTGAGACAGAGTAGAATGGATGTAAGCTTCGATCTTAAATCTGAAAACGGGCAACAATGTGGACATGAAAGTTGAGTTAGCTGAAGTGAGCAGATAGATTATAGAGACGTTATGGTGAACTTTAAAGGGGTACTTCAGAATACTCAGAAAAACTACATTCCTACTTCAAACAGAAAAAAATACAAGGTGAGGCTTTTCATTCACTATTCACAGTTAACAAAAAATCCTAAGGCGTCAAAAGAACATATAATTGTGCAAAGGTGACTGGCAGATCAGATAGCTGGTCAGAATACACAGAAAAGCAGAGAATGAATACAAGTTAAATCAGGGCGACTAAATTAGATCTTGAGAGGAGGATAGCTAGAAATATAAAATTGGGCATCAAGAATTTTTATAGATATAAAAAAGGTAAAAAAATACTGTCGGTCCTCTTGAGGGTAAGAATGGGGTGGGAGTAAATGTAGATAAGAATGGTAAGTACAGTTAATAAACATTTTGCTTCTGTCTTCATGAACAAAGATACAACATTATCCCAGTAATATCAATAAATCTGGAGGTTAAAGAGAGAGAGAAATGTTCTAAAATTATAATCACTATGCAAAGAGTTTTTTTTAAGAGAGGTGAGGAATAAACTAGTAAATACCTTGGTTAATTTTCCAACATGCATTAGATTTTAGTGAAAACTAGTAAACGTAACTGTTCTATTTAAGAAGGGGAGATGCAAAGAGCAGTAAACTATGTGCTTTATGTCAGTTATAGGGGAAATGTTGGATTTGATCATTAAGGAGGTTAAACTAGGCACTTGGTAAATCTTAAATCAATCAGGAAGAATCTGTGTGGTTTTCTGAAAAGAAAATTGCATATAACCAATTTCGTGGGAGTCTTTGTGAGACTCACATGTGCTGCTATTAAAGGTACAGACCCTTGAAGATCCATTTATGCCTGATATTTGGGTTTCCATAAGGTCTTTGAGAATCATAGAACCGCTACAGATTGGAATCAGAACCAACAAGTCCACACCGACCCTCCGAAGAGTGTCCCATGCAGACACTTTTCCCCAACCATATTACTCTACATTTCCTCTCACTGATGCCCCTTACCTACACACCCCTGAATACTATGGGCAATTTAGCATGGCCAATTCACCTAACCTGTACAATGTTGGACTGTGGGAGGAAACCGGAGCACCCAGAAGAAACACATGCAGACATGGGGAAAATGTGCAAGTTCAATACAGACAGTTGCCTGAGGCTGGAATTTTATCCACATCACTGGTGCTGTGAGGTAGCAGTGCTAACCACTGAGCCACCGTGCTGCCCAGATTCCATATTAAAAAATTATTGTGCAAAGTAGGAGATCATGAATAAGGGTTAATATACCAGCATACAGAGACGGTTGACTGGCAGAAAACAGAACGTATGTATAAATAGATCCTTTTCAATTGGCAGGAACAGACAAGTGGAATCCTGCTAGGGTCTGTGCTGGGATCTCAACTGTTTACATTTAATATCAATAACTTGGGTGAGAGGATCAAATGCACGGTGGTTAAATTTTCAAATGACAGACATTTTGCTCATGTCTGTGTGGATTTCCTCCGGGTGCTCCGGTTTCCTCCCACAGTCCAAAGTTGTGCAGGTCAGGTGAATTAGCTATGTTAAATTGCCCATAGTGTTCAGGGATATGTAGGTAAGGGGCATTAGTGAGAGGAAATGTAGAGTAAGAGGGTAGGGGAAATGGATCTGGCTGAGAGACTCTGCAGAGGGTCGGTGTGGACTTGTTGGGTCTGTTTCCACACAGTAGGGGTTCTATGATTCTCGCTGCAAATGTGTTGCTGGTCAAAGCACAGCAGGTTAGGCAGCATCTCAGGAATAGAGAATTCGACGTTTCGAGCATAAGCCCTTCATCAGGAATCATGATGAAGGGCTTATGCTCGAAACGTCGAATTCTCTATTCCTGAGATGCTGCCTAACCTGCTGTGCTTTGACCAGCAACACATTTGCAGCTGTGATCTCCAGCATCTGCAGACCTCATTTTTTACTGTTCTATGATTCTCAAACACCTTATGGAAATCCAAATACCAGACATAATTGGAACTTTAATGGTCTGTCCCTTTAATCCACAGCACACGTTACTCTTACAAAAACTTCCACAAGATTGGTTAAATGCAATTTGAAGATGACATAACAAGAATGTAAAATGAAATGGATAGATTAAGGGAGTGGGCAAAAATCTGGCAGATGGAGTATAATTTAGGAAAATGTCAAGTTCTTCACTTTGGCAGAAAGAATAAAAATAGAGGTATTATTTAGACAACGACAACTGCAGAATTCTGAGGTGCAGACAGATGGAAGTGTTCCAGTGCTTGTGATTAAGAAGGTTAATGGAGTGCTATCATTTATTATGGGAGGCATTTAACATGAAAAATAAAAATATTATGCTACAAGTGTACAGGGTTTTGGAGGATGTAAGTGCATTGGAGGCGGTACAGAGAAGGTTTGCAAGATTAATCGCCCAAATAATGATACTGGCCTTGATTTCACCCGAGGTTCTTGAACTTAAGGTTTTATGGAGAACGACGTTGCACAGACACAGGGTTGGCTCAACCAACATTTTGCTTCTTAAAACAAGCCTGATGCTTTGATATAACTCTAATCCTAACCCTAACCCTAATCGTAACCCTAACCCTAACCTGGGCTGAGTCACAAAATATGTTGATCAGTTTCCCCAAATTAAGTCCTCCCATGATTTAACATTGGGTCCCACCAAAACACACAGTGACCAAATCTTATTCAAGCAAAAATACCCTTTACAAGAAACCACAGGCAAAGCCTTGCATTCCTGCGTAAAACCAGACATATATGATCAGTAAAACAATGCAGACCTTTTTCACAGAAAAACCAGTGCAGGCAACACACACCATTGACAACAATTCTAAGTTTCACTCCTTCTGCTTGGAGATGACATGGTAACAGCACTGGGCCCCAGATAGACAAAGGTTTGAATTATCCATTTCTGTCCTCAATGACAATTCATCGCAGTAACAGTAGTCAGATTCCAATAATTTTGTATTGAGTGATCAATCTTTTGGTTGCAGCAGACATTGGTAGGAACTGGCATTTCTCTGTACCCTTGTCCCTTGTCTGTTACTTAATGCCTGAACTTAACTGCTTACTGCGTAGCTTGCCTTACTGTGTTTGTGTTGAAGATTGGCTTTTGTTTGTACCACTTGTGCTTGTGCTTTTTTTTCACATTCCATGAAGCTTTGTTGGAGTTGATTCTGGTCTTACAATGGATTATTTTGAATGAATGGCTATCAGAGAAAGAAAGGAATGTGGGTGTCAAAGCACAATCAAGACCAGATTGAATAACTTACAATCTTATACACACTTAGTGTTTCTGTTTGGAACTGTGGAGGATGGCCATATGGCCTATGCCTACTCCTACTCCATAGGATCTTATGAAAAGATTATTCCATGCACCTTGACAATAACAGGAGGCTATCTGGTAGGTCAGACAATGCACCTCAATATGCATTAGCGTTCAGTGTATGATACCCCAATGAGGTTCTCACCTAAGTCCGCTACAGCAGATATCATCTGTGTCCTCACCGCCCATCCCCAAGCTGGTAGGAAGAGGGTTCAAGGTAAGAACATGCTTTTGTCCTCAATCTTTTTGACGATACTGGATGCCACAGGGTCAAGTAATTATAGAGAATGATCTCACCCACAGGGCTCAGGACATGTAGGCAATCCTGCCTCTGCCAATCCTGTCTTGTCCTACAAGAGAGTAAAATATCCAGTTTTATGTAACACTATTCTGATGATATGCATGTCATAACTGAATAGTGAGCTATAACTGGAAGCATCAGAGATTGGATGTGAGTTTAATAACATTGGAATGTATGTGAAAGTGACCATATCCAACCTCAAGAGTGTGTTACCAAGATACCACCAACACATCTCCTGTTCCCACTAGAGCCCAAACACCCTGGACCATTGACACACAACTATCAAAGATGCCTAGCGCTCCATCCTCTGCCCACATTATGGTAAATCAGACCATAAGGCTGTGCTCCACCTCCCGCTTACAAGCAGAAATTGAAATGTGAGGATCTGGTACGGAAAGTCATACAATGCAGGTGTGAAGTCACAGGTCAGCTCCTCTGTGACTGCTGGGAGTTATTGAACTGGCCCATATTTAAGAACGCAGTGACCAACATAAATGAGTATGTCATGATTATCACAGACTTCATTAGTTAGTGTGAAGAGGACTGCATGCCAAAGAAGTTAATCTGAGTGCTCCCCAACTGGAAACCATGGCATAGCTGGAGGATCCATTCCCAGCTGAAGGCTGGATCAGAGGCATTCAATTCAGATGACCCTGACCTATTTAGGAAACCTAGGTACGATCGTTGCAAAACCATCAGGGTTGCCAAAAGACAATATAGACTAAACAAGAGTCACAGGCAAGATCACGCTGACTGAGGCAAGGCTAACACGATATAACGGGCTATGAAGTGAAGCTGAATACAATCGTTGATGCCAATACGTCCCTCCCCAATCAGGTCAATGTACTCTTTGCTCAATTTGAACAGAAAGTCAGTGAAATGATGTCCCCTGCCCCAATCGTCTTGGATGCCCCTGTACCCACAGTTTCAGTTGCAGACATCAGATTAAGCCTTTCTGGGGGTGAAACCATAGAAAGCGATTTGCTAGGATGGAGTCCCAGGCTGTATACTCACATCCGGTGCAGACCAGCTGGTAGTAGTATTTTGCATGGTAGCTCAGTGGTTAGCTGCCTTACAGCACCAGGGACCAGCGTTCAATTCCAGCCTCGCGTGACTGTCTGTGTGGAGTCTGCACATTCTTCTTGTGTTTGCGTGGTGTTCCTTTGAGTGCTCTGGTTTCCTCCCACAGTCACAAAGATGTGCAGGTTAGGTCAGTTGGCCTAGTTAAGATGCTCATAGTGTTCAGGGATGTGCAAGCTAGGTGCATTAGTCAGGGGTAAATATAGGATAGGAGGAATGCCTCTGGGTTGGATACTATTCGTAATGTTGGTGTGGACCTGTTGGGCTGAGGGGTCTGTTTTCACACTGTAGGGATTCTATGATTCCATTTAAACTCCCTTTACAATTATGTGAGGTTCCCACCTGCTTCAAGAAGACCACTATTATCCTGGTGCCAATGAAAAGTCAGGCAATGAGCCTGAATGATTACCACCCAGTGTCTCTGACATCCATCATTATGAAGTGCTTTGAGAGGTTAGTCATGGCACACATCAACTCCAGCCTCCTGGATTGTCTTCCTCCCTACAACTTGCCTACGTCATAACCATCTCCCTGGCTTTACACTCAGCCCAGGAACATCTGGAAAACTAAGACACCTACATCAGAATTCTATTTATTGACTTTAGCTCTACCTTCAACACCATAATTCCAATAAAACTCATCTCCAAACTTTGAGTTTTAGGACTCTGCTCCCCCTCTGCAACTGGATCCCTGACTTGCCGTCCCACAAGCCACAATCAATAAGGCTAGGTGACAACACCTCCTCCATGTTAATCCTCAACATCGGTACCCCACAAGGCTGCATACTCAGCTCCTTACTATACTCCTTTTGCACTGTACATGAAACAGATAAACAGCTTAGTGGCATGGTGCAAAGACAACAATCTCTCTCTCAATATCAGCAAATTGAAGGAGCTGATTGTCAGCTTCAGGAAGTGGAGTAGAGAACATGCCCCTGTCTCCACCAATGGTGCTGAGGTGGAGGTGCTCGAGAACTTCGCATTCCCCAGAGAAAATATCACCAATGATCCATCCTGGTTCATCCATGTAGACACTACAATCAAAAAGCACTCCAACACCTCTACTTCCTAAGAAGACTAAGGAAATTCGGCATGTCTATAATGACTCTCAACAATTTTTATTGACGAACCATGGAAAGCATCCTCTGGATGCATCACGGCTTGGTATGACAACTGCTCTGCCCAATGCAAGAAATTACAGAGAGCTGTGAATGCAGCCCAATCCATCATGAAAACCAGCCTTCCTTCCATTGGCTCTGTCTACAGTTCCTGCTGCCTTGGGAAAGCAGCTACTATAATCAAAGATCCCTCCTACCCTGGTTATACTCTCTTCTACCCCCTTCAATTAGGTTGAAGATATAAAAGTTTGAATACACATGCAAACAGATTTAAGAACAGCTTCTTCCTTGCTGTTATCAGACTTCTGAATTGAACTCTCTTTTATTAGAATTGATCTTACTCTGTGGCTGTAACACTATATTCTGCATTCTGTTCTATTACCCAGATGTATTTATGTAAAGTATTTTTATTCTGGTTAGCACACAAAACAATACTTTTCACAGTATCTCAGTACATGTGACATTAATAAATCAAATATCCATGAGTCAAGGAGACTTCCCTCTCTGCTAGTGTTCTATTGTGTTTGGCATTGTGAGGTGGCACGGTAGCTCAGTGGATAGCACTGCTACCTCACAGCGGCAGGGCTCTGGGCTTGACTCTGCCTCATATGACAGTCCCTGTGGAGTTTGCACATTCTCCCTGTGTCTGCGTGGGTTTCCTTTCGGATGCTCCATTTTCCTCCCACAGTCCAAATATGTGCAGGTTAGGTGGATTGGCCATGCTAAATTGCCCATATTGTCCAGGAATGTGTAGGTTATGTGAGATTAGCCAAGGGAAATGCAGAGTTATAGGAATAGCGTAATGGGGTGGACCTGAATGGGATAGTGCTCAGAGGATCGGTGTGGACTATGTAGGGTAAATGGCTTCCTTCCATGCATAGAAATTCCATGATCGTGCAGCAGCGTCCTGAAGTGATTCTGTGGATTTCTCCAAGAAAGGTAGACAGTCTTTAGGAGGTGCAGGCTGGCCACACCAAATGCTGACAGCACATGCTGTTCAATCCCCCTGCTGAGCACTCAGGTAGCCAGTAGCATAAATGCTGCTCAGAACAATGTTATAATTAAGAAAAGGAGAAAGCAGCACCAAGTTTGCAGACTGCTTATCTCCATTGCAATGGGAGTGGACACATCATCAATTACAACACCCGGACCCAATAAATGAGGCATGTCAATTTCTACTCCCTCGGCTTAGTTAATTGAATTCTTCACTTTTATCTGTTCTTTCCCCTTTATTTTATATTTGGCATACCATGAATACTCTGTTTGCTTCCATATCAGTGACTGATTAAGTTGACTGTATCCATTCAATAATTATCTTCAATCATTTCACCTTCCGTTTTTTACACCATATTCATCGAATTTTGTGCATCCTTAGCATTTTCTGGTTTTTGAACTGTGGACCTATTTCCTTGCTTTAAATTATGGACAAATATGTAAATATCAAAGAATGCCTATGCCTTTGAAATGAAAATTAATTTTCAATCCTTTGTGTACTGATTGTTCTTTGCAATCTTTACAATTGGTGAGTCATAAATTTGCATATAATGAACATTAATGGACGTTATTTGAGAATGCAATATTTTTGCATATTTTCATCAATTTAAACAATTGATCATAATTACTCCTACAAAGCATTGCTCAAGATATTAATGGCTTTCTGTTGATTTTACGCATTGAGACTTGAAATTTTCTATGAATTTTTATTCATGTGAAGGATCCCATTTGATGTTAATAGGTGCTACAAAATGGATTAGTTAATCATTTCTTTCAATATAGCATTTTTCTAGGTTGATAGCTAACTCTATAACTCTGACACAGATTTGAAATGTCAATATTTTCATTCAGACACACCCTGTTATTGGTTTTAATGGGTAAGTTAAGAACCTTTTGATATGGAGGCAACTCACCTTGCCGTTATTTTGGCCAGCATTATTGCAATGCCTTTAAAAATACCAAATTAGGATATTCATTACAAAAATTCCCAAATTATAAACAGACAGTGTTGTGACATTAGGGGTAGGGGTTGTGGTGATGGGAGTGAATCTTTCAAATATGGAAGCTTTAACATTTTCAGGTTTTTTGAAAGGAAATACATAGTAAATAGTTAATTAACTGTACTGATCTTCATTTTATTCTCATTTAGCTGTGCCCTGCAAAGGATGAATAGGTGGTTTTAAATAGAGTCAAGTAACTGGTATTTAGATAAAGAAATATTTATATATGAGAAATTTCAAGGATGTTAGTGCATGCTGAATTTATCAGCCTTTCCCGGGATAAGAAGATGGCAACTCTTAAGTATAGGTGATTTTGAAAGCATGCATCAGGCTTTACCACTCTATTTACCTTTGCGAACCATTTGGTCTTTTTATTCACCATCTGGCAGGCTTGGTCAGCTTTTCCCTCTGCTAGCCCACAAATTAGGTTCATTGAAATCAATTTCATAATTAAATTTAAATTCCGAACCATTGGATTACAAGTCTACTAATAGAGTTGGCAGCAGAAGATGATAATCCTGAAATGAACTTGGCAAGTTGCTGTAGTGCATCACACAGATATTATGTATTACAGGGGGGCCCCAATTTGCAAATGTCTGACTTGTGAACTCAAACCCATATAGGGGTTAAGTTTTAACGAACTGACATACAAACATTTCCAGTACTTACAAACAGTTGCTTTACATTGTCCTGCATTGTGTTTTGACTTGCATACAGTTTGGCTTTTGCAGACTCCAGATTGGAATCTGTTTGCACCCTGGGGACTGCCCGTATTGCCTTAGTGGTAGACAGTGTGGTATAGTGAGTTAAAGATAGAGTGTTAATTAAGCAACTTTCCTCAGCCTGGGTTGTATCGGGTTCTGGTATTACAGTTGTACCCATTTAGACAATGAGATTCCCATCACACCTTAGTTTCGCTGGGTCTCTTTCTTGGCAAAATGTTTCTTGAATGAGTTTCTTCAATATTATTTCCATTATAACTTTCAAAAAAGTAAAAATAAAGTTAACGAAATAATATTTTTCACAGTTTTTTAATATCAGTGTTTCATTTCATCATTTTGCAAATTAAGTACTTTCAGTATCATTGGACTCATTGCAATATTGTCAATTGATCTTGCACAATGACTTGATAAGAAGACAGATTAGACTGAATGTTTCTTTTCGGCTAAATGTGATTGGTATTGATTTTTTTGGAGGGATTCTCATTGTAAGGCCTAGTGAGGTTTTTTTGCTGTCTCTTATCTAATATGCCTCATTTTTCTACCTAGTCGGCCCATATGGCTCATCTCATGTCTGATTCTATCTTAGCAAGCACAGTTCCTGAACAACTCGCCTCTCACTGGCTATCTGCTGAAACACCAGTAACCCTGGCGCCAGTGCCATTTTTAAAGGTGTCTGTGCTTCTGGAGGAGATCTGGCATTCTATAGCTGCCCTGCTCGGGTAAGGGCTGAGTCTGGATGTGTCTGAGGTGGAGAAGATAATGCCACAATTCTCCCATGAGGTTGACCCCCAGTTCAATATCCTGAGGAGGTCAATGATCTTCTCCATTCCACTGAGGTATTTCCCTGCCACTGCACCCACTTCCCATGATCTGACACTCTCATTACTGTTTGCAACATCTTCCCTCACTTGACCTTCACCCCATACACCACTAACTCTGCATGGTCTCTGCACTGCCCACTCACTCGCCCATGGTACCTGCACCAGCACAAACAACTGAGCCATCCACTTTCCCCTCATTCAAAGTCTCCCTTTACCTCATGCAAGGCAGCTTATAAGGTGTGAAGTTTGGAATTTTTCCTGCAAATTGCAAAGACATCCATATGTCGTTGTCTGACTAAGACATGATTTTCTTTCTCCTGCAACTCTCACAGTAATTCTGCTGTCAGTTTCACCCATTTTGAATCGCTGGCAATGATGCCTTCTCTTTTCTTTGCCTTGCAAGTACCATTAGCATTTCCACCACCTCCGTGAAGAATCAGCTCCCCCAGAAGCTATCACTTCAACCTCTGAGCACAAGTGTACTGAGGCTTCAGAAGTAGCACTACAGAGACGCACTCCTTCACCACATCCTCCCACCTTCCACCACCACCCGCTCAGATGCTAATACGTTGAGTAGAACATTATGCTTAGAAGGTTTGTGAGCATGATTGATTGTACACCTAATTGCGAAAGCTCTGTGGCTGGCTGAGGGAGAAATGTCCCAGTCCCCTGGTGGTCGTTGGCCACAAATGAAAGGTTCTCTTAGAAATATTGATCAGATTATGTATTAAAAAGACTGTATAGCTGGCGGAGTTCAAACATTTTGAACTATCAGCAAACTGTAGTGTGCAATTAGATTGGGGCCTGAACAAAGGACAATGACGAGATTTGTGGCAAAATTGTGCAAAAGGTTGTTGGTAGCAGATTGATAGGTGTTGCAGCAAGTTTCTCGCTAGGCAGCGGTCACTTGCCTATTAAAGGGTATGTTTGCTTGTTAACACCATCATTAATAGCAATCTCACCTCATTAATTTTCAGCTTCCTACCTCAACAAAGGTGGCAAGCAAACTAGTAGCCACCTTTCTCTATGGAAGTCAAAACAGGTACCTGGCAACTTCGGCTCTGCTTTCAATAGAGAAATTCCATGTTGCACACTGCACACCAGCATCTGAAGTCAAACTCAGATACAACACAGGTCCATGGATATTCATGTCCATCATGTGCTATTTTCTAAGCATCCCCATGGTACACCAACATCCTATGTACAGTATACTTATATTCACAGAGTTGGACTGTCCTGTTCAGCTGCAACAAGATACCCCGACTCCTTTTCTCAATGCACTGACCAATAAAAGCGAGCATACCAAATGCCTTCTTCACTCTCCTACCTATGTGCAACTCTACTTTCAAGGAACAATGTACCTGCACTTCAAGGGCTCTTTATTCAGCAAAACCAGAACACAGAACATAGAACAATACAGTGCAGAACAGGCTGTTTGGGCCTCAATGTTGCGCCAACCTCTGAACGAACCTAAGCCCATTCTCCTACACTATCCCATCATCATCCATGTGCTTATCCAAGGATTGTTTAAATCTTCCTAATGTGGCTGAGTTAACCACATTGGCAGGCAGGGTATTTCACGTCCTTACCACCCTCTGAGTAAAGAACCTGCCTCTGACATCTGTTTTAAATCTATCACCCCTCAATTTGTAGTTATGCCCCCTCGTACAAGCTGACGTCATCATCCTGGGTAAAAGACTTTCACCGTCTACCCTATCTAATCCTCTGATCATCTTGTATGTCTCTATCAAAACCCCTCTTAGCCTTCTTCTTTCCAGTGAGAACAGACCCAAATCTATCAGCCTTTCCTCATAAGACCTTCCCTCCAGACCAGGCAACATCCTGGTAAATCTCTTCTGCACTTTTTCCAATGCTTCCACATCCTTCCCGATATATGGCGACCAGAACTGTACACAAAATTCCAAGTGTGGAAGCACTAGCGTTTTGTATAGCTGCAGCATGGTATTGCTGCTCTGGAACTCAATCCCTCTACGAATGAAACCTAACACACTGTATGCCTTCTTAACAGCACTATCAACCTGAGTGGCAACTTTCAGGGATCTATGTACATGGACTCCAAGATCCCTCTGCACATCCACACTACCAAGAATCTTTCCATTGACCCAGTATTCTGCCTTCCTGTTATTCTTCCCAAAGTGAATCACCTCACATTTAGCTGCATTGAACTCCATTTGCCATACCTCAGCCCAATTCTGCAGTTTATCTAAGTCTCCCTGAAACCTGTAACATTCTTCCACACTGACCACCACTCCATCAACTTTATTGTCATCTGCAAATTTACTAGCCCATCCACCTATGTCTGCATCTAAGTCATTTATAAAATTGACAAACAGCAATGGTCCCAAAACAGACCCTTGTGGCACACCACTCGTAACTAATCCAAACTGCTAAATCGTCCTCAATCCCATGCCTCTGCATTTTCGCCAACAGCCTACAATGTGAAACTTTGTCAAAGACATTACTGAAGTCCATGTACACCACATCAACTGCTTTACCCTCATCCACATGCTTAGTCACCTTCTCAAAAAACTCAATGAGACTTGTGAGACATGACCTGCCCTTGACAAAGCAATGTTGACTATCTGCAGTTTGTTGCATGCTAGATGATTAAAAATCCTATCTCTTATAACCCTTTCCAAAGTATTTCCTACAACAGATATAAGGCTCACTATTCTATAATTACCTGAGTCATCTCTACTGCCATTCTTGAACAAGGACACAACATTTGCAATCCTTTAGCCCTCTGGTACCAAACCTGAAGACAATGTTGACTCAAAGATCAAACCCAAAGACACCTATACCTCCTCCCTAACCTCTGGAGAATCCTTGGATAAATCCCATCTAGCCCAGGGAACTTGTCTACTTTCACTCCTTTGAGAATTGATAACCTTGATCCTCTCTAGTCTAATATCTAGTATCACATTTTCTCCTCTACATTCTCCTTTTCCTTAGTGAAAACCAATGAGAAATGTTCGTTTAGCACCTCTCCGATCTCCATAGGGTCCACACACAACTTCCCACTTCTGTCTTTGACTAGCCCTATTCCTAGCTGAAAATGTGTTGCTGGAAAAGCGCAGCAGGTCAGGCAGCATCCAAGAAACAGGAGAATCGACGTTTCGGGCATAAGCCCTCCTTCAGGAATGAGGAAAGTGTGTCTAGCAGGCTAAGATAAAAGGTAGGGAGGAGGGACTTGGGGGAGGGGTGTTGGAGATGCGATAGGTGGAAGGAGGTCAAGGTGAGGGTGATAGGCCGGAGTGGGGTGGGGGCGGAGAGGTCAGGAAGAAGATTGCAGGTTAGGAAGGCGGTGCTGAGTTCGAGGGATTTGACTGAGACAAGGTGGGGGGAGGGGAAATGAGGAAACTGGAGAAATCTGAGTTCATCCCTTGTGGTTGGAGGGTTCCTAGGTGGAAGATGAGGCACTCTTCCTCCAACCGTCATGTTGTTATGGTCTGGCGATGGAGGAGTCCAAGGACATGCATGTCCTTGGTGGAGTGGGAGGGGGAGTTGAAGTGTTGAGCTACGGGGTGGTTGGGTTGGTTGGTCTGGGTGTCCCAGAGGTGTTCTCTGAAACGTTCTGCAGGTAGGCGGCCTGTCTCCCCAATATAGAGGAAGCCACATCGGCTGCAGCAGATGCAATAAATGATGTGTGTGGAGGTGCAGGTGAATTTGTGGCGGATATGGAAGGGTCCCTTGGGGCCTTGGAGAGAAGTAAGGGAGGAGGTGTGGGCGCAAGTTTTGCATTTCTTGCGGTTGCAGGGGAAGGTGCCAGGAGTGGAGGCTGGCACCAACCCAACCTCCACTCCCGAAATGTCGATTCTCCTGTTCCTTGGATGCTGCCCGACCTGCTGCGCTTTTCCAGCAACACATTTTCAGCTCTGATCTCCAGCATCTGCAGTCCTCACTTTCTCCTAGCCCTATTCCTACCTTAGTCATCCTTTTATTCCTCACATACTTATAGAAAGCTTGAGGGTTCTCCTTTATTTTACTTAAAGACTGCTCATGTCCTCTCTTTGCTGTTCTTAACTCTCTCTTTAAATCCTTCCTAGCTAATCTGTATCTCTCCATCACCTCATCTAAATCATCTCGTCTCATCATCCCATAAGCCTCCTTCTTCTGCTTAACAAAAGACATTAACCACAGTTCCCCTATCACTGCCTCCCTGCCTGAAAGGGACATACTATCGAGGACATGCAAGGACACTCCCAGGACCTTACCATAAAATGTAAATTTCCAGTCCTGATTGGCCTTTCCCACATGCAGCATGTCCCCTTTATCTAAACTAAACTCCATCTGCAGCTCGTCCCCGCCTTGGCCCATCTGATCAAGGTCCCACTGTACGTCTGCCCTTCAATGCCATACCTCAGGATATATGACACTGTCTGCTCTGGAACACGTGCCCAGCTCATTGACTGGACCAGACTGCATCTATGGCTGTTCACATGCTCTCATGGTGTTGCCTCACCCTGAGCCTCCCTAGCTGCTCACAGCATCCCTGCCTCACTTTGCCTTTTTGCATTTTGCTCCCTTAGCCAAAGATACCGTGCTCACTTCTGTGCTGTGTGGCACTTTGTGCAGACACAAAACCAGGAAGATGATCGGGTTGTCAGCAGTCCTCAGTCAAGTCATGTGAGATAGCTTTTGCTCAGGTGAGCCCGGCACAACATGTCTCTGATATCAGTCTAGGGGCCTTGAGCTGGTCACTCAGCTGCTGGGGCAGTTAGAGTCCAGATGCTGCCTGCATAGGGGTGAGGAGATCAATGTTAGGCAATATATGTCCATCTTGACTCTTTCCACTCTACTGGGGGTTGTTTTCTTTCTGCAATGAGTGAGAAACATGTATTAAAGGAAATGAAAGTGGGTGGCATGGCTGTTACTTATGGTGCAAGAGGGGTAGTGTCTGGCCTGAGGGAATACGCAGCGCAGAGCGATGCAAAGTTAGTAATGATTAGAGTGGTGCTGGAAAAGCACAGCAGGTCAGGCAGCATCTGATTTTCCTGCTTCTCGGATGCTGCCTGACCTGCTGTGTTTTTCCAGCACCACTCTAATCTAAATTCTGGTTTCCAGCATCTGCAGTCCTCACTTTTACAGAGTTAATTATGTTGGGAGTTGAGCGGGTAAGAACGAGAGAGGGAAGATATTGCAGGCAATAATGAGAGTGGTAGATTATGAGCCTTGGTGTGACATTAGTACAGTAGCAGAAAGTAAGTGAAGATAGAAGGTGGTGGCACTTAGACTGGCAGAGCAGAGAAGGACATTCACCTTCCTTGAGTGCTGTACATTCATCCAGATAGCTGAGACTGCTCAGTGGCAATCTCAGACCAGGCTGGTATAGTCTGGTATTGAGGTCTCCTCTGCTCGTCCTGGGGAAGAGGACACTGCTTCTGTACTACCCTGTTCCGCAGGACCTGCAGGTCCTGACCAAGAAAGCAGGGTTTCAAGCTTTCCTTGCCCATTACGTCCGAGGCAATTATCAGGAACTTTGCAGGCCAGATCCAGACTGATAGTCTGGGTGCAACACAGCCTTTAAAGGATAGTGCCAGCTGTGGGCTTCAATTAATTGAGCTGTTGCTATGGAGACAGCAATTTTGAGTGGTGGCGATGGGGGGGGCGGGGGAACTAGAGGTTCCTCAAGCTCTCAGGTAATTCAAAAAAGGGACAAGACTTGAAAATTAACTTTGTGTCTGACGAGAATAAGTCCCTACAGGGATTCTTGCATTTGGCTGGATGCAGGATGGAAAGCTTTGGTAAAATGACTGTCCTTTCATCAATATTCAAGCTGGAGTTGGTTAGGGTCAAGTGACTACTTATTTTCAGGAAATCATGGAAACATGATTCACGGACAGATGCAGTGAAGTCCAAATGTATACATGAAGCTAAATGGACCTTGTAACTAAGAATTCCAAGAAAATTAAACATTTCTCAGGATTTGTATCAAAAAGGACACTTCCAAAGAAATGAAGGGTCCACTCCAACACAGATGTTAAACAACTGTGAGTGTTGCAATTAAGTCAATGTCTCCTTTGCTTTCATGTCTCATGATATTTTAAACATGTTTTTACAATTAGTGTTTTTGCACAGCTGTATACATGGAACAATCCTGCTTTCCCATCACCCACATTCTGCCTCCTCTGACATTTTTGCAATGTCTTTTTTTTAATCCTCCCTTTATCTGCTGACACAGATTCAGACTAAAACGTTGCTCAATTAATGTAAGCCTTTGCATAACTTTGATACCTAGAGCCCAATGAACTGCTGGCATCCTCATTGTGTTCACTCTACATCAGCCTGAAGAGCCCCAGCAATTATTCCAAATTCTGCAGATTTGTTCTATTTAATGCAACTGATCCAAAAGCGGAAGCTGGGTTAAGGTATGGGCTTGCTGCTGACCCTATATGAATATAATTACTGAGTTGATGCACCACAGTAACTCAGGAATTGTACCAAAGAATGCAGTTTCCAAAAAGAGTACATAACATATGAATTTTACTGCTATACTTTGCTTAGATATGATCAATGACATAGAATAAATTAACCACTGTGTATGATCTTTTAACTCTGTATAAAAACTTAGAAAAATGTTTGAGATTCTTTTAAAATAACATACTAGTAATACACATTTGAGAGCTACTGTAATGACACATTTGATATTATTCATTAAATATTCATACACAGAGTCATGGAGTCATTCAGCACAGAAACAGACCCTTCAGTCCCACTTGTCCATACTGACCAGGTTTTCTAAACTAAACAAGTCTCATTGCATGCATTTGGCCCATACCCCTTTAAATCTTTCCAAATTCATGTACCTATCCAAATGCGTTTTAAATGTTGTAACTGTATCTTCATTTACCACTTCCTCTCGCAGTTCATTCAATCTACGCATCATGCTTTGTGTTAAAATATTATCCCTGAGGTTTCTTTTAAATCTTTCCCCTCCCATGTTAAACCTACGTCCTCTGGTTTTGAATTCTCTTCCCCTAGGGAAAAAACTTTGCTATTTAACTTATTTATGCCTCTCAAGATTTTATAAACCTCTATAAGGTCACCCCTCAGCCTCCTATGCTTCAGGAAATAATGTCCCAGCCTATGTAGCCTCTCCTTATAACTCAAATCCTCCAGTCCTGGTAACATCCTTGTAAATCTTTCCTGCACCCTTATGTCCTTGTAAATCTTCACCGAACCTGATGCAGAGTCAAGAGTCCTGAATTCATTTGAATGTGTGTCATCAATTTCACCGAATCCTTTTCTAAAGAGTCACTCATTTCTCACAAAAATTACTTCAAAAGATTAATTTCTTCTTGGTTATTGCATACAAAATCACGTGATATATTCTTGCCATTGTATCTTAGATCCATCAGCACCATCTGTATCACATTGAGGGCTAAAACCAGTCCTGTAAAGGCAATGACTGCATAAAAAAAGGAAGTTTCTATGACCTTCATAAAGTGCAGGGAGTGAACTATAAAACCAATTAGAGATTACAAATAAACATGAAGAATGTATTCAATTGCACTTTTACCCTTAGGACCTAGAAACCTACTGCGTTTCTCTGTGATCTCATTCATTGGGAGGTCTGCTGATTATCAAATAGACTTGAAAGGAAACAATGAGGGCATATTATATAAAATAAACATTGCCATCTTTTATTTCATGAGGTAGAATTCGAATAAATAACATTATGAACTAAACAAATAATATTAAATTCAGTGGTTGTAGCAATTCTGCTGGGATAGAAAGGAGAAAATTTTATTTTATCATAAATGATAATAATTGTTTTGATTTTCTCTACTGATTCCCTTTGTGGGGATAATATGCAACTGCATATATAAAGTACCAATAAAACCTAAAGCTCTGAATCACAAAAGCTTAACAATAACTGCATTTCCGTTAATGCAGGTTAACATTTCACATAAAAGAAGTCCAATAAATACTCTTTAAATGCTGTTAATGACAGTTGATATAGCAGTACATTCATTAATGTCAATATAATTTGAACAGTAATTTATTTTACTATTACCCATGGGTGGCTTCAGCATCTATTTCTAAAAGAAAATGACTGTTATGTAAGTGCATGCATTATTATATTAGAATGAGACTTTGATTAAGACCTTTTAAAGAAAGATAATTCTAGCATACTGAAACTTAAATATGTTCATTTTGGTAGATGGCTTATTATTAATAATTGCAGTATTTCAACAATAATTGAGATACAAAAGTCAATTACAACATATTGCCATGCTGTAAATAGTAAGGAAGACTGATGTATCATCATCTCCTAGATCAATGTACAAAACCTGGATTTCAAAGCTCTGTGAATTAATAAGAATTGAAAAAACAGCAGTTTTGTTTTTGACATCAGTCTGAACAATGAATCTGATTCACAACTGCTAATTTTGTGTCTTGGTTTAGGACGTTTGATCCACATTTGTGAGACCTTTCAGCTCACTTGTACTCAAACTGGCAATAAGAAGTCACAGTACCCAACTACAGGTCAATTGTTGTATTGCTGTTTGTAAAAGAAAGTTCAAGGATCATGTCACTTGTGAATTAAATGACAATTTTATAGCATGTTTTGTTTTAGATTACATAGAATAAGAACATAAAATCTCAACAATTATTCTTGGAACACTAAATCCAAAGAGGAAAATATGGATTAGATTTCTGGCTACTAATCGCTATCTGATCACTTTCCCTGAAACATACTGCATTCAGAAGTTGATATCACAAAGCCCAATAACCTGGCAGCATTGTAGCCAGCTCAGTGATGAGAAGTGACCATCTGGATAAACTAACAAAGATTGACAGCAATCATGATGAGGCACGCCCTCAGAAACAGTTTTTTTTAGTTTTTCAGTAGCCTCGTTGGGAATTTAGAATAGTGGGAATGGAGTTTAGGGCAGTTAAATTTTGCTCCTGTAGAATGTGGGAAGGGTAAGGGTTACCATTAGTGCCCCTGCTGACTGCATCTGCGGGACATGCACCTAAATCCAGCTCCTTGAAAACTAACGTTAGGGAACTGGAGATGGAGCTGGATGAACTTTGGATCATTCGGGAGGCAGAGGAGATTATTGAGAGGAGTTTCAGGGAGGTTGTCACACCTCAGGTAAAAGAAGGGAGATGGTTTACAGTCAGGAGACAGAAAAGGAACTGGCAGGTAGTGCATGGATCCCCTGTGGCCATTCCCCTCAACAACAAGAATATTATTTTGGATACTGTTGTGGGGGGTGGGGGGGTGCGGGGTTGGTGTGTGTGTGGTGGGGGGGTTACTTACCAGGGGTAAGCAATGGGGCACAGGTCTTTGGCACAGAGTCTGTCCCTGGTGCTCAGAAGGGAAAAGGGGAGAGGAGCAGAGCATTAGTCATTGGGGGTTCCATAGTTAGGAGGGCAGACAGGAGTTTCTGTGGGAACAAGAGACACTCATGGTTGGTGTGTTGTCTCCCAGATTCCAGGGTTTGTGATGTCTCTGATTGTGTTTATTAGATTCTTGTGGGAGAGGGGGAGCAGCCCCAAGTCATGGTCCACATAAACACTGACAACATAGGTAAAAAGAGAGATGGGGATTTAAGGCAGAAATTCAGGGAGCTAGGATGGAAGCTCAGAGGCAGAACAAACAGAGTTGTTGTCTCTGGCTTATTGCTCGTGCCATGTGCTAGCGAGGCAAGAAATAGGGAGAGAGAAGAGTTGAGACGTGCTACAGGGATGGTACAGAAGGGAGGGTTTTGGATTCCTGGATAATTTGGTCTCTTTCTGGGGTAGGTGGGACCTCTACAAACAGGATGGTCTTCACCTGAACCAGAGGAGTACCAATATCCTGGCGGGGAAATTTGCTAATGCTCTTCAGGAGCATTTAACTTAATTCAGCACGGGGATGGGAACCGAAATTGTAGTTCGAGTAAATGGGAGTTTGAGAGTAGTGAAGGCAGAACTAAGATTTCAAGGTTGCAAGAAGTCACTGGCAAGCAAGAAGGTAGTTTGAAGTGTGTCTACTTCAACACTAGGAGAATCCAGAATAAGGTGGATGAACTTGCAGCATGGGTTTGTACCTGGGATTTTGATGTTGTGGTCATTTCAGAGACATGGGTAGAGCAGGACAGGAATGGTTATTGCAGGTTCTGGGATTTCAATGTTTCAGTAAGAGCAGAGAAAATGGTAAAAAGAGGGAGTGGTCAAGGACAGTATTACAGTTGCAGAAAAGACATTGAGGACTCGTCCACTGAGGTAGTATGGGCTGAGATTAGAAACAGGAAAGAAGAAATTACCTTGTTGGGAATTTTCTATTGGCCTCTGAATAGTTCCGAGATGTAGAGGATAGGATAGCAAAGATGATTCTCGATAGGAGTGAGAGTGACAGGGTAATTATTATGGGGGCTTTAACTTTTCAAATATTGACAGGGCATACGATAGTTCAAGTATTTTAGATGGGTCAGTTTTTGTCCAATGTGTGCAGGAGGGTTTCCTGACACAGTACATCGACAGGCCAACAAGGGGCGAGGCCACATTAGATTTGGTACTGGGTAACAGGTGTTATATTTGGAGGTAGTGAGCAGTTTGGTGATAGTGACTACAATTCGGTTATGTTTACTTTAGTGATGTAAAGGCATAGGTATATACCACAGGGCAGGAGTTATAGTTGGGGGAAAGGTAATTATGATGCGATTAGACAAGATTTAGAATGCATAGGATGTGGAAGCAAACTGCAGGCAATGGGCACAGTTGAAATGTGGAGCTTTTTCAAGGAACAGCTACTGCGGTTTACTCAGGAAGTTGAATCTCGTGTCAAGAGTAAGGAGAAGGTTTATGCTACGATGAGATACAATGCCTCAGTTAGGGTGCTTAAGAGTGGCAGGTTAGCCAGGAAATATCTAAAAAGAGAGCTAAGAAGAGCCAGGAGGGGACATGAGAAGTCAGCAGATAGGATCAAGGAAAACCCTAAAGCTTTCTATAGGTATATCAGGAATAAAAGAATAATGAGAGGAGGATTAGGGCCAATCAAGCATAGTTGTGCGAAGTTGTGTATGGAGTCAGAGGAGATAGAGAAAGAGCTAAATGAATACTTTTTTGTCAGTATTCATACTAGAAAAAGACAATGTGGTCAAGGAGCACACTGAGATACTGGCTACTAGGCCAAATGGGATTGACATTCACAAGGAGGAGGTGTTAGCAATTCTGGGAAGTGTAAAAATAAATAAGTCTCCTGAGCCGATGGGATTTATCCTAGGATTCTCTGGGAAGCCAGGGAGGAGATTGCCGAGACTTTGGCATTGATCTTTATGTCATTACTATCGAAAGGAATAGTACCAGAAGACTGGAGGACAGCAAATGTTGTTCCCTTGCTCAAGTAGTGGAGTAGTGACAACCCTGGAAACTATAGACCGGTGAACCTTACTTTGGTTATGAGTAAAGTGTTGGAAAAGATTATTAAAGATAGGATTTATAATCATCTAGAAAAGAATAAGTTGATTAGGAATAGTCAACTCGGTTTTGTGAATGTTAGGTTGTACCTCTCAAATCTTATTGAGTTCTTTAAAAGGTGACCAAGCAGGTGGATGAGAGTAAAGTGGTTGATGTGGTGTACATGGATTTCAGTAAGGCATTGATAAGGTTCCCCATGGTAGGCTATTGCACAAAATACGGAAGCATGGGATTGAGGGTGATTTAGTGGTTTGGATCAGAAATTGGTTAGCTGAAAGAAGACAGAGGGTAGTGGTTGATGGAAATTTTCATCCTGAAGTTCAGTTATTAGTGGGGTACTGCAAGGATCTGTTTTGGGTCTACTGTTGTTTGACATTTTTATAAATGACCTGGATGAGAATAGAAGGATGGGTTAGTAAATTTGCTGATGACACTAAGGTCAGTTCAGGATAGAGATGAAGGAAGTTGTAGGTTACAGAGGGACATAGATAAGCTGCAGAGCTGGGCTGGGAGGTGGAAAATGGAATTAAATTGGAAAAGTGTGACGTGATTAATTTTGGAAGGAGTAACAGGAATGCAGAGTACTGGGCTAATGGTAAGACTCTTGTTAGTGTAGATGAGCAGAGAAATCTCGGTGTCCATGTGCATTGATCCTTGAAAGTTGCCACTCAGGTTGATAGGGTTGTTAAGACGGCATATGTGTGTTAGCTTTTATTGGTAGAGGGATTGAGTTTCAGAACCATGAGGTCATGTTTCAGCTGTACAAAACTCTGGTGCTGCCGCACTTGGAGTATTGTGTACAGTTCTGGTCACCGCATTATAGGAAGGATGTGAAAGTTTTGAAAAGGGTTCGGAGGAGAGTTACTAGGATGTTGGCTGGTATATAGGGAAGGCCTTATGAGGAACAGCTGAGGGACTTGAGGCTGTTTTCATTAGAGAGAAGAAGGTTGAGAGTGACTTAATTGCAACATAGAAGATAATCAGAGGGCTAGATAGGTTGGACAGTGAGAGCCTTTTTCCTTGGATGGTGATGGCTAACAAGAGGGGACATAACTTTAAATTGAGGGGTGATAGATATAGCCAGATATCAGAGGTAGTTTCTTTACTCAAAGAGTAGTAGGGGTGTGGAATGCACTGCCTGCAACAGTAGTAGATTCGCCAAGTTTAAGGGCAATTTAATAGTCATTGGATAGGCATATGGATGAGAATGGAATAGTGTAGGTTAGATAGGCTTCAGATTGGTTTCACAGGTCATTGCAACATTGAGGGCCGAAGGGCCAGTACTGCGCTGTAATGTTTTGCGATCTATGTAGTTATATGTCAAAGAATGTCAATAGATTGTGTAGTATCTTCCTTCATTTCATAATCTATTTTCATGGAAGGAACTCAACACATTCAGGAGCAATGAGTGAGTTTTGGTCATAGATACATAGACTAAGATAGGACTAACGTAAAAACAATTAGGCTGAGTCATAGAGTCCTACAGCATGGAGACAGACCCTTTGGCCCAAACTGGTGCATGCCAACCAAAGTGTCCATTCACACTAACCCCATTTCCCTGCTCTTGGCCCATATCTTTTTCAACCTTTCCTATCCAGGTATTTACCCAAATGCCTTTTAAATGCTGTTACTGTACCCACCTCAACCACTTCAAATGGCAGCTCATTCCATATGAGTAACACCCTCTGTGTAAAAAAGTTGCCCCTCATGTTCCCTTCTATTCTTTCCCCTCTAACTTTAAACCGAGGCTGTCTAGTCCTCAATTCCCCAACCTTGGGAAAAAGACAGAGTGCATTCACCCTATTCATGCCTCTCATGATCTTATACATTTCTATAAAATCCTCCTTCAGTCTCCTATGCTTGAAACAAAAAGGTCCTGGTTTGGCCAACCTCTCCCTATCACTCACACCGTTCAGTTTTGGCAACATCTTTGTAAGTTGCTTCTGTACTCTTTTAATAATATCCTTCATATAGCAAAGTGACCAAAACTGAATAAAATACTTCAATGCGACCTCACCAATGTCCTGTACAACTGCAACATAACTTCCCAACGTCTATATTCAGTGCCCCAACTGATGAAGGCTAGTGTGTTAAAAACCTCTTTCACTGACCTGTCTACCTGTAACTCCACTTTCAGAGGACGGTACACCTGAACTCCAAGGTCCCTCTGTTCCATTACACTCCTTAAGGCCCTACCATTCACTATGAAACTCTTACCTTGATTTGACTTTACAAAATCTAAGACCTCAGGTGGGAACGAAATGCATTCTATTAAAAGTTACCTTTCAGTTTTTGTTCAGAAGCTAAACAATTTTCTTGTGGCTTTTCCAAAGCAGACACTAACAAGTATAACATAAGTATAATGAAGAACTGGAACATAATATGGGCAGCACGGTGGCTCAGTGATTAGCACTCCTGTCTCACAGCGCCAGGGACCTGGGTTAAATCCCGCTTTGAGCAACTGTCTGTGTGGAGTTTACACATTCTCCCCATGCCTGTATGGGTTCTCTCTGGGTGCTTTGGTTTCCTCCCACAATCCAAAGATGTGCAGGTTGGATGATTTGGCCATGCTAAATTGCCCATAGTGTTCAGGAATGTGTAGGTTAGTTGCATTAGTCTGGGGTAAAATACAGGGTAATGGGTCTGGGTGGGTTACTCTTTGGAGGGGCAGGAGGGTGGGTATGGGTCAAAAAACCTGTTTCCACACTGTAAGGATTCAATGAATATAGGCTGATTAATGCTGATGGTAATGTTGTGGGTGAAAGAAAATTGGGAAAAATATCAAATTAGAATATTAAAGTTGATTCTGACTTTGGAAAAAATACATTTATGTGCTTGGAATGTTATTTGTATAAAGTTTAAAGTAGTATTTTTGATAAATTGCCATTGACAGGACTAAACTACTTAATTATCCCATATTATATATTGTTAGATTATGGCCAGGCAATTTAACAAACAAAAATTGGTTCCTTAGAAAGGTCTGTAAGTAATTTATATTCTCAATGCAACTCAAGCTAATCACAGTTCAGCAATTAAACCTTAGACTGCTAGTTCCAGTTTTGATTTTTCCACTCATGTAGTTTGATTGCACCAAAATGGCTTTCTAATATACTATAATATTAACTCTAAACAACTACCATACAAACTGAATACAAAAGCAAAATGCTTGAGCTTTCTTCACCCTGATCACCCGCCACGACTGATTCTATGATGAATATTTTGCTTATCCTTATTTGCACACTCTTTTTCTTAAAATGAATATATGTAATCATTGCACTCAAATAAAAAAAGTGAGGCATAAATTTAGTTTTCCTTTGAAAGGGTTCTCAAAGGAGGATTTGGGTCAAGGATTGGGCCCACTTGTGACAAGAAGTGTGTAGAAAAAGGATTCATGCATATACATTTGATGACTGCCAGAAAGCACGAAGAGCAACAATGAGATTAAATTTTGTTAAGTTTCAATTTCAGGGACTTTCTATTGAATGTTTCTCTCTGTGTGCGTTATTGAGTTATCTCATGCAATTCTCGGCTGCTCATCTTGTTGTGCATGCGCTAAGGGTGTCCTTCTCAAACTATAGTGCCCTCACCAATGATGGTGGCACTCCTGGAATCTTGACACTAACATTGTATTTAAGCTGTAGTTATGCATCAGGTCAAACACTGTCAGTCAGAAGTTGTTCATAGTCAGTCTTCACAGTTGTGGTTTCGGAGGTTGCTGACAAAGGCAATTTGCATCCCACTTCACTGATGGAGACCTGGTGGTCTTGTTTGATGGGGTAATAGAGAGATGGACTGCCAGAGGCTGTCATGGCACTACAGTCTAGATTAGAGTGGTGCTGGAAAAACACAGCAGGTCAGGCAGAATCCGAGGAGCAGGAAAATCGACGTTTCGGGCAAAAGCCCTTCACCAGGCATAGAGGCAGGGTGCCTGCAGAGTGGAGAGATAAATGAGAAGGGGGTGGGGGTGGGGAGAAAGTAGCATGAAGTACAATAGGTGAATGGGGGTGGGGATGGAGGTGATAGGTCAGAGAGGAGCTTGGGGGAAGGTTGCAAAGAGTACAATGAATCAGGGGGGTGTGGATGGAGGTGATAGGTCAGAGATAGGTGGAGTGGATAGGTGGAATGGAAGTTAAGCAGGTAGGACAGGTCATGAGGACAGTGCTGAGCTGGAAGGTTGGAGCTGGGGTGAGGTGGGGGCAGGGGAAATGAGGAAACTGGTGAAGTCCACATTGATACCTTAGGGTTGAAGTGTTCTGAGGCGGAAGATGAGGCGTTCTTCCTTCAGGCATCGGGTGGTGAGGGAGCGGTGGTAGAGGAGGCCCAGGACCTGCATGTCCTCGGCAGAGTGGGAGGGGGGGTCGAAATGTTGGGCCACAGGATGGTGGGGTTGATTGGTGTAGATGTCCCAGAGATGTTCCCTAAAGTGGTCTGCTAGGAGGTGTCCAATGTCCCCAATGTAGAGGCGACCACATTGGGAGCAACGGTAACAACAAAATGGTATTGGTGGATGTGCAGGTAAAACTTTGATGGATGTGGAGGGCTCCTTTGGGGCCTTAGATGGAGGTGAGGTAGGAAGTGGAAGTCCACGCCCCCCCTACAACCCAGTCTCCCATCCTGGCACCCTCCCCTGTCACCGTAGGATTGGCAAAGCCTGTGCCCACACCCCCGCCCCCACCTCCATCCAAGGCCCCAAAGGAGCCTTCCACATCCATCAAAGTTTGACCTGCACATCCACCAATATCATTTATTGTATCTGTTGCTCCAGATGCGGTCTCCTCTACATTGGGGAGACTGGACGCCTCCTAGCAGAGCGCTTTAGGGAACATCTCTAGGGCACCTGCACCAATCAACCCCACTGCCCCGTGACCCAACATTTCAACTCCCCCTCCCACTCTGCTGAGGACATGGAGGTCCTGGGCCTCCTTCACTGCCGCCCCCTCACCGCCCGATGCCTAGAGGAAAACTGCCTCATCTTCCGCCTTGGAACACTTCAACCCCAGGGCATCAATGTGGACTTCATTAGTTTCCTCATTTCCCCTCCCCCCACCTCACCCCAGTTCCAAATTTCCAGCTCAGCACTGTCCCCACGACTTGTCCTACCTGCCTATGTGCAGGTTTGGTGAATTGGCCATGCTAAATTGCCCGTAGTGTTAGGTGAAGGGGTCCATGTATGGGAATGGGTCTGGATGGGTTGCTCTTGTTGACTTGTTGGGCCGAAAGGCCTGTTTCCATACTGTAAGTCATCTAATCCAATCAGAGAGGAAATTCAGAACAAGGGTCATAAAGGACACTGTGAAGAAAAGAATGCTTGTTCCAAAAGAACAGCTATCTTTCATGATAGACATTTAAAAGGTAAAAGATCCAATGGATGATGTTATGGCTTAACTACTTCAGTTAGCAAACAGAGTTCCTCTGTAAAGTTTTCAGGTTACAAAGAGTCCTCCAAACTGGTTAGTAAACCAGCAACTGGGTTTAGCAATAAAAAATCCTTCACAAAGGACATCCCAGAGATAAAAGATGTTCCAGCAGAGAAATGGTTTATGAATTATTAGACTCAAGATTAACCGTCCACAAGCCAGAAACCTACCAACCTATCAAACACAAAGGGACTGTATTCTAAACCAATCGCAAAACAGCTCCAGGCAGTTGAATTTGAAGCATCAGAGACATTTGGGGAAGATGGGGTAGCAGTAAATGTGAAAGCGGTTAATGTTAACTACTAGGGGAATAGCTTTGGGGCATTGTGTGGGAGGTGGGAGGAGTTGTTGTGTTAAGTAATGATTGTGAAAGCATTAATGTCAGAAAATGCAAACAGTGCACTAATGTCACATGATCTTGGTGCAGTATTAAGTCATCTCGCACAGGATCCCAATGGAGACAGAAATGTTGATTGGTTTTTGGTTGTCTTTGTAATTATGCCGAATATGTTAAAGTAGTTTGTAGCTATTGTTATCATGCAATAAACTAGATTTTGTAAGACAAATACCTCTTTTCATTAAAACTCAATGGCATTTTATCTTTGACACTGTTAATTAGATAGAGCCTTAGTTTCTGCATAGAATTGTTTGATTCAACTAATTTAAGGGCATTGTGGTGTAATTAGTTTCTCTATCTCTGGGGTAGAAAATCCAGATTCAAGTCACATTTGCCCCGGTGGTATATCATAAAATGGCTGAACATGTTGAAAGAAAATATTTTCTGTTAGGATGGAGGATTGGTAGGAGCACTCTACCCCAATCACAAGTGTTTGGTTTACAATATAAAATGCTGCTAGCAGTTTCAGCCATAACTGCAACTTCAAAGCTGGACTGGATCAGTTTTGCCCCCTTGTTGTTCATGTGATTCTTCATTTTCATGTAAGTGGTTCCTTCCAAGCTACTTGTGGGGATGTAATTAGAATCTTACACCATGCAGTGTACGAATGTACAAGGGACCTTACTGAGGCTTTCTGTAAACAGAGAAACACTTCAATCTCAATCCCTCTAGGAAAAGACAAACTGACACAGAGGACATTAGGTTTCAATAGATTGGAAGATTCCCCTTGGCACAGCTGCCATTGATTTCACATTCACTATCAGCTTGGCCATTTTCACGAACTGATATTAATTTAATGTGCAGCTGCAGTACAACCACTCATTTTGCATTATGTAGCCAAATGTCTAACAGCAGTGAAAATTCCTTTGAGCTGAGGTGGTTTCAAAGTGTTGCTGTCACCTTGCACTTGCCTACCCTGATGATTCTCATAAGATCATATGACCATAAACAATTGGAGAAGCAGGGGCCATTCATGCACCATCATTACGATAAATAACAGCTCTGATTCTGGCTTTAACTGCACTGTTGTGCCTGTACTTCATGTACCCCCACTTCCCTCGACTCCATGCTAGATCTAAATTCTGTCTAACTCAGCCTTGAACATACTCATTGATGCAGTATCTACTAATGAAACTCTGAGAAAAGAAATTCCTCCTCATTGCTATCTTTACTGAGAGACTCCTTATTTTTAATATGAGCGCCCTAGTTACTATTCCCCCGTGGAAACTTATTTCCTTTAAAAGAGGACACTTCTTCTCAGTAACGAGTCTATGAAGTCCCTCAGAATTATATATCATTTAATAAGATCATCATTAGTAGTTTCATTCTGCTAAATGTCATTGAGTGTATGCTTGAATTTTCCATATAAGACAAGCCCTTCATCCCAGGAGTCAGTATCGGGAACCCCCGAATTGCTTCTAAAACAGGAAAATCTCACCTTGAACAAGGAAACCGGAACTGCACACCCTCATCTAGGTGTGGTCTCACAAATACTGCATACAGGGGTGACAAGACTTCCTTACTTCAAATCCTATGCAATAAAGCTAACTTTATAATTGTCTTCCAACTTGCTTGCTATATCTCTACTGTTTTGCAATTCTCGTAGAAGGACACCCTAGCCTCTCTGTACCCCAGCATTCTGCAATCCCTCTCCATTTGAACAATATTCTACTTTTATATTCTGCTTACTAAATTAGATAACTTCATATTTTTCCCGTATACTCTACCTAATGCATTCCCATTCATTTAACCTACCTGAAACTTTACAGATTTCTTTATCCTCATCCAAATTGCTTTCTTATCTATCCTTGTATCAATTACAAATTTGGCTGCATTACATTTGTACCCTTCAACCAAGTCATTAATAGTATTTGTAAATATTTGAGGTCCCAGTTCTGATCCTTGCAGCACTCTAAGAGTTAAGTTTTGCCATCTTGAAAATGACGGGACATTTCTTGGGACGCTTGTTTCCTGTTAATTATCTAATTCCCTATCCATACTAATTTGCTATCCCCAATGAGCTATTGTTTTGTGCACTAACTGTTCATGTTGTATTGTATCAGTACCACTTAGAAATCCAAATACAGTTGGTCTACTGGTGCCCCTTTACTCATCCTGTTTATTCCATCTTTAAAAAACATGATCAAATTTGTCAAATGCTATTTCTCTCCCATGAAATCATATTGACAGTGCCTGATTGTATTATGATTATCTGAATGTATTATTAAAAGCTCCATGAAAATACATTCCGCCATTTTTCCAATGACATATATTGGGCTGACGGGCATTTGGTTTTTTGAAGTGATGAGAGGATTGATGAAAGCTGAGTGGTGGACCTGGTCTGGACTTCAATAAGGTACTCCGATGTCCAGCAATACATGAATTCAACAGCAAAGGCAGAAACTGCTAACTCTGTCAGTTTGCAATGTGGGTTTCTTTCTGTCTCTCTCCTGCACTGACCTCACCATGTGCCTTCTTTTGTCTGTTTCTCTCCTTTTTAAAACTGCTGTTGTTTTGAATTTATTTTTCTCCAAAGTTCCAAAACAATGCAATAGCACATCAAACAGTAATTGTTGCTTCTGGAATTCAAGGAAATCACCTCCAGCAGCTAAAATACCTCAAAAAGGAGCAGCTGTTACAGCCAGAATTCTTTTCCCGTCCTCCATCCTGGATTACCCAGAATCCACCTTGAACAAAGAGACCTTGGAGCACAGGTTCATAGCTCCTTGAAAGTGGAGTCACAGGTAGATAGGATATTAAAGAGGGCATTTGGTATGCTTTCCTTTATTCATCAGCCTATTGAGTACAGGAGTTGAGAGGTCATGTTGTGGCTGTGCAGGACATTGGTTAGTCCACTGTTGGAATATTACATGCAATTCTGGTCTCCTTCCTATTGGAAAGATGTTGTGAAACTTGAAAGGATTTAGAAAAGATTTATAAAGAAGTTGCCAGGGTTGGAGGATTTGAGTTATTGGGAGAGGGTTGAATAGTCTGGGGCTGTTTTCCCTGGAGCGTCAGAGGCTGAGAGGTGACCTTATAGAGGTTTATAAAATTATGAGGGGTATGGATAGGATAAATAGGCAAAGTCTTTTTCCTGGGGTCGGGGAGTCCAGAACTAGAGGGCATAGGTTTAGGGTGAGAGAGGAAAGATATAAAAGAGACCTAAGTGGCAACTTTTTCACACAGAGGGTGGTACGTGTATGGAATCAGCTGCTAGAGGAAGTGGTGGAGGCTGGTACAATTGCAACATTTAAAAAGCATCTGGATAAGTATATGAATAGGAAGGGCTTGGAAGGATATGGGCCGGGTGCTGGTAAGTGGGACTAGATTGGGTTGGGATATCTGGTCGGCATGGCCGAGTTGTATCGAACGATATGTTTCCGTGCTGTCCATCTCTATGACTCTAAGGCGTTTGGCAAGGTTCCCCATAGAAAACTGGTTGAAAAGGTTGAATGACATGAGATACAGGGAGATCTGGCCATTTGGATACATAACTGGCTTGAAGGTAGGAGACAGAGAGTTTTTGAACTGGAGGCCTGTGACCAGTGGTGAGCCACAAGGTTTGGTCTGGGTCCACTGTTTTTTGTCATTTATATAAATGATTTGGATGTGAACATAAGAGATATGGTTAGTAAGTTAACAGATGACACCAAAATTGGTGGTGTATAGACAGGTTATCTTGGAATATAAGCGGGCATTGATCAGATGAGCCAATGGGCTGAGAAGTAGTAGATGGAGTTTAATTCAGATAAATGTGAGGTGCTGCATTTTCATTGGGAAAATCAGGTGGGACATACACACTTTATGTTAAGATCCTAGGGAGTGCTGCAGAACAAAGAGATTGGAGTGCAGGTTCATATTTCCTTGCAGGTGGAGTCGCAGGTAGATAGAATAGTGAAGAAGGTGTTTGGTACGCTTTCCTTTATTGGTCAGGGCATTGAGTACAGGAGTTGGGAGGTCATGTTGCAGCTGTACAGGACATTGGTTAGGCCACTGTTGGGATATTGTGTGCAATTCTGCTCTCCATGCTTTTGGAAGGTTTTTGTGAAACTTGAAAGGGTTCAAAAAAGATTTACAAGGAGGTTGCCAGGGTTGGAGGATTTGAGCTATAGGGAGAAAGTTGAATAGGCTAGAGCTGTTTTCCCTGGAGCATCAGAGGCTGAGGGGTAACCTTACAAGAGGTTTATAAAATTGAAGTGGGAGATATCACGGAGCAGGGTGACACTAGGCACACAAACACACAAGGTGGCCACTGAGCCATAAATTGGCCACTTGACACACAAAGTGGCCACCGGAACACAATATAGAGAGAGACAGCAGAACAAACACAGATACTGTCTGGGACATCCAGAGTGCCAGCACAATGCAATGATGAAGGGCTTTTGCCCGAAACATCGATTTCGCTGCTCCTTGGATGCTGCCTGAACTGCTGTGCTCTTCCAGCACCACTAATTCAGAATCTGGTTTCCAGCATCTGCAGTCATTGTTTTTACCACAATGCACTCACAACCTATTTGATTAGCTTAAGGTGTGTGAGGGAGAGAATACACATGAGTAGTGTATACTGCCCACCGAAGTGTCTGGGTCCAGCCAACACCTTTGACAGAAATGCTAACACTTTGATACGGACTCAATACAAAGTGCTAATAGCCAGGGCTGCAGTCATCGTCCTTCTCAGGAAGAGTGATTAGTGCCTATTACTACAGCAATGGACATCTGCACAGACATGAAACTGACAATGTCTGCACTGAAACTGAAAATGAGTGCGCTGAAATTAACAAAGGATACGCTGGAACTGACAATGACTGCATCGAAATGATCAACAATTCTGCAATGCTTACAACAAACAAACTATGTTACAAAGACAATAACCTCAACACTGACCTAATGTATCACAAAATGTAAAGAAGTATCTTGAGATGTGCTCTGGGTTGAGAGAAGAATCACAACTGACCACTGTCCTGTTGGTGTCTCTCTCTCCCCAGAGCTCCGGCATTTCCTTGTACAATAAACTCTGTCATTGAACCCTAACTTGACTCTGAGGCTGGTGATTTTCCCTACAATAATTGGAACTGCAAGCAGGGTTCTTATTACTGGTGGCTGGTCGAAGGCCAAGACCGGGGGACTGAGTAAGAACCAATTTGTACCTGCAAATTGGGAAGAGTCAGACCAGGCCAGTTTGAAAGGTATACCGATTGTAATATTTAACTTGCTACAGTACTGAGTAAAAAACAAAATTAAGTGCATGTCTGTGGAGAGTAAGTGTTTAACTGCATCAACTGTTGTAAGAACCTGGTGCTTGTGCTGAACCAGCCAGAGGACAAGATAGTGCCTTGTCTCAGAAACCCTGGCCTAAACCAGTTGTTAAAAAGGGTAGCCCCACCCCATGCGAAGGTTGGGATTTGAAGGGGGAACTGAGGTGCCAAGGGCATTAGGAGTTGTGAAGCACAAGTGGTAAAGTCAGGTAACATTGGACTCTGTAAGGACAAACAATGCAGAGTCAAGTTAGAGCTTAAGTTAAAAGTTGGGTGCTGTTTGTACTTGTAATTTCCAATCTGGTGAGGAAGAGGAGCAGATCACTCTGACCAAAACCTCAGTGGAGTGCACCTTACCAAGGTGGGGAGCTTGGACACTGTGAGTAACTGTGATACCCTCTCAGTCCGTGTTAGTACAACAGAGCTTGAATAGTGGCGGTGGCCGGGAGGGTAGAGGAGTCCTGGTAGAGAGCACACCCAATGACCCAGCATTTCCAGCTGACTAGTAAGTATTGACTAGTAGTGGTGGCCAGGAGGGTAGAGAAGTCCCACCGGTAGACAGCCCACCTTTCTCCGGCCTGCTACGGCCATATGGACATTGCTGGGACAGTATTATTGGCCAGGGGTAGAGAAATCCCCACTGGTTAGGAACACTTTACTGTTGGTGGTATCCAGGGGTACACAATCTGCTAAATGGCAATCAAAGTTTTAAGGGGGAATACTGCAGGTTCCCTTACTGAGAAATACAAGGCAGACAGACAAGGGTTAACAGAGCAAATGAAGAAAAGTGGTTGGGATCCATCCCAGACATTAACATTACAGAGAGTGTGGATAGATAAACAAAAACAAAATAAAACTAAAAAGTTAGGAGTAATGTTAGTGTACCAATTAGCATGCTTAACTGAACTGGCAGGTGGCGAAAAGGCCAAGAATGAATTGAGGAACCGTTGGACAGGATAAAGGAGCTAGAACAAAGATTACATAAAGTACAGGAGGAAAGGACGATTGACTTTCTCCTCTCCTATGAAAGTGTCCAGCAGGGACCAACTGCTCCCTCTGTTGAATGAACTGTGCAAGAGTATAACTTAGCTTCTGTTACCAGAGAAGGAATAGACTCACAGCCCAAAGCAAATTATAAACCTTTCACCCCAGGGGAGAGGCAGCAAATTATGGCCTCCCTGGGCCAATCACAGCCCTGGAGCGCAAACACCAGCTTCTGGGAAGAGCTGGAAAATGGATGGGTAGGACACTAACTACGCCTGAGAGGCATATACCAGCTAGTCCGGGCAGCTTGCCCAGTGGACATGTGCTGAAGGTAACAGGCGGACCCAATGCTACAGCAGCCTAAGACTTTAGGGGAGGATGGTGGACACATGTCGTTGCCCTTACAGCTGAGGTAGATGCCCATCAGGCCCCCTTTGTCGATTTTAAAGTTGAAATTCAGAGGGTGCGAGGAAATGTTCCGACGAACTGGAGCAAGATCATGACCATTCAGCAACTTCAAGGGGAAGGAGGCTCTGAGTATGGGGAACGATTATTTAGTGTCTACCAGGAATGTTCAGGGAAAGCGAACCCAGATCGGGGGGACGGGGCATTCATCCAAGCTTTTAAAGATGGGCTTTCTAGTGCCCACCAACCCATCCTGAAAATGGAAGTAATAATGTCCCAGGATTATGATGACCTAGTTGAGTGGACTAGCGGGGTGCAGGAGGCAGAAGCTCCTGTGACAAAGGCAAGACCTGACAAAGCAGCCGACAGGAATGGAGGAGAGAGTAGAATAAAGCTATCCTGTGGCTGACAGGGACACTTTGCTAGAGAGTGTGGCATCCCATGAGCAGGGAATAGAGCAGAGAACAATGTAAAATACCGCAGCCACTGCAACAGCATAGGACACATAGAAGCAGTGTGCTGGGAAAAGCATGGAGCACCCACCCCCAAATACCACTCGGAAAACCATGGAACCACAGGAATCCCGAGGTCAGCAGAGCTGACAACCAGCTGCCCCTTTCATGACGGTGAGGGAGAGGGGAGAATTTACATGCCCATTGCAATAGGAGGGAGGAAATGTGAAATACTGGTTGACACTGGAGTGGCTGTATCCATCACAAACATACCCTTACCCCACACAAATAAAATGATTCACTTAACCGGGGTAGGAGGGGATAAAACACCAGCTTCCCTAAGCAAAATTACCCTCATAGAAATAATATATATATCCCCATGAATTTTCGTGTATCCCACAATAACAAGAACACCATAATGGGCAATGATCTCATGAGAGAATATAATGTTCTAATCGATTGTGCAAAAGGGAAATTGATGTGGCCCAGACAGGATGGTTGAAAGACCGAGATTGGGAAACTTACAAGTCACCTTGAAACTATTAAAGTGGCTACAGCCACCAGTAGGGACTGGAACCTTGAAAAGAGCGGATTCTGAGGCGTCTGCACCTCCATCCCCGGAGCCTGGGCAGAAACAAAGTTAGATACAGTTCTTGTTAACATAGACCCGATAAAGGTTCCCAGACTGGAGCATAAGCCCCACCAGCAATACCCAATCAAACCCAAAGCAGAGAAAGCAGTTGTGGAGATAGTGAAAGGACTAGTGAGACAGGAATCCTGAAAGCAACCACAAGTACAACTAATTCCACAACATGGCCAGTAATAAAGCCTGATGGGAGCTACAGGCTCACCATTAATTATACAGGACTAAATAAAGTCACCCCCAAATTGCACCCCATTGTAGCAGACCTCTCCACCATTTTAAATGGCTTGGCCCCTGAACACAAGATTTTCACTGTTTTAGACATAGCCAATGGATTCTGGTCTATCCCGTTACACTCTGAATTCCAGAATAAATTTGCTTTTACAGTAAGGGACAGGCAGTACACGTGGAGTCGCCTGCCACAAGGGTTCCACAACAGCCCCACAATTTTTCACAGGGTGATGAGCAATATTCTGAAGAGAATAGACTTACCAGAAGGTAGTACTGCCCTCCAATATGTGGATGATATCCTAATTGCCTCAGAGTCCGAGTCAGGACACCAGAATGCTTTATGTCTCATATTACAGGAATTGGCAACCACAGCGTTAGAAGTTAGCCTCACAAAGGCACAAATTGTCAAAACACAAGTCTTATCCCTGAGCCACCTTATATCCCAGGGACTCAAAGAAATGCCCAATGACCACAAGAAGGCAATCCAACAGATGCCACTGTCAGGGGAGTCGGAAAGGTCTTGGGGCTATACAACTACAGTCGGAGCTTATACCCAAGTTCATAAAATTGGCTGAACCAATCCAGAGATTAATTAAAGGAGGCAAGCCTGCCTTGGAACCTGTAACCTGGGGGCCAGAACAGGACGAGGCATACAGTCAGCTTAAAACTCAACTCATATTGGCCCCCAGGCTAGGGCTGCCAGATCCAGGCAAGGATTTTCACATCCACTCTAATAATGAGGGAGGATTTTACTCCACATCGGTCACCCAAGACCATGGTAGCAGGAGAAGGCCTGTAGGGTACTACTCAACTACAGAATGACCAGTAGTCACCAGGTTGCCCAGATGCATAGCAACCTTAGACTGTGCTGCTTGGGCCATTAGCATTAGTGAGCCTATAGTAATGACAGGGAATGTTATCCCAGTAGAGATGCTGAACACAGGGAAACTGAGGCCCGTCTCCAATATGAGAAGGGCAAAGTGGGATGCAGTTCTTTTTCCCCCAAGTCAGTCCGTGGTAATAATTAGGGATACAGGAGTAAACCCAGCTGAGGGAATTCTAGACACAGGGGAACCGCATAACTGCGGGGATAGAGAGGGGATGAAGATAGGGGGTGAGTAAAGGATACCCCACTAGTCACAGCCGAGGAGACCCTCTTCGTGGACAGGTCACAAAAATACGTAGCCGGGTCTTCCCAAACAGGATGGGCTGTGATAAATGATAAATTAGAAACAGTTATGTTCGGGATGATTGATGGAAGTCAGCCACACAGGTAGCAGAACTGGTAGCACTCACCAAAGCACTCGAACTAGCAAAAGGAAAAGTTGTGAATATATATATACAGACAGTCAATATGCCTTTGGTGTAGTCCATGACTACTTGGTGGAATGGGGGAGAAGAGGGTTCACCACTGAGGGGGGGGAGAGGTGGTGGCTATCAGAAACCAATTAAGAATTCAGGCAATACTGCGTGCCAGCGAACAGCCGAAAGAAGCTGTATCCAAGTTGGCTAAAATACAAAGGAAACCAGGCAGCAGACTGAGCAGCTCAGTAAACCCTAGAACAAGAAGCCATTGACAAGGCTGCAATAACCACAATAGAATTGGCAAAAGACGCTATCCAAATTCAGCAGCTACAGGAGGACATCCCTAGGAAGAGAGAGAGCAATGGAAATTGCAGAGGGACATTCAAAGGGGAGGAGCAGACAAGGTGGTAGCACCAGCGTGGAGACAGAACACATTGCTGGAACTGCACCACGGGCTCTCCCATACAGAGAGGCCATGATGGCAAGCCTAGGGAGAGAGTGGTAGTGGAAGGGAATGGGGAGAGACATGGCCAAGTACTGCCGCAGATGCATGGTTTGCGTACAACATAATCCAGGGAGACCCATAAAAGTTAGGATGGGACATCAGCCCAGACCTAAGGGATCCTGGGAACACCTTCAAACAGATTTTACAGTGTCACTACCAACTTCCTGTGGGAAAACATGCTCCCTGGTCATTATAGACCAATTCATCCAGTGAGTAGAAGCATTCCCAACCAAAAGCTGCACTACGACCACTGTAGCCAGAATATTACTGGAGGAGGAAATCCCGAGGTGGGGGCTACCCCTCCAGATTGACTCCGACCATTTTACAGGCAAGGTCATGAAGACTGTTTGCCAATTACTCAGCATTAGGCAAAGGTTTCACATCCCCTATCACCCCCTGCGATCATGGATGGTACAGAGGATGAGTAGAACGCTCAAAAATGCTTTAGCTAAGGCTATGCAAACCTCAGGCAGAATAGGGGTTGAAGTGCTGCCAACCATACTAATGAGGTTAAGAGCCATCACGAATCAGACACCATATGAGTTAATGACCGGGCAAGCAATGCAATTGCCAGAGACAATAATCACAGATGGCACTGATGTGGGTCCACTAAAAGACAAAATTCGGCGGTATGTGATAGAATTAAGCGATCAATTGAAAGGGATGTGGAAGTCTGTAATTGATAAACAGGATAAAAAGGACAAGGCAGGGGAAGTTGGAATCTTCCCTGAGGTCCCAGCAGCAGGAAGTTGTGTCCTGGTGCGAGCACTACCCAACAAACCAGGCTTTGCCCCAAAATGGAATGGGCCATACGACGTGGTATTAAGTGGGGACATTGTGCCAGTCCGGATAGTAACAGAAAAGGCACATGGAAGCACTGGACCCAACTAAAGCCGTTTAAAGACTCCTGTGACCAAACTAATGTCATTGAGCATTCCCCAGGTGCAGACAGGAAAGGCAGACAAGACGGTGATCCTGGGGGAAGTACTGAAAACACAACAGCACAAATCACAGAGAAGCACCTCCTGATGAAACTGCCCCCACTCCCAGCTCCACCCCCACACCGGATCCCAGCTCCCAGCCCTGCCGAGTTTTCACCATCCCTCCAGACCTCCCCCTCACTGAGGACAAAGGATCAGTCCTCAGCAAAGGCCTCACCTTTATCGCCCTCTGTCCACACATCAATGAATTTAATTCACGCCGTGACATCGAACACTTCTTCCGCCACCTCCGCCTCCGAGCTTACTTTCACAATCAGGATTCCCGCCCACCTACCGAGGACCCCTTTGCTGCCTCCAACACACTCCATCCACCTGGACACCCCGCGCTGGCCTATTACCTGCCCTCGACCTCTTCATTTCCAACTGCTGCCGGGACATTAACCACCTCAACCTGTCTACCTCCCTCCCCCACTCCAGCCTCTCACCCTCACAACGCGCAGCCCTCCACTCCCTCTGCTCCAATCCTGACCTCACCACCAAACCAGCAGATAAAGGGGGTGTAGTGGCAGTCTGGCGCATTGACCTCTACACCGCTAAAGCCAAATGCCAACTTGAAGACACCTCCTCTTACCGTCCCGTCGACCATGACCCCACCACTCATCACCAAACCATTATCTCCCAGACCATACAGAACCTCATCACCTCAGGAGATCTCCCACCCACAGCTTCCAACCTCATAGTCCGGGAACCCCGCACTGCCTGGTTCTACCTCCTTCCCAAGATCCACAAGCCTGACCACCCTGGCCGACCCATTGTCTCAGCATACTCCTGCCCCACTGAACTCGTCTCTACCTACCTTGACACTCTCCTATCCCCCCTAGTCCAGGAACTCCCCGCATACGTTCGAGACACCACCCACATCCTCCACCTCCTCCAAGACTTCCGTTTCCCCGGCCCCCAATGCCTCATTTTCACCATGGACATCCAGTCACTCTACACCTCCATCCACCATGACCAGGGACTCCAAGCCCTCTGTTTTTTCCTCTCCCGACATCCCCAACAGTACCCTTCCACCGACACTCTCATTCGTTTGGCTGAACTGATCCTTACCCTCAACAATTTCTCCTTCGAATCCTCCCACTTCCTTCAGACCAAAGGGATAACCATGGGCACCCGTATGGGCCCCAGCTATGCCTGTGTCTTTATTGGCTACGTAGAACAGTCCATCTTTCGTAGTTACACCGGCACCACTCCCCACCTCTTCCTCCGCTACATTGATGACTGCATTGGCACCACCTCGTGCTCCTGCGAGGAGGTTGAGCAATTCATCAACTTCACCAACACATTCCACCCTGACCTTTAATCTACCTGGAACATCTCTGACACCTCCCTCCCCTTCCTGGACCTCTCCATCTCCATTAATGATGACCGAGTTGACACTGACATTTTTTACAAACCCACCAACTCCCACAGCTACCTGGATTACACCTCTTCACACCCTATTCCTGCAAAAATGCCATCCCGTATTCCCAATTCCTCTGCCTCCGCCATATCTGCTCCCAACAGGACCAATTCCACCACAGAACACACCAGATTGTCTCCTTCTTTAGAAACCACAATTTCCCTTCCCACATGGTTAAAGATGCCCTACAACGCATCTCATCCACATCCCGCCTCTTCACCTTCAAGCCCCACCTTTCCAACTGTAACAAGGACAGAACCCCCCTGGTGCTCACCTTCCACCTTACCAACCTTCGCATAAACCACATCATCCAACACATTTCCGCCACCTCCAAACGGACCCCACCACCAGGGATATATTTTCCTCCCCACCCCTTTCCACCTTCCGCAAAGACCATTCCCTCTGTGACTACCTGGTCAGGTCCATGCCCCCCAACAACCCACCCTCCTGTCTTGGCACCCTCCCCTGCAGGCACTCTGCCTCTATTCTTGATGAAGGGCTTTTGCCCGAAACGTCAATTCTCCTGCTCCTCGGATGCTTCCTGAACTGCTGCGCTTTTGCAGCACCACTCTAATCCAGAATCTGTTTTCCAACATCCGCAGTCCTTGTTTTTACCTCCTGATGAAAACAAAGCCTTTGACTGATAACTTTATTTAACTGCAAAATGTATATACTAGATCTATTTCACTGTGTTTAAGTGTTGTAACTGTCAGGAGCATGTCAGGATTTGAAGATAACCTCTTATTTTTCAATTTAAAGGGACTTATGCGATAGACATCCCAGACCTCCCAAACCTGTTCGTAGAAGGGACAATTGCACCCTTTATTGTACCATGCCCCAGTGGTGTCATGTTCGGAGAAGGAGAGTGACCTCCTCCATCAGGCAGGAGTTCTGTGCTGACTGGCAGGTCCCCACCACTTTGCGGGCATCATCGGGATATGGATTCATGGGATCTCTGTCTTTGGGGAGTGCCGCAGGAGTCGTTAGCACTAAAAACTGAAATTAACTTGTATGTCGCCTGACTATCTTAGGCAATAATACCTCAAAAGTTCTGGAAGCGATTAACACAGAGTTGGCTGAACTCAGACTCTACACACAGCAGACATGTTACGCGGTGGATTATCAATTAGCACAGCAAGAAGGAGTTTGTACAATTATTAGTGACAATTGTATCATCCATGTTATTCATGCCTTTTATAACATTACAGGAGCAACAAGAATATCCGAGATCAGCTAAATAATTTTCAACAGGGAGCCACAATTACAGGGAACTGGTTAGATTAGTTGCTCGGTAAATCTTGGGGACCCAATTTGGCACATAGGGTAGTTCTCCTCATTGCAACCAAGCTGGTATTCTGTATGGGCCTCGGGTGTTTGAAGCTCTGCTGTAAGGCACTACTGGCAAGAATGGTACCAGCAGCGAGTGTCATCTCAAAGAGCCCCCAGTGAAATATGGAGTGCCAATTTCATGGAGTGCCAGATACCCTTCGGGAGGAGGAGCTCCTAGAGATGACCTACCTCTACATGTAAATTGGGTGGTCTGTGGGAGATCTCTGAAGTCGCCTCCTTAACCACAAAGGGGAGAGTGAAGTGGGAGATGGCCTGGGGCAGGGTGACACTAGGCACACGTACACACAAGGTGGCCGCTGAGCTATACGTTGGCCACTTGACACACAAGATGGCCACTGGACCACAATATAGACAGCAAATACAGACACTACTGGGGCCACCAGAATGTCAACAAAATGAACTCACAACCTAGTTGATTAGTTTAAGGTGGGTGGGGGAGACAATACACATGAGTAAGGTATACTGCCCACTGAAGTGCCTGGGTCCAACCAGACACTTTGATAGAAATGCTAACAGTTTGATGCAGACTCAATACAAAGTGCTAATAGCCAGGGCTGCAGTCATTGTGCTTCTCAGGAACAACAATTAGCGCCCATTACTACAGCAATGGCGTCCGAGCAGACATTGAAACTGACTTTGTCTGTGCTGAAACTGGCAACAACTGTACTGAAATTAACAAAGGCTGCGCTGGAACAGACAATGACTGCATCGAAATGATCAACAATTCTGCAATGTTTGCAACAAACAAACTTTGTTATTGAGACAATTACCTTATCACTGACCTATTATATCACAAAATGTGTAAACGTATCTTGACATGTGCTCCGGGTTGAGAGAAGAATCGCGGCTGACCACTGTGCTGTTGGTGTCTTTCTCTCCCCGGAGCTCCGGTATTTCCTTGTACCCTGTCGTTGAACCCCGACTCTGACTCTGAGGCTGGTGATTTTCCCCACAACAAAGGGACATGGATGGAGTGAATAGCCAAGGCCTTTTCCCCAGGGTGGGGGAATCCAAAACTAGAGGGCATAGCTTTAAGGTGAGATTTAAACGGGTCCTAAGGAGCAACTTTTTCACATTGAGGGTATTGCATGTATGGAATGAAAGGCCAGAAGAAGTCATAGAGTCATAGAGATGTAGAGCATGGAAACAGACCCTCAGTCCAACCTGTCCATGCCGACCAGATATCCCAAACCAATCTAGTCCCACCTGCCAGCACCCGGCCCATATCCCTCCAAACCCTTCCTGTTCATATACCCATCCAAATGCCACTTAAATGTTGCGATTGTACCAGCCTCCACCACATCCTCTGGCAGCTCATTCCATACACATACCACCTTTTGTGTGAAAAAGTTGCCTCGTAGGTCTTTTTTATATCTTTCCCCTCTCACCCTAAACCTATGCCCTCTAGTTCTGGACTCCCTGACCCTAGGGAAAAGACTTTGCCTATTTACCCTATCCATGCCCCTCATAATTTTGTAAACCTCTGTAACGTCACCCCTCAGCCTCTGACGCTCCAGCGAAAACAGCCCCAGCCTATTCAGCCTCTCCCTATAGCTCAAATCCTCTAACCCTAGCAACATCCTTGTAAGGGTTCTTTTCTGAACCCTTTCAAGTTTCACAACATCTTTCCAATAGGAAGGAGACTAGAATTGCATGTAATATTCCAACAGTGGACTAACCAATGTGTTGGGGGCTGGTAAAATTACAACAGTTAAAAGCATCTGGGTAGGTATAAGAATATGAAAGGTTTAGAGGGATTTGGGCCAAAGCCTGGCCAATGGGACTTGATTAATTTAGGACATCAGGTCGGCATGGACAAGTTGGACCAAAGGGTCTGTTTCTGTGTTGCACATGTTTACAACTCGATGTCTGTAGTTTCCTGCTTTCTGTCACCTTAATTTCTTAATTGAGACATTACATTTGCAGTTTCCCAATCTGCTAGAACCTGGCCGTAATTAAGGGAGTTTTAGGGAAGATTCCAAACAATGCATGCATTACTTTTCAGTCATTTTTTTAAGATCCTGAGTTTCAGACCAATAGGTCCAGGGGACTTGTCAGCTCTTATTCCCTTAGTTTTCGCAGCATGGTCATCTCAACTATCACAAAGAGGCTGTCTCTATTATGTTATTATTTTCTCTACATGTCAGAGGCTGTTTTCCAATGTGGCATCTCAGCATTATGCCATTTAATGGGTTCTTTAATTATGCAACTGGTGGAGTTTGCCTTGCAGCCTACCTCCTGACGTCTGTCAGGAAATGTGCCCAGTAACAGGAATACATCATGAAGCCATCCTTTTGCAGCTCCTCACAGTTTTAACAATCCATGTCATTAAATCCCACCACCCAGGGTTGGGGGCCAGTGTACATTTGCCCTGGTTTCCTTAGCTGTTCACCAGTTCGCTCTGTAGTTAAGTTCAGCTGCATGCACATAACTATTGAACAAAAACATTCAAGGCTAAGTGTTGGACCTGGAATAACCTTTCCTCATAAGATGTTATTTTCTGTTTATCAGCTCATTTTGATTGACTTACTAATAATAAGCACCAGAATCAATGTGGTTAAGCTGTAAAACATTTTTAGCATTTTCAATAATGCAAGATAGTTATATCTCAGACACACTCACACTAACCTACAGAATGTTTTCAGAATTCATGGAAAGAATTTCCTAGCACACGGTTCATGTATAATAAGGAGTTATCATTTACTCATCAGTGCATTGACAAAGATTGCAGAGTAAGCTTGATAAATTGACCCATTTGGAAGTAGCCACGTAAGCCTACATGATCAGGTGAATTTTAGGCAGAATGCAAACACCTTAATTTGACAGATTACTGCTCAGAGAACTGCATCATGAGTAGTTTTACTGCCAACAGCACAAGATGATAATTCTGTACTGACACAGTGGAGTGAGTTCCACTCAGATGCTCACAGGGTATATTTTTCAGTCCTCTGAGTTCTGACATTAAAGAGGCTTGTTGGACACAAAATGAGTGACCAAAAATCTTGAAAATATCGCATTTACTGCTTGGAAGGTGGACACTGGGATTCAGAATAGAACTTTGGATGAGCCTTCGTCTTGTCCAATAAATATGAAATGCTGGCTGCCAGGCTGGAAGAGGGTACACACTGCAGGGAGGGTGATCATAGTGCCATGATGCAGAGCACCATTCAAATGGGTGGAGAAAAGACAAATCCAATTCATTAATACAATACAACACACTACAGCACAGGAGTAGGCCCTTCGGCCCACTAAGTCTGCATTAATTCCTATTCCTATTTACACCCGCTACTTGTTACTCATATTTACCCTTTTGTTTGCCTGCTGTTCAACTGTCTATCAAGGTACACCTTAAACATTGCTCATGTGCCTGCTTTCACCACCTCCACTGGCAGACACCCACTGAACTCTGTTAGAAAGATCTTCCCCTTGCTTCTCCTCTAAACTTTCCCCCCCCCCCACCTTGAATCTGTACCCTCCTGCAGTTGATCTTTCCACCCTATCAATGCCTCTCATAATTTTGTTGACCTCTTATCAGGTCACCCCTCAGCCTCCACCTTTCTAGTGAAAACAATCTAGGTTTGTCCAACCTCACTTCATAAATAAAACCCTCCAGACTATCTGTAGCATTTCGGAGAATAACAGTTTAGGGACTAGATACTGTTCTCTGTAGCAAAGACAGAGTCCTGAAGGATGTGTTGTCCACTTGGTGTTAATGTTTGAGACCTCTCTATAGGGTGAAGAAGAACCGGGGTGGGGGCGGGCGGAGGTGGGGAAGAGCTGAGTTGCTGTGATCTACATGGTTACCAATGACAGTGGCAGGAAGTACCGCCTGCTAAAGGATTACAAGCAACTCGGAGCTAAATTTAAAAGCATAACTACAAAGGAAATAATCTCCAAATTACTAACTGAGCCACATGCAAATTGATGGAGTACATAAGGTAAATGGGTGGCTGAAATATTAATTTGGAAGGAATAGTTTTGGGAAATAGAGCTGTTCCATTTAAGAGGACCAGATTAGATTAGATTCCCTACAGTGTGGAAACAGGCCCTTTGGCCCAACAAGTCCACACTGACCTGCCGAAGAGCAACCCACCCAGACTCATTCCCCTACATTTACCCCTTGCCCTAACACTACAGGCAATTTAGCATGGCCAATTCACCTAACCTGCACATTTTTGGACTGTGGGAGGAAACCCATGCAGACACAGGGAAGATGTGCAAACTCCACACAGACAGTTACCTGAGGTGGGAATTGAACCCATGTCTCTGGCACTATGAGACAGCAGTGCTAACCACTGTGCCACCATGCCTCCCAGAGTTTTGATGAATCATAAAACTCAGGCAGTAGATAGAACTTTAAGACAATTAATTCCAGATAGGGATCAATTGAAGTAAAGTTTAAAGAAAACCTAAAAAGTGGTGAAGAGTTGAGCAATAATCAAAAAGAAACAGGAAGGGGTGAAAAAAGGGTTCACAGAGCGCAGCAGAAATTAGAACTTGAGCAAGTAATAATGGTAAAAAGTCAAAAGTTAAGGTTCTTTAATAAGAGATTTTGTAGTTAAGGATCTTCTAGGGGATAGCAATCATAACATGGTAGAATTTTAAAGTCAAGTTGAGGAAGAACAACTTGCAGCTCAAACCTTGCCCCTGGCTTTGAATGGTCAATTATAGAGGTAAGGGAAAAAAGACTTGACTGAAACAAAAAAAATGACTAAGGGGAGAGTCAGTTGATGAGTAATTAAGAAGATAATTCATATCATTCAGCAAGAACCTTTTCAGGTCAAAAAGAAGGGTCTTCATAGGAAGGATGAACCACCTGTAGTTAACAGAGGTGATCAAAGAAAGTATCCGTTCAAAAACTAAACCACACAAAATGGTGAAAACTAGTAGTAGGCCAGAAAAATAAGATGTTTTTTCAACCGCCAGCAGCAGATGATTAGAAAGCTAATAAAGAGGGAGAAAATAAATTATGCAAGTAAATTAATGTAAAATATAATATCATACAGCAAGACCTTCTACGGACATACCAAAAGAAAATGAGTTGCTAAATGTCAGCATGGAATAATTGGGGCATGCAACTGGGGAATTAATAATGGGAAACAGGGAAATGGCAAATAATTTGAACTAATATTTTGCAACTTTGAACCAGTATTTTGTCTTCATAGTGGAGGTTATAAACATCCCAAAGATAACAGATAAGTAAAGACCTAATGGGAGGAAATGTTTTTCAACAGTACCTATCTCGAGGGACAAGGTATTTGTAAAACTAATGGGACTAAAAGCAGACAGGTCACCATGATCCAGGGCAGCTATCTAAGGGTTTTAAATGAAGTGGCTACAGAGATATTAAATAAAGGCAAAAAAATTGCAGATGCTGGAATCCAAGTAGACAATCAGGATGCTGGAATAACACAGCAAGCCAGGCATGTCAGGAGGTGAAGATGTCAACGTTTTGAGTATAACCCTATTTCAGGACTGGGGGGTGGGGGTGAGGGGAGTTGCAGATAAAGGTGGGGGGGAGAGGGACAGAGGGGGGAAGTAATGATAGGGGAACACAGGTAGAGGGTACGACCTATTTGGTCGATGGGAGGAATGAATCCAATTGGTGGCTGGAAGGAAGGGTCAGTAAGAGGAATGGAAGGGAGGGGGAAGTGCTGGGAAGGGAATTGGGGAGTGAGAAGGGAAGTTATTTGAAATTAGAGACCTCATTGCTGAGTCCTGCGGGCTGTTGGCTGCCCAGGCAGAAGATAAGGTGTTGTTCCTCCAATTTAAGGTCTGATTCGCTGTGGCATTGGAAAAGGCCGAGGATGGTCATGTTGAAAAGGGAATGGGTAGAGGATTTACAATGGGCAGTGATTGGAGGTTAGGTCAGGCCTTGCTGGCCTGGCTGAGGTGTTTAGTGAAATGTGCCCTTAGTTTATGTTTGGCCTGATTGATGTAGAGAAAACCATATTGGAAGCAGCAGATGCAGTAAACTAGGTTGGAGGAGAGGCAAGTGAATCTCTGCCCCACCTGGAAGGACCATTTGGGGCCCTGGATGAAGATGAGGGGGATTGTGTACTGGCAGGTTTTGCATCTTTTACAGTTGCAAGGGAAAGTACCGGAGTGTTGGAGGGGTTTGGTGAGGAGAGTAGCGCGAAGCAAGGATTGGTGAAGGGAATGGTCCTTGTGGAAGGCAGAGAGGAGTGGGGAGGGGAAGATATTTTTGATATTGGGGTCTAGTTGGAGTTGACAGAAATGCTTAAGAATGATGCGTTGGATGTGGAGACTGGTGGGGTGGTAGGTGACGATAAAGGGGACTCTTTACTATATTTGGAAGGGGAGGGGGTTTAGACCAGTGAAGTGGGGAATGGGAGTCAGTGCAGTGGAGGGCTGTCTGGATGACAGAGAGGGGAAAACGCATATTGTTCAGGTTAGGTGGACATCCAGGATGTTTGGGAGTGGAATGTCTCATCCAAGCAGATGCAATGAAGAAGGAGGAATTAGAGAAACTTGATGGAGTATTTGCAGGATGCGGGGTGGAAGGAGGTGATGTCCAGGTAGTTATAATAAATGTCAGTTTGTAGACTGTGGGTTTATAGTAAATGTCGGTTTGTAGACTGTGGGTTTATGGTAAATGTCCGTTTGTAGACTGTCACCAGAGATGGAAATGATGAGATCAAGAAAGGGGAGGGAGGTGTCCGAGATAGACCATGTTAATTTAAGGGCGGGGTGGAAGTTGTTGGCGACATCGATGAACTGCTTCAGTTCAGCCTGGGTGCAGGATGCAGCATCGATGCTGTTATCGACGTCAGAGGCATTGATCAAAATATTCCCAAACTCACTAGATTGTTCCATTAGATTACAGAAACCATCAATATGACACGAAACAGAAATTGCTCATGAAACTCAGGTCCACCAGTGTCTGTGGGGAGCAAGCAGTGTTAGTTCAAAGTTTGGGAGAAGATTTGTAGCTCGGGTGCTCGTTGTTGTGGTTCTGTTCACCGAGCTGGGAGTTTGTGTTGCAAACGTTTCGTTCCCTGTCTAGGTGACATCCTCAGTGCCCAATATATCGGCCACTGCAGCGGACAGCTAGAACTGACAACCGGAAGTGGCAGAGACAAACCACTATAAATGCTGGACTAAACAGCACAGAAGCGCTTCACAGGAGGCTCCCAAGCACTGAGGATGTCACCTAGACAGGGAATGAAACGTTTGCAACACAAACTCCCAGCTCGGTGAACAGAACCACAACAAGCAGTGTTAGTGTTCTGAATCTGGTGATTCTTCATCAGAACAGATGCTGCTAGATCTGCTGAGTTTCGCCAGCAATTTCTGTTTTTGTTTCAGATCTCTAGCTTCTGATGTTCCATGTTTGACGCTAATATCCTTTTGACATCCTTGATAATTAACATCCTTGATTAAGAAGGGAGGGAGAAAAATGCAGGAAACGAGAGGCCAGTTAGCATAACATCTGTCATTGGAAAATACTAGTCTCCAATATTAAGGAAGAAACAGTAAGACATTTAGAAAAAGTTTAATATACTCAAACAGAGTCAACATGGTTTTGTGAAATGAAAACCAGGTTTGAGAAATTTTCTAGAGTTCTTAGTAGAATTCATTAAATGAAGCCAGTAGATGATGTGTCTTTGGATTTCCAGAAGACATTCAATCAGGTACCACATAAAGGGTTACCGCATAAAGTAGGAGCTCATGGACTGAAGATCGGTCAACACAAAGAAAACAGAGTTGGCAACAATGGATCATTTTTAGTTTTAAAATACATAACCAATGGAGTGCCACAAGGATCAGTCCCAGCCCTTCCATTACGGATATACTATGGATATTAATACCTTGGAGGAAGGGGCAGAGTTGCATGAATCCAAATTTGCTGACAATACAAAAATTGGTAGGATGACTTGTTTCTTGTGAAATAAGGAAATTGCAAGGAAATATAGATAGGTTGAGTAAATGGGTAAAAGTTTGGCAGATGATATTTAATGTAGGAAAATGTGAGATCATACACGTCGGTTGGAAGTTGTGATGTACTGAAATTGGAGGCAGGTTAAAAGAGACTCACCAGGCTAACCAGGTGCTTTATTAGATTTTAGAAGAATGTGAGTTGATCTTATTGAAACATGTAAGATTCTGAGCGAGCTTGAGAGTAGATATTGAGAAAAAATTTCTACAGTGGAGGAATCTCAAACTAGGAAGCATAATTACGGAATAAAGAGATAGTGATTTGTGATAGAGATGCAAAGGAATGTTTTCTCTCAGAGGGTAGTGAATGTCCAGAATTCTCCACCACAGAGAGTTGTGGAGGCTAGATCATGGAAAATATTTAAAAAGGAAATAAATAAATTCTTGAAATATCAGTAAGTTGATGCTAATGTTGAGTTGGAATAAAAGAGGAAAGTTAAAAATCACACAACACTGGGTTATAGTCCAACAGGTTTATTTGGAAGCACTAGCTTTCGGAGCACTGCTCCTTCATCAGGTGGTTGTGGAGTATAAGATCATAAGGAACAGAACTTGCAGCAAAGTGTGATGTAACTGAAATTATATATTGAAAAAGACCTGGATTGTTTTTAAGTCTCTCATTTTTTTAGAATGAACATGTTGGTTTCAATTCTTCCAAATGTAAATCGCAGAACCTTTTAAAAATATATATTCTCAAGTGAACTTTAACTATTGGTGTCATGTCGGCCCAGATAATACATTGAAGGTGTGAGGTGCCCTGTGTGAGACTGTCTGTGCCACAATGGTCAGACTGATTCTTATCTAAAAAATGAATTTACAGAATCTAACATGGATTCATGCAGTTTTTGAGCAAAATAAAATGTAAATCATGAAAGAGGAAATGAAGCCTAAGGCAGATCAGACATAATGTTATTGAATGGTCAGGTGGTCTCTGGAGTGAACTGAATGGCCTTCTCTTGCTCATATGTCTTATGTTTTTATGTTATGGCTTCCTTTCAGAAGCATAGTTTCCACTCACCTCCACTCCTACAATGGAACCTCAAATGTTATCTGTTTCCCATGCACTCGCTTTTGGGTCCCACTGAAAAGATCAATCCAGTCTATTGCTATAGTATAGTATTTCATGCAATGTGTTTTCTCCCTCTTTGTCTGCTTCAGGACATCTATAAGTACAACAACTTTTGTTTATGTAGTACCTTTAACATGTTAACATGTCTCAAAGTGCTTGACAGAAACAAAATATGACACTGAGCTGTGTGAGGAAATACTAGCAAATGAGCAAAAGGAGCTGGCCAAAGAGGCATTTTTCAACAAATGTCTTACAGGAAAGAAATGAAGAGGAGTGGCAGAGAGGTTGAGAGAGAGAATTTCAGAATTCAGGGGCTAGGACCCAGAAGACGTGGCCATTAATGATGGAGTGAATGAAAACAGAAGTACAGCTATCTCAGAGAGTTGCATATTTGGAGGAATTATAGACATGGAGGAGCCAGATGATGAAGCAGTATGAAAACAAGGATGAGAATTTTAGTTTAACTTTAAAAATGTGACGTAGTGGCAATGTCACTGGACTAGTAACTCCATGATATCATACCTAAGATTCAAATTCCATCATGGTAGCTGATTGAACTTAAATTCAATTGCTAAATTTGGAATTGAAAACTCAGTGGGGCTACAAAACATTCGCAATTGTTGTCAAAGATTTTCTAGTTCACTAATGTCCTTCAGGGAAAGAATCTGCCATCCTCACCTGATCTGGTCTATATGTGATTCCAACCTCACAATGACGTGTTGATGCTTAAATAATCTTTGAAAGACCGAACAAATCATTTCAATTCAGTTAGAACTCATTACTTATTTATCTCATGTTTTAATTTTGTGAAAAATTCATCATGTTTCTACCTCTTTCTAACTATTTTAACTTTATCTTTAGATTTAATAATGTAATGGAACACTAATTGGAATCGTATGATTAAATGGTCAAGTTTGGCTCTTGTCTCATGCTTATGAATTGACTTAGATTCCTTCAGAGTTAATGACTTTAATTAAAATACAATATAATTTGAAAGCCTTTTAATGTTCGTGGGCAATTATGGATGGATAATGAATGCCCACATCCCAAGAAAGAGTACATCAAATTAAATTTCAAAGGATACATGGGCATGTTTGGTGAGTTGGCTGATAATTCAAAATACTATGCAGTCTGATTACCCATTAGGATTCAGTTAGGTTTGGGCCTCCCCTCACCACTCACTTGCCCTGGACTAAAATAATAGCTGAGGTCATGGTTTAGTAATACTTGAGGAATCAAAGATACTAAGGGAGATAGAGAAGAATATCAAGTCGTCGCTAAAGGTGTTCTTTTTTTTCCAATTTATTTGCATGTAGATCTGGGTTAGAATTTAAATAGTAAAACTGAGAAGAATACACTTACAAATGAAAGATTTCGGAAATGATTCCAGCACACTGGAGTGAATGTCTCAGTTATAAATGAGTTATTTATTCCCCCACTGCCAAAGTAGGTAAATGATCATATGAATGTCAGCTCTGTAATCTCAATCTTTGTCAGTTTACAAGGATGAAACACAAATAATAGCAAAAGGAAATACAGCACATTAGCAACCAACATTGTTTGATCAGTAATTGGTTTTGTTGAGAAACATTAATAGAAAAGACAATAAATGAAAGGACAATACTACCTTCCATAAACTTGGGCAATTCAAAATCCTTTATACACAATTAATTACATTTTTGCCAACAATATCAGCAAATGTAGCAGAGAATCTATGAGAAGCACATGAATTTGCAAGGATTGGAGAGATATGGACCAAGACCAGGCTGAAGGAATTCATTTAATTTGACTTCACATTTGGCACATCGCAGGCCAAAGGACTTGGTCCTGTGCTGAACTGTTCTATGTTCTGAAAATCACACACAAGACGAGTTTATAACATCCATAACATGTCAAACGTTTTCATAATACGTAAAGAGGGTAACTGCTGATCATAACTGGACCAGCCTGCATTAAATTCTAGAAAACCTATTCTAATCTAAGTGCAACCAAGTGGAAAGAACATTAACACAGTTTTGGAAATATCAACAAAATATCAAACGTAAGTAATGAACTTAAGCTGACAAATATTGAAGCAGCATTGAAAACAATGTAACTGTTTCCAATAAATATTACCAATCAGTATCAGAAACAATTGCATAATTTTTATTGCATAATTGCAATGTTTATACATTCGCTGGAGGGCACTGTAGTCCACTTAGAAGAAAATGTTAGATTAGAATGGTCCAACAAATATGACCTTGCAAATGGTCTGTAAAGAACATTCTGTTTGAAATAATTAAATGAAATATTTTAAGATTTATGTGGCCTAAAGCATTCTAACAGTTATTAACAGATCATAAATAAGCAGTTAGGCATGTTAACAATATTTAATCTGTATGCATGATAAATTCTGACTATTATTGTAGTGAATTATTGAAAGTCACAATGTGTGGTACTGTTTTGCTTTGGTCAATCACAAATAATGGCATTTTTTTGTCACTCAGCAAATTCATTGTGAACTGCATTTCAAGATTTCTATATCTATGTCAAATTCTTGTATTATGCTACTATTCTGTCAAGAATTTTTGTTTAGAAACATGAATGTCATGGGTATTGAATGGATGGTGTAGATGCTGCATTTTGTTGGTGAATATAGTGTAAGATGCATTAGTCAGGGGGAAATGGATCTAGGTGGGTTACTCTTCGGAGGGTCGGTGTGGACTTACTGGGCCGAAGGGCCCGTTTCCACATTGGAGGGAATCTAATCTAGTGTAATCTGAGTATTATATTAATGTTAAGTCATTATGACACATTCAACATCATTTGTCTATAACTACTAAAGTACCCCAACTGCTCTTTGTAACCAGTTGTTGAAGTAAACCAAAATGGCAGCAGGAATATCCCACCAATGCAAATTTATATAAAGTTTATTATAACGTAAAAGGTGATTGTACTTATACTTGTTCACATGAGCAAAGTCATAGGTGAAGAAGATGGGGCAGGGCTGGGGGTGGCAAAGGGAGAATTGTCCTTTTTAACTCACCAGCAATGCACAGCCAAACAATGTTCTCCAATGTCATGCTGTTATTTGTGTTGGACTTCTAAACAGTGTGATTCTGAAATTGTGGTGCTGGAAGAGCACAGCAGTTCAGGCAACATCCAAGGGGCAGCGAAATCAACGTTTCGGGCAAAAGCCCTTCCTGAACTGCTGTGCTCTTCCAGCACCACTGATCCAGAATCTGGTTTCCAGCATCTGCAGTCATTGATTTTACTTCTTCTAAATGATGTGAGTTAACATCATTTTTTACCTAGTGCTGCTGACAAACCTTGAAGGGATTAAATATATGAACTCCAATTTCTAACTGCTTCTGTGATGGCTGAATTTATTTGTGATGGTTAATGTTTATTGTTAAGTCCTGTAACACTGACTATGTCAAATCAGCAAAACACTGGGGGAAGGGAGGAGGGGCAGGCAAGAACAAATCATGAAATGAAGTTATATTACAAGAAGTCACATGGGTGCAGACTCGAAGAACCTTTTAAATGTTGTAATTTAATCAAAGTAATAAACTGTAATCTAGACAGTGAACAAACATAAAACAAAAGCTAACTTAACCAATTCATTCTAGAGCTAAAATCAGAGTTCAATTAGCTAATCTAGAGATAAAGTTAACATTAATTAGACAGAGCTAGAAATACAAAAGGACTCAATTTTTTGATAAATTGAAATCAAATGTAGATAAATGCAAAGTGACATGGAACATTAAGTTAACTCACTGCAAAATAAACTGATGCCAACACAAGGAATACAGCTCACCGGTTAATGGATGAATAAATGGAGATCTGACAGGGCACCTCAGTCCCTTGGATGCTCATCCTGTTCCATAAGGGAACTTCAGAATGTGCCTTGTGACCCCCAGTGGCCACTCACAAGTGCAGGTTGTAATGTTGTCAGCTCAAGAAGCATGAGGTCTGGGTTTCAGAACATGCTGAGACCAAAACACTGCAGATTCTGGAATCCAAGTTAGACAAGCAGGAGGCTGGAAGAACACAACAAGAAGAAGTGTTATACCTGAAAATTTGACTTCTTCATCTCCTGATGCTGTGTTCTTCCAGCCTCCTGCTTGTCTATTTCAATACATGATGAGCATGCCATCAAAAATCTAGTTATGCTTCATCTCACAAAATGTAACTTTTTCAAGGACTTTACAACATATGTGGCATTGGATAAAGGGCAGCTTCTCATCAGTTCAATCAGGCCAGGGGATCCCCAAAAGTCCATCTTCTGGTGGAAGTACAAGATTGTTGACTGGACCTTCTACATCTCCAAGATTATTAGTACACAAAACATTATAATCAATCCCTCTTCCCACTGCAGCAGCAATGGAGGCCACACCAGCAGACCATGCCAGCCTACTCCGAGGTTGCCTGCTCTGCTGAAGCAGTCTCAGGTATCAGCGAGAAGGCCGAGCACTGGAGAATCCTCTCAGCCTGCATCAGCAGGGTTAGCTGTGCCACCCACTTTCATTTTCCATAATTCCTGCCTCTCTCTTCCCAGGAGAATAATAGCTCATGACAATGCTGAAGGAATCAGATGGGTGGTGTGCTTGCCATCATTCAGCAACTCACCCCTTCATGAGTAGATGATTCTGACAGCCCCAGGCAGGGCCTAGACAGTCTCCTTATAATCAACTGTGCTGGAAAGCTGTGAGTGAAGGCTATTCCCTGTGTCTTAACTGAGGCCTGCTGACAACCATGACAAGCTTGCTGGCGTTGTGTCTGCACTAAACAGCAAGGCAAGACAACTTTAATATGAACCTGGTATTTCTGGCTTTGGGGTCAAAGGGCAAAAAGTCAAGACAAAGCAATGCAAGTTATGGATGCTGTGATCATCCAGGTGGACTCAAATTGTGTGAGAGCTATGACAGCTAGTAAAGAGCCCAGAGAAACAGCTTGGGCCAGTCCCTGAGCTGGGTTCCTGAGTGTTCTTGAAGCAGCATTGCAACGATAGTTGCTGGTGCAGCCTGGGTGCAGCAATGAAGGGGAGAAGCATTCTGTAAGAGGATCAGAGATGAGCCAAGATGGCTCGTAGAGGCTGGCACACATTTCCTTGGACATGGAGTGCAGGTGGCCAGTGCCCATGGAGCATTTCTGTGATGCCCGTACCCAGTGTCCAAGGTGTTTGCTTTTTAAAGCAAGCTGCTAGCTGAAGCTGCCAAAAGCCCACGCTGGTTTCCATATCAGATGTTCCCAATGGCCAGTGTGTATGGTGAATGGGGTTAGATCACAGACCACGGAGGGTGAACTGTTAACATGCTGTTATAACAAGTCATAAAGAGCAACAACTGGGAACTAGCTGCTGCCTGGTGAGAATCACACATGGCGGCTTCAGCAAAGGATGAAAGTTGTGGTGGGATAATCTTGAAGTAGATGTGATCATCTTGATTGATTCCACTGCTCATCTCACCATAGTCCATGCCGCTCACAGTGTGGCAAGATTCATCCAAAGTTAGCGAATGGGAGAAACTAAGCTGACTGCAAACACTTATTAGATTAGATTAGATTACCTACAGTGTGGGAACAGGCCCTTCGGCCCAACATGTCCACACCGACTCGTCACCCACCCATACCCCTACACCTAACACTAAGGGCAATTTAGCATGGCCAATTCACTTAACCTGCACATCTTTGGACTGTGGGAGGAAACCGGAGCACCCGGAGGAAACCCACATAGACACGGGGAGAATGTGCAAACTCCACACAGTCAGTCGCTTGAGGCGGGAATTGAACCTGGGTGTCTGGCGCTGTGGGGCAGCAGTGCTAACCACTGTGCCACCGTGCCACCCAAAATTTATGTAAGCATTATTTAAAACCAACAAGCCTAGATTTAATTCTCTCTGAAATTGGAATTGATTAAATAATTTCACACACATTGCTATTTCATGCACTTAATGGAAAATAGATATAAAGTTTAGGAGGACAAACAAATTTAAAAACAAAATGTTAATTTGAAATGAAAGTCTAGAAACAGCCTAATTAGTTTCTAAAGATGGGAAAGATTGTCTTGGAAGAAAATAGTTGACCACGAACTAAACCTGGAGAAAGTGAGGACTGCAGATGCTGGAGATCAGAGGATCAGAGGCGAGAGTGTGGTGCTCGAAAAGCAAGGCAGTTCAGGCAGCATCCGAGGAGGCAGGAGAATCGATGTTTTGGGTATAAGCCCTTCATCAAGAATGAGGCTTGTGAACCACAAGCCTCATTCATGATGAAGGGCTTATGCCCGATTCTCCTGCTCCTCGGATGCTGCCTGACCTGCTGTGCGTTTCCAGCACCACACTCTCGACCTTAACTCAACATGCCAATCCAAGGACATTTCTGAGCCTGTACAACAAAATGTTGCTAGGAATGTTGTCATATTTGAATTTAAGGTAAATTTGAAAGAAATAAATGTCGAGAATCATCGAACAAGTTACTTTTGAGAATGACTTTTAAAGAAAATTCAGTGAAGTAGAGTTTTACTAACATCTGAAAGCTCACAGTGATGTTTGATTTCTGTACAAAGATATTTCAAAAACATTTCTTAAAATCTGGATGAAAAGCTCCTGTAACAAATGGAATTGTACTTAATGGAACACTCCACTTAAGGAAAGAAAAGCTAAAGTCCTTACATTTGCTGCCGTCCTGAGATTTGTAAGTGGAAAGGAGGGAACCTGCTCTACAGTGGGGCCAGTTGGCTTTAGAGTTTTTAGTCCCTGGATGCATTTGTCTCTAGAAGGTCCAGGCAGCTGCACCCCCCTGAATTCTCACATGGCTGAGCGTGGCAGGCAACAGGAACATGAATGTGGTATCTCTGGCTATGCGGTGCGAAATGGCAAGACAAGACAATGCATGGTAGAGATGCTGTGAGCATCCAGGTGGGCTCAGAGTGTGTGGGCACTATGGTAGCAGCAACGAGCCCAGAGAAGCAGCCTGGTCCAGTCCATGAGCTGGGTATGTGTTCCTGAGTGTTCTTGAAGTAGGTAAAAACAAGCATTGCAGCGATAGTTGCTGGTGCAGCAATGAAGTGGAGAAGCATTCTGTAAGAGGATTGGAGGTGTGCCCAGAGGGTTCTTAGAGGCTGGCACATGTCAATTGCCAATGTCCTTGGTCAGGGAGTACATTTGGCTGGTGCCCATAGAAATGGAAGGTCTAGCCACCACCTGAGTGTCATCAAAGGAGACTTCTGGGGCTTCCTCCTATTGGTACCAGCAGTCTTCTTGGGAGGAAGGGGCAGCTGGAGGTCAAATTTCCTCATACCCCAACCCCCCAATCCATTGTCTTGCTGTTGGTGCCGAGCATCAGTGGCTAGAACAGTGGGGTGCAGATCCTTGCACATATCCAGGAGGCTCAGAGACTGCTCAGATTGACTCTCCATCACAGTTGCTAATCTGCACATGAAGGCAGCCAGATGTTTACATGCCAGAAGCAGCAGGTTCCCGGTGGTGATGGTGCACTCCTACAGCTTTGTGTCAAAGTTGTCCAGTGCCTCTGGCAAATCTGGCTGCTGTTTCTGTGTCTGCTTGTGCATCATAGTTGTAGTTGCTAGTGGCCGGACATCATGGAGTGATCTCCAGCATAAGCTCCCAACTCTAATCTATCTGAAATACCCACAAGGTGTCAGTGGATGAGCTGGTGAAGTGAGCAGGAGGCAGCCTTACCTTGGCATTCTCTCAGGAATCCATGCTATCTGCCTTAGAGGTGCAGGAGGACATGGGTGGTAGTGACTGAGACTGTGTTGATGCCACCTGTACCTGAAGAGAATGGACATTATGGCACATTAAGAATAGGTTGAGGTGGTAGTGAAGGGGTATTGCCACTGCAGTAATAATCCAGAGTCTCAGGTTAACAATCTGGGGACCTGGGCTCAAATGGCAGCTGAAAAAGTTTGAATCCTATGCCCCAAGTTAATGTCAGACTGGATTTTAAGCTTTTCTGCTGGCAGGTTCGAACGCAGTGGGGCAAATAAAATCATTTGATTGTCCTCCTGCCACCTACTTCTTCACTCCCTGCCTGGAATTTAACAGTGGGGTGATAGAGGTTTAGGACCCTCTCCTGCTCTCAGCCTATTGAGTGGTGAATTAGTAAGGAGGAAATCCAGGGAATTTGGAAAGTTTTGCAAATGTGATTTCATCGGATATTGTTTAGCAAAGGTTGGGGAGGGGGGTGGTGGGTGCCATTTTTGCTGTCCCCCAGGATTTGGAGGAGAGAACCTGTCCAACCTCTGCTCCCGCAACCTTTAACCTACCCCCTTGTCAAGGCCATGAAACAGACAAATGTGGACTCCTCAACAGCGGGAACTGCCTGTAGTCCCAGTCGGGGTTACTGCACCCAGCTCTGCTGTTAAGATCACACACTGTTTGGCACCGATTCAGCAGTCAAAAGGTATGGTGCTGGAAAAGCACAGCTGGTCAGGCAGCATCCAAGGAGCAGAAGAATCGACATTTCGAGCGTAAGCTTTTCATCAGGAATGTTATATCTGATGAAGAGCTTATGCTTGAAATGTCAACTCTCCTGCTCCTTGGATACTGCCTGATTGGCTGTGCCTTTCCAGCACTACACCTTTTGACTCTGATCTCCAGCATCTGCAGTCCTCACGTCCTCCCATTGATTCAACAGGACTGATAGAACTGCCTACTGACAAAGGGGTGGCAGTCTCACCTTACAGCAAATTGTACTCCTCCCAGCCATAGTCTTTGGGATCGAAGCTAAGGTCCCGACAAACCTCTTAGCTTAGGGGTTGAGGACATAGTCCCCCATTAAATCCAGAATTTAAGGTTCCTCACCACTGAGTATTTATAGTCTTCCATTCATCAAGAACAGGGCAGGAATATGGTATTGACCTGGATAAGCAGCCAGGATTTAGAATGGCACAGTAGGTTTGAGGGGCTGAATAGACTACTCCTGATTCTATATTCCTATATCCAATGAGGACTTGAACACTCCGGCTAGTTCCCCTGCAATTTTAGACCTTCATTTCTTTAGTGATCTGGGATGCAGCCCATTCAAGTTAAATAATGTTTCAACTGTGAACAATGCTAACTTTTTAAATCCCTCCCTCATTTTTATTCCATCTAAACATTATAAACTCCTTCTCTGTCCAACTGGCAGCATACATCTCTCTAGTGAAGACACATGCGAATTATACATTTAATATCTTAACCATGTCTTCCACTACTGCAGAAGATTTCCTTTATTTTAAAATCCCTTGTTAGTTGCATGCTCCCTTTCAATGTTCGACACAGGATAATTAAAGCTATCCATTTGCTTGATTTCCCTTGTCCCCAGAGGTTCAGATTAAAATCAGCCCGCTCCTACTAATTAGTCTTAATTAGGTACAGTGAAGATTTGGTACACAGGGCTTTCATCGCTTATCCATCGAGACTGTAAAACACAGACAATGCTAGCAAGAAGCTTGTGCTTTAAACTTTGTTTCAATTCCAGCATGAAATAGCATTCAGATTAGATCAGCATAAGTAAAATATGATGAGTCATCATAATTATTTTGCAAACAGATTTAAGTTTATGAAAGAATGGGGAGATAGTCAGGACCAATTAGGAGTAAGGCAGAAGACTTTTAAAACTTAATTTTGAATAGTCTCTTTATCAGTGAATATTCAGTCACATAAGAGGGTGCTATATTCAAAACAACAAAGCCAAAGTTACATGTGCGAGGGCGGCTGTTTCTGAGAAGCGTTTCACCAGATGTGGTCAGGTCATCTGAACAAGAAGACTTCAATTTCATTGACTCAGCTTCCATGGAAACATTTGTGGGTTTGATTGATGGGTATGTCAAAGTTACATGGGAAATTGGCAGAAAGAAAACAAAAATGTAACAAATATATAGATTCATGACCAGTTCAAAGTCTTGAATAATTATCAACATCCAAATGTTTGGATGAATAACTTGTTATATCGTTTCTCACCATTGTGCCTTAGATTTTACTGTTTACTATTGCTTTGCACGAAAGAAAGAAAATAACCAATGGTGGGAAAATTCAAGCCTCCTTGAAGCTGAGCAGATACTTAGATTTAGAGAATATATCTCCATTAGTTGCAGAGTATTGGACTCAGAGAGGCCATGCAAAAAAAGTATGGAGCCAGACTATTGGGGACTGAAATGAAGATACACTTCTTCACATAAGTTTGAGACTCCTGTCAGCAAATGGCAATTGCTTTTAGATTAGTTACTAAATTTAAAACAGAGATTGATAGATATTGCTCACAAAGGTGTCAAGGGATGGAGGAGAACAATGTTTTGCAAATCAGTCATGATCTCAATGAATGGCATAACACTTCCTAAGTCTGTGATAATTAGACAAAAATGTAAGGTTGGAGGACTGAACTTTGCATTACAACTTCTTGCACCTCATCTCTGCTGCTCAACTAGAATGGCTAGCAATACCCAAGCATGCAGAGGCACAGCTGAAGTAGATACTCTCTTCCTTGACTTTGCAATTTGGCGTCCAAATATCAATTTTAGGAGCCCTGATGCAAAATTGCTAAAGAAACGAATGGGTTATAAGTCTGGCACATGTTACTCATTATTTTGGGTCTAACATGACCTAACCAATGGTCCTTAGCAAAGACAGAGAGAGTTTGCAAGGGAACAAGAGGCTGCTGGAGGCAGCTGGTTAGTGCAGGAGAAAATTTTTCATAGCTTCTTCTCTACAGAGGAAGGAAGAGTTGGATTGCTCTGCCAAGCCCTGCAAAATGAACAGAGACTGTTGCCAGGCTAATCAAGCACCACCACCACATCACCCCAGCCCCTCCACCCCTCGCACCCTCCATCCCACCCATTCAGGGACCTGCGATCAGACTTACTTTTAATGAGAGTTAGCTGAAAATCCTGCAGACCTGTCTGCATGGTGTGTGACAGCAATATAACACCTGCAATATCTACAGCTTTTTAAACCAGATAATGACCAACATCCATCTTCAAGATGTTGGTGTACAAAGTTAAAAATCACACAACACCAGGTTATAGCCCAACAGGTTAAATTGGAAGTACACTTGCTTTCGGAGCGATGCTCCTTCATCAGGTGGTTGTGGAGAACACAGTTGTAAGGCACAGAATTTATTGCAAAAATTTACAGTGTGAGGTAACTGAAATAATACATTGAAAAATACCTTGATTGTCTGTTGAGTCTTTCATCTGTTCGAATACCATGATAGTTTCACTTCTTTCATGTGTAAATCATAAAACCTTTTTTTAAAAGTTGCATTCTCAGGTTAGCTGTAACAATTGGTGTTAGCTAGACAATATGTTGAAGGTGTTAACCCCCTGTGTTCTCTGTCTATGCCATGATGTTTAGATTAATTATTATCTAAAAAGTGAGATGACAGAGTTTTACATGAATTCATGCAGTTTTTGAACAAAGTACAATGCAACTCTGCGAGTACAAATTCACCCCACAAAATATATGTGTGCATGTGGGTCTTTGTGTCTATCTGTGTGTGTGTGTCTGTCTGGATTGGGGGTTGTGAGTGTGAGAAAGGGTGTATATGTGTGTGCAATGAGTGTAGTGTCTTAAGTCTCTGAGGGGTTGCATGTGGGAGTGTGTGTGTGTGTGTGTGTCTAGGGTGGGGGGTTGTGAGTGTCTGTGAGAGAGAGTGTATATGTGTGTGCATCAGTGTAGAGTGGTCTAAGTCTCTGAAAGGATGCCTGTGTGAGTGTGAGAGTGTGTGTGTCTGTAAGAGTGTGTGTGAGTGTGTGTGCAAGTCTGTATATATGTGTGTCGGTGTGTATGTGTGTGATTAGGAGTGCCTGTGAGTAGGAGTGTGTGTGTGTGTGTGTGTGTGTGTGTGTGTGTGTGTGTGTGTGTGTGTGTGTATAGTGCAATGGTGGTCACCTGTAGTGTGACATGAATCCAAGATCCCAGTTGAGGCCCTCCCTATGGGGATGGAACTTAGCTATCAGCCTCTGTCTGGTCACTTTTTGCTGATGCCTGTCCCGAAGTCCGCCTCAGATGATGGTCACCCGATTGTCCAAGGTCAAATGTTGTGGACCGCTGAAGTGTTCCCCAACTGGGAGGGAACACACCTGTCTGTTGATTGTTGTGCAGTGCCCATTCATCCGCTGCTGTAGCCTTTGCTCAGTTTCCCCAATGTACCATGCCTCTGGGCATCCATGCCTGCAATGTATAAGATAGACAACTTTGGTTGAGTTACATGAGTACCTGCCATGTACAAGATGGGAGATGTCCCCAAGTGTAATGGTGGTATCCATGTCCACATACTGACATATTTTGCAGCACCTACCATGACAGGGTTGTATGGAGTTGTCCTGAGAGCCGGGCAGCTTGCTACAAACAATGATTTGTTTGATGTTTGGCAGTCATTTAAAGGCAAGCTGTGGAGGAAATCTTGGCGAGGTGTTCATCCTCATTGATAATGTGTTGCAGGTCATGAAGAACATGGCGCAGTTTTTTTAGTCCCTGGGAAGTACTGAACAACGAAGGGTACCCTGTCAGTTGCAACACGTGTCTGTCTCCATTACAGTTCCTTGCTGTGGCATGTCGGAACTGGCGGTCGATGAGTTGGGCATTGTACCCCGTTCTTGTAAGGACATCCCTGAGTACTTCCAGGTGCTCATCACATTCCTCCTTATCTGAGCAGAACCAGTGTACGCATTGGGCTTGTCCATAGGGGATGGCTGTTTTAATATGTTTTGGATGGAAGCTGGAGAAGTGTAGCATTGTGAGGTTGTCTGTGGGTTTGTGGTCGAGTGTGGTGCTGAGGTACCCATCCTTGATAGAGGTGCATGTGTCCAAGAATAAGACAGATAGTCGAGAGTAGTCCATGGTGAGTTTGATGGTGAGATGAAACTTGTTGATATCACTGTGTAGTTTTATCAGTGACTCCTCGCCATGGGTCCAGAGGAAGAAAATGTCATCAATATACCTGGTGTATAGTGTTGGTTGGAGGTCCTGCGTAGAGAAGAAGTCTTGTTCGAACCTGTAAATAAAGATGTTGGCATATTGGGGTGCAAATTTGGTCCCCATGGCTGTTCCATGTGCCTGGATGAAGAACTAATTGTCAAAGGTGAAGACATTGTGATCGAGGATAAAGCAGACAAGTTGCAGGATGGTGTTTGGAGATTGGCAGTTGTTGGTGTTGAGTACTGAGGCTGTTGCTGCGATGCCATCATTGTGAGGGATGCTGGTGTAAAGTGCTGAAACATCCATTGTGACAAAGAATGTTCCCGGTTCGACTGGTCTGTGGGTGCTGAGTTTCTGTAAGAAATCCATAATGTCACGACAGAAGCTTGGGATTCCCTGTGCAATAGGTTTCAAGGTGCCTTCAACATATCTGGAGAGATTCTTACACAGGGTCCCATTGCCCGATACGATGGAACGCCCTGGTGTGTTGACTTTGTGTATCTTTGGAAGGCAATAGAAGTCGCCACATGAGAAGTACATGGGATGAGGGCACGTAGGGAACTCTGAATGACTAGATCCAAAGTCCTAATCAATGTGTTTAATTCACGGGTGTGTTCTTTGGTCGGATCAGCTGGTAGTTGCCTATAGTGTTCCTGGTTGTTCAGTTGTTGGTACACTTGCAGTAATCTGTTCTATTCTGAATGACAATGGCTCCTCCTTTATCTGCTGGTTTGATGACAATGTTGTGATTGGTTTTGAGAGCATGGATGGCATTGCGTTGTGAACAGGTGATGTTTTGCTCTACCTTGTGGGTACGGCTGATAAATCTGGCATTCATCACTACACTCACATATACACTCTCTCTCACACTCTCAACCCCCAACCAGACAGATACACACAGAAGACACAAAGACCCACATGCACCCATATATTTTGTGGGGTGAATTTGTACTCGCAGAGTTACATTGTACTTTGCTCAAAAACTGCATGAATTCATGTAAAACTCTGTTATCTCACTTTTTAGATTAAAATCAATCTAAACATCATGCATAGACAGAGAACACAGGGGGCTAACACCTTCAACATATTGTCTAGCTAACACCAATTGTTACAGCTAACCCGAGAATGCAACTTTTAAAAAAGATTTTGTGATTTATACATGAAAGAAGTGAAACTATCATGGTATTCAAACCGATGAAAGACTCAACAGACAATCAAGGTATTTTGCAATGTATAATTTCAGTTACATCACACTGTAAAGTTTTGCAATAAATTCTGTGCCTTACAATTGTGCGCTCCACAAACACCTGATGGAGTGTCGCTCCGAACACTACTGTGCTTCCAATTAAACCTGTTGGGCTATAACCTGGTGTTGTGTGATTTTTAACTTTATCCACCTTCAAGTTCACTTTATGCCATGTTGGCCATTTGGAATCCAGCGCAGGTTAACGGCTGCAGGTCACCCCATCCATCTGGCCGGCTGTCCACTCCGATGAAACTCCTGTAGTCAGTCCTGATTAAAAAATGATTGATGACGAATATTTCTATGTTAGCTGAGAAGATCACATCTGTGAGAGTGATTGCCAGGATTAGTGTTGATGATGTTGGAGAGTAGGGGAATGCTGCAGGAGTTATTTGAATGCAGTATCTTACAGCCACCAGCCAACCTTAGGAAAAGAGGACAAAAGAATATGGAAACTGGAGGGGAATATGAAAGGTAGACCCCAGGCTGTGTGGAGGATATACACCAATATGGATTAGTTGGACATAATGGCCTGTTGCCCTGTTGTCATTGCTCTGTTATTTTGAACAGTGATGATTGGCATACATATTGGATTACCATCATCAATCATATGCCTTGCCTACAAGGAAATAGCTCTTAAAATCTTTCTTCAGCTTTTGATAAGTGAACTGGAACAAACACAACTCATTGTAAATGCTGGAATTCTGAAACATCAACAGCTAAAAATGGAAACAACCATCAGTTTTTCGCCACCTGTGGAGAGAGTAGGTACCGAGAAAGGGGAATATTTCAGATCAATATCTTTCTGTCAGGTGCTGACTGACTTGCTGAATTGATCCAGCATTTCTAATCAATAAAGTGGATTTTTAAAATGAACAGAGGGAGACAAACAGCCCTTATTGCTGGATTAGGTTTTCAGAATACTTGTCAAATGCAGCTCTAGTTTTGCATTCCTGCTGAGAATCTACCTGAAACTAATCTTTAGTTCATACCCAGGGTTGAAGTTGAGGGGGAGGTGGGGGGGGCTGGGGTGGTGGCGTTAGGGTGGTAGTGGGGAGTGGGGAGTAGATGCTGTCCTTTGGACTAAAATTCTGCTGATAATAATTTTGCTTTGAATCAAACTTCTGGCCAAGTTCATCTGTGCCAATGTATCTGAATGAGACATTTTGTCAAGGCCCTATTCTCAGTTAATGTAAAAGTTCTGATGATACTATTTCAAAGAAGAGCAGGGAAGCTGTCCACAGTGTCCTCAATCAACAACAATAAAACCGATTATCTGGTGTTGATGACATTATTGTTTATTAGCAAACTCATTGCTACAGTGACTACATTTCAACATTATTTAATTGACTGTGAGGCACTTTGCGACATCCAGAGAACATGAAACACTCTACATAAAAACAATTCTTCATTTTAATCACTAATTCTAAAATCCAACTCACAATGAAGTCTATTTGGTCAGCTGATTTGTGATCAACTGGTTTTGTACTTCTAACAAGTAATTCCTAACTTGGACACAGCTAAGTGATTCCTATTAAGAAAAAGAACAAAGCTGCAGTTTCACATTTTAATTCACAGAGGTGTCCAATATTGGTCAATTAAGAGCATTTATGTATCGATTCTGTTGCAGCAATGCATCTTCCATGTCTCAATTTCCTTTTTATATTGGCAATCTCTGAAGCATTACTGGATACTCCAGAAACTATGAGACCATTCATCATCGATGCTGGATAGAGAGGTAGGCAATGGATTTGTAGATGTAACTGAGCAGCCAAGGGCAGTTTGAAGGGACATTGTGGTTGGGGCTTTTGAGATTGGTGAAGTAAGCAAGGCGACAGTACAATGATAGAAGGAGCTTGTTGAAGGGTGTTTCAGATAAAAACAAGGACCGCAGATGCTGGAAACCGGATTCTAGATTAGAGTGGTGCTGGAAAAGCGCAGCAGTTCAGGCAGGATCCGAGGAGCAGGAAAATCGACGTTTCGAGCAAAAGCCCTTCATCAGGAATAGAAGCAGAGTGGGGTTGGGGAGAAAGTAGTCCTGAAACAGTCTCACTACCACAGCCACATTTGCTTCCTCAGTGCTTGCCTCCGTAATCAACTCATCCTACACGGACTTCGGACCACCTTCAAACCAGCAGAGTTCGGATCAGAACAGGACAAACAGTACAGACTACAGATTCAAAACCACTAGCAACGGTTCTCCTTCAAGATCCTCCACACCACGCTTGCAGCAATGTGACTCTTTGCTACCTTCCCCCACCCTCCTCCTGACCTACCACCTCCATCCCCATCCCCTTTCACCTATTGTACTCTATGCTACTTTATCCCCACCCCACCCCCACCCTCCTCTCATTTATCTCTCCACCCTGCAGGCATTCTGCCTCTATTCCTGATGAAGGGCTTTTGCCCAAAACGTCAATTTTCCTGCTCCTCGGATGCTGCCTGAACTGCTGTGCTTTTCCAGCACCACTCTAATCTAGAAGGGTGTTTCAGGGTCTGGGGAAAGATAGCGATCAGACAGACAAAATGTGAGGAGGGATGAGAGCGTAAAGTTAGTGGATGACCATTGGAAAACACTATATCTAAGTCAGAGGAGTCTAGATCATGGTCATAGATATATCTCTGTTAGAGGATCATGGGGAAAATATGCAGTGTGACATTGATGTGAGATTGTAGAGAATCAGTGAAACTGAAAAAAAGTAGTTTTGTTGGACTACGATTAGATTAGATTAGATTCTCTACAGTGTGGAAACAGGCCCTTCGGCCTAACCAGTCCACACCGACCCTCCGAAGAGTAACCCACCCAAATCCATTTCCCTCATGGAAACAATGCTTCCTCCTGGTCCATAGGCTGTGCTGCAAATTAACTCAGTTTTACTTGTCAAAACTCTGCCAAAATAAATTCAAAATAAAATATCTGGAAGAATTGAAGTGTACAATCTCGTTGCAAGTTTTCATCCTTAAAATATTGAAGTGCAGGTTGGTCACCCACAGTCCCATGTTTCCTCTGTTAAAAACCAAAATTGAGCAGGTTCAAGGAGATTGTGATTCTGTTTGAAACGATTTGCATTTCTACATTCTGTGGAAAATACATCCCCATTTTTGAGCATTAACATTTTTCCCAGTGCTTACAAATTTGTCCACAGGAGAGAGAGAACATGCACTTCCCAACCTAATAAAATCGTAGAGCTGATTTGTATTTATGGGGAAGCTAATTAAGCACACGAGGGAGAAAGAAATGGATACAAGATTAGGGCTGGATGAAATAGATAATTGGAGGCTCTGGCGGAACATAACCACTGGAACAGACCAGTTGGGCCACAAGGCCTGTTACTATACTGAAAATTGCATGAAATTTATGTAAAGTAGAAATTCAGTTGCTCAGATAGACAATCTGGTGCAACTATTAAAAATGATGTTGTTCAGAAGTAGTAATACACTGTGCCCAAGGCCAGCTTTAACAAGATAAAAATGTTTTATTCAATCAAGTAAGTCAGTTGTATTCAAAGCAAAATGTTAATAATTAGCATTGATATGAAGCAGAGCCTTCGTTGCAGAACAGAAAGAATCATGTTAAATACTCTCAATTTTCTTTCGATCATGAAGCACTTTAGCAGACAGAAATTCGTGACAGTGCTTAAATGCCATCCATAAGACCATAAGATCAAGGAGCAGAATTAGGCCATTTGGCCATTAAGTCTGCTCCATCATTCACTCGTGCTAATATGTTTCCCAAACCTATCCTTCTGCCTTGTCCCCATAGCCCTTGATCCAAGAATCTATCTATCTCTGTCTTAATGACAATGAATTGGCCTCCACAGCCTTCTTGGGCAATAATTCTATAGATTCACCACCTTCTGGCAAAAGAATTTCCTTCTTATCTCGGATCTAGGGGATTGTCCCTTCATGCCGAGGCTGTGCCCTCAGATTCTAGTCTCACTTGCTAGTGAAAAGCATCATCTCCAAGTGCACTCTATCCAGGTCTCTCAGTATTCTGTAAGTTTCCATGAGATTCTCCCTTATCCTTCTAAACTCAATAGAGTACAGATCCAGAGTCCTCAACTACTCCTCAAGTAAGTCACTGAGTCTGCATTGCAAGTAGATATGGAATAGCAGATATCTCTTCATGAGATCAAGCCCCTTCTTTTCACTCACATCTAGACTTAGCTTGGATGTAGAAGTGCAATGACAAATCATCCCTGGAGTACATATAGATGATTATACAAGTGCTAATAATCAGACCAAATTGAAAATGAATCCCTGAGAGAGAACATATTCAAGAGGATTGGTGATGTTTCGCCACAGCAGATTCGCCGCCGATGATTAGCCCCTGCCTGTTCGCCACCAACGTTTCTCCACTGGGGTCATTTGACCTCTGGAGACTATTCACCACCGGAAATATATATATGTACTGACTGTTTTCCCTCCACATGTCCTTTCATACTTCTCAGTCCCCTTTATTTATACAACTACATACTACATATTGATAAAAAAAGAGCTAAAATAAATATCATTTTATATATAAAAATGAGTTACAAGCTTTAGCCATAAAAAAAGGAAATATATTTAAAAATCTTTATAATGACAGTAAAATCTCACATTAATATTAAACAATGAAATTTTTTTGTTCGTTTGATAGTTATGCGCTATTCCTCTAAGATATTCCAAACAATCTCTTTCACCATATTCAAGAACAATTTTTAAATTCTATCATCTGCGATTCAATTTTAGCTTTATTTGTGGTGGGTAACCCACTATCAGCTGTTCCATATATAAATCTCACCTCTTTTGCACTTTCATTAACGTTCCAATAAATTTCCATATGATTGGGTGGTGAGCTCCGAGTTCAAAAGCAATTCTCCAATAAGCAGCTTCAGTGTGATTTTTGTTGTCTCATAGACCGACCCACATGTCATAGGGAAACAAGGGTGCCCTTCGACTACTGCTACGTCTATTGTAGAGTCCAATATAATGAGCAGCTTCATCCACAAACCACACCAAAACTTAATACTTGAATCACTCTTGGATAGTTTATCAAAACATATATAAACCATTGTGGTAAAAAGTCTTATTTCCACGTTTACTAATAATTTCTGTTTCCATTTTGAAGGCTTGAGGATAAATGGAAAACAAGATACAAGCTTAAAAAAAACTCTCCTGTAATGAAAATAATTTGTTACTGAAACAAAGCAAACACTACCTTAACCAATATAATGACAATTTTATGTCATTTAGATATGCTCGGTGGTCAAAGAGCAGTGGCTAATCATCAACGATGAATCTGCTTATATGCGGAATCGTCTTCAGTGGCCAATGGGCGGTGGCTAAGCATCTTTGGCGGTCAAAAGGCAGTGGCTAATCATTGGCGGTGAATCTGCTGTGGTGAATGGTCCCATCCCAATTCAAGGAGAGTCTATTCAATGTGTATGAACAGATATGTTCAAGGGAAATGGGATTATCAAAGCACAAAACAAACTGTCACAAATACGTCTCCTTTTCTTGGAAAGTTATCTGCTTTTTTTCTTTTCGATTATTTCTTCAAATGCATCACTAGTCAGTATTCTCAATTTATTCTTGGAATTTTAGCAGACAGACCCAAGAAAGACCTAATTCTGAATTTAATGAGTTTTTACCCAAGAAGAGTAGAGGTACGATGCTATTCATTGAACGTTATCCTTTTGTGAAATGAGATCCTCATGGCTATTCTTATAACCTTACAGCTAATTTACATTGTTTGATTTTCGAGTCATAAATCCAGAAGCAGCTCTTATTAGGGTCTGAATGACCTGAGTTATGTTGAGATTTGTGGTAGAATTCGACAAGAAATCTCAACGTCGAAATCATCTCGCTCTGTTTTTTATGTTTTTCACAAATGGCGTGGTGATAGACAACAGTAAGATGCCAGCTGCCAAGAATGAACACTCGTTTCATGCCTTGTCAATAACACAACTTGCCTCCTTCATATTCTGCCTCCCATCTTACCATACTTACTGAACAAGCTAGACATCAGAAGAATGCCAACATGGAAACCAGAGCATGTACTGGTGGTTTCAGCTTGCTGCTTGTTCCAAATGACCTTCATGATGCATACAACACAATTGCAGTCCGAGGCATGATAAAAAAACAGCAGGCTCACAACTCCCTCCTCCACAGACATCGGCATTCGACATCTGCCAACTATTCATGACTACTCTGTCTCTTTTCCTGTGCTCTTGTATTGCAGGGCACAGTGACAAATCGCATTGAAAGCTGCTACGGGGGCACTTAGCACACAGGAACAGAAACCCAGCTTATAGACTAGACTAGGGTGCATCCAAGGGCAGCTCATTTGCTTCCTTACAGCGCACTCACTTTGTGTCTGTCTGTATGTTAAGCATTCAAGCCTTGCCTCCCATTTAGAACAGACACCAAAACAGGCAGCTCAATTGTACACACACATTTCCAATGCCTAAGGATTCCTTGAGAAGCCAGTTTCTAGGATGGGAGGTGTGCAGAAGGCAGCCTGGCCAACACCTCCCCTGAAGTCTTGGTACTCCTGTCATAGGATTGTAGAATTCCTACAGTCTGGAAGGAGGCCATTTAGCCCAAGTAGGCTGCACAAAGCCTCTGAGGAGTAACCCACCCACACCCACTCCCCTAACCTATTACTCTACATTTACCCTTGACCAATGCACCTAACCTACACATCCCTGAACACTATGAGCAATTTTAGCATGGCCAATTCACCTGACCTGCACATCTTTGGATTGTGGGAGGAAACCAGAGCACCCGGAGGAAACCCAAGCAGACACGGGGAGAATGTGCAAACTCCAGACAGATAGTCACCCGAGGCTGGAATTGAACCTGGGTCCCTGCAGCAATGCTAACCACTGAGGCACTGTGCCACCCTCCTTAAAGTTTGAGGTTGGCACTGCTTGGGAAGCTGGTATTTCTCCAAAGAGTTCAGGAGGAACCTGCAAATCAAAAGAAAGAGAAGATGTTGCAGTGGTTGGAAGTGATATGCAATAATTGAGGCTGATAGCAGGGTTACTATGAGAGTTAAGTGGAATAAAGAGTGTTGCTCACTTGTGTGGTGGGATGTTCAACAGAAGTGGTCCTTGTCTACTGCAAGAGCTAGAATTGTCTCTTCACAATGAGTGAGGACATATGTGGTCTCTCTGCCCTGTTATGGGCTGTCATCTTTCGTAATGATGAAAAGGGGGCCACTGAGTGAGATCATAGCAAGTGGCATTATTGCTCATGCTGGTGCACGTGGAAGAAAAATGAAATGGTACATTGAAGGACTGAGGTGGCAGCACAGAGGGCATGCTGGAATAGTGGTCTGGGAGGTTGGGGGGATAAGGGCCAGTAGTGGGGTAGCAAGAGTGGGAAGGTATTGCACGCAGTTGTGAGACTGGCAGAGCATGAGCCTTGTTGGGAGATAGGTGCGATAGCAGAAATGGAGTGAGTGTGAGTTGGCAGATGTGAGGTTGCACTTACCTTGGTGCAGCTGAGAAGGTCACTAACCTCAGACCAGGCAGGGTCTGGTAGTGCAGCTTCTTCTGCCAGTCCTCAGTGTAAAGGATGCCTCTCCAATGGACAATCCTTTACATTGAGGTCTCGGTTGGAGAATTGTGGTGCCAGCATCCTGTTTTCCAACTTGTTCAGACCTCCATCCTTGAGTGAGTTGGCAGTTTCAGAATGCCAGTGTTCATCTGGATGCACAGTGTATTTTTAAAGGTGGCATGGGTGTAAGGGGTGCTGATGTTTTGTCAGATGTCTGCAAAGTGGCAAGTTGTTCCAAGAACGACACATGGGAAGAGGGGCAGAACTCAGACATCAGAGGCACCATGAGGATGTGGAAGGTAATCAATGAGGTGAGATGGTAACATAGGGCAAGAAATCTCACAGTGTAAAAGCCTGCCAAAACCTCAGTGAACTTGAACTTAGCTAAAAATACATAGTTTCCAACCCTGTGAATATTACAACACGAAATCTGTCCTTCAGCCTATTGTGCCTGTGCTGATAATCAAGCACCTACCTATTGTAATCACTTTTCCAACACTTGGCTAATGGCTTTGTATGCTATTGCTTTCCAAATATCCTTCTCAATACCCTCTCAAATTTCTGCCTTCACCACTTTCTCTTCTTATAAAACCCCCTCCCAGTCTTGCTTAATGATTCTATACTCCAAAATATTCAGCTGCCTCTCCTTCCCCTCCTTTAACCAGGTCTCTAATTAGTTGATATTAATTGATAACAATTATATCATCTCCCCATCTGTTAATCAGGGTACTCAGCTCATTACTCACAAGCCTTATTGCAGTAAAGTAAATGCCATCCAGTCTTGCCTTGCTACCTTGCTTTATGACCTGACTATGTACAATTTGATTTCACACTGACATCATTTTTCTTCTATATTTGTCTATCTACCACCCCTAATCTGCCCCCACTCTCTATCTCAAACCCAAATTAGTTTAAACCTCTACTAACAGTATTAGAAGGTCCCTACCCTGCAACAATGTTGCTTCACTTCGGTTCTTCACTGCTCTCAACCCACCAACTTTGCTGTTGCCAGAAGAACATGCAAGCTCTCCAAGGAACAGCATCAATTTTCTGTTTATGTTGGATTTATAACTGCAACCTACATCTGGAAGATCTCCATAAATAATGACTTAGATTTTGTAACAAGGTTCTTCTGTTTTCTAACTAAGTGCACATAAAATCAAACAGTTATAACGCGTCTTTGCACAGTGAAAAGCAGACGTTGTGTAATTTCTAAGTAGTTCCATGATATCATCAAAGAAATTTTCACCCTATTTCCTTCTGTTATCCTGACTTTCGTCCATATTTGCTATAATGACCATATCAAATTCACTCAGACTGAAACAAAATTCATAATTGGCAAGATATCAGATTATTTTAACTCCTCAAATGTAAAGTTGCTGCTTTAGCAACTTCCAGAATAAAACAGACAGTGCAAAAAATTCAAATAGGTTCTGTAAACTTTGTGCAATTCATTTTGCTCCCTCTTCAATTCTGCATCTTACCTTCAAAAATGACTTATGCACTTTGGAAGGGGATTTTCAACAGAATCATTAAAAAAACTGGAGGTAATATTATAAGGAAAATGACAAAACTAAATACACACTCATTGGAGGATAGGTTGAGCTTGGATATTTTCTGGGACCTCTGAGAAAAGATCACATACACAGGCATCTAAAAGAAATAAAGAAAATGAAACCATACCAATATGTTTAATCCAATTTTTAAAAAACACAAAATATACTTTCACTCCAATTAATGAAGATGCCCTTTAAGAAAAGACCTGAAAAATTGCATTAAAAAATGTTACTTTTTTTTAACTGAGAAGTGGCCATCACTGGCAAGCCCACTATTTGTTGCACATCCCTAAATGCCCTTGAACTGAGTGGTTTGTTGAGTCAATTCAGAAGAAGGTTAAGAGTCAATCCCATGCTGTAGGTCTGGAGTTACACGTAGGCTAGATTAGGTAAAGATGGCAGATTCCCTTCCATTGTTGCATGTTTGTGAACCAAATGACCTTAAAACAATCATTGATAGTTTCATGGTCAACATTACTGAAACTACCTTCCAATTCCAAATTGTATTAATTGAATTTTCACCAACCTCCATGACTGAATTTGCTCCTGTGAAAATTAGTCTGCATCTCTGGATTACTAGTCCAATAGCAGTAAAACAATGCCAATATGTCAATTTTTCACATTTACCTTTCCATAATAAATTGTGTTTTTTTTAATCTTGATGCTCTTAATCTGGGCCCTCATTATCTACAAACATATGGAAATTGGTTGAAAAATCTCATAATGCAATGCGTAAGAATTTCAGTCGAGGATTTTTGCTGCGTCACAACATTGGAAAATGGAAAATCATCCCTTTAAATTCATACCAAAATTCAGATGTGATATAATTGATACATTTTTAAGCAATTGTTTTAACTTCAGATTTAACACTTCTGCTTGATCTTTTGACTTTGTCAGCACTTTAAGAGTTTATTGAACTGACGATGTTTCTATGTCAATTTGCTGGAAATATGTGACATTTTCATTGCTCAGTTTTGAGTTTGAAATCTTTTCTGCTTTCTTTTTTTTAAATTTTCAACAAAGTGAATACCTTTGATACAACATCTCCCAGTTTCCAAAGATGATTTAATGGACTTCTTCACACATAAACTGAAACATCAACTTATTGACTACTTGATACACAAATGATCATTATTGAGTAATGAATATAAATAATGGATACTGATGTCATGAACATGTTACTCAAAAGTAGGCTGATATACTGGCCATGAGATGTGGCATGCTGGGACATGACAGCTAAAGTCAGATTTGTGACTTATGTCCTCTGATCTTCTTGCATTCCTGATGGATATAACTTAATATACGGCTTTTAGCAGGCATGGAAATAGCTTGACCTCCTCACCCATGGGAAGTGAAAAAAAAAGTTTTGTAAATCTTACCATTGGTTGGTCATTTGCTTAGAAAATCACATAAATCAAAGCAAAGGACAAACATGTCCTGGAGCACCCAACCTTGATCATGAGTTTAACACTCTGGAATGGGGCCAGAACATAAAACCTTCTGACTCAGGCAAAATCAAAACAAATTTAGCTCATTTGATCTTTCTGGGCACTATATTTCACCCGCAGAATTATTTAAAATTGAGATACCTATCACAGAACAGAGCTGAAACCATAGAGGAATGTAAGCCCTCACCCCTCTAGGGTGGGAAGCAGATTGGCAGGAGATGGGGGACAAAATAAGTTGGCAAATTTGCAGAGTCTGGCACTGCCCTCTGCTTCTGTTTTAACAGCAGGTCACCTAAATGATCCACTCTGTGGCTGCAACATCTTCACAATACCAGAAAGGCACTGGCAGTTGGGAATGTTGAATTTTATTTGGTAGGATAATGTAATTTATGGTGTGCCTTGCTTAAGGTTAATTTTAACACAGGTAGTTCATCGAATATGTTTTTATCAGGATTAAAATTTTTAAATTTTTTTTAGTGTGTCGACTCTTTGTGTCGTTATTTATTAGACTTCTTTGATGTTTCAATCTAAAATGTTAAAATACTAAAATCTGACTTACTTGAAAAAATAAATTTGAACTTTTAAAATTCTGACTACATCTGATTTTATGCTCTGATCTATAACTAGCTAAGACAATGGACAGAATTTTACAGGCACCCGGGATGGGTTTGCAGATGGGGAAGCACTCTGTTTGGCCTTCCTGCTGTTTACCCACCCACCTTTGCCTCAACCGAGGCTCTTAAGTAGCCAAGCATTAGTGTCTAAGAGAGTCAATTTCAAAGGGATGGTGATGCAAAAGAAGATCACTCTGGAAGACCACACTGTCTGATGCCTCCTGTTTATCTCCCTTACTTGTGACCAGATACTTCCTGCGTTAAAGAGATGCCCTGCAGAAGATAATACATTGCTGGGTTTCTGCTGCCCAGAAGCTACCATTAGAAGTAAAGCTGCTAGCCTCCCATAAGGAACCATGAAAAGTGAATCTATTATTGCCATTCTGCATTTCATGTTTGGAAACTGTTCTCACACACTAAAAGCAATTTCACACCTTCACTCTGTCAGCTGTAGATAAGCAATCTCTACAACCACTTAGTGAGCCCTGTCTCCAGAGGGAATTGAATTTCACGACTACTTGACTTCATATCTCTTAAACAGCTCACCCAGTCGCTCATAAACATGATCTTCACTTTGTAACACTTTAAATCTTAAACAAAGATTAAACTGAAAAATAAATGAGTTAATTCCCTCTTCACAACTTCAAAATGAGTTTCACACATGCACTGGAGCTGTTTCCATCCTTTTAGATGAGTGTCTGAGAAATATTTTCCCACTGATCACTATGATGTTTATATCTTACATTTGTCAAATTGGCCTGTCCTCAAAATTAATATTAGTAATCTTTTGACCTTAACTTTGAATGTTTGACTATGATTAATGACTCCTTAAACAATAAAAACAGTGAAGTGAATACATGTACCATCACAGATACTAACAATGTGTGAGTGACTGAAAAATATTTTGAATCTGCTATTTTATCACCAAGGTTATACTGCAGCCTGACCTTACAAAATCTTAAAAACCTCATCTGTTAACTCACACTCAGATGTTCACAATACCCATTCCTGAAAGCAATCAACAGAAGAGATTGGGATCATGCTCCAGCAAATTACATTAACCAGTAGAGTCAAATTTCTAATCCACCTCTGTCGCTGTCTTGACATATGAAATGAGATGGTAAGGAGGTCAGCTGTATCTTTTAACCATACCAAATAAAAACATTAAAATCTATTCACGGCCATCTAAAACACTTGCTCACCTGAAGCACACGCATGTGTCAGTTATCCCTGAATGCAGTCAGGCTATTCAACTTATTTTAGACAAATTGTATTATTAGATTATTGCTACCTAAACAATGATAGCTCTAGGATGTGCAATAGCCCTGAATGATGTCTGCAAGCTGCATGGATGAAGAAATAAATATCCATAAAGGAAGAAATATAGGTGAATATTCATTGATTTTGAATGTCTGTAGTAAATGTGTTTTATTAAGGTAGTTATTCAGTTTTTTAATTTTTTTCCGAACATGTTCCAGCATTGGGGTGCAGGGGTTGTAGAGGCTGAGGTGGGAGCAATAACTATTTCAAATGGCTGGAGTAAATGGAAAAAGCAAAAACACCAGCTGTTATTATGGCTGCTCCTTTCACAGGAAAAAAAATAACAAAAATAGCAAATATCAAAAATTAATCCTTGTGTTTGAGATTTTTCAACAAAGATAGTATTCCAAATGTTATTAAAGGCTGTTTTGTTCAATTCTATCTGTTTAATTACATATAATCGTATGTTCATAAGAAATTTGCAAAGACAAAAGAGGAATGAAAAAAAGTAAAATAAAAATTAACAAGCTAATCATCGGAAATAGGAAAGTTTTCAAGACACAAATGATTTTAGGATGTAGGAATAAATAGCTGAGACATTTCGATGGCCAGCAAGTTGTTGGAAAGCAGAGACTGGAGTTGTGCATTGGAACCGTGCGGAATCCTCAGCACAGCTGACTCTGAAGGAATCATGCAGAAAATTGATTTTTCCCAGTAAGAATTCCCATGCATCTAGAACCCTCCAAAAGAGTTCATTAAAGTTGAAGTGTTCAGAGGAAGCAAGCACAATTAAGCTTACTAGTTATTCAGGAAATGTTATAGGATTAAAAAGCTATTTCAGCTCCTGGGTAACTAGCAAACTGATGTCCCCCAACTCATTATTGAACTGACTCCCCCAACTCACTGCTACCTCTGAACCAAAATGCTGCAGATCTGACCAAATTCAATCACACCTCTCTCCAATCAGACCCTACCTGACATTATCTGATCCTTCAGTTGATGCTGTACCAACCCCCTCACCCCAGTCCAGAACATTAACACACTGTCCATCCCATCAGATCTGAGACTCTCACGCCCAACCAGATCCTAAGCTGATGCAATATTCCATTCCATCCAACCCGACCATCCCCCTGACTCAAAATAGCTTTATCCTCTGTCCTTCCAACATGACCACACTCACTGCAGCCCCCAAATTGTGATTGTTTCCCTCCCCACCAGCCTGATCACTCTGGACTCTCATCAGTTGGATCTGGGGTCTTCACCCAACTACTGCTAGACATAGCACCCCTGGTCTGAACCTACATTCACATACACTGGGCTATCCCTTCCCAGCCTAATGTACTCTATTCACCTGGCACACTACACCCTTCACTCACCTAGTTCTCCAACATCTCAACCAACTGCCACCTTAACCCCGACACTTATCCTACCTTCCCTGTTCACAGGAGCTGTCAAAGTGGGTGACTATGTCACTGGACATTAAAGGCACAGAATATAACAAAATGGGATAATGCTTCCACAATGACCACCTTCGCTGCTGCACTCCTAGTTTTTTGCACAGGCTCATTCCAGCGCACCTCTCACAGAGCACTCCAGCACAGATAACATTTATAGGTAAGGAGTAAGTTTCTAATCTAATCCAGTTCAGAAATAAGGTGATGATTGGTATATCTGAGCTGATGATGATTTTATTGATCGGCTGTTCGTAGTTCTTGCCACAAATTCCATTCCAACAATTTCATTACACTTTCTGATCAATGCAATCAATAAATCATTTTTTTCTGAAAGTTTATCTTTCTTTCTGCATTTGGAAGATCACATTGCTCAGAATGTATAAGAAGTCACCCATGAGAAGGATAACCAGTTAGTAATATAAGATGCAGAGTGATTCAAATATCTCAGTGCATAAACCAGACTTAAAGGACATTTCGAAAGATACATGAATAGGAAAGATTTAGAGGAATATGGGCCAAATGCAGGCAAGTGGGATTCGTTTAGCTTGGGAAATTTGGTCGACATGGATGAGTTGGACCAAAGGATCTGTTTCCATTCTGTATGACTCTAATAACTCTATAATTACAAAAGATTAGTATGTAGTTACAGTAGATAATTAGGAAAGCTATTATGATCATTGCTATTCTAACAACCAGGCAAGTCAGGTTGCAGGAGGAAACCTAGCTTGATAGATTATATTGTTTTGTTTTGGTTTTAATGCAGTACTCTCTCGCTGAAACATAAACATGTAATGCTGCAAGTTCTGCTATAACAATCAAACAGAAGTTTATTAACAGAATAAATTAAAACGAAATAGAATAAAATAAATGATCTACTTACATAAAATACAAACTTTCTTAATAACAAAGTAAAAGCACAAACCTATTAATCCCAAAATATTCATTTATAAGTTAAAAAAAAACCAACAGCTTTTGTATGGTACTCAAAACATACTTTCGATACAGTCCCCAAAGCATTCTTTGTATAATGCTCCAAAACACCATTGTGTAATACTCATACCAGAATCCCTGGCTCGATAGACTGTAGCTGCAGATATCTTCTTCCTGAAACTATTATATATCTGAGTTGAAATGTATTCAATTTTAATTAACTTCTTTGGGGTTTTACCCAACACTTCTGGTATGGGACAATTACTAACTCTTTGCTCTAAGATAATGTAATTTCACTATATTGTTCCCTTCTCGGAAGCACTGGTCTATACAAACACCTTAACCAAAGGACTTCATAGGACTGCTCAAATTTAAGTTAAATGAAAAAGAAATGCTCTTTCCCTATGCTATAGATGTTTCCCTTCACCTTAAAAAAATGTTCTTGACCTTCTAAACTGGAGCTTGATAATCTCGTTCGGTCATAAACCCTAACATATGTACACAAAAAAAAACAACTAACTCTAAACTTAGACCTCAAAATGGGTTTAAAATAAATCACAATGGTTACAGTAATTCTTACAAATTAACTATTAGCTTCAGATAATGAAAACCCATGGGTTACTGACACAGAAACCAAAAACCCAAACTTAGCCCAAGCAAGATTAAAAAGAAATGTTTATACATCTCACAGCTAATAGAATGTTATCATTAATTGTGGGGGCTCAGGCTAATTTTACACCTAGCTTGTATAACCTTTCCTCATAAGACAACCAGTCAATTCTAAGTATTTGTCTGGGAAGCTTCTCTGAACTGAATGCAGTACATTTATATGCTTCCTTAAATTAGGAGATCAATACTGAGCAAATTACAACAGATGTGCTCTAACCAATGTCCTGCATAGCTGCAGTATAACCTATCTACTTTTGAATTCAATTCCCCTTGCAACAAATTCTATTTTCTGCCCTAATTACTTGCTGTATCAGCATAATAACCTTTTGCAATTTGTGCACAAGCACAAGCATCTTGGAGTTCTCCAATCTTTCATCATTTGGACAAAATGCTACATGCAAAAATGGTCAATTTCACATTTTCCTGTATTATATTCCATTTCCCAATCACTTTACTTACTTTTATCCTTTTGTGGCCTTTTTATGTTTTCTTCACAATTTACTTATGAAGCTTGATGTCAGTGTAGGGAAGCTGCTGGAGAAGATACTGAGGGTTAGGATTTATTTCCATTAGAAAGAAGATGAGCTTATCAGTGATAGGCAACATAGTTTTGTGCAGGGAAGGTCATGTCTTACCAACTTAATATAATTCTTTGAGGAAGTAATAAAGTTGATTGATAAGGGAAGGGCTGTAGATGTCATATACATGGACTTCAGTAAGGTGTTTGATAAGGTTTTCCAGGAGAAAGTGAAGTTGTATGGGATCCAGTGTGCATTAGCTAGATGGCTAGAGAACTGGCTGGGCAACAGGAGGCAGAGAGTAGTAGTGGAAGGGATTTTCTCAAAGTGGAGAACTGTGACCAGCGGTGTTCCACAGGGATCCTTGATGGGACCACTTTGTTTGTGATATACATAAATGATCTGGAGGAAGGTAATGGTGGTTTGATTAACAAGTTTGCAGATGACACTAAGGTTGGTGAAGTAGTAGATAGTGAAGGGGACTGTCAGAGATCACAGCAGGATATAGATAGATTGGATAGATGGGCAGAGAAATGGCAGATGGCACTCGATCCTGGCAAATGAAAGATGATGCATTTTGGAAGATCTGATTGTAGAATGAGCTATACGATAAATGGAAAAGCCCTGGGGAAAATTGATGTACAGAGAGAGCTGAGTGTTCAGGTCCATTGTATCCTGAAGGTTCTTTGTACTTTCCTACGTATCTTAGCAACCATACTTGCTGTCCCTTCAGCCAAGGCATTGATATAAATTGTACAAAGTAGACCCCCATCAGTGCTCTATGTGGCATTCCACTTATTCCATCTTGCCAGTCTCATATGGCATTGATTTATGCTTACTCTTTCTTCCTGTGAGTCAGGCAACACAGGTCGAAGAACGCATATGGTATGCTTTCCTTTATCGGACAGGGTATTGAGTACATGAGTTGGCAGGTCATGTTGCATTTGTATAGGATTTTGGTTTGGCCACATCTAGAATACTGCATGCAGTTCTGGTCCCCACATTACCAAAAGAAGGTGGATGATTTGGAGAGGGTGCAGAGGAGGTTTACTAGGATGTTGCTTGGTATGGAAGGCGCTAGCTATGAAGAGAGGTTAGATTAGGATTATTTTCATGAGGGGGGACCTGATTGAGGTCTACAAAACCATGAGAGGTATAAACAGGATCGACAGCAATTACTAGGGATCACAATTTCGAGAAACATCGAAGGGAAATATGTGGGGAAAATTCTTTACATAGAGGGTGATGGGTGCCTGGAATGGGTTGCCAGTGGAGGTGGTAGAGGTGGACACGATAACGTCAATTAAGTTGTATCTAGACAAATACATGAATGGGCAGGGAGCAGGGGCATACTGATCCTTAGAAAATAGGTGACAGGTTTAGATAGAAGATCTGGATCGGCGCAGGCTTGGAGGGCAGAAGGACTGGTTCCGTGCTTTATTCTTTGTTGTTTGTACTTTCCTACATTTCTTAGCAACCATACTTTCTGCCCCTTCAGCCAAGATATTGATATTAATTGTACAAAATGGACCTCCATCAGTGCTTCCTGTAGCATTCCACTTGTTCCATTTTGCCAGTCTCATATGGCACTGATTTATGCCTATTCTTTCTTCCTGTGAGCCAGGCAATTTTCTATTCATGCCAATATTTTATCTCCTAGACTAAGAGCCCTTATTTTCTGTGATTATCTTTGATGTGCCAACTTGACAAATGCATTTTGAAAACTTAAGTACAGTACATCCTTCAGTTCCCCTTTATCTATAGCACATTACATTTTCATCGAACTCCAATAACCCTAAGTTAGAAACAAAGTGTCAATTGCAGGTAACCCTGTAGAGGGTTTCTTCCAATAAGTTCTAGGATGTTTTCTCAAGGTATTCTCTGCAGCTCATTTCATTATCTATGCTCTAAAGTGTCGTATCGGTGCTATCTTTCACTCATCAGTAGCCAACATACTCACCACTGCCAGGATTCCTGGCACCACATGGAAAGTGTGTTTGTGTATCAAGCACTGTCAGTCAGGAGTTGCCATTCACTATTCCTTTGGTTTGAAGATGGGGTTAGGAAGAAAGTTACTCCCTGATTTGCAATGGGGACCTGGAGATCTTGGTGGCTGAGATTAGATTAGATTACTTACAGTGTAGAAACAGGCCCTTTGGCCCAACAAGTCCACACCGACCCCACCGAAGTGCAACCCACCCATTCCCCTACATTTACCCCTTTACCTAACTCTACGGGCAATTTAGCATGGCCAAATTTAGCACCTGACCCACACATCTTTGGACTGCGGGAGGAAACCAGAGCACCCGAAGGAAACCAACGCAGACACGGGGAGTATGTGCAAACTCCACACAGTTGCCTGAGTCGGGAATTGAACCCGGGTCTCTGGTGCTGTGAGGCAGCAGTGCTAACCACTGTGCCACTGTGCCACCCATTGATATTATGAAAAGGGCATATTCTTTCTTCAATACATCCAGAGGAGACTGTCCCACCATACCTTGTTAGCCTGGCCTGAAGTAGCCATTAGGGATAGATCAGTTTACGTGGTCTAACACACAGGAAAACAACAAGCAGGTTACCCTTTTACATTTCATTAGGGCTCATGCCACCATCTTCTCTCTGCTACCTACACTCACCTTATCTTTGCTACTGCACTCACCTCCCACCAATGCTCAGTTTCTCCCACGCTCTCTAGTCCATACTCTCTATTCTTCTCTTATTCTCTTGTTATGGATCAGGCCAGACCCCCTCAAAACATTTCAAGACAAAAGTCCGTACCCTAACTTTTCTGGTTGTTTGAAGGAGGTGTATAGTGGATATTCCAGGAGTGATGCAGTTGGCCCAGCCACTTAGTTTTAAACAAAACCAAATTTATTTGCACAATTACTGATTGAAACACAAATAAAATAGAACAGAATCTGGAATAACTTAACCTATCCAAAAACCCAACAGACTATTCAAACTTAATGATGCTGTTCCAAATTCCTGTAGCAATCCTCATAAACACCCCTTGGCAAAAAAAAGTTAAAATCAAACACAGGGTGTCACAAGAGAGAGGTGGCAAAGAGATTCAGCATGGAACACCTTCTATGGAGCTGTTTCTTTGACCAGCAGCCTCAAAAACTAACTGCTTGCTAAAACCAAAATCAAACCAGAGAAAAACTGAGCTGGGAGAACTGGCCACTCTCCTTTCATTGTACAAGTGTATGTTTAAAAACTGAAAAGCTTCTTCAAGCAGACAAAATGGAACCTCTGTCCTTACGACCCCTCTGGAAAAAAAAACCAAAGGACAACCTAACCTTGTTAAAGGAGCAGCATTGTCACATGCTCTCTCATGTAATTAATCTCCCAGATTACTAACGTTGCATGGCTTCTCAGAAACCTACCCTCTCATTCCCCTTTTTTCCCATTTGCACTGGCACTAAAAACTGTGCCATCCACTTTTTTTTAATCTCCCTCAGCCTATTTCTTTCTTTGATTCCAAAAGAAAATAGCCCACAATAGAGCAGAGAGAGTCAGGATGTGTGGTGGGGCACATACTATCCATTGGTTCGCTTTCCACCCTTCTTTTGGAACTCATCCTCTTTTTTGTCTCTTACACTTAACAATGGTATCTGTACAGTCTCCTGAGTTAAGATGGCAGCCCTGCTTGATATGTCCTTGTCCACTTATGAGGAAGAAGCTACAAATCCCTTGCAGAACACACAAGCAAGGTTGCCACTCACAATCTCCACCAGCTCAAGCACTGAAAGCTTCGTGCGTATTTAGCTGGATTAGAATCGGGAGCAAATTCTGGTGAGCATCTCACTGCCATGTTTCTGCTGTTGGTTAAGACAGAAATCCCAAGCTGTTGGCCTCTGGAGACCAGGCACCTGGTCAGCACCAGGCAGGAGATGACTGTTTGGTGTCAGCCATTAAGAACTTCAAGCAAATGTACAAGTAGTAGTAATTAGAGTTCCATAATATTAACTGATATGAAACATCTTTACTGAAATTTTCTTCCTTACAATCTTTGCCATGAGAGCTTTGATTTGATTATCCCTTAATGTCCATGCAGGCAAGAATATTTTGATTCTAAGCTCTAATAACATGTCTTTATACTTACTCTGTGGTATATTATACATGACGGATAACTCACAGAGAATTAGTGACCGCAACCAGTAGCTTGCCTTCACCCTGGCTGCTTACTGTACGATTCTCTACAGTTGTATATTTTGTTTGATGTGAGATGGATAGATTGGTTTATGGAACATTAAGCTAAAAGAATTTTCAATGCTTTCCAAATGATGACTTATATCAGATTCTGGATCTAGACGGTGCATCAAGGAAATGGAACTTGCAATGTTCACCTGAAAATCATATGTGTTTTTATTCTCATTTTTAAAATATTGGTATTTGTTAATACCAATATTATTCATAATGAATACCAATAGTATTCATTAAGCTTGAATAGTCTGTTGGGTTTTTGGATAGGTTAAGTTATTCCAGATTCTGGATTAGTTATTGTTTCTCTCCTTCATGTGGAGAATTAAAATAACGTGAAGTGTCAGAAACCATATCATATTAACCAAAATATCAAACATTGAAATTGAATTATGAAGAGATTCAACCTTAGCCGTTCAGTGCTTGCTTGATTTTTCGAAGTTTTGTTTGTTGCCCTTTCGTAAACTCTAGTTTTTCCTGCATATTAAAAATGTTTGCGTGCCACATATGTCAGAAGCTCACAAGCTTTGGAGACAATTTTATCCATCAGTCTTTGTCTATCCCTTGATTCTAAGATGGCATCAATCCACACAAGGGGATGGATTTCTGCCATCAATTTTCATCTGACTGAACAGGCTGATTCTTCACCCACCAATATTATAATTTTTTGCAGGACTGTTGTATGACAAGACTTTGGTGGAACTGGGACTGTATTCACCAGAGTTTAGAAGAATGAGAGGGAATTTATTTGAAACACATTAAATTCTAACAGGTTGGACAGATTCCATACACGAAGGATGTTTTGCTATTTGGGGAGTTGAGGATGCAGCCTTAGGAAATGGGGTTTAGAACTGAGATGAGGAAACGAGAATAATGAACCTGTGGAGCTTGCTACCATAGAAGGCTGTGGAAACCAGGTCAATCAGAGTATTCAAGAAAGAGACTGATAAATGTTTTAGACATTAAAGACATCAAGGGGTGTGGGGAGAAAGAGGGAACATGACATTGAAATAAATGATCAGCCAATGATCATATTCAAGGGTGGAACGGGCTCAAAAGCTTAAATGGCCTATCCCTGCTTTTGATGTTTAGGTTTCTATATTTGATGTGCAAATAGTATTGGAAAAGTGAAAATATTTTATATTTTTAGTTAGTTTTTAGTCTGATATTGTAGTTTGATCTCAACAGAATTTCTGAGTTGAGCGAAAAAAAGCATTTACGCCTATCTGCAAGCCTGGCTGAGGTGGTCTTTGTTGTTCATCTCAACATAGTTACATAATCATTTTCTGGAAGCTAGCTGCTTTCCTTTAAACCAACAACAAATAGGTAAAAAATTTCATTTTTAAAGAGGTCATTAACCCACATAAATTTCCCTGAAACATGTGGGTTTCCACACCATTAATGTGGGATATCTTGAGAGAGAGTCTTAACTAAGTGGTGGGTCTTCATCAGCAAGTGGCCAATCTCTAGTTCAAAGTACTGTTCAATATAATAGAATTTCTGACTGCTGTAGGATAAAAGCGTAGTTCTTAATGTCAATAGAACAGGTATTCACAATTATAATCTTGTGGTCCCAACTGCTGTGAGGACCGAAGGGAGCACCAGACAAGTCAGATTCCCAACAAATTCAAATTCCCTGATTGAGTGGATCATAATTCAATTTTTTTTTTAAACTGGGGTGATCCTTTACTGAAAAATAAGCATACAATGTTGCAGTCTTTTAATGATAAAACAGAAGTTTATTAACACAGAAATGAAGATAAAAAAAGGAACAAAACATTATCCTCTTATAACAATGGTAGAAAGATTTGTAAGCGTGCATTAGAAATGATCTAACTGCTCTTTAGAAATGTAACTGAGACAATGGCTAGCTGCATATCTGAATCAGGACACCCTGACACAGCTTTCTCACATTATCATCTTTCTAAGACTGCCTAGAGCTTCAGTTCTAGCAGGATTCTGCCCAGTAGGGGAGAAAGGGCAAGATTATTTTTAATACTTTAACGAGCTTAAAATGATTAAACTTCCAACTCATCTGCACCAAAAGTATCTCTTTCTTAATGATTATGTTCCTGATTTAATTTCCTTCCAGCACCACACTCTTACTGCCGCTACTTGTTTTCTTTGAAAACTTCAAAAAATTCAACTTCACTTCTTTTCTACAAACTATATCCCAAAACTCCAGTCTAGGACTAACAATAGCATTTTATTCTAAGATGATTTCATTGCTTTAAACTCCTTTTCCAAGGAATAATACTTAGTACGTGTTACTTCTCGACACTTCAGAGCTTAAAATGTGCTTCTCTCTCAAACAGCATCTCAACCAAAACTCAATCAATCTGGAAAGTTCGCCTCATTCCTCTGGGCAATTCCCATGAACTCTGGATAGCTTTCTCTTCCTCAGAATTATGGGTACTTTTTTTTAAGAATTGGTAATTTTTAACTTAAAGACATAGAGAAACCTTTATATTTAAATTAAAATTGCAAGAATATAAACTCAAAATAAACAATTGCAAATGTGTTGCTGGTCAAAGCACAGCAGGCCAGGCAGCATCTCAGGAATAGAGAATTCGATGTTTCGAGCATAAGCTTCCTGATGAAGGGCTTATGCTCGAAACGTCGAATTCTCTATTCCTGAGATGCTGCCTGGCCTGCTGTGCTTTGACCAGCAACACATTTGCAGCTGTGATCTCCAGCATCTGCAGACCTCATTTTTTACTCAAAATAAACAATATTAAGAAATATGTACATAAATCTCATATCATGTGATATTCTGGTTATAAGCACACAATGCCTGTACAATTAGGAAGGAGTATCACTTATGGTTCCATTCCATCTCTGTGTGAAGGTATGATGCTTATAGTGTCATGTTTACACAATCAATGGTTCCATGTACCACCAAGAAGCCTGTTACAACAACAGTGGTACTACCCCTCCATCTCTCTGAGTAGGGAGGACACTGATATCCCCTGTCTTGCAAAGGATCTATGGTACTTCTTAATATACCATCCATGGCCTATTAGATACTCCAATATCACCAAACCTAGCCTGGAAGGAATGATTGGCATGAAAAATTGAGGCTGATGGTGATCTTCCCTGCTAATAACAATGGCATTCTTGCCCTTACTCAGTTTTGTGTAGAGGAGGGGCCCAACTGATTGACTAATGCCTTAGTGAATCTTAACTTCCCTCAGATATTGCTCCTTTACGATCTGGAATTGTTAGAAGTGTTCTGTAAAGAGCTTTGAGGCATTGAATTGTTAGTGAGAGATTTTCAACTCTTCCCTTTGCACAAAGCTTCCCTACTTTGCTGGTGTAGCTCTATGGATCCTGTTGGTGTCCCTTGGCCAAGAGTGATTGCATGATAATCCCTATGAGCTATAGAAGAGGGCTGGCAGAGCTTGAAATTTCACTAAATCACACCCTTCTGACTCCAGCAGTATGAAAGAATTTGATACTGCCCCAAGAAGACAGTTTAAAGGTGGGAGTTATTTTAAGGTGGGAGGGTGTACGGTGGAGAGCAACCACTGTACCACTCCTGATCCAAGTAAGTCTGAGAAGAACTGATTCAAAATTGGTTTCTTGCCCCACAGACAATTGAGTATTCAACCAACAGTAGTCAAAGTTATTACTATTCTGAAAAAAAACAAATCCTGGTGTGTTTGCAGGTTTGTAATTGTGAGTTGGCTTTGTTGGCAGAGTGGGGGCGGCACGGTGGCACAGTGGTTAGCACTGCTGCCTCACAGCGCCTGTAGACCCGGGTTCAATTCCCGACTCAGGCGACTGACTGTGTGGAGTTTGCACGTTCTCCCCGTGTCTGCGTGGGTTTCCTCCGGGTGCTCCGGTTTCCTCCCACAGTCACAAAGATGTGCGGGTCAGGTGAATTGGTCAAGCTAAATTGCCCGTAGTGTTAGGTAAGGGGTAAATGTAGGGGAATGGGTGGGTTGCGCTTCGGCGGGTCGGTGTGGGCTTGTTGGGCCAAAGGGCCTGTTTCCACACTGTAAGTCTAATCTAATCAGTGCCTGATTGAAGGACCTTTCATCATGAGGAAGGGAAGAGTTGCCCAGAGAAACACTGCTCTGCTCTCACTATCAACTATCAATCTCACCCTCTCTCACCCCCCCCACCCGTAATACCTAACCATTGAAACCCAACCTATCCATCACTGACCTGTGTCCTGGATGCCTTATTGACTGTGATCATCTGCTATCTGTACCACAGCACATGTACCACTCCCTTGGTGTCATTCTCCACAATCTGACTACCTCTGATTGGCCAACAGGGCAGTCATAGATGTCATTGAACCCAGGTTTGCTTCATCATTGGCCATTTAAAAAACCTGTTGGGTACTTAATATTGTTAGGCTTCCAAAAAAAGAGGTGATGTGAGCCTCTAGTCAGCTCTCCAATAGGGTTCTGACATCACCATTGCTGAAATTAAATTCCACCCAGTGGTTGGATTTCCTCCAATGACAGATTATGCATGATATTTCCACTAACACCACTGCAGCAAAAGAAATAAAAACATCTTACCCAAAGGTAAGCTGTTTGCTTTACCTTGTGTTGGTGAGTAATGTATCCTGTAAAATGTAGTTGTGACCTGTGGCATTTTTTCCAGTATGTAATCTCTTTTTCTGTGTGTGACCGTGCATACATATTTATCAAAACAAAGTGGAGTATTGCATTTGGAGATCTTTGTACAGATGAGAGAACGTAAGAGGGGACATGAACAAGAAATTCCAAGGTCAGAATGTCAAGTCGGTCACCAAAACATGATTATGCATTGAATGACATGACAGACTGCCTACTCTTCATGTTTCAGCCATGTGCATAGCATTCTTATTTCTGGCATCCTGAGACTAGGGGTCACAATGATGAAAGTAGCTGGAATTGTAATGGCTACTACTTTCAACATTTCAGAATCTTGCAGATGGTTCCACAGAGGCAAATTTTATGGCCTAGTTCTTTTCCCTGAGAATGTTATGCCGTGTAGACTATTTTCACAGTTCATAAAGTCATATAGTCACTGAGATGTATGTCACAGGAACAGATCCGTTAGCCCAACTCACCCATGCTGACCAGATATCCTAAGTTAATCTAGTCCCATTTGCCAGCACTTGGCCCACATCCTTCTAAATCCTTCCTATTGGTAAACCCATCCAGATGCCTTTTAAATGTTGTAATATAATCTTGGTTTAATTCCTGTACATGTATCTAAAGGCTTATATTCATTTTTGGATGTTCAAGTTCAAATTGTTTTGATAGGTGGGAGTTGACATTTGCTGTTCTCCAAGTTTAGCATAGATCTGCAGTATGATCTCCCACCCATAGCTTCCAACCTCATAGTCCAGGAACCCCGCACTGCCCAGTTCTACCTCCTTCCCAAGATCCACAAGCCTGACCACCCTGCCGAACCATTTTCTCAGCATGCTCCAGCCCCACTGAACTCGACACTGTCCTATGCCCCCCTAGTCCAGGAACTCCTCACATATGTTCGAGACACCACCCACACCCTCCACCTTCTCCAAGACTTCCGTTTCCCTGGCCCCAATGCCTCATTTTCACCGCGGATATCAAATCCCTCTACCTCCATCCGTCATGACCAGGGCCTCCAAGCCCTCCATTTTTGCCTCTCCCAACGTCCCCAACAGTACCCTTCCACCGACACTCTCATTCGTTTGGCTGAACTGGTCCTCACCCTCAACAATTTCTCCTTCGAATCCTCCCACTTCCTCCAGACCAAAGGGGTAGCCATGGGCACATGTATGGGCCCCAGCTACGCCTGTCTCTTTGTTGGCTACGTAGAACAATCCATCTTCCGTAGTTTCAATGGCACCACTCCCCACCTCTTCCTCCGCTACATTGATGACTGCATTGGTGCCACCTCGTGCTCCCGCGAGGAGGTTGAGCAATTCATCAACTTCACCAACACATTCCGCCCTGACCTTAAATTTACCTGGACCATCTCTGACACCTCCCTCCCCTTCCTGGATCTCTCCATCTCCATTAATGACGACCGACTTGACACCGACATTTTTTACAAACCCACCGACTCCCACAGCTACCTGGATTACACCTCTTCCCACCCTCCTTTTTGCAAAAATACCATCCTGTTTTCCCAGTTCCTCCGCCTCCGCCATATCTGCTCCCAGGAGGACCAGTTCCACCACAGAACACACCAGATGGCCACCTTCTTTAAAGGCCGCAATTTCCCTTCCCACGTGGTTAAAGATGCCCTCCAATGCATCTCGTCCACATTCCACATCTCTACCCTCAGACCCCACCCCTCCAACTGTAACAAGGCCAGAATGCCCCTGGTGCTCACCTTCCACCCTACCAACCTTTGCATAAACCACATCATCTGCCGGCATTTCCGTCACCTCCAAAAAGACCCCATCACCAAGGATATATTTCCCTCCCCACCTCTTTCCGCCTTACACAAAGTCCGTTCCCTCCGTGACTACCTGGTCAGGTCCACGACCCCCTACGACCCACCCTCCCATCCTGGCACTTTCCCCTGCCACCGCAGGAATTGTAAAACCTGTGCCCACACCACCTCCCTCATCTCTATCCAAGGCCCTAAAGGAGCCTTCCACATCCATCAAAGTTTTACCTGCACATCCACTAATATCACTTTTTGTATCCGTTGCTCCCGATGCGGTCTCCTTTACATTGGGGAGACTGGACGCCTTCTAGCAGAGCGCTTTAGGGAACATCTCTGGGAACACCCGCACCAATCAACCACACCGCCCTGTGACCCAACATTTCAACTCCTCCTTCCACTCTGCCGAGGACATGGAGGTCCTGGGCCTCCTTCACTGCCGCCCCCTCACCACCAGACGCCTGGAGGAAGAACACCTCATCTTCCGCCTTGGAACACTTCAACCCCAGGGCATCAATGTGGACTTCAACAGTTTCCTCATTTCCCCTTCCCCCACCTCACCCCAGTTCCAAACTTCCAGCTCAGCACTGTCCCCATGCCTTGTCCTATCTGCCTATCTTCTTTTCAACCTATCCACTCCACCCTCCCCCCGGACTTATCACCTTCATCCCCTCCCCCACTCACCTATTGTACTCTAAGATACTTTCTCCCCACCGCCACCGTCCTCTAACTTATCTCTCCACCCTTCAGGCTCACTGCCTGTATTCCTGATGAAGGGCTTTTGCCCGGAACGTCGATTTTACGGCTCATCGGATGCTGCCTGAACTGCTGTGCTCTTCCAGCACCACTCTCATCGAGACTTTAAATTATCGTGTAAATATCTGAGATGGTAGTTTTGAGTGTTGGAAAGAGTCATGTTTTTTCTTCTTCATTGCTGTCTTTCTGCTTTTCTATCTCTTGTTCTTTTACCAGTTCCTAGTCTAGATGAAGACAAATGTACCAAATGTTAGCTAATAATCATAAGCAGTAAACCTGGTAGATACTTGTTCTCTTTAGCTTAGGAACATTGAACCCAACAGAATTACTACTGTACTGCAAGTTACTCTTGTGATTTTATCAAAGACTTCCTTAGCAATTGATGTAATTCTATTTTTCTTTGCCTTTGCTGCTACGACCTTTTCATTATTGTTATGGAAAATGATAAGACTGATTTTCGAATGAAAGTGCTAAACAGGGGGAAGGTTATCAGTTAGGAACTGGAAAAATTGGATTGGGAACAGTTGTTTGAAGCTAAATGCACATCTGACATTAGGGAGTCTTTTAAAAGCCAGTTGACCAGAGTACAGGACCAGCATATTCCTGTGAGGGCAAACGATAAGGATGGTAAGATCCAGGAACCTTGGATGACAAGGGATGTTGTAAGTTTAGTTAAAAAGAGAACAGAAATATATATAAGGATTAGGGAACTAAATCAAACAAGGCCCTTGAAGAGTATAATGGAGAATCCCAAGGAATTTTATACATATATTAGAAGCAAACATTAATCAGGGAAAAGGTATGTTCACTCAAGGACAAAGGAGAGAATGTTTACGTGGAGACACAGGAAGTGGGTGAAGTTCTTGATGAATATTTCACGTCGCTACTCACCAAGGAGAAAGACATTGATGATGGTAAATTTAGATAGGGATTTGTTGATACTTAAATGCATGTCATTATGTCAACATTAAGAAGGAGGAGGTGTTGGGTTTCTTGAAAAACATTAAGGGCCTGATAGGATCTATTCCAGGATACTGACGGAGGTAAGAGAGGAGAGTGTTGAGGCCTTAACGAAAACTTTTGTATCCCCTTTAGCCGCAGGCAAGGTCGCAAAATACTGAGGAATAGCCAGTGTTGTTCCTTTGTTCAAAACGTTCAGCAGAGACAATCCAGGAAATTATAGGCTGGCGAGCCTTACATCAGTGATAGGGAGATTATTGGAGAAGGTTTTTAGGGACAGGATTTAGTTGCATTTGGATGAGAATGGACTTATCAGGGATAGTCAGCAAAGCTGTGCACAAGGAAGGTCTTATCTCACAAAAGTGATAGAGTTTTTTGAGAAAGTGACAAAGATGATTGATGAGAGTAGAGTCGTGAATGTTTCTACAGGGACTTTACGAAAGCATTTGACAAGGTGCCTCATTGTGGGCTGTTTCAGAAGATCAAGTAGCATGGAATCCATGGTGAGATAGCAAGTTGGATACAAAATTGGCTAGAAGACAGACGGTAATTGCAGAGGGGTGTTTTCTGACTGAAGGCCTGTGACAAGTGGTGTTCTGAAAGGATCAGTGCTGGGAACTCTGTTGTTTGTTACTGATATACAAATGATTTTGATGTCAGTGGTCTGATTAGTAAGTTTACAGATGACACAGGAATTGGTATCATTGTAGATAGTGACAGAGGATATCGAAGAATGCAACAGTATATAGATCAGCTGGAAAGTAGGGTGAAGAAATGGCAGATGGAGTTTAATCTGGACAGGTCTGAGCTGATGCATTTTGGGAGATCAATGCAAGAGGAAAGTATAAAGTAAATGGCTGGACTCTTAGGAGCATTATTATACAAAAGGGATCTTGGAATTCAAGTCCATAGCTTCCTGAAAGTGGTAACACAATTGGATACGATAGTAAAGATGGTTGCATTCATCAGTTGGGCATTATGTATTAAAGTTGGCAAGGCAAGTTGCAACTGTATAAGACTTTGGTCAGGCCATATTTGGAATCCAGTCTGCGGTTCTGAATGCCAAACAATAGGAAGGATGTGGAGGCTTTGGAGAGGGGGGCAAAAGAGGTTTACCAGGAAGTTGTCTGGATTAGAGTGTATTGGCCAGAAAGAGAAGTTGGACAAATTTGGATTATTTTAGCGAGAGTGTCAGAGGCTGAGGGGCGACCAGATAGAAATATATAATATTCTGAGTGGCATGGATAGGATAGGTAGTCAGGGTCTTTTTGCCAGGGTGGAAATGTCAGTACAATGGAGGTTTACGTTTAAGGTGGAAAGGGGAAAGTTTAAAGGAGATATGAGAAGAAAATGTTTTACACTGAGGAGAGTAGCTACCTGGAATAAGTTGCCAGTGAGATGGTAGAAGAAGATACAAATAACAGGCATTTGATCAGGCAGTGAATAAAGGGATACTGACCATTTGTAGGCAGATGTGATTAGTTTAGAATAGCATCATGTTAGCACAGACATGGTGGGCCGAAGGGCCTGTTGCTAGACTGTAATGTATTGGAAATTGACTTTTTGTCATTATTATTTGTGCTTTTGTTACATGCTGTATACAATTTGTGTAAATTTGATGCTAAATGTATCATTTTATAAGTTGATTTGCTCATATTCTCTCTTCAAATATTACCTGCTGTGGCTATTTCCCAATTCCTACTGAGCCTTAACTTGTGGTCAGTGGTTTACAATATCTAATTATAATTCTGTTCACATATCTCTGAGTGTGGTATGTTATCTGCCAATTACTAATCTCCAATGTACAGTCTTAACTCGGGTCATTCAGGCAGTTTTGAAATATGATTTTTAACCACAGAGTCAATACATTTCAACAACTAATCCTCATTCTAAAGACATTGCTAAAGCCAGTTTAATCTGCTGATGTAATCATGCTTGATAAATTATTTCACTTCAAGCATTATGTGACACTTTATAAATAGAGTGCTGAAGTAAGTAGTTGAGAATCTTTCTCCTTATAGCAGTACTGATAGTCCAGAGCTATTTTTTAAACTCATACCTTGAATTGATCACTATTGCAATTTAAGATACCTTGCCCCTCTGCTAGCAGCTGTTAAAGGTCTGAAATTTGCAATTAGTTGCTAAATTTGCATTACCATCGCATTTTTGTAGATTTATTTTTTAATTCAGAGCTAAAGCAGTGTGATAAATTCTGAAGATCTCTGCTATTAACACTCAAAATGAGATGGATATCATTGTGTAGGATCAGAGCAGTGATTAGTGGGTGAGCAGACATGATAATTAGCTTTCCCATCAGGACATTGACTTCCATTTTCGCCCTATAGTATCTCAATTCTGAAAGCTACGTTTTGAATTAACTTAGTTTTGATCCACACATATGATGTACTGTGCAAAAGTCAAATGAATATTTTAGAGATAATGATGATGCAGTTAAATTTAGCATCATCCTGAAGGACAAAGATAGAAAAGGACTAAAAGTTTTATACTGGCGGAAGACAAACCTTACAGTAATCGCATTGGATGCAGCTATTTGAGTAAAACTAAGTAGGAAGCATTTTGAAAGTCAGTTTCTATGAACCTAGTGTTGAGATGTCCCCACAAAGAGAATGGATGGGAATGTTCACTCCTGAGCTTCCATGCTATCCAAAAGCATGCAGAGTACGATAAACAGAAAATGATAACTAAGCCAGTTACACAACACTGTAGAATGCCTGGAGTACAAATGAAAAAAATGAGGGAATAAGGGTGAAGCAGAGAGAGGATATGAAATGATATTGGAAAGTAAATTCAAGGCAGCATCTCAACACTAAGTTCATAGAAACTGGCTTTTAAATGCCTGTTCAAGTAACTGCATCCAATGCACCTTCACACGATTACTGTCAGCTTTGTAAGGTTTGTCTTCCCCCAGTTTTGAACTTTTAGTCCTTTCCTATCTTTGTCCTTCAGGATGATGCTAAATTTAACTGCATCATCATTATCTCTAAAATATTCATTAGACTTCTGCACAGAAGTACATGGTGTGTGTGGATCAAAACTAAGTTAATTCAAAATGTAGCTTTAAGAATTGAGATACTATAGGATGAAAATGGAAGTCAATCTCCTGATTGGAAATCTAATTATCATGGCTGCTCACCTATAAATTACAGCTCTGATCCTACACATTGCTATCTACCTCATTTTGAGTGTTAGTGGCAGAGATCTTCAGAATTTATCACCTGCTTTAGCTCTGAATTAAAATATAAATCTACAAAAATGCAATGTCTTATCAGGACAGCAAGCCAATAACAAGGGAAGTGCAGAGCCTAACAAAGATGGACAAGATAACATATGCATGGATGCAAAAGACTTGACAGAATTCTTAATGACTACTTTGTCTTCACAAAGGAGAGAGAATATGCATACATTCCAGCCAAAGAGGAGGAATTTGAAATATTTGATACAATAAGCATTGTGGCAGAAAGTACTGGGCATGCTAACATCCTCGAAGTGGATTAATCTCCAGGGTTGGCTGGATTATATTAAAGATCTTTAAAGGAATGCAGGTAGGAAATAATGTTTGCTCTGAGGATTAGTGCAGTCTCAATCAATGGGTGGGAATCAGATAGCTTCCCAGTCAGATCTGGAGTCAGGCAGGGCTGCCCTCTCTCTCCTGCCTTGTTTGTGTGCTGCATAGAGCCATTTGCCGAGTCCATCAGGAAGGATGTGAGCCTGAGAGGGGTGACTATTCCTGGCAGCTGGGGCCTACAAGTTAAGGCCTCCCTGTACATGGATGACGTCGCCGTTTTCTGCTCGGATCCGCTGTCCGTGCACAGACTTGTGTGCATATGTGACCAGTTTGAACAGGCCTCGGGGGCCAATGTAAACCAAGGCAAGAGCGAGGCCATGCACTTCGGGAACTAGGCCGACCAATCCTTGATCCCCTTCACCATCAGGACTGACCACCTGAAGGTGCTGGGGCATGCACCCAGTCTTGGGAGGAGCATATCAGGAAAGTGAGGCAGAAACTCGGCAGATGGAAGCAACAGTCGGTCTCCATCACGGGTAAAAACCTGGTCATCAGGTGTGAGGCACTGTCATTGCTGTTATACGTGGCACAGGTCTGGCCTATTCCCAGTCTGTCGCAGACACCCAGGCCATCTTCCACTTTCTGTGGAGACCAAAGATGGACTGGGTTCGAAGGGACTCAATGTATAAAGATCTGGGCAACAGGGGAAAAAATGCACCCAATGCCACCCTCACCCTGATGGCCACCTTTGTGTGTGGCTACATCAAGCTGTGCGTGGATTTCCGGTGCGCAAACGCCAAGTGTCACTACGTACTGAGGTTCTACCTCTCCCCGGTTTTGCGAAGGATGAGCCTGGCCCTGCTGCCACGGAACGCTCCGAGTAGTTGGGCCATTCCGTATCACCTGTCCTTTGTGCAGAAATTTATGAAGAAAAACACCTTTGACCACAAGTCCATCAGGAAGTGGTCAGCACGTAGTGTCCTTGAGACCCTTCAGGAAAAGGAGAGGGCGGATCCTGTCGAGCGATTCCCTGGGCAGACTGTCAAAGTCATTTGACGGAATGCCTTATTACCAGAACTTTCCAACAAGCGCCAAGACATGGCTTGGCTGGTGGTGAGAAGGGCTCTGCCTGTGAGATCCTTTACGCATGCCCGGACTCTCTGCTACACTGCACGCAACCCCCGAAGTGGCTGTGGAGGAGACGAGACTGTCACACACATTCTTCTGGAATGCACCTACGCAAAGGAAGTCTGGAGAGGAATGCAGTGGTGTTTGTCGAGGTTCGCCCCGAGCAGCTCCGTGATGCGGGACTCCGTGCTCAATGGTCTGTTCCCAGGACGCACACTGAGGCGAATATCAACTATGCCTGGAGGATCAGCAACTTGGTCAAAGACGCTCTTTGGTCTGTCCAAAACTTGTTGATCTTCCAGCTGAAGGAGTTGACTCCAACTGAGTGTTGCAGACTGGCACATTCCAGGGTCGAGGACTACGTGTTGAGGGACGCGCTGAAGCTTGGGCAGCTGCCGCCAAGGCGCGATGGAGAAAGACCACCGTGTAAGGTCTGCCTGCTAAGAAGAACAGGGAGCACACTCAGTAATCAGGTCCCGCTGACGCCTCAGCAGAATACCTGGATGGTCAATGTACAGACTGGTACATACGAATGATTAATTCTGATCTCTGCATGTAAAGAAATGGAATGTATATGTATATATGGCATGACCAATAGTATAGATATCAAAATAATTTTATGAATAAAGTATATTTTTGAAACAAAAAAAATCATTTTCCAATCCACACTTGATGCAACCAAGGTATCAGAGGATTGGAGGTCTGCAAATATTCTATCATTATTTTAGAAAGTTGTGATGGATAGATTAATTAATTATAAACTAGTCTGTCTGATTTGGTGGTAAGAAAATTATTAAAATCAGTTTGGGAAACAGGATACTTAGGCAGGAATTAATTAGTTAGAGGCAGAGTAGTTCTATTAAAGGAAGGTCATATCTTACTAATTTAATTGCATTTTCTAAGGAAGTAGCAAGGACAATTGATGAGGGGAATGGATATTTTCTATATGGATTTTAGCAAGGCATTTGACAAGGACCCACATGGCAGACTGTTCAGAAAAGTAAAAACTCAGAGGATATATGACAATGTGATGAGCTGGATCTAAAATTGGCTCAATGAAAGGAAACAAAATGTAATGACTGGCAGATATTTTTGTGAATTGGCAAGTGTTTTCAAATGGGATTCCCACAGCGTTCTTTGTTGTATCCCTTGCTGTTCTTCCTATATACTAATGATTGAGATTTAAATATGAGAGGCATGACTGGTAATCTTGTGGTGACACAAAAGTCATCCCTGCAGACGATAGCGAGGAGGATACCAGTCAATTCCAGAATTCTATCAATGATTTGTTTCAGTGGGCAGAAAAATGGTAAATGGAAGTTAAATAATAAGTGTGAGGTCATGCATGTAGTAAAGGAAAACAAACTGGGAATACCCAATAAATGAGAGGGTATTGAGAGGAGGAAAGAATGAGAGATACCTTGCCTCCACGTCAGGTTTTTAGGGCTGCTAGATAGCTGCAAAAGGAAGCAGATGGAATGTTTTCATTTCGTGGATGAAGTTTAAAATTTAAAAAAGCAGGGATGTATTGTTGAAACTCTAAAAAACATTGGTTAAGCTACACCTGGAATTAAATGAACTTTCTGGTCACTGCATCACAGGAAGGATATAATTTGCTTAAGTGAAGGTGGAGAAGAGATTTATAAAAATGTTGCCAGGCCTTAACATTTACAGCATTGAAGAAAGATGAGATACATTCAGATTGTTTTCTTTACAACAGAGATGTTGGCAGATGATTTAATTGCGATGTACAAAATTAAGATGTGTATAGGATGAGTAGACAGGAAAGACCTGTTTCTCCCACGGGAGAGGGAAGACATGTCTGGCCTGCACTGTTTTGGTTAGTGGTGGAGGCAGAGGCCCTCAGCCTGAATGTGCACCAGAAGGGCTTTAACCTGCGAGGTTGTGGTCCAGGCACGAGAAGATGGGATTGGAATGGGAAGCTGGCTTTTAACAATTCCTTCTTGGTGGGTGCAGACACAACTGGTGGAAAAGTGAAGTTGAAGCCAAAGGCCAGCCATGATCATATTGAATGGTGGAGCACACTCAGTGGGTGTTACTAAATATTCCTGCTCCTATTTCTTACATTTTTCATGTTCGTAACTTCTATTGGTTCTGCCTAAGTTGGCAGAAACGGTTGGTGCTTTGTAGAGTTGTCCAAAATTTGTGAACCACTTGGAAAATTCCTTGATCCTGACATGAGGTGTCCTGGTCCAATTCCACTCATTGGGTGATAGTTTCTCACACCCTGAAGTGGAATCCAGGTGCTGCAGAGAAAAACATCAAGAATTGTTGGTGTTGTGAGACACTGCCTTTGCCCAATGTTCTATTAAGATAGTGATTTTTCTGTGTAGGAGTGTAACCCACATTCCCCCCACCCACTCCCCCCACGCCCTGACTGGAGATGGAGACTCAGGAGGCAGGCAGGATTCAGGCAAGTGGCAGGCTATATTCTTATTCAAGCAGCAACCAGTTAATACAGGGGGAGGGCCAAAAGTCTTCCCCGAATCTGGCCTCAACGTGAGAACCCAGACATTCTCTTAATCCTTGTCTCAGTTCAGAAGAGAGATCAATGACATGCTTTGATTTTTACAGTTAATTACAGCATTTTTATACATTTTGTGTTTCAATAATCACTTACAACATAGTCATTGTGTCCTTCCCCTTATTCTTTATATCTAATCCTGTGATACACCTATTCAATGATGGGCATTCCTATGGACAGTCCCACATTCCCATGATCTCATGATGTTTAACATACACTATAATTGCCAGGTCTTGGGATCTTTCTATGCATCCTAATAATTCACACTCCAAAGTTACTAGTCATACACCTTCAGACCTGTCCCAGACTTGCTTATCTCGAAGGACAGCTTGAATTCTGTTATTCATTGTATTCCATACACTGTCTCGAACAAATTCTGTTATATCTCATATTTTTCACTGTCCTTATATATATATATATAATACAAAAGACAGTTGGTTTTAACTAACTGCTATAAGATTTGTAGTACTAATTCCTATTATAATGTTAATTGTATGTAAAGTTATACAGCTACTTCTACTGTTAGCACTTACAGTCATAGAGTCACAGAGATGTAGTCCCACCTGCCAGCACCTGGCCCCTATCCCTCCAAACCCTTCCTATTCATATACCCATCCAAATGACTCTTAAATGTTGTAATTGTACCAGCCTCCGCCACTTGCTCTGGTAGCTCATTCCATACACATACCACCCTCTGTGTGAAAAGGTTACCCCATTGGTCTCTTTTATATCTTTCCCCTCTCACCATAACCTATGTTCTCCAGTTCTGGTCTCCCCCACCCCAGGGAAAAGACCTTATCTATTTATCCTATCCATGTCCCTAATGATTTTGAAAACTTCTATAAGGTCACCCCTCAGCCTCCAATGTTCCAGAGAAAACTGCTCCAGCCTGTTCAACCTCTCCCTATAGCTCAAATCCTCCAACCCTGGCAACATCCTTGCTCGCATCCAAATCATTTATGTAAATGACAGAAAGTAGAGGACCCAGCACCGATCCTTGTGGCAATCCATTGGTCACAGGCCTCCAGTCTGAAAAAACAACCCTCCACCGCCACTGTCTGTCTTCTACCTTTGACCCAGTTCTGTAATCGAATAACTAGTTCTCCCAGTATTCCATGAGATCTAACCTTGCTCATCAGTCTCCCATGGGGAACCTTGTTGAATGCCTTACTGAAGTCCATATAGATCACATCTACCACTCTGCCCTCATCAATCCTCTTTGTTACTTCTTCAAAAAACTCAGTCAAGTTTGTGAGACATGATTTCCCACGCACAAAGCCATGTTGGCTATCCCGAATCAGTCCTTACCTTTCCAACTTCTTAATTAATGAGTTGAAAACAACCTATTTCACGCCAGGCACCTTTTTAGACATAAGGAAAGTGTTTCCTGAGACTCATTAACTTTCACATCTACGTTTGAATGTTTTTTCCCTCATAATACTATCATATTTTGTTCACATGTGTGTATCTATAATTACGGTGAAATTTATTGGTGAGTATCTGAAGAATCTTTAACTGGAACCTATTTCATAATGTTGTGAATATCTTCAAAGAAACGATTGGTTACTCCAAAATAATTTTAGCTGCTGTTTTCACAACTGTATGATGAGTTAGTCTGACTGTCTCATGGACTGAGATTTACAGCCCCTGTTCCAACTGGTGCTGTTCACCTAATGGGACAACATCCTTTTATTGATGAGGCTGGAATTAATCACTTGTCATAGTTTAATAAACTTGTGTCTATCCTTAGGCATCTTCTTATCAAACTGTCTTGGATGGCTGTTTGCGTCGGGTCTCCCATTCACCTTCAAGTGGCCCTGTTCAACGTTACCATTATGTTTCACTTAATGCTGGAGCAGGCGTTTAATTCTGTTTTAAATACTTGTCCGCCACTTTGTGTCTTAAATGCTGGAGTTGGCTGCTTAATTCTGTTTATCCCTTGTCGGTCATTTTGTGTCTTTCAAACATGGGCAGCCCTCACATTCTGCAACTTGGAGTACAGGTCATTCTGCTATAACTCGCTATTCTTTTCTTCTGCAATCTCATGTTATAGAAAATCACACTGTGGAAAACCTCTATAGAAAATCGCACTGTAGAAGATTGCTAATAGAAAATTGCCATACCTATTCAGTAGAAAGTTTGCATTGTCCAAACAACATACACAATTCGTCAATCGCATTATAATCAATTCATGCTGACGAAACAAGTGTTAAAGTGGAATATGTAGTTGTTTGAAGGATTTTTACTAAATGGCTACAAATATCCAATCTACTTCACCACACATACTATGCTTCTCTCAGTTTCCTCAACGTTGGCAACCTGCTCCTTAAATATGGTGAACATCCTGATTTCAGGTAGCTCCCCCCTCTGTGCATGCCTCCTTTTGTTAACTGTGCATTTCTTCTCCTGTAGAAGAATAGACACATTAAGAGACATCAGTATGGATACCCAAACAATTTGTCTGCTTTGATAGAAACAGATAGAGATGAGAATCCCCAGAGTTGTGATTGACCCTGTGTGACATCAGCATGAAGAATGTGATATGGGGAAAGTTATGAGTGTGAGGATTCAGAATGAAAGGTGGTTGTGTGTGGAGAAAGAGTTGGATATGCTGGAAGTCAATAAAACTTTCTTTGATATGTGTGTGACTGATTTTCATGTGAGCCCTAGATCCTAAAGCCACATTGTGGTAGTTTTCATGACCAATGCAAGACTTTGGTTAGAGGTTATGTGATGTGCAGGTTCCCCTTGTTGTCAGAAAAGGTCAGTGAGTTAGTGATGCATGAGCTGATGGAAGATATAGCTCCTTTATTGTTTTAAGAGCCACTCTAGCAGATAGAGAGAGGCAGGTGCACCTCAGAAGCAGTCCAGCAAAATCATGCAATGAAGTGACAGACATTGACTATCTAAGGGGCATCTGAAGGAGATGCCTTGCATCTAATTAGATTAGATTAGATTAGACTTACAGTGTGGAAACAGGCCCTTCGGCCCAACAAGTCCACACCGACCCGCCGAAGCGCAACCCACCCATACCCCTACATTTACCCCTTACCTAACACTACGGGCAATTTAGCTTGGCCAATTCACCTGACCCGCACATCTTTGTGACTGTGGGAGGAAACCGGAGCACCTGGAGGAAACCCACGCAGACACGGGGAGAACGTGCAAACTCCACACAGTCAGTCGCCTGAGTCGGGAATTGAACCCGGGTCTACAGGCGCTGTGAGGCAGCAGTGCTAACCACTGTGCCACCGTGCCGCCCACGGTGGCACATAATCTTGTGTATGAAATTATTATGCAGTGACAAGCATGCAATTCCAACCCATGCTCAAAGAAACATGAAGCGTTGAGTAGACATGGCATTTATAAGTGATGGACTGCAAGAAATCATTCATTCTTTTGTGACACTGCATCAAAACAAGCCTTTAGGTTCCATGGACATAAACCACTGCAGGCACCTCCATAAGAGTGCTCCTTTGTGCTTTATTGTGACTTGCTGTTGCTATCCCTTATAAAAAGCATTTCTCTTCATTCACAATCTTACTTCAGCAGCAATCCGGGCCATCTCGCTGAACCACGGCATTGCTCTTTGTCAGCATTGTGTCATATCAAGATGGTGATGAGTCGAGTTTGGTTGATGCTTCTGGATTGCAAAATACTGTCTAGGGCTGCTTTCCAAATATGTTGCCTGTAACTTATAGAATTGAGAATGCTCCAGTGAGATGAGAAATTCCTTCCCACCTCATACTGACATTTTTCTGACATATGCCTGGCATCATAGGAAGAAGATCAATGTAATTCTGCACTCCACCAATGTAAGTTCCACCAACATTTCTCCAATACCTCATACTCATGCTATACCTACTACTGTAGCCACCTCTCACCAAAGCTGGTCCTCTGCCACTCTTATTGTTGTCTGCTACATCTTCCCCATTTGCTCTCACCAACTTCAAACCCAACATTGCTCATTCTGCAGTCCCTCTGCTCTCTTACTCGGGACATCTCTACACCCGCAATAAGTGCCCCGCCCCAACTTTCATCTCCTGTAATACCAACATATTTCTCATTCCAGGAGGAAATGGGCAGCCAGTGGAACATAAAGATTCAAGATGGGTGGGGTGTTGCCTTTTTTTCAGCACCTCCTCCCTTCAGCCTGAACTTGATCAGCCAAAGAACGGTCTATACTGATACCAGAGGCTGCCTGTGACTTACTTTGCGAAGACCACAGACTAAAGGTTTTTAAAGGCACAGCAGGGCAGCAGTAATATGAACCCGGTATCTTTGGCTGAGGGGGAGATGTGCAAAAGGTGAAGGCAAGCTAACAGAACAGCAGTGATACTGTGAGGATCCCAGGGCACGCAGAGTGAGTAAGTGCAATGAGAGCAGGCAGAGAGACCAGAGGTGCAGCCTGGTCGGGTCCATGAGCTGGGTATACATACCTGAACACCCAGTGCCCTCGCAAAGTGCTACATTGAGAGCTGTTGGTGAAATGCAGAAGTGTCCTGTAAGTGGATTGGGAAGTGCTTAGAGGGTTTTCAGAGGCTGGCACATATTGGATGCCAGTGTCTGTGGAAATGGGCTGCATGTAGCTGGTGTTCATGGAGTGTGCCCCGGATATATTGATGCCCTGGCTCCAGTATGGAGGTTGTTTGGAGCAAGCAGCGAGGAGAATCCGTTAGGGTCTTGCTCTGATTTCCATGCCAAATATTCCCAACATGATTTGTTCAGAACCTGAATATTAATGAGGAGCTTGCCAAAGGGACACTGCCAATAAGCAACTTGCCAGTGCTCGATCTGAATCCTACCTCACTGCGTGTGAAAGGCATAGATGATGTGGCATGATGACCCCATCATTGAGATTGACTTCACCACACCTGTCTCCTGTCTAATGAATGAAATCAGTTTTGGTTGCTTCATAGGTAAACCACAAGGATGTTTGCACAATATTTCAAGATATTGACCTTACAAATTACTATACAGTTATTTGAACCAAGCATGATTTTTCCCTTGTTTCTCTCAGTAATGTATTTGAATTTCAAACTTTTGAGAGCTGAGGCAGAATGGACTTGTGGATCTTTGACTATTATGTCTCACCATGCCCAAGATATTTAGTATCCTCTGTCAATGATTTTTTTATTCCTGGGTTATTATCGAGCCTGCCATAATATACACTCATGTTTCAGACAAATTAACAAGAAATGAATTTTTTGGAGTGGTTTCCAAGTTTAATGCAATCATCTTCCAAGGAAGAAAACTTTCAGACTCAGTTGCTAGATGTAAATAATAACAAGTATTTATCTTGATCAGTCTGTGGTTGGTTGATGATGAGCTGTTAATCCCTTGTGGATTAAACGAGACTGTGGGAATGAATATTAAAAATACAGCTGCTCAATTAAATCAAAAAACAAGGCCATTAAAAATCACTCAAAATATTTGCATTCCAATGTATCCCTCCACTAATCATCTTGAGAGAGGTGATTCACACTATGACCAAATTTTGAAATGCTGAGTAATCTGGGAGTAATTGAAAGGAGCTCCAATGTTCTCAAAAAATGAACTTAAACAAGAACCATGCTTGGAATAAAAAGGTTTGAAATTATCTTGGGCACCAGCCAAAACTGCTGGTGTATTAGCAACCCATTATGCACTTGAGCCAATTTCCATTTCCATTGACGTCAATGGTCCCAACTGGCATTGTTTTAAGATTATGCGATATTTACCTACATCTGCATTTGATTCACTTTTCATTCTTGATTTCCTGTCATATCTTTAAATCCTCATAAAAGGTACCCCTGTGCTATTTGACTTTTACAGAACAAAATGAACTGCTGCATTTTAATTTGCTGGAAAATAATTATTCCTCAGGGTCTATTTTATTTTGTCATGTAAACTTGTAGCCAGTCAACTTAATTCAGTTGAATGACATTTCCTTATCATCTGTCTGGTAGCACTGTCAGGGAACGTTGAGGTTTCGGTGCTCAAAGACTATGCTTAACATTACCTTTAAGTTTGTTTTGTGTAGATTACATTTCACTGTTCTAAGAATTAAACTTTGTATAAGAATTTAGCTTTAGAAAATGTCGTCAATGTTAACTTATTTTTAAAAAACGATTAATTAGAATGCACTAAATGTAATGCAATACAGGTGAACATGTTACAGTCCCTGACCAAACAATAGCTGAACTGTAGCAAGTTAAAATACCAAAGATTTCAAAGATGACCACATGCCAACATTTCCTGATTTAACGGAGGCACGTTTGGTTGCATTTCAGTAACCTGCTAACCGGAGGAAGGCAAATATCATCAATCTAAAATCAGATGAGGGTGACAATTGCAAGGCAAAACAGGCTGCAATGTTTTTCGTAGATGGGGTTCCTGGGACTAGAGAGAGGCTGTTAAATTTTATTTTTTATCAGAGCTCATATTAACCTATGTGCTCTTGTGTTTGACTTGCTTCATGATGAATATCAATCTGGCTATGGGTATTCCACCTCATTGTGTTTGTCATGCTTCTTCTCCTTGTCTTCCATTCTTCAATATTCCATCAGTGAAATACCATTCCTTTAAATTAGAATCTTCATCACTACCATGTTATGTATCCTGTGCAGCTTCAGCAGAGGTAGACGTAGGCCATTCCCTGATTGCTGACATACCACTTGGAACACACCCATCAAAAAAATGCGCGATCGTTAGCTATCCAGGGGAAAAACCTGATCATCAGGAGACAAAATTGAACTCCAGGGGGTTCACCACCACTGACTACCACAAGCCTATCTTCACTTGTTAATATATGGCTTGGGATTCCAATAGTTCAATGAGGAATAAGATTGGTCTTATTGTTAATCTTGTACATGGGACCCAGGCCATTTATTCAGCATGCAAACTGGCTACAGAAAAAGGATGTATCAAAGCAATCTTGTAGGATAATGGTGGCTTTGATCAGATCATTTCTTGCTGTAAATCATGCAAACTCATGAATGGTCCTTAAAGGCTATCATTTTTAATTCTGAAAGGTGTCCAGTCTATCTCACATTACCTTGAAGAATAAAGTAACTCAAACGAATGAGCAATGTCCAGCAGTAACAAGATGAGGGTGTAAGGAGGATGCTGCAATCAAGCCAAAAATATATTCTGCCTGTCATACAGATGAATAATGTTGTACATGGCGTGATGTTGGATATGTAGGCAGTTCTTCCCAAAGACTGGTAGACTGCATTGAAATTGTATAACTATTGAGTTGTTTGCAATAAGCAATGTAAGGGTGGTATCTAATGAACTCATGCTTGCAAAACTCTAAACATTGTCCAACATTTAGATAGAGAGGAATTTCTTAAGTGCATACAAGAGTTTTCTGGTTCAGTATGTGGATGTACCGACTAGAGAAGGTGCAAAACTTGACCTACTCTCGGGAAATAAGGCAGGGCAGGTGACTGAGGTGTCAGTGGGGGAGCACTTTGGGACCAGCAACCATAATTCTATTTGTTTTAAAATAGTGATGGAAAAGGGTAGTTGAAGTTGAAGTTCTAAATTGGAGAAAGGCCAATTTTGATGGTATTAGGCAAGAACTTTCAAAAGCTGATTGGAGGCAGATGTTCACAGGTAAAGGGACAGCTGGAAAATGGGAAGCCTTCAGAAATGAGAAAACAAGAATCCAGAGAAAGTATATTCCTGTCGGGGTGAAAGGGAAGGCTGGTAGGTATAGGGAATGCTGGATGACTAAAGAAATTGAGGGTTTGGTTAAGAAAAAGAAGGAAGCATATGTCAGGTATAGACAGGATAGATCGAGTGAATCCTTAGAAGAGTATAAAGGAAGTGGGAGTATACTTAAGAGGGAAATCAGGAGGACAAAAAGGGGGCATGAGATAGCTTTGGAAAATAGAATTAAGAAGAATCCAAAGGGTTTTTACAAACATATTAAGGACAAAAGGGTAACAAGGGGGAGAATAGGTCCCCTCAAAGATCAGCAAGGCAGCCTTTGTGTGGAGCCACAGAAAATGGGTGAGATACTAAATGAATATTTTGCATCAGTATTTACTGTGGAAAAGGATATGGAAGATATAGGGAAATAGATGGTGACATCTTGCAAAATGTCCAGATTACAGAAGAGGAAGTGCTGGATATCTTGAAACGGTTAAAGGTGGATAAATCCCCATGACCTGGTCAGGTGTGCCCAAGAACTCTGTGGGAAGCCGGAGAAGTGATTGCTGGGCCTCTTGCTGAGACATTTGTATCATCGATAGTCGTAGGTGAGGTGCTGGAAGACTGGAGGTTGGCAAACATGGTGCCACTGTTTAAGAAGGGTGGTAAAGACAAGCCAGGGAATTATAGACTGGTGAGCCTGACCTCAGTGGTGGGCAAGTTGTTGGAGAGAATCCTGAGGGACAAGGTGTACATGTATTTGGAAAGGCAAGGACTGATTCGGGATAGTCAACATGGCTTTGTGCTTGGGAAATCATGTCTCACAAACTTGATTGAATGTTTTGAAGAAATAACAACGAAGATTGATGAGGGCAGAGCTGTAGATGTGATCTATATGAACTTCAGTAAGGTGTTCGACAAGGTTCCCCATGGGAGATGATTAGCAAGGTTAGGTCTTATGGAATATAGGGAGAACTAGTCATTTGGATACAGAACTGGCTCAAAGGTAGAAGACAGAGGGTGGTGGTAAAGGGTTGTTTTTCAGACTGGAGGCCTGTGATCAGTAAAGTGCCACAAGCATCGGTGCTGGGCCCTCTACTTTTTGTTATTTACATAAATGATTTGGATGCGAGCATAAGAGGTACAGTTAGTAAGTTTGCAGATGACACCAAAATTGGAGGTGTAGTGGACAGCGAAGAGGGTTACCTCAGATTACAACAGGTTCTGGACCAGATGGGCCAATGGGCTGAGAAGTGGCAGATGCAGCTTACTTCTCATAAAAGCGAGATGTTACATTTTTGTTGGGTAAATCGGGCAGGACTTATGCACTTTTTGTTGAGATCCTGGGGAGTGCTGCAGAACAAAGAGACTGAAGTGCAGGTTCATATTTCCTTGAAAGTGGAGTCGCAGGTAGATAGGATAGTGAAGAAGGCGTTTGGTATGCTTTGTTTTGTTGGTCAGCGTATTGAGTACAGGAGTTGGGAGGTCATGTTGCAGCTGTACAGGACATTGGTTAGGCCACTGTTGGAATATTGTGTGCAATTCTGGTCTCCTTCCTATCAGAAAGATGTTGTGAAACTTGAAAGGATTCAGAAAAGATTTACAAGTATGTTGCCAGGGTTGGAGGATTTGAGCTATAGGGAGAGGTTGAACAGGCTGGGGCTGTTTTCCCTGGAGAGTTGGAGGCTGAGGGGTGACCTTATAGAGGTTTACAAAATTATGAGGGGCATGGATAGGATAAATAGGCAAATTCTTTTCCCTGGGGTTAGGGAGTCCAGAACTAGAGGGCATAAGTTTAGGGTGAGAGGGGAAAGATATAAAAGAGACCTTAGCAGCAACTTTTTCATGCAGAGGATGGTACGTGTATAGAATGAGCTGCCAAAGGAAGTGGAGGACGCTGGTACAATTGCAACATTTAAAAGGCATTTGGATGGGTGTATGAATAGGAAGGGTTTGGAGGAATATGGGCCAGATGCTGGCAGGCGGGACTAGATTGGGTTGGGATATCTGGTTGGCATGGACAGGTTGGATCGAAGGGTCTGTTTCCATGCTGTACATCGCTATGACTCTATTAGATGTGATTCCATGACTGGACATCATTTGCTAACAATTCTAATTGTGCTATGTGTTATGCTGACAACCAATGTAAGATTATCATTGGGGATCACAATGTGGCATACATGGAAGCAATATACATATGGTAATCCATAGACACTTAAACATTACAAACAGAAAGAACATGTACATACATTGTGCCTGTCTCAACTCAATGAAATAACAGACAGCCATGCTCTTGTTAATTTCTCAGAGAAATGCCTTGACCACTTAGAGTCAGTGGGCCTGATTTAAAATCATGCAAAATTTGGCAGTTAAATGCCTGTTACCATCTAACTGGTGCGTTCTCCACTGTAATACCTCTGCTGACTAGAGTCCACTTGCCAATCAATTAGCAATCTCTTCTCCTCGGGCATAAAAAGATTGATTTCCCTTTACATTCATGTTTCTTGAAAACTGTTCTGATGAGTATTAGATAAAAAGCCTCAGCAAAATAAAAACAGAAAGAACTGTGGCTGCTGTAAATCACAAACAAAAACAACAAAAAAAAACTTCAGCAGGTCTGGCAACATTTGTGAAGCAAAATCAAAGTTAATGTTTGAGTCTGGCGATCCTTCCTCAGAACACCAAACCCAAAATGTTAACTCTGACCTTTCTTCCTAGATGCTGCCAGACCTGCTGAGCTTTTCCAGCAACTTCTGTTTTTGTTTCTCAACAAAATGAATCTTTGTTCAGTATTATTCAAGTTCTGTACTACCAAACGAGTAAATGATTGTGTTTGGGGTAATGGTGGGGAAGGGTGGTGACTGCTGAGAGGATTACTTTACAGAGGAGCATTCATTTCCATGGCCCCTTTCACTCTCATCCCTCCCTTGAGACAGCACCACACAACCCCTAACCCCTTAGCTTAAGCCAAAACACGTAACTGTTCTGTTGCAGAACACGTTAGTGAAGGTCAGTGTTGCTCATAGTGTTTTAAGGTAGTGGATAAAGTATTTTCAACATCAACCCCTAGTATGGCTTGATTCTTGGACGCATTTGTGTAAAGTACTGGAGCCTTGCAGCAGTCACTTTCTCTATAATAGGCAGCCTTGTGATCACCAGTGACAGCAACCCACTATTGCTAGAGGTGAACATGTTTATCCTCTTTGCTCTTACGCAGAGGGTGCAGGGCATGTCAATCAAATTTCATTGTGTTGAATTTGTTTGCAATGTAGAGGGCATTAACTGGACATTCACATGAGCACGTACCTCCACCCTCCCTGTAAATAGAAACAAACTACCTCTGTGGTTGTTTGATTAGTAGGCATAATTGCAATGTGCAACACTGTAAATGACTGCTTATGAAAATGTGTTATAAAAACTGGCACCAGTTCTACACATTACTAACTAGCTTTTTGGAACAGAAAGTGGATTTCACAACATTCCGGCAGTATCTTTATTGTTCTCCTTCCCAATGAAGGTCTACATCAATATTCCACTAAGCAGAATGTGGACTTGCTACCATTGTCCCTGCCATCAATGATGATTCAGACTGACTTAAATAGCATAAATCACCAGTGAAAACCCACACAATTTTCTAATTAGACTGACCAGAATCATAGAGTCATACAGCATGGAAACAGACCCTTTCATCCAACCATAATCTCAAACTAAGCTAGTCCCACCTGCCTGTGTTTAGTCCATATCCTTCCAAATACATCTTATTCATGTACTCATCTAAAAGGTTTTTTAAACATTGTAACTGTGCCATATCCACCACTTTCTCTGGAATTTCATTCCATACATAAACAACTGTCTATGTAACAAAATTGCCCTCGTGTCTTTTTCATGTCTTTCTTCTCTCATCTTAAAAATTTGCCCCTAGTCTTGAAATTTCCCCACTCCAGGGAAAAGATACCTACTATTCACCTTATCTTTTAGGGCAGCACGGTGGCTCAGTGGTTTGCACTGCTGCCTTACAGTGCCAGGGACCTGGGTCTGACTCTAGCCTCGGGTGACTGTCTATTGGAGTTTGCACATTCTCCCCATGTCTGTGTGGGTTCCCTCCGGGTGCTCCGGTTTCCATCCACAGTCCAAAGATGTGCAGGTTAGATGAATTGGCCAAGCTAAATTGCCCATAGTTATCAGGGGTGTCTAGGTTAGGGGCAAATGTAGAGTAATGGGGAATGGGTTTTGGTGGGATGCTCTTTAGAGCGTCGTTGTGGACTTGTAGGGCTGAAGGGCCTGTTTCCACGCTGTAGGGATTCTATGAAATTTCAAGGAAGTTTCCTGTGTGATTATATAAACCTCTTTAAGATCATCTCTCAACCTCCTATGTTCCAGTGAAAAAGTACCAGCCTATCCAGCCTTTCCTTATAACGCAAATCCTCCATTCCTGATAAGTTCTGATAAATCTCTCTAAACCCTCTCCATCTTAATAATACCTTTAAAATCTGATTGAAGATTTGTAGCTTGGGTATCCGTTGTTGTGGTTCTGCTCGCCGAGCTGGAAGTTTTTGCTGCAAACGTTTCGTTCCCTGGCTAGGGAACATCATCAGTGCTGTTGGAGCCTCGTGTGAAGCGCTGCTTTGATGTTTCTTCCGGTATTTATATTGGTTTGTTCTTGCCGCTTCCAGGTGTCAGTTTCAGCTGCAGTGATTTGTATGTGGGGTCCAGGTCGATGTGTCTGTTGATGGATGTTCTTGCCGTTTCCGGGTGTCAGTTTCAGCTGTAGTGGTTTGTATATGGTGTCCAGGTCAATGTGTCTGTTGATGGAGTTTGGGGATGAATGCCATGCTTCTAGGAATTCTCTGGCTGTTCTCTGTCTGGCTTGTCCTATGATAGTGGTGTTTTCCCAGTCAAATTCATGTTGCTGGTTGTCTGAGTGTATGGCTACTAGAGATAGCTGGTCGTGTCGTTTTGTGGCTAGCTGATGTTCATGGATGCGGATTGTTAGCTGTCTTCCTGTTTGTCCTATATAGTGTTTTGTGCAGTCCTTGCATGGTATTTTGTAAACTACGTTAGTTTGGCTCATGCTGGGTATTGGGTCCTTTGTTCTAGTGAGTTGTTGTCTGAGCATGGATGTTGGCTTGTGTGCTGTTATGAGTCCTAAGGGTCGCAGTAGTCTGGCTGTCAGTTCTGAGACGCTCCTGACGTATGGTAGAGTGGCCAGTCCTTTTGGTTGTGGCATGTCCTCGTTCCTCAGTCTATCTCTTAGGCATCTGGTGATAAAGTTGCGTGGGTATCCGTTTTTGGCGAATACCTTGTATAGATGTTCCTCTTCCTCTTTTCGCAGTTCTGGTGTACTGCAGTGTGTTGTAGCTCTTTTGAATAGTGTCCTGATGCAGCTTCATTTGTGTGTGTTGGGGTGGTTACTTTCATAGTTTAAGACTTGGTCTGTGTGTGTTGGTTTCCTGTGTACCCTTGTGGTGAATTCTCCGTTGGGTGTTCTCTCTACTAACACGTCTAGGAATGGGAGTTGGCTATCCTTTTCCTCTTCTCGTGTGAATCGGATTCCTGTGAGTGTGGCGTTGATGATTCGGTGTGTTTTTTCTATATCTGTGTTTTGGAAACCAACACACACAGACCAAGTCTTAAACTATGAAAGTAACCACCCCAACACACACAAACGAAGCTGCATCAGGACACTATTCAAAAGAGCTACAACACACTGCAGTACACCAGAACTGCGAAAAGAGGAAGAGGAACATCTATACAAGGTATTCGCCAAAAACGGATACCCACGCAACTTTATCACCAGATGCCTAAGAGATAGACTGAGGAACGAGGACATGCCACAACCAAAAGGACTGGCCACTCTACCATACGTCAGGAGCGTCTCAGAACTGACAGCCAGACTACTGCGACCCTTAGGACTCATAACAGCACACAAGCCAACATCCATGCTCAGACAACAACTCACTAGAACAAAGGACCCAATACCCAGCATGAGCCAAACTAACGTAGTTTACAAAATACCATGCAAGGACTGCACAAAACACTATATAGGACAAACAGGAAGACAGCTAACAATCCGCATCCATGAACATCAGCTAGCCACAAAACGACACGACCAGCTATCTCTAGTAGCCATACACTCAGACAACCAGCAACATGAATTTGACTGGGAAAACACCACTATCATAGGACAAGCCAGACAGAGAACAGCCAGAGAATTCCTAGAAGCATGGCATTCATCCCCAAACTCCATCAACAGACACATTGACCTGGACACCATATACAAACCACTACAGCTGAAACTGACACCCGGAAACGGCAAGAACATCCATCAACAGACACATCGACCTGGACTCCACATACAAATCACTGCAGCTGAAACTGACACCCGGAAGCGGCAAGAACAAACCAATATAAATACCGGAAGAAACATCAAAGCAGCGCTTCACACGAGGCTCCAACAGCACTGATGATGTTCCCTAGCCAGGGAACGAAACGTTTGCAGCAAAAACTTCCAGCTCGGCGAGCAGAACCATAATAATAATACCTTTCCTGTAAGAATGAGACCAGAACTCGTGTATGGCTGAACATCCGGTGACAGTGCATCCTCTGCAAGAATAAGGTCCCCTGAGTAATTGTCAACATTTATACTTACAAACCTACTCTGAGCCTGAAGGTCCCAAATCAGAAATAGAATTGATCTGAATTATTCCTGGCTGTGTAGGCATTTTGAACCATCATGAAGTTTCACATAACTCAGCGATACTCCTGGTACAAAGTTTATCAAAGTTTGACCAGCAGACCTCTCTACCCCTCATGAAGAAGATTACAGACTAAACTCCATTGCCTCCTCTTCTGGTTCGATGAGTTGGATCTCCAGTCCTCTCCTTTCATTTCATGTTTTGCATTCGTTTTCATGAAATAAAAGAACAGACTAATAAGTGTGACCATAACTAATAAGTTGACCCAATGATTGCAGTATGAATGGACAAGGAGATGGATAACTGGGAAGATAGGAGAACAGATTGATGCTGAAACTTGTGATATGAAGTGATGGAGTAAACTTAGCAGTGAGATTTACAGGATATAGGTGAATCTTATCTTTCCTGGCTTGGCTGCACGATTAGACATCTTCCTGCACGCATCAAACTGAAGGGGACAATGTTCCTGCTGCGTCCACACCTTCTTAGGCATCACCTGAAGTTCCTTTGTCTCATTGTTGGTGCAAATTATAAACCCGATACTTCTGATTATACACGGCAAGAATTCAAGAGAATTTGTTCTTACTCTTTCGTGAGTTGTGCTAACTTATATCCAGCTCTACCAGATTGAATTTTTGTATTGGTCTTTAAAATGGTCAGCTTGCCATTTAATCACACCCCTGCTGTGCAGCAAGAAGGAAAAACATAAATTAACTTAGTGAATCTCAAATCAGGGAATCCAGCTTGCCATATTTTCTTAAGAATTCGACATTCACAAATCTCCCACCCTCCAGCTCAGGGCTCATGGGTTTCTAAACCTTAGATTCAAAATCTAATCCTTAGATTTTGAATATCTCAGAATCTTTCGTTGACCTTCATAGGGATCTGTTACAATTTGCAAGAAAATTTGTGGGTGGCACGGTGGCACAGTGGTTAGCACTGCTGCCTCACAGCGCCTGAGACCCGAGTTCAATTCCCGACTCGCCGTTCTCCCCGTGTCTGTGTAGGTTTCCTCTGGGTGCTCTGGTTTCCTCCCACAGTCCAAAGATGTGCGGGGCAGGTGAATTGGCCATGCTAAATTGCCCGTAGTGTTAGGTAAGGGGTAAATGTATGGGTGGGTTGCGGGTCGGTGTGGACTTGTTGGGCCGAAGGGCCTGTTTCCACACTGTAAATCTCATCTAAAAAAGAAAGGCAATGAATAATTAACATAGATCAAATTTACGGTGTGACTTTAAAAGAACCACTTCCTCCTGAACACTTTTATATAAATTGTCTCCAACATTTATCATTTAGAAGTCAGCAAATTTTGCAAAACATTAATCATTGTATCAGAATTTACACAAAGGGGTCAACCCATCCTTTCATTCTAATCTCAAAAAAACACAATACAGCATGCAGTCTGCAAATGACATTAAATTAACATTTATTTCATTGCCACAAAATTCCTCATATACAGTGACTACTGCAGTCATTAGGCAAATGCTACATTCGCTTAGAACATAACAAGATTAAAAAATGGCATCGAGAAGAATATAGTTCTAGTCGTAGACAAAGGAAACATTTTGGTCAGAATGCCAAAAGATCTCCATGCTGCATCATATAGTAGAATTTTAAACATTTACATGACCCCTAGGGTCAAACAGAGGGCCCTCAGTTAAGGTTTTAAGACCATAAGATATAGGATCAGAAATTAGGCCATTCAACCCATCAAGCCTGCTCCACCACTCAATCATGACTTTTAGGTTCTCAGCCCCATTTTCCCACTTTCTACCTGCAACCTTTGAAACCTTTCGCAATCAAGAACATATCTATCTCTGTTATTAAATATACTCAATGACCTGGACTCCACAACCTTCTGTGGCAATGAATTTCACAAATTCACCACTCTCTGCCAAAAGACGTCCCTCCGTATCTGCGTTCTAAAAGATCTTCCCTTTTCACAAATGCACTGGAAATCAAACATCAGAATCACATTATTAATGCTTCGAAGAGTCTTCTTAAAACATAGTCAACATTAATATAATACAGAGTCAACAACATGCAAGGTAACAAGTGCACCCTCCAAAACTAAACGTCTAATAAATAATGATTTGTAGGTGCAGGTATTGGACTCAAGTGTATAAAATTAAAAATCACACAACTGCAGGTTATAGTCCAACAAGTTTAGTTGGAAGTGCTAGCTTTTGGAGCACTGCTCCTTCATCAGGTGGTTGTGGAGAATAAGATTGTAGGATTCAAAATTTATAGCAAACATTTACAGTGTGATGTAACTGAAATTATATGTTGAAAAAAGACCTGGATTGTTTGTTAAGTCTCATCTTTTAGAATGTGCATATTGGTTTCAGTTCTTTCATATGTAAATTCCAGAACTCTCTTGTAAAGTTACATTCTCAAGTGAACTTTAACAATAGGTGCCATGTTGGCCCATATAATGCATTGAAGGTGTGAGATACCCTGTGTGAGGCTGTCTGTGCCTGAATATTCAGACTGATTGTAATCTATAAAAAAGAATCGTACATGGATTCATGCAGTTTTTAAGCAAAATAAACTGTAATTCTACATATGAAAGAACTGAAACCAATATGACCATTCTAAAAGATGAGAGACTTAACAAACAATCCAGGTCTTTTTCAATATATAACTTCAGTTACATCACACTGTAGACTTTTGCTATAAAATCTGTGTCCTACAATCTTGTACTCCACAACCTCCTGAGGAAGGAGTAGTGCTCTGAAAGCTAGTGCTTCTAAATAAACCTGTTGAACTAAACCTGGTGTTGTGCGATTTTTAACTTCCTAATAAGTAGAGCATTCAGGAATAGAACTTTGACCTTCCATGTTCATGTTCATGATGTAGCCCTACAAATTTCTGATGACTTACCAGAAAATCAATTGTGGATATTTTGCATTCATCATCAGCTGCATGCAAACTCATTTTCTAATACTCAATATCAATGTTACACCCCAGCAAAATATATGGGGTACTTGAATCATATTTCTCCAAATTCTGCAAGAACAACAGATGACATTTTATGTGGTGCCATTAAAATGGATGTGTGAACACACAGAGATATTAGAAACACTTTGAGGTCCACCTTTAATCCCTCCATCTCTAAGCTTTTGATGACCATCTTTTTAATATCTCTGTGTTTAGAAAGCTTAGAAATGGACAGATTCAAGATGGAATTTAAACAGTAAGTCAGAAGGGATGGGCCAAAGAGCTTGGTGGGAAATTTCAGAGGTTGTGTAAAAGTGACTGCTGGTGAAGTTAGTCATTGAATCATTATGGTAACAGAGTAGACAATTTGGCCCTCTGAGTCTATACTGGCTCTTTGCAGCACAATCTGATAAATTCCATTCTGCCTCACTAGCCATTAAGTTATAAGTATCTCTTGCTCAAAATCTCAATCATGTGCCTCCTAGTCATTGTTCCATCAGCTAATGAATATAGTTTTTCTTTGTCTCCCATCTTTAAAACATCATAATTTTATCAAATGTCTCAATGGTATTCTTCACTTGAAGGAGAGCAACCCCAGCTCCTCCAACCTGACGATGGAGCCCTTCTGTTAAAGCACCTCTGTATTCTCTCAAAGGCCCTCACAAGGTATGATTCTTCCATTAGTGGAGTGACGAGAATAGGACACTAAAACCTAACAGTAGCCTAACCAGAGCTTCATATGGGGTTAGCATGACTTCTCCAGTTTTAGTATTTGATGCACAAAGGGGAAGCCCTAAATGAGTATTTTGCTTCAGTTTTCTCTAAGGAAAGGGACCTTGTTGTGAATGAGAATTTTGAGGAGCTGAGATACAGGCTTGACCAGATCAAGATTGATGTAGTTGATGTGCTGGAAATTTTGCAAAACATTAAGATTGATAAGTCCCCAGGGTCAGACCAGATTTATCCTAGGCTGCTCCGGAAAGTGAGAAAGGAGGTTGTTAAGCTGATGGCGAAGATCTTTGCCTCCTCTCTCTCCACGGGAGTCATACCGGAGGATTGGAGGGAGGTGAATGTTGTTCCTTTTTTCAAGAAGGGTAACAGGGAAATCCCTGGCAATTACAGACCAGTCAGTCTTACGTCTGTGCTCAGCAAAGTTTTGGAAAGAATTCTGAGGGATAGGATCAATGACTATTTGGCCAAGCATAGCATGATTAAAGGCAGTCAGCATGGCTTTGTGAGAGGCAGGTCATGCCTCACAAATCTTTGAGGAGGTGACAAGACGGGTCAACAGAGGTCGAGCAGTAGATGTGGTGTATATAGACTTCAGCAAGGCATTCGATAAGGTTCCCTATGATAGGCTCATTCATAAAGTCAGGAAGTATGGGATACAGGGAGATTTGGCTATCTGCATTCAGAATTGGTTGGCTGACAGAAGGCAGAGAGTATTTGTCGATGGAAAGTATTCTGCCTGGAGGTCAGTGTTGAATGGGGTTGTGCAGGGCTCTGTTCTTGGGCCTCTCATCTTTGTAGTTTTTATAAATGACTTGGACAAGAAGGTTGAAGGATGGGTTAGTAAACTTGCAGATGACACAAAGGTTGAAGGCGTTGTCGATAGTATCGAAGGCTACTGCAGGCTGCAGCATGACATTGACAGGATGCAGAGCTGGGCTGAGAAATGGCAGATGGAGTTCAACCTGGAAAAATGCGAAGTGATGCATTTTGGAAGGTCAAACCCGAATGCTGAATATAGGATTAAAGACAGGATTCTTGATATTGTGGAGGAACAGAGGGATCTGGGTGTGCAAGTACTTAGATCCCTCAAAGTTGCCACCCAAATGGATAGGGTTGTTAAGAAAGGATATGGTGTTTTGGCTTTCATTAACAGGGGGATCGAATTTAAGAGCTGCGAGATTTTGCTGCAGCTCTACAAGTCCCTAGTGAGACCACACTTGGAATATTGTGTCCAGTTCTGGTTCCCTACTATAGGAAAGGTACAGAGGCTTTGGAAAGGGTGTAAAGAAGGTTTACGAGGATGCTGCCTGGACTGGAGGGCTTGCCTTATGAAGAAAGGTTGAAAAAGCTTGGACTTTTCTCCCTCGAGCTATACACGATAATGAGTGGAATAGATAGAGTCAATAGCCAGAGACTTTTCCCCAGGGCAGGATTGACAGGTACGAGGGGTCATAGTTTGAAGATATTAGGAGAAAGGTATAGAGGAGATGTCAGAAGTTGGTTCTTTACGCTGACAGTTGTGAATGCATGGAATGTGTTGCCAACTGTGGTGGTGGAAGCAGAGTCATTAGGGACATTTAAGTGACTGCTGGACATGCACATGGACAGCAGTGAGTTGAGGGGTGCATAAGTTAAGTTATTATTTTTACATTAGGATTTAACCACAGCACAACCACAGTAGCCTAACCAGAGCTTCATATGGGGTCAGCATGGCTACTGTGGGCCAAAGGGCCTGTTCTGTTCTGTACTTTTCTACGTTCTATGCCTCATTAATGAAAACCAAATACCTATATGCTTTCATTAATAAGTCCTGCCACTTTCAGAAATCTATACACACGCATCCCAGATCCTTCTATTACCTTACATGCTTCAGAAATATGCCAGGCTTTTCCATTTTGAAATTAAAGTAGGCAGGGAGCATTTTCAATGAGATTGTGTTACCGTGAGCAGTGGCAAGTATTCTTGTGTGATCTTTCACTTTTAGGTTCATTTTGTATGAAGAGGATTTTGTTGGCCATCAAAATATTGAATGGTGTGTGGCTGGTAGCAGAACATCTTGCCCCTCCTGGTCTTAATGACCTGCTGGATGGTCCTTCACCTGCAACAATCAATCTCTCACTAACTCTCTGTCCTGTCAAGATGTCTGCAAAGCAAAAGAAAATCACTCCCTACTTCACTGAATCCTGGATGGACACTCTGCTGCTGACCATTTGATTCAGGAAGGAGCTTTTCTTGCCCAATGGTGGGTGAAAGGAGCCCTCCAATCATACCTAGATATCCCAGCCCCAGATCGGGTCTATGATGAGTGCCATAGGTCCTCAGAAGGAACCTGGACACTGTGTAGTAAACAGATGTACAACCCCCTTCACTTCATTAAAGATCTTCTCACCTCACATTCATAGGGCTATCACCCAGTCTAACTCTGCCACCATGCAGTCAGGTCACACAGGCTTGTCCACTTAACCACCACATACATGATGTGCTTTGAAGGGCTCACACCCAATTTATAATTATTAACGCTTTCCGAGCATTGCATTTCATATTCACTTACCATATGGTGAGGGCTCAATATCTGGCAGGGTTCATCGAGTGCTCGTTCACCCCTTTCCCACTTTCAGTCCTCAAGGAATATTGCAGTCTGTTCTTCTCAGATATACAGCCACTCTCAGACATTCCTCGAGATAAGGTTTTATAATTCTTCACAATCTAAGTCTTTGACACTCAGAGCAAAGCTGGAGACCAGGAACGTTCTCAACCCCATGCAGAAAAATGCTTCAGGATCTGGTCATAAGTGGCATTGTTATCTTAGAGACAGGCAGGAGGGGCTCACATGGAGGGGTCCATCGATATTCACTCTATTATGGTCCCTCTGACATGTGAGCACTTAGTAGCTTTATTGGAAAAGATGGCTGGCTTGGAAACCCGGAGCAGCCAGTATTTGTTGGAGTTGTGTTCAGCTTTGCACTTTATCACGTTAGCCAAGTGCTCAGTATCAATGACCGTCTGCCAGTGACCCCATTTCCTGCAGCAGGTCAGACTGAGGAGGCTGCATCTACAAATATGCACAAAACTCCCATAAACCTGGTGTCATTTTTGCTCTAAGACCACATAAGACACTTTTAAAATCATCACAGACTGGGGTATACCAGACAGCAGATCTCTAAATCTCAGCTGTAGGTGTCGGATCTGTGCTGGATGTAATAAAGGGCTATGAAAGAAGATGAAGAATCAACGTTTTGGAGATAAGCCTTGCACCACAATAGAATGAAGATGGATGGACTTCTCCATGTTCTTTGAAGGGTCAGTGTGGACTTGATGGGCCAAATGCCCTACTTCCACATAGTAGGGAGTCTTTAATTCTATGATTTAAGTCCTTCCCACTCTGTCACTTGGAAGCATGTTGGTCATAGTGACTGCCTTCCTAACAAGCTGAAGCAGATGTAAGGGGACCAGGACTGATGGCAAGCCCAGCAGTAGCAGCAGCAGCAGCTCCCCACAGAGTAATGAGCTAATGAAAAGGTTGTAGGCACAGGGCTCCTCAGGATGCACAAGGGCCACAGGAGACTCCGACCTTTCCGACTCTGACTCCATTTCCTGAGGATGAATCAGGCTCAGTGCCAATGTAGCGTCTATATGTCTTGGCATATGGTGACAGAATGCTCCTGAAGCTGGAGCAGGAGCTGAGGGCTGCAGGTGTGGGAGGCCATTCTTGCCCAGTAGATGTGAGAATCACTGCTGCTCTGACCTCTGTGTGACTGGCTCCTTCCAAGAAGAGTGCCTTCGACTGTACACGTGCATTGAGTGGGCTATGCCACAACACTGCAGAGGACATCAATGGGAAAGGGATTCATTCAATTAATACTCATACAGTCATAGAGATGTACAGTATGGGAACAGACCCTTCGGTCCAACCCGTCCATGCCGACCAGATATCCCAACCCAATCTAGTCCCACTTGCCAGCACCCGGCCCATATCCCTCCAAACCCTTCCTATTCATATACCCATCCAAATGCCTCTTAAATGTTGCAATTGTATCAGCGTCCACCAAATCCTCTGGCAGCTCATTCTATACATGTACCACCCTCTGTGTGAAAAGGTTGCGCCTTAGGTGTCTTTTATATCTTTTCCCTCTCATCCTAAACCTATGCCCTCTAGTTCTGGACTCCCCGAGCCCAGGGAAAAGACTTTGCCTACTTATCCTATCCATGGCCCTCATAATTTTGTAAATCTCTAAAAGGTCACCCCTCAGCCTCCGACGCTCCAGGGAAAACTGCCACAGTCTGTTCAGCCTCTCCCTATAGCTCAAATCCTCCAACCCTGACAACATCCTTGGAAATTTTTTCTGAACCCTTTCAAGTTTCACAACATCTTTCCGATAGGAAGGAGACCAGAACTGCATGCAATATTCCAACAGTGGCCTAACCAATGTCCTGTACAGCTGCAACATGACCTCCCAATTCTTGTACTCAATACTCTGACCAATAAAGGAAAGCATACCAAACGCCTTCTTCACTATCCTATCTACCTGTGACTTCACTTTCATGGAGCTATGACCCTGCACTCCAAGGTGTCTTTGTTCAGCAACACTCCCGAGGACATTATCATTAAGTGTATAAGTCCTGCTAAGATTTTGCTTTCCCAAAATGCAGCACCTCGCATTTATCTGAATTAAACTCCATCTGCCACTTCTCAGCCCATTGGCCCATCTGGTCCAGATCCTGTTGTAATCTGAGGTAACCCTCTTCGCTGTCCACTACAAACCTCCAATTCTGGTGTCATCTGCAAACTTACTAACTGTACCTCTTATGCTTGCATTCAAATCATTTATGGAAATAACAAAAAGTAGAGGACCCAGCACCGATCCTTGTGGCACTCCACTGGTCACAGGCCTCCAGTCTGAAAAACAACCCTCCACCCCCACCCTCTTTCTTCTACCTTTGAGCCAGTTCTGTATCCGAATAACTAGTTCTCCCTGTATTCCGTGAGATCTAAGCTTGCTTATCAGTCTCCCATGGGGAACCTTATCGAACGCCTTACTGAAGTCCATGCAGATCATATCTACTGCTCTGCCCTCATCAATCTTCTTTGTTACTTCTTCAAAAAACTCAGTCAAGTTTGTGAGACATGATTTCCCACGCACAAAGCTATGTTGACTATCCCGAATTAGTCCTTTCCATTCCAAATAAATGTACATCCTGTCCCTCAGGAGTCCCTCCAATAACTTGCCCACCACTGACATCATGCTCACTGGTCTATAGTTCCCTGGCTTGTCTCTACTGCCCTTCTTAAACAGTGGCACCACGTTAGCCAACCTCCAGTTTTCTGGCACCTCACCTGTGACTATCGATGATACAAATATCTCAGCAAGAGACCCAGCAATCACCTCTCTAGCTTCCCACAGAGTTCTCGGGTACACCTGACCAGATCCTGGGGATTTATCCATCTTTACCCGTTTCAAGATATCCTGCACTTGCTCCTCTGTAATCTGGACATTTTGCAAGATATCACCATCTATTTCCCTACAGTCTATATCTTCCATATCCTTTTCCACAGTAAATACTGATGCAAAACATTCATTTAGTATCTCCCCCATTTTCTGTGTCTCCACACAAAGGCCACCTGGCTGATCTTTGAGGTGCCCTATTCTCTCCCTAGTTACCCTCTTGTCCTTAATATGTTTGTAAAAACTCTTTGGATTCTCCTTAATTCTATTTGCCAAAGCTATCTCATGTCCCCTTTTTGCCCTCCTGATTTCCCTCTTAAGTATCCTTCTACTTTCTTTCTACTCTTCTAAGGATTCAATTGATCTATCCTGTCTATACCTTATAAATGCTTCCTTCTTTTTCTTAACCAAACCCTCAAGTTCTTTAATTATCCAACATTCCCTATACCTACTAGCGTTTTCTTTCACCCTGACAGGAATATACTTTCTATGGATTTTTGTTATCTCATTTCTGAAGGCTTCCCATTTTCCAGCCATCCCTTTACCTGCGAATATGTACCCCCAATCAGCTTTCAAAAGTTCTTGCCTAATACCATCAAAGTTGGCCTTTACTCCAATTTAGAACTCCAACTTTTAGATCTGGTCTATCCTTTTCCAGCATTATTTTAAATTGAATAGAATTATGGTCGCTGGTCCCAAAGTGCTCCCCCACTGACACCTCATTCACCTGCCCTGCCTTATTTCCCAAGGGTAGGTCAAGTTTTGCACCTTTTCTCGTAGGTACATCCACATACTGAATCAGAAAATTGTCTTGTACACATTTAACAAATTCCTCTCCATCTAAACCCTTAACACTATGGCAGTCCCTGTCTATGTTTACCTTAACCACCCTATTATTCTTACAGATAGCTGAGATCTCCTTACAAGTTTGTTTCTCAATTTCCCTCTGACTATTAGGGGGTCTATAATACAATCCCAATAAGGTGATCATCCCTTTCTTATTTCTCAGTTTCACCCAAATAACTTCCCTGGATGTATTTCCAGGAATATCCTCCCTCAGCACAGCTGTAATGCTATCCCTTGTCAAAAATGCCACTCCCCCTCCTCTCTTGCCTCCCTTTCTATCCTTCTTGTAGCATTTGTGTCCTGGAATATTAAGCTGCCAGTCCTGCCCATCCCTGAGCCATGTTTCTATAATTGCTATGATATCTCAGTCCCTTGTTCCTAACCATGCCCTGAGTTCATCTGCCATCCCTGATAGGCCCCTTTCATTGAAATAAATGCAGTTTAATTTATTAGTCCTACCTTGTCCCTGCCTGCCCTGACTGTTTGATTCACTTCTGTTCTCAACCATATCAGTCTCAGATCGATCTCTTTCCTCACTATCTCCCTGGGTTCCCGCTCCCCCCACCCCCCACCCCCCCCACCCAACCTTACTAGTTTAAATCCTCCCGAGCAGCTCCAGCAAATTTCCCTGCCAGTATATTAGTTCCCTTTCAATTTAGGTGCAACCCATCCTTCTTGTACAGGTCACTTCTACCCCAAAATAGATTCCAGTGATCCAAAAATGTGAATCCTTCTCGCATACACCAGCTCCTCAGCCATGCATTCATCTGCTCTATCCTCCTATTCCTGCCCTCACTAGCTTGTAGCACTGGGAGTAATCCAGATCTTACTACTCTCGAGTACGTCCTTTTTAAATTTCTGCCTAACTCTCTGTAATCTCCCTTCAGAATCTCAACCTTCAGTTGACCTGTGATCACCATTATCACTTCCTGGAGGTGTACACCCATTACGCTGGCAGTTGCCATGACTCCTACTTCCTGGAGTACTCTCATGGACTTGGTGCATTTGAAATGCAGCTGCTTTATAAAGCAGGTTACTGGATGACCCACTGTGACTGTGGACTTGACACCATTGTACAGTTCCCAGACTGATACAGAATGTAGGTTTTATGTCACCCACATCTCAACCAGGGCCATGATGGAGCAGCTGATGGGGCTGCTGAAGATTAAGTTACATTACTTGGGGCGGGGAGGGGGGGGGGAGCGGGTGGGAGGGGGAGGGGGTGCGGGGGGCTGTGTGATTGGTGGAGGTGTGCTCCATTATAGTCTGGACAGAGTGTGCTGCATCATCCTGGTGTACTGTGTCCTTCATAATTGAACAAGTAATGAAGTGATGAGTTGGATGCTGAGGGGGACCGAGAGAAGTCTCGAGATGAGGAAGACAAGGACTTTGGGGACGGGGAAGCTGACAATGTCCATGACAGAGTTCAGCTGCAACGGGTACTATAATTCAGATGGATCCTCACCAGAACACTTACTTCCAATCAACGAGAACAGGGTGCAGCAGGAAATTGCTATCTCAAAACTATTTTGGTCATGTTGCTGAAATATGATTGGCATTGTGGGGCATGAGGTTAGCTTCTGTTTTTGTTCCCATTTCCATCTGTAAATAAAAGCCTATGTTTGTCTTATATCTTTCCAGTTGCTTGCCTGCATGTGATGTTCTCCTACTGGATAATGACAGGAATTGGTTGCACAATGGGCATTAGGGAAGGATCGTGCAGACTTGGAGAAGTTATTTAGATGAGATGTAGCCATGGACCAGTCAAATGTCAGACCTGATGTTAAACAGCAACAAAGATGAGGTAATGGTTTTGTATTTGCAAGGGAGTGTCAGCACAGCTGTCCATGCACTGTGACTTCATGGCTCCTGTGCTATTGTGTTGCCAGTGAGGGGCAAGACCACATTGCTAATAGTTATCTGGGTGCACAGCGGCCTTTCAAAATTGGCACAAGCTCAAGGGATGCTGGGGTTTCAACAGATACCCATTGAATGATGAGTTGTTATGTGAATTGCATGCAGTAAAATGGGATGGAAATCAGATGTTAGAGATATAATAGGGTCAGGATAGGTAATTAATGAAGTAAATTGGGGAAATGGGTGAGAAATTTCACTACTCCTCATGGCAAAAATCCCTCCAAAGTTTTGCTGCAACTCGGGTTTAGTCAAAAACAATACAAGTTTCAACCCTAAGTGTCTGTCATTATGATTCTGCCTTTCTGGTACTGCGACTGCATCATATACCCACACTTATTTTTGCACTTGCAGCTCAACGACTGCATTCAACACACTCTTGGTGTTTATATCTGTGCATTGTAGATGAATCTTTGTAGTCTTTGTATTCCTTCATTATCTTATCCTATTAATAATGGAACATTCACTTTTTCATTCATGTGTTGTTTTAAATTGATTGTACAATTCAAACATATATAAATATATATCCCCTTGTGCAAGAGGTGAAAATGAGATCAGTTTTTCTCTTGTCAGTAATGATAATGATCCACTATCTTTTTGGTCTGAAAAGCAAGTTCAAATTCAAATCTGTTTTCAAATTGATGCCATTTTCAATGTAAACAGGCTGAAGGTCTTTCCCTTCCTGTTACATTTCAGGAACATTCCATTCCGATGTCATGGTCTCTACAACTTCCAACCCAAACAGTAACTGAAGGGTCTCAAAAGGGAAATCTGAGGAATCTCGAACAGATTCTATTGTAGATCTATGAAACTTGTTCAGTAATGTTCAAATGTGCTCACAGAATAGAATTACATTGCAGACTTTGCAAAACAGTGAAAATAATTTTGATGAATTAAAATAATTCTCATCTTATATAAGAAAACCAAACTATCCATATTGTGACAAACAATTTCCTCATCAACAGTCACACAGTGACCTTTTTGGACTCAATATTTATGATTATCTATGAGTGAATCAGCATGTGAGTCTTCCCACCTTTGAAAGGGACTTGTCACAACGTCCCTTTGTAATGTATTCAAAATGTGATTAAAATGGAGACATTTGGATAGAAATTAGTCTGATTCAGTGAGTCAGCACACACCAGAAACAAGAGGCCTGACACCTTTGACATGATGGATGAGGTTAGCAATATGGAAAGTTCAGTCATCTTCTGAAATTTTCCAAGTTCTTGGTTGACTCTTAGTTTCACTGATGTGTTTGCATTTGTGTACGTTCTTAATATCTTCCTTGCTGCCAATGGTGTGATGTTGTACTGTGTTACTAATCACATACTTGGTCTTGGCTCTCGTTTGGCCTTTGGAACTAGATTTCTTGCATTTGTATAGTCAATGTCCCTTTGTGTCACATGCTTTACAGGTAGCCAGAAAGGTTGAACAACCATTTGAGTAGATATGCAATCCATATCTGTTACCCATTTTGATAGTTTGGTGCACTTTGCTGACCATAACAGTAGTACTGGCTGTACCTAAAGTATGCAATAGTTGTTGGTCTGCCACTTCATTCTTACATCCACCCTCAAGGACCTGCATCAATGGTATGGTCCTGTTTATTGTCCCAAACATCTTCCCCAACAAGCTTAATTGGTATAGAAATAATCACCAAATTCACACTCATGACCTTTAGTGCAGTATTTTTTGACAAACTAGTCAATAAACTCTTTGGGTTGCTTTGTGTATGAATCTATTCAAATCTGCCCAGTCTATAAATGCACCTTCCTTTTCTCTTTGGAACTCCTGGCTTCTTTTCAGTAGGAGAGAGCAGTGCAGAGTTAGAACATAGAACATAGAACAGTACAGTACAGAACAGGCCCTTCAGCCCACGATGTTGTGCCGACCACTGATCCTCATGTATGCACCCTCAAATTTCTGTGACCATATGCATGTCCAGGAGTCTCTTAAATGTCCCCAATGACCTTGCTTCCACAACTGCTGCTGGTAACGCATTCCATGCTCTCACAACTCTCTGTGTAAAGAACCCGCCTCTGACATCCCTTCTATACTTTCCTCCAACCAGCTTAAAACTATGACCCCTCGTGTTAGTCATTTCTGCCCTGGGAAATAATCTCTGGCTATCGACTCCATCTATGCCTCTCAATATCTTGTATACCTCAATTAGGCCCCCTCTCCTCCTCCCTTTCTCTAATGAAAAGACGTCTGAGCTCAGTCAACCTCTCTTCATAAGATAAGCCCTCCAGTCCAGGCAGCATCCTGGTAAACCTCCTCTGAACCCTCTCCAAAGCATCCACACCTTTCCTATAATAGGGCGAACAGAACTGGAAGCAGTATTCCTAGTTTGTCTACATATTTTACAGGTTTTGTTCTCTTTCCTTTGAGTTTTCCCTTTTGATATTTCTTAAAAGTTCTGCCTCTAGGACAATCACCTGATGAAGAAGTAACACTCCGAAAGCTAGTGCTTCCAATTAAATCTAGGTAAAAACAATGACTGCAGTTGCTGGAAACCAGATTCTGGATTAGTGGTGCAGGAAGAGCATAGCAGTTCAGATTTCGCTGCACTTTGGATGCTGCCTGAACTGTTGTGCTTTTCCAGCACTACTAATCCAGATTCCAATTAAACCTGTTGGACTTTAACCTGGTGTTGTGTGATTTTTAACTCTGCCTCTAGGTGGCATTCCCACCAAGGAAAGAGTAATAATGTAATGTGGGCCTCTTTATTTCATTTTGATGCAAATTTGAAGCAAGAAAATGGAGATAGCATGGAAAATGGAGGACTTAGGTCTGGATAGAAGTAAGTCTTAGTTTAGAAAATTGCTGTTCTAATGTTTTTGTTCAGGCAAGCTTTGTAGCTGTGCTGAGAGGTCCATTGAATATTTTTAAAATCAGAACAATAGGATGTTGATTCATTTTTTTTGACAGAGTACTTACTGACAGATGTCTGTTGTTTTTGGTTCTGACTCTGTTTGTAACTTCACTCTTTTCATTTTTAAGAAAAGCACTGTCAGAATTTTTTTCTAACTTGAAAGAATTGATTTCAATCAGAAAGGAACTAATTCTGTTGGTGCGCTATCCAGAGATTGACACAGCTGTTTGTACTCAGATGATGCTGTGGATTGTTCATATTTACAAATCTCCAGGGCTATTGTCTTCTTTGTCTTCGTTGAGGTTTCCAAAATCTACTACCAAGATCTTGGAGTTTGTTCTTCCTATTTATGTACCTACCACTGCTAACTGTGCTGTGTATTTTGCCTTCTTAAGGGTAGCTTTACCTTTATATGACAATGTTTATAACAAACTTTATAACATAAAAAAGTTAGAAATGGGTAATATGATATTGAAGGGTTGAGCAGACATTTATTACAGATGGCCATTGTATATAATTATTACATTTACAGATACACAAATGTCTGGGCTAGTACTGGAAGAGCTTCCAGAAGATGTAATACTCCAAGTAAGATAACATTGAGACCTATACACCCTTGGGCCACATGCTATGGTACAATGATGGTATGAGTATTTTTCTTAAAGATTTATTGACTGCAAAGCATAAAATATCAGTAGGGAAGTTACTCTAACCATTTCTTAAACTTTAAGAATGGACAATAAATGCTGGCGCAGTCAGTGAAACATACTTCATGTGAATGAACGAAATGAAACTTGGTTAGATCATACTTAGTGCATGTTGCTATATTCTAGAAAAATAATAGAAGCCCTTGGGGAGGGTAGGTTGACAAGAATGGAAAATGTGAAGAAGTACATTTCCGCCTGGTTTTCTTTTCTCTTGAAAATGATGGCTGCAATCTGGTATACCTGATAGAGATTCTTAAAGTTATGAAAATATTTCATAGAGTGAATACGGAACATTTTCTCTTGTGGAGAAGGGCATAATTGGAGACCTTCAACATGAAATAGTTATCAGGAAATCCACAAGAAATTGAAATGAAACTTTATTATCTAAAGTGTAGTGCTGGGCATGTGTAATTACTGTTACAAGCAAAGCTTTAAATAAATAGTAAAGATGCATTAAAATGCATGACGGAAAAGGGAATGGGGTTACAATGTTACATTTATTTGTGGAAGGATGGGAGGAATTTTGAGTGGAGCACAAACTTCAGCAAAAACTGTCTCGGCCACATGGCCTGGAAAGTGTTTCTAATCTTGTCAGGGTCATTCAGCCCCGCTGATCACACACGGACTCACTGTGTTATGGTCAAAGGTCTGGGCTTACCTTTATGAACCACACTGAGAGATGAAGAATAAAGTAATCAACACAGGTTTCAGATTTTGAATAAAATGAATATTTTTAATACTTAGAGCGAATCACAATATGGCATAACTGACACCGGATGTTATTATATGACACCAACAAAGCAGGTGACCTCTCCTTAGACTTTATTGAAATCAGCCCCTTCATGTTCCCTTCCTCTCAATTGTTGAACTCCCAAAGTTATGTAAAGGTTGTTGGGCGGTACGGGCTCTGCACAGAGCATTGGGTTGATGGATTTGTGGGCTTTGGATAAAGCATTCACTCTGTTGTGTCTTCTCTGATCAAATTCCTTGGGGCTCTAACCACTCCTTGGGTTATGTGAGTTCCTTCCGTCCTAGTTGTAGAGAGAGATGTGATTTTGATGTATCAACCTTGTACAGCTGGCTGCCTCGTGTTTCTTCTTTCCTTTCTCCTGCTGTTCAAACCCCTTCTTTGATATCGTCTCCTCAGACTGTGAAAGCAAACAAAGATTGGCCCAACTGGTCCTCTAGCGGAAAGGTTTGTTTGAGAGCTTTCTCTCCGCAGACACTCTCCAGGTCCACTGACTTTCTCCAGCTATTTCTATTTTTGTTTCAGATCTCCAGCATCCACCGTTTCTTTTTGGCTTGAATGCATATTGTGGTATAGAGGAACGATGGGAATCTCTAGCCTTGAAATTTATACGATGTGTGAACTGCCTTTTCATGGGCTCTGCCATCTTGATGATATCAAGCTAGTGGCTGTCACTGTCTCTCCAGCTAATTTGGAGCCAGTGATGAGGTGATCAATGTCTCTGTTGGGTAGGAACAAATAAGTATACAGAGTATGGAAAGATATAGAGGCAACAAGGTGGTGGTGATGGGAGATTTTAATTTTCCCAACATTGACTGGGATAAACTTCGTGTCAGAGGTCTGGATGGAGCAAAATTTGTAAGGACCATCCAGGAAAGTTTTCTAGAGGATTATGTCAATAGTCTGATGAAGGAAGGGGCTATATTGGACCCTGTTGTTGGGGAATGAGTTAGGCCAGGTGGTAGAAGTTGCAGTAGGAGAAGTTTTTGGGAATAGTGACCACAATTCTGTAAATTTTAGAACACTCATAGACAAAGATGAGAATGGTCCTAAGGGAATAGTACTAAACTTGGCCAAGGTAATTATATCAAAATTCAGCAGGGGTTGGGAATTGTGGATTGGGAGCAACTAATAAAAGGGAAGTCCACATTTGATATGTGGAAGGCTTTCAAAGATAGGTTGAAGATCATGCAGGATAGACATGTCCCCCTACGCTTCCGGATTAACAAGTTCAACACGTGGCTAGACATCGAACAATTCTTCCTCTGCCTTTGCCTCCACGCCTACTTCTTCAACCAAGATTCTCGCCCACCCTCTGACGACCCCTTCTCCCGCCTCCAACACAACCCATCCACCTGGACACCCCGTGCTGGCTTCTTATCTGCCCTCGATCTCTTCATAGCCAACTGCCGCCGCGACATTGACCGCCTCAACCTGTCCACCCCGCTCACCCACTTCAACCTCTCACCCTCGCAACATGCAGCCCTCCACTCCTTCTGCTCCAACCCCAACCCCAACCTCACTATCAAACCGGCAGACAAGACAGGCACGGTGGTAGTTTGACGCACCAATCTTTACATTGCTGAGGCTAAACGCCAGCTCGCGGACACCTCCTCCTACTGCCCCCTTGACCATGACCCCACCTCTCACCACCAAACCATCATCTCCCAGACCAATGATAACCTTATCACCTCAGGGGATGGCCCATCCACCACCTCCAACCTCATAGTCCAATAACCCCGTACCTCCCGTTTCTACCTCCTGCCCAAAATCCACAAACCTGACTGCCCAAGCTGACCCATTGTCTCAGCCTGCTCCTGCCCCACCGAACACATCTCTGCATACCTTGACACTGTCCTGTCCCCCTTAGTCCAAGAACTCCCCACCTACGTTTGGGACACCACCCACGCCCTCCACCTCCTCCATGATTTTCGCTTCCCCGGCCCCCAACGCCTTATCTTCACCATGGACATCCAGTCCCTATATACCTCCATCCCCCATCACGAAGGCTTCAAAGCCGTCCGTTTCTTCCTTTCCCGCCGTACCAACTAGTAACCTTCCACTGACATCTTTCTTCGACTGACTGAACTGGTCCTCACACTGAACAACTTCTCTTTCCAATACTATTACTTCCTCCAAACCAAAGGAGTAGCCATGGGCACCCGCATGGGCCCCAGCTATGCCTGCGTCTTCGTCGGACACGTGGAACAGTCCATCTTCCACAGCTACACTGGCACCACCTCCCACCTTTTCCTCCGCTACATCGATGACTGTATCGGCGCTACCTTGTGCTCCTATGAGGAGTTTGAACAGTTCATCCAATTTACTAACACCTTCCGCCCCAGCCTCAAATTTACCTGGACCATCTCAGACTCCTCCCTCCCCTTGCTAGACCTCTCCATTTCTATATCAGGCAATCGAATCAACACGGACATTTACTATAAACTGACTGACTTCCACAGCAACTTAGATTATACCTCCTCCCACCCTGCCCCCTGTAAAAACGCCATCCCATATTCCCAATTCCATTGCCTCCACCGCATCTGCTCCCAGGAGGACCAATTCCAATACCGAACAACCCAGATGGCCTCCTTCTTCAAAGACAGCAATTTCCTCTCAGATGTGGTTGACGATGCTCTCCACCTCATCTCCTCCACTTCTCGCTCCTCTGCCCTTTAACCCTGCCCCTCCAATCGCCACCAGGACAGAACCCCACTGGTCCTCACCTACCACCCCACCAACCTCCAGATACATCGTATCATCCTTCGTCATTTCCGCCACCTCCAAACAGACCCCACCACCAAGGATATATTTCCCTCCCCTCCCTTATCAGTGTTCCAGAAAGACCACTCCCTCCACGACTCCCTCATCAGGTCCACACCCCCCACCTACCCAACCTCCACTCCCGGCACCTTCCCCTGCAACCGCAAGAAATGCAAAACTTGTGCCCACACCTCCCCCCTCACTTCCCTCCAAGGCCCCAAGGGATCCTTTCATATCCATCACAAACTCACCTGCACCTCCATACACATCATTTACTGCAACCGCTGCATCCGATGTGGCCTCCTCTACATGGGGGAGACAGGCTGCCTACTTGCGGAAGGTTTCAGAGAACACCTCTGGGACACCTGCACCAACCAACCCAACCGCCCCGTGGCTGAACACTTTAACTCCCTCTCCCACTCACCAAGGACATGCAGGTCCTTGGCCTCCTCCATCGCCAGACCATGGCAACACAATGGCTGGAGGAAGAGCGCCTCAGCTTCAGCCTAGGAACCCTCCAACCACAAGGGATAAATGAACATTTCTCCAGCATCCTCATTTCCCACACCTTATCTCAATCCCAACCCATGGACTCAGCACTGCCTTCTTGACCTGCAATCTTCTTCACGGCCTCTCCGCCCCCACTCCCTCTCTGGCCTATCACCCACATCTTGACTTCCTTCCACCTATTGCATTCCCAACGCACCTCCCCCAAGTCCCTCCTCCCTACCTTTTATCTTAGCCTGCTTGGCACACCCTCCTCATTCCTGAAGAAGGGTTTATGCCCGAAACACCGATTCTCCTGCTCCTTGGATGCTGCCTGACCTGCTGCGCTTTTCCAGCAACACATTTTTCAGTTCATATCCCTTTGAAAACAAGGCATAGAAAAGGCAAGATTCATGAACCGTGGATGACAGGAGAAATTGTGCAACTAGCCAAGAGGAAAAGGGAAGTGTACATAAGATCCAGGCAGCTAAAAACAGAATGGGCCTTTGATGGATATCAGGAGAGTAGGACCAATCTTAAATGAGGAATCCAGCGGGCTAAAAGGGTCATGAAATAATTTTAGTGAGCAGAATTAAGGAGAATCCCAAGGCCTTTTATGCATATGTAAGAAGCAAGAGGGTAACTAGATAAAGGGTTGATCCACTAAAGGATAAGGAAGGAAGGTTGTGTGTCAAACCTGAGAAAATGGGTGAGATTCTCGATGATTACTTTGCATTTGTGTTCACTGAGGAGAGAGACATGGTGAATGTTGAGATTAGAGATAGAAGTTTGTTTCCTCTGGATCACATTGACGCTGTGTTCACTGAGGAGAGGGACATGGTGAATATTGAGATAAGAGATAGAAGTTTGTTTCCTCTGGATCACATTGACATAAGGAGGGAAGATGTGGTGGGTAGGATATTAATTTGGACAAATTCCCAGGACTGGATGGGATCTATCTCAGATTGCTGATGGAAGTAAGAGAGGAAATATCTGGGGCTCTGACAGATCTATTTGTAGCATCCCTAAACACAGGACTGGAGAGTTGCTAATGTTGTCCCCTTATACAAGAAGGGTAGTAGAGATATTCCAGGTAACTACAGGCCAGTGAGCCTGATGTCAGTGGTGGGAAAGTTACTGGAGAAGGTACTGAGGGATAAAATCTATTTATATTTGGAAAAGAATGGACTTATCAGTGATAGGCAACATGATTTTGTGCGGGGGAGATCATGACTTACCAACTTAGTAGAGTTCTTTGAGGAAGTGACGAAGTTGATAGATGAAGGAAGGGCTGTTGATGTCACATACATGGACTTTAGTAAGACGTTTGATAAAATTCCCCATGGTAACCTAATGGAGAAAGCGAAGTCACATGGTGTGCAGGGTGTTCTAGCTAGGTGAATAAAGCACTGGTTGAGCAACAGGAGACAGAGTAGTAGTTGAAGGGAGTTTCTTGAAATGGAGAAAGGTGTTGTTTTACGGGATCAGGGCTGGAGGACACTGTTGTTTGTGATTTACATAAATGATCTGGAAGAGGGCACTGTTGGTCTGATCAGTAAGTTTGCAGATGACACGAAGATTGGTGGCATAGCAGAAAGCATAAGGGACTGTCAGAGAATGCTGGAGAATATAGATAGACTGGAGAGTTGGGCGGCAAAGTGGTAGATGGAGTTCAATCCAGGCAAATGTGAGATGATGCATTTAGGGAAGACTAATTCTAGAGTGAACTATACTGTAAAAGGAAGAGCCTTTGGAAAAGTTGATGATCAGAAAGATCTGGGAGTTCAGGTCCATTGTGCCCTGAAGGTTGCTGCACAGGTGGATAGAGTGGTCAAGAAGGCAAATGGTATGCTTGCCTTCATCAGACAGGGTATTGAGTGTAAGAGCTGGCAGATCATGTTAAAATTGTACAAGACTTTGGTTCGGCCGCATTTAGAATACTGTGTACAGTTCTGTTTGCCACATTACAAAAAAGATGTGGACACTTTGGAGAGGGTGTAGAGAAGGTTTACATGGATGTTGCCTGGTATGGAAGGTGCTAGCTATGGAGAGAGGTTGAGTAGGTTAGGATTGTTTTCATTAGAAAAAAGGAGATTGAGGGGGGACCTGATTGAGGTCGACAAAATCATGAAGGGTATAGACAGGGTGGGTAGAGATAAGCTTTTTCCCAGGGTGAGGGATTTAATAATGAGAGGTCACACATTCAAGGTGAGAAGTGAAAAGTATAAGGGGGTACACATGGAAAGTACTTTATACAGAGGGTGGTAGGTGTCTGGAACGCGTTGCCAGCAGAGGTAGTAGAGGCAGGCACGGTAGATTCTTTTAAGATGCATCTGGACAGATGCATGAGTTGGTGGTGAGCAGAGGGATGCAGATGCTTAGGAATTGAGCGATAGGTTTAGGATAGCATTTGGATCGGCTCAGGCTTGGAGGGCCAAAGGGCTTGTTCCTAGGCTGTAAACTTTCTTTGTTCTTTGTTCTTTATTCTGCAGATACTGGAATCTGAACTGAAAACAAAATTTGCTGGAGATCACAGCAGGTCAGGCAGCATTCATGCAGAGAGAGAGAGAGAGAGAGAGAGCAAGCTAATGTTTCGAGCCATCAGAGCTGAAGTGAAATGTGGAGGGGACAGTGTTTATGCTATAGCAGAGGGGGTTGTGGAGAGCTGGAGGAGAAAGGATGTCGATAGTTCAGATTATGTGATCAGAATGTGAGGATGCAGAACAATGATGCATCTAACTGCCCGACTGGAACGGACAGACAGTCCCCCTTCGGTGGGGTGAGGGGAGAGAGGACATGGTGTCAGAGCATGTAACAAGCAATGGTAAAAGAAAGGGAAGGAATGGGTTCATGATTTGAATGGGTTCAATATTGAGCCCAGAAGGTTGTAAAGTGCCTGTTTTGAAGATGAGATGTTGCTCCTCCAGTTTGTGAAGTGATGCACTGGAACACTGCAGCATGCTGAGGACAGGTAGGTGGATGCTGTGTTAAAATGACTAGCTGCAATTCTCCAGCAAATCACAGTGAAAATTGGAGGAGCAACATCTCATTTTCAAACCAGGCACTTTACAACCTTCTGGGTTTAATAATTAGATTAGATTCTGTACAGCATGGAAACAGGCCCTTCGGCCCAACAAGTCCACACCAACCCTCTGAAGTGCCAACCCACCCAGACTCATTCCCCTACATTTACTCCTTATTAATGCACCTAACACCACAGGCAATTTAGCTTGGCCAATTCAGCTAACCTGCACATCTTTAGACTGCAGGAAGAAACCGGACAACCCAGAGGAAACCTACACAGGGAGAATGTGCAAACTCCACACAGACAATTGCCTGAGGTAGGAATTAAACCCAGGTCCCTGGCGCTGTGAGGCAATGGTGCTAACCACTGAGCCACCGTGCCATCCCAAATTGTGAACCAATTCCCTCCCTTTCTTTTAGCTTTACCTGTTACACTCTCTGTCACCATGTCCTCTCTCCCCACCCCAGGGGGACCGTTTGGCAGTTAGACACACCTTTGTTCTGCCATTCTCACATTCTGATCACTTAATCTGAACTATCAACATCCTTTCTCCCCCAGCACTCCAATGACTCCCCCTCTGCTATAGCATAAATGCAGACTCTTCCACACCTCACTTCAGCTCTGATGAAGAGTCATCTAGACTCCAACACTAGCATACTATCTCACCATGGATACTGCCAGACCCTGCTGTGATCTCCAGTGTTTGTTGTTTTCAGTCTCTGTTAGATGGGGTTGGTTTTACTCTATTATTTGAAAAACTTAATCCTTTCTCTCTTGGGACCAACAGATTGTGTTTTAAACAAGGTCTCTTTTCCCAAAAGTGGGATTTCCCTAGTGAAAGCCTGGAATTAAAAATGATAATCCTTTACCTGTTTCTATGCCACACATTTCCCTATAACCTCTCACAACTTCGAACAGCAGAACGTCAGAGTCTACCCCTGAAAATTCGAGGGCAGTCCTCCCTCTGACTCCCCAGATGTATTGGGACAATAAAGCAGTTTCTGATTGTCCATGCTAACGGTTGCCGTGGTGACATGAAATCAGACCCACCTCTGTTCTCACCCCATCAGCCATTAATGGGGTGGCAAACCCACCTCCAAATCAATCAAATGGCTGGTCTTATGAATCTCTTTCTCCTTGAATTCACATTTTCAACCTTATAATAGTTCTGAATTTCAGGTTCCAGCTTTCAATCAACAAGGTGGCACAGTGGTTAGCACTGCTGCCTCACAGCGCCAGAGACCTGGGTTCAATTCCCGCCTCAGGTGACTGACTGTGTGGAGTTTGCACGTTCTCCCCGTGTCTGCATGGGTTTCCTCCGGGTGCTCCGGTTTCCTCCCACAGTCCAAAGATGTGCGGGTCAGGTGAATTGGTCATGCTAAATTGCCCGTAGTGTTAGGTAAGGGGTAAATGTAGGGGTATGGGAGGGTTGCGCTTCGGCGGGTCGGTGTGGACTTGTTGGGCTGAAGGGCCTGTTTCCACACTGTAAGTAATCTAATCTAATTTTTCTCTGAACAGGAGCTGATACATTTCAGTGAAAGCAATGTATTTTCCAAAACAACCTGTTCAGGGATGTTATAACACACCTCTGGAGCAGGTGGGACTTGAACCTGGGTGTCCAGGTCCAGGAGTAGGGACACTACCACTGTGCCACAAGAGGGCCCCAGTCATGTGCTTCCATTTGTTTTCTTTTTTAAATGATTGAATCGTAATTTCTGGACTCCCTTGTTTCAATCTGTGAAGAAACAGCTTGCTGTTAATGTCAAGTCAATCTGCTAAGATCTAACTGGTCACACTATAGATGGACTCCAAGCTTAGCTAAATCTGCTTCTTCTCTAAATCGACTCTGAAGCCTGGTTTCCAGAAGGAATCTTATATTCACCTGGAATGAGTAATGTACTTTCAATCCTATAAACTTTAACTCGTACACTTTATGTTACCTTTTGTTACGGTATTGAGTCAGGAATTTGAAAAGGCAGAATAAGAGAGAGAGCAGAAAAGCAAAGCCAGGAAAATATGGATGAAAGCAAGAAACCAGAAGAAAGAACTGAACAAGCTGGAAAACCCCATACACACTACTAGAAATGACAGGAAACTGAGAAACCAGGAAGAGAATAGGCCAATCCAATAGAGTTCCATTCTCATAATAAGGATATGACAAAATTAAAACAATGATCAAATTAAAAAGGTTGTAATATTACTTATGGAACTTACGGAAAACATGGTGTTTCTGTTTATCCAAGAATTGAACAAGATAATTACAAATTTAGAGATGGTGTGGCTTGTGTATGTCGTTTTACAAACACAGAGCATCAGATAGTTGTTACAGATTGACTGTGAAATGATTGAGTGTTACAATCAAGATACCTTCTACTTCACCGCAACGCCATTAAAATGTCTATAACTTGAAGTAACAAAGCTCCTCCTGTTCTTCTAAAACGGCTGTCATTTTCAGCAATTAGCTTCTGGATCTGTATTTGCATGCTGTTAGCCCACACAGTTTGTCTCGATGTCAGAACAAAATGTGGGAGATTATACAAGACTCATTCCAATGTTTATTTAATGTAATTAGAGTCTAGACCAACAAGTCTTCCCAAACAGATCATACATTTCTGCAACTTTTGATGTTGAAGAAAGTAATTAAAGATGACAGCTCGGGGTTTTATAAAACACAATTTTGTTTCAAGCTGTGGTCTTTTTTTTTCCATGAGCTTTCATTGGTTATTTTTTAGTTCCTGATTTCTCATCAGTTTCTCACTGTTCCATCTCTCTCACATCTGGATAATTGCTGTCTTCTGCCAATTATATAATCTCATCTTCAATTCTTGCATCTGTTATTATTAAAGTTGTTTGCATGCTGCTTACTACACTCTATGCCAGTAAGAAATGTTTTTCTCATTGTTAAGTGAATTCTATATTTTTTCGTACTTAAACAGTCCCTCAGGATCAAAGATGTCTTGCTTGCTTTCCATTTGATCAATGCTGACAAAATCCAGTATGCAATTTACAGGCTCTGACACACAGTAGGGAAAGTGATTCTTGGGCGGTTTGAATTTGTAAAGAGGTTTTTGTGCTTTCCCGGATGCTTTAACATTGCTTCTGTATGTTTTTGACAAAGTCACTCTGAGTTCGTTACCTTCCTTAAAGAGCTTTCTCCATTTTCCTCAGTCATAATCCATTGTCTCGCATTAGTTGATAGGAATGTTTGACCTTTTCAATCTGTTTGAGAACATCCATAAAGCAGTTCTGTTGTCCACCTGAGAATCTCCCCATTACTGAGTTTGAACTTCAGCAGTTGCTTTGGGAGTGGTGTAGGCAAAAGATAGCCACAAATTTCAAAAAGGGCAATCAAAGTTAAGGAGTATTCTCACTTCTGAAGTCAAAAAGGTCATGTCCAGAGTTGGTGCTGATTCTTGCATTTTCTTGGATGTGTCACAAAGCCAAGGTTATGTCTGTGTTTTCTCTTGAGGCACAGCAATCACATTCCATCTCTAGAAGGAACTCTTCAATTGCTAGGCTTTGGCAAATTAGGAGAATCCTTACAATGGTCTTCCCTGTGAGAGATAATAGGGAAACTTTCCTGTAGTGCAGGGACTTGTCTCCGTTTATGAATTCAGACATGAGCACAATGTCCCTGAGATTCCATGGCATCCACTTCTCTTACTAGGTGAGTGATATAAGATGGTGCTAGGAATACATTTCTGTTGCATTTAGAATTTCAGCAGGGATTCAGTCTGCTCCAGAGACCTTATTGCCTTTTTTTAGCACTTCAAGGAATTTTCCAATGTCAGTCTGCACCGAGATGGCACTAAGACTAATCCAGATGTGGTGTTGACTGGAGGTGAGGGTGTGCGGTCAAACAGAGAATCTCAGCTGAGTTCTCCAAAATGTTTTTTCTCGTCATCATAGATTCCCTCCCTGCCCTTGTAAGCTTCCTAAGTGCTTGATGTGTAGTGGGCGGGCCCTTGGGATATAAATTGTCTTGGAACAACATATGGTGGTGGTGTTTGCATGTTCTTGATACCCTGTGCATTTTCTATCTAGTATTTGTTATTTTACTTTCCTTTGCCATTACCTCTATTTTTCAGGATGGGGTGTGGATGTAAGGGAAGCTGCAGATAAAGAGTGGGGAGGTGAGGTAGGGAATAGTACAAAGAGCCGGAGGGCTGAAGATGTCACAGCGCTTTGGCAGTGAGAAAGGGTCTCACTGAATGCATGTCTGAGGGAGGCAGAGAACTTCTTCAAAGTGGCCATCCTTTGAAGAGACTTTGCAGAGGTACAAACTTAGAGACAAGCAAAAAGCAGATGCTGGAATCCAAAGCAGACAAACAGGAGGCTGCAGCACTGTGATCTCTTCAGCCCTCCAACCCTTTGCACATATCCTTATTCACCACCCCAGCCCACCCAAAACTTCCTCCCCCTCTCCCCCCCCCCTCGCTTTATCTGCAGCTCCCCTTACACCCAGTCCTGAACAAGGGGTACAACCAAAACATTGTCTTCTCCACCTTTTGATGCTGCCGAGCTTACTGTACTTTCATTGAATCCCTAGAGTGTGGAAATAGGCCATTTGACACAACAAGTCCACACCGACCCTCCGGAGAGTATCCCATTCAGACCCATTTCCCTATATGTGCCTCTGACCTACACATCCCTGAATGCTATGGGTAATTTAGCATGCCCAATTCACCTAACCTGCACATCTTTGAACTGTGGGAGGAAACCAGAGCACCTGGAAAAAAACCAAACAGACACAGGGAGAATGTGCAAACTCCACACAGACAGTCGCCTAAAGCTGGTATTGGACCCGGGTCCCGGGCGCTGTGAGGTAGCAGTACTAACCATTGAGCTACCATGCCAACCACGTCCTTCCAGCCTCCTGCTTGTCTACCTTAGATTCCAGCATCTGCAGTTTTTTTTTGTCTTTACCTTCCTTTAGCTGCAGGACTGCTGCTTTGCTCTCGAGGTGTGTTGAAGTTTCCCATCTGAGAAAACTTTGTGCTTCTCTTTGGATAAATCACGTATCTCTCAGTCGTTTTTGACAGACTAGTCATACTGTTTCTTGGTAGTGAAACAAAGACCCTCTCCACAAGTACTTGTTATGTTGTATGTTAGAGTTGACCAGGTACCATGAACAAGCACAATGTAGCTCTACGAGCTATAAGGTTGAGAGGTGACTCCTTAAAAGTGAAGGGCCACTTTTTGGAAACATTGAGGCTTTCAGTGCTACTTTTCTGATGCTATTGCTTCTGTTGTTGGTTTTCATCATTTCCTCGCCATTCTGGCTGCCTCACAGCCTAGATAATTAATGTCCTGTGCCAAATTATAATCCCATCCTCAGTCCTCACATCTGTTGTTGCTAAAGTTTCCTGCATGCTGTTCAGCTTTGTTCCGTGCCAAATTTTTTTTTCTCTCGTCAGTAGTTTAATTCTCTAAACAGTTCCTTGGGAGCAGACTTCAAATTGTTTGTAAAGCATGCATGGTTTTAGAAACAGAAAAATAGCGACAGGAGTAGGCCATCAGCTTTGTGAGCCTGCTCCACCCTTTAGTATGATCATGGTTAATCAACTCACTATTCTGTTCCCACTTTCTCTAATCCCTTGAGCCCAAAGAATTATATCTAATTCCTCTTGAAAATATTCAATATTTTGACCTCAAGCACTTTGTGTATCAGGGAGTTCCACACTCTCACCGATCTTTTGAAGAAGCAATTTCTCCTCCTCTTAGTCCTCTCCCATGTCAGTAGATTGTGACTCCTTGTTCTGGATTCCCCTGTCATCAGGAACATCCTTTTCTGCAGTAATCCTGTGTAGTCCTGTTAGAATTTTATAAGTTTCTATGAGTTCCTCCCTCTTACTTCAAAACTCTAGTGACTTTATTTCTAATTGATACAGTGTCTCTTTGTATGTCAATCCTGCCATCACAGGACTCAGTCTGACAATCTTCATTGCATTCCTCCATAGACAGGACACCTTTCCTGAGATAAGGAGGCCAAAACTGCACTCAAATCCTCTGTGCATTGTCTCACCTAGGCCCTATCCAATTGCAGAAAGACATCCTTGCTCCTGTATTCAAATCATCTCACAGTAAAGGTCAAAGTACTATTTGCCTTTTACACCTACACATATACATTCAGTGGCTGGTACACACAGATAGACAGGCCTTGTTGCTCTACCCTCCTTTTTCCAATCTGTCACCTTTAAGTTAAATTCTCTCCTGTTTTTGCAGCCAAAGTCAAAATGGACTCTAGAAACCTCCCCACTACTGATGTCAGGCTAAATGGTCTATAATTCTCTGTTTTGTCTTAACCACCTTTTTCGAATAGTGGGATTACACTAGCAACCTACCAATCCATTGGAATTGTTTCAGAAATTATCTTGAAAGGTGACCACCAATGCATGTACTATTTCTAGAACCATTTTCTTATTACACTGGGATGTAGGTTATTGGGCCCCAGAAATTTATCAGGCTTTAATACTATCAAGTTCCCCAACATCATTTTCCTACTAAATTGATTTCCTCCAGTTCCTCTTTTTCACTAGACCTCGTGTTCCCAGACATTTTTGGTATGTTGTTCATGTTCTCCTTTGTAAAGACAGAATTAAAGTACATATTCAATTAGTCTGCTGTCTCTCTGTTCCGCATAATAACTTTTTGGCTTCCTCATGCCTTTCTGGCACATATTCAGTTCATTAAACATTTTGTTCATTAATTAATATAAATTTATCATGGCCTGAGTCATTCTTAAAATTCAGTTTGAATGTGAAAATTATTTCATGCTGTATATAATACTGAGTACAAATAGATTGAAGACACCATTTTTAAAAATACATATTTTCTGTTTGTGTTTTATGTACACAATATAGCCTTGGTTCAGTGGTTGCACCTTTAATTCTAAGTCAATGGTTCCATTTCCATTTCAGAATGTGTGCACATCAGCTATGCTGAAATACTCTGTAAATGCCATTGAGATTCCATATGGGTAAAATACTAAACCAAAACCCTGCTTGTTTATTTAAGGGAACATTGAAAATCCCATGACAGCATTGGAAGAAAAACGTTGCTTTGCTGACATTTTTGTCTGAATCATAACCAAAAAGTATTTAATTGCTTTAATGAACAGACGTGCCCTTATAGCCCAACAGTGCAGTGGTAAGAATACCAAACTTCAAAGGGAATAATAATTGATACTGTGCTAGCAAAAGGGGGCTGATTAATTGCAAGTGGAGTGTCAAAGTATAGCTAGGGAGAATGTACCAGGATGTCATTAATCTCTCAAGCTTTTAAGTTCTAAAGTAAATTGATAATGATTAGTTAATGGGAAAATACCAGTGAATAGTTGTCCTCTAAAAGTTTTAATTTAATTAATAAGAGTACAATATTCATTCTGTTTGCAGAGGTCAGATACCTGAGTATGAGTGTGTGTAGCTTCTAACATGCACAAATAAGCCACATTGCAAGCACAACTAAGGATCTTAAATTGACTGGTAATTCTTAATTCACTTGTGATTTATTAAGCGCTGTCCCATCACAGAATCATGTCAAATGTAAAAACTTATATCCTGAGATTTGCAATGTGGGTTTGTAAGCCTAGTACTCTACCAATTCCAAACAGTCAGAGGGATATGCCATTTATCCTAGTCCACTCGTAGTTGAGATTTTGGCCTACATTCCTGGTATCCCTGAAATTCATATACCACACAGAGTAGATATTGAGGAAATGAGGTGAACATGAGGGAATTGTAGAAACTGGAAGCAAGGTTGATGTCCTGTTCAAGTTTAGGGTGTGAGGAGTAAATGGGACCAACACAGTTATTGATGTAACAGCTAAAATAATAAGGAAGGGACCCAAGTAAGACTGAAACAGTGAATATTCAACATGTTCCATAAATGTGCAGTCATAAGTTGAAACCCAAGGTATTCCTAATGCTACACTTGCTCAACGTCTTTCTCTCTGTTCCTGGAATTAGCCTCTGACCCAATTTCTTTGACTCCCTCAGCACATCGACAAGTGTTCCACACACTGACCTTCTGTACACTTTTCCATCTCTGGTGCATTTGTTTGACCACTTCCTTCCCTGTGTCTTTCCTTTTACCTCAATTGAGAAGTCACCTTCACCATAGTAGATAAAGCCCTCAGTTATGCTCATTTAGTTTATCACACTGGCACTTTCATCTGCTTCTTCCCCTTCCAAAATCATGATATTATTCCCCTTTCCCTCACCTTCCATCCTTCACATTCAATAATCTACCCCCTGACAGTTCTTCCAGAAGGATACCAACACCAAATACATCCCCTCCCCTTTCAGTATCTTTAGAGGGCTGTTCCTTCCGTAAGGAACTGCTCCAATTCAGTCTCACACATTTTTGTTTTAAATGGCATTTTCACAGTAGAGTCATAGAATCATAGAGATGTACAGCATGGAAACAGACCCTTTGGTCCAATCCATCCATGCTGACCAGATATCCCAACCCAATCTAGTCCCACATGCCAGCACCCGGCCCATATCCCTCCAAACTCTTCCTTTTCATATACCCATCCAAATGACTCTTAAATGTTGTACCAGCCTCCTCCACTTCCTCTGGCAGCTCATTCCATACATCTACGACCCTCTGTGTGAAAAAGTTTCCCCGTAGGTCTCTTTTATATCTTTCCCCTCTCATGCTAAACCTCTCATTCCCCTCTAGTTCAGGACTCCCCGACTCCAGGGAAAAGACTGCCTATTTACCGTATCCATGCCCCTCATAATTTTGTAAACCTCTATAAGGACACCCCTCAGCCCCAGCCTGTTCAGTCTCTCCCTGTAGCTCAAATCCTCCATCTAGGAACATCTTTGTAAACCTTTTCTGAAAGCGTAAAGAATACTTCTCATTTGTGCTAATTATTTATGCTTTGCAAGAACTTAATAATATATAGGCTAGTTCTTAAGCATCTAATCAAAACATTCAAAACAAACCCTGACAACACCTGACTTGAATACTGAAGTGGGAGTTTGTTTTGCTGACAGAATAAACTGTGATAGTGGAATAGGAAAATGAATTTTTGTTGTGTAAATGAATTGAATTGAGAGAAATATTGTGGAAGTGTGGTAAATTTGGAATTAGCAGAAATGACATGGAAATTGCTCATTTTGTGCTCAATTTCAGTCAATGTAAGAATCAGAATCAACAAAGGCTTCCTTTAGAAATGTGGGCAATGAAGTTTGCTCTTATTGTTCAATTTTCTGTGCAAAGATCCTTTTAAATTGAACAATATCACTGGACTGTGTCTGGACTGCCTGCATGTTTTATTTGGCAACAATGGTGGGAAATAATGAGACATGTTCATATTGGCAATTCATGGGACTAATGGTCCAATTAGGGCAAAGTTACTGCACGTGGTTATTTAGTTAATGGATTATGCATAACCACAACACACCATTCATCTGCATTAAAAAGTTGTACATTGTTTGGTGCGGCCTGTACAATTTACCAACTTCCCATACTGGCTAAGATCACCATGGAGGTTACCTCCTCCTCACCTCTCCCCTTGCCTGAAGAGTGTCGACCCTCAGGTTTTAGCTCAAGTTAAACCACCATCAGTTGTCTCTGAGAGAGCAGCTCTATGGTCCAGTTGGACTGTGATGACATTACCATTTACAATTTACTACCTAAAGCAGAATCTGTTACAATCATCTGCAATGGTAAGCATGTGATTTGATTTAGGTCAATTCGATCCACTTGAAACTTAAATGTTCTAAACTTGTTATGTTTAATTCTAACCTAATATTTTACTTTCAATATTATTTCCCAGGATCTTCACATTTTGTTGTTTAAGTTGGTCATTCATACGTTTGATGTTTTAGCATGTTCTACACATCAGTATGATTCACTTTTCCTTTAACACTGTTAAGATTATATCAACACACAAGTCCTTGATCTGCACTCTTTTTATGCTGTAGGAATGAAATGATTTCTGCTGACAATAATTTCTTGACTTGCAGTTTGGCAACTATCCCTTGAATCCCAAGGGGCAAACTCTGCACCCTTTGATATACTATTCCTTTTGCTACCAAAAGTGGCATTATATTTTAATTTGAAAGACAATATTGGTTATGTTTGCATTCAGGAAACTCTCTAATACTTTTCCAAAGGATCAGGAAAATGTTGTAGGGAAACAATGGTGCCTCCAAAACAAGCTCCATCAGGACTATATTTTTCTGGGATTAACAGTTCTGTAGTTCTAAAATTAAGCTCAAGCAGGTATCACTTTACTAACTGTCAACCTCTGCAACATAGCATTCCAAGAGCTCCATTTGATTTGCTTTCTAACTCCAATTGTACAAGAAATTATTTTTTAAAAATTGCTTCTCCATGTAGATATTTTGGAACCAAGTTTTTGCAATAACAGTGCTGAACTTTCTTAAAAGTACAAAGTAAATAAAATGCCACAAGGGAACAAATTTAAGCACAATGTACTTCCTAATTGGTCAATTTTGGGGGAGTTGTAACACATATGAGCAGGTAGGATCTATTTTGTGAATGGTCGCATGTCTGGAAGCTGATTCTGGCCTGCGAAAATCCATGTTTGACTTCAACTGGGACAAACGCAAGTAATTCACTCCCAGGAGCCAAATTTGCATTTTAATAATGATGGTGAATGTGGAAGTCTCGGATATAAACTGCTTTGTAGGTTTAATTGCAGTCTCCAGGAATCAAGGACAGCTTGCAGAGAAGTGTCAGAAAGGCAAACTGTCAACAATGAAAGATGCACATTTTGGCATTAAAATTCCATGTGTGGAATCCCAGCTTTTCTGTTTTTTATCTTGCTTTCAGACCTTCTCTGCTTCTTGAACATTAGATTATTATAATTTCCCCCTTTGCTTTAAATAGTACAAATTCTACATCGTAAATATGATTCAGAAGCGAAAGATAATGTTATTAAAACCAGTGTGGTTTGGCATAGTTAAATGGGAACTCTACCATAAAATTGATATTTTCCTTCACAGCTGGCAAAGACATAAGTTTCCTTTCACCGGATTTATACTGAATCAATCATAAGGAAAGATTTTATGACACTACAACATGATAAATATACATACTGACCTAGAATGGCTTTCATCACTAGTCCCTAACTCTGTAATCTCCCCCAGTGCTCACCCTCCAAGAATTGAAGTGTTCCTCTATTTCTGGTTTCTTGTGTATATTGATGTCCTTGGTTGCACCAAAATTGTGGTATTTCCTCTTCAAATCACTGTACGTTTTTTGTCCTTTAAGCCTCCCTTTTAAACTTACCAGATTGAACAAGCTTTTAGTCATCCCTCATTCTATCTTTTTCTGGCTTGATATCTGATTGCATGTCTGTGAAGCATTTTGGAACATTTTACTACATAAATTGAATTTATGGAGAGAAGATAATGTGACTCAAGGATGTGGCTTCAAATCCTTCCTAATATGATTTAGTTATGCACACTGCCAAAAACTATTTTTACTTTTTGTTATTTTTCCGAATTCCCAACCTGGCTCCACTGACAATACAGTATATTGTTGTCATGTCATCCTGGTGCTACCCAGTTTAAAATAGTGAAATGAAAACAAGTAATTTTTCAGTACATTTTATTTAATTTTTTATGACAAATATGCACTCAAATACCATTACAGAAAAAAACCTGACCTCACCTCACAACAAACTGATAGTTCTGTAAGTAAGTCAATGGAATCTTTGAAATCCTTTATCCACTTGCTGAGTTTTAGAACTATGAATGGCCAACAGTAATCTTCAAGCTGATAAAGTGATGATGACTTATCACTGAACAATAAATGAATATATGTGAAAGGAATGCATTGTTGAGCAGTCATTGCAGCAAAAGTTAGAAATTATGAAGGAGTGAAAAAACTTTAGGAAGTCTGTACTTAAAATAGCACCAATTTAAAGCCAAAGTCAGGCTCAAGAACACAAGCACCAATGAATAATTGGCTGAACACATATAGTAAATGCAGAGCACTTAGTACATTTAGCTCACTTTGGTCTACCAGCAGTATCAATAATATCTTTATTGTTCATACAAAGCACCTGTCCTTGAATTATCCTTAAATTTACTGCTTCTGGAAAACTTTAAAAGACTAGTGCAACATTTCTGTGGGAGTATCAAACCTACCCCAGTCTCTGTCAATGATGAGGTAGTTGAAACTGGGCAAGTTCTGCACATATTGATTTTCACCTTGGTAAGAAAGGTTTGTCAAATTTTATGTTGGGAATGTTCAACACATGAATTACGTTTCTTGATTTCACCCCAGTGTTAGGCACCACAGATAAGTCATTGTTTGAACACTTACGTGAAAATATTCTCTTGTCATGCATATTCCATCTTGATATTTTCTATAATTTCTGTCAAAATGATGAGCAGTGATTTGGACATTATTTCCTCCTGGGAGGTCCAAAACAAAAGCATGTGGATAAGTGCAGTATGGAAATTAGTTAGGCTGTGTCTGGTTTTAGTTAAGCACTGATAAAAAATTTTCTCAAGTGAATTTTATAAGAAACAGACAGGTCCAATATCAACACCAAATTCCTGGTGCTCAGCACCAATATCCAGAGGTGCAATGTCTACAATGGGCAAGCGAAGAGTCTTCCGTGTTCTGTATTCAATGATAGTCTTGCTCCAATTTCCTGTATGCCTCTATAAGCAAACAGAAATAAAGTTTTAGTTTCATCTCATAAACTATGTTGTTGACAGAAATCATATCAGTTGGAATGAATGTCAGGATTCTAAATTAATTGGTTTAAATAGGCCTGCTCCTGCTCGTAAGTTCTACATTCCTGCATATATAAAACAAAATGGTGATAGCCATATTCAAATGGGTGGAGTAAAAAGGAACAATATAGTTGTGGTCAACTTTTTTCCTGCTGCCTGGACCTCCAAGGTTGGTTTTAATAGCAGTCAGTGTAGTTAGGGGAATGGACATGATTCTTTGAAGCAGACATGAGGCTGTGCTGCCTGTGTGATACCAGGGTCAAGAACATATTTTCTGGGTTGGAGAGGAACTTGCAATGTTGATGGGGAAGAAATCAATTGTAATGTTCCATGTTTATACTATCGACATTGGCAGAACTAAGAAATGATTTAGAAGCGCCAGTGTTGGACTGGGGTGTACGAAGTTAAAAATCACTCAACATCAGGTTATTTGGAAACACTAGCTTTCAGAGCACTGCTCCTTCATCAGGAGGTTGTGGAGCATAACGTCATAAGACACAGAATTAATAGCAAAAGTTTACAGTGTGATGTAAATTATATATTGAAAAAAAGACCTGGATTGTTTGTTAAGTCTTTCATATTTTAAAATGACCATGTTGGTTTCAGTTCCTTCATATGTAAATCCCAGAACCTTTTTAAAATTACATTCTCAAGTGAACTTGAACAATAGGTGCCATGTCGGCCCAGATAACGCATTCAAAGTGTGAGGTGCCCTGTGTGAGACTGTCTGTGCCCCAATGTTCAGACTGATTCTAATCTAAAAAAGGGATTTACAGACTCTTACATGGATTCATGCAGTTTTTGAGCAAAATAGAATGTAATTCTGCAAGTACAAATTCACCCAACAAACTTATATATGTGTGTGTGTGTGTGTGTGTGGTTTATGAGTGTCTGTGAGAGAGTATGTATGAATGTGAGTGTAACGGGGTATAAGTCCATGAGAGGGTGTGTTTAGATTAGATTCGATTCGATTCATTAAAGTATGGAAACAGGCCCTTCGGCCCAACAAGTCCACACCGACCCTCCGAACAGCAACCCACCCAAACCCACCCCATATATACCACTGGCTAATGCACCCAACAGTATGGACAATTTAGCCTGGCCAATTCACCTGACCTGCACATCTTTGGACTGTGGGAGAAAACCCACGCAGACACAGGGAGAACGTGTAAACTTCACGCAGACAGTTGCCTGAGGCAGGAATTGAATCCAGGTCCCTGGTGCTGTGAAGCAGCAGTGCTAACCATGAAGCCACCGTGCCACCCCATGTTTGTGGGTGAGAGTGCGAGATTGTATGAGAGAGGGTCTGTGTGAGTGTGCATAGGTGTGTGTGTGTGTGTGTGTGTGTGTGCGCGCAGTGCAGTAGGATCACTGCATTACACACACATTTTTAAAAAAATTTAGAATGCCTCAGAAAGACATTCTGCTCAGGGACAGCAAGCAGCTAAGGGCTAATTATAAAACCACAAAGTTACTGACCAAATTGGCATTAAGAAATAGGAATAAAGAATTAAATATATTGCTCATTGACTGGTGTAGGAGAAATGGGGTTTGATTCAGAGGACATTGGTATAAGTACAAGGAGAAGATGGAGATCTATTGTTGGGATGGCTTTCAGCTGAACAATTCTGACTGAAGTGTCCTGATGAATTATGTAACTTTGACTGTAGACAGAGCTTTAAATTAAACAGTGGGAGTTGACAGGGCTTACATACGAGGGAAGTTTGCAAGTCGAATAAGCAGAATAAGGCAGTGGTACAGCATGGCATAGTGTGACAAGGAGATACAGAATGTGCAAGGATCATAATACACCAGTGACAAAGTTTGGAGCAGAGAAAAATGGTATAATGTCAAAATTAAAGGCCCTTTTCTGAAACACACAGAATAGTCATGACAAGATTGAATTGATAAATAAATAGAAATAACCGAATTTTCCATAGCAATTACAGGGTCATGATATCAAGATTATTTTGGTTGGTATAAATAATCAAAGTGACTTGACATTTTGGAGCAACATTAAAGAAAGGAGCAGGCGGTTGGCGAGTTATAGAATTATACAGCACGGAACAGACCCTTCCGTCCAACTCATCTGCATTGCCTGGATAATCATAGAATTACTACGGTGTGGAAACAGGCCATTGGTCCATCAAGTCCACATGGCACTCTGAAAAGCTTCCATCCCAGATACACCTCCCAATCCTATAATCCTGTGTTTGCCATGGACAACTCAACTAGCTGCACATCTCTGGACAATTTAGCCTGGCCAATCCACCCAACCTACGAAGCTTTGAACTGTCAGAGGAAACTGGAGCCCCGAGAAGAAATCCATGCGACACGGGGAGAATGTGCAAGTTCCAGACAGACAGTCACCTGAGGCTGGAATCGAACCTGAGTCCCTGGCTCTGTGAGGCAGTGTTGCTAACCACTGAGCCACTGCACCACCCACTAAATGATATCTGATAGTGATCTGATCCCATTGGCACGTGTGCCTCTAAATCTTTTCTATTCATATACCCATCCAGATGACTTTTAAACATTGTAATTGCAAAACCAGCCTCTACTATTTCCTTTGGCAGCTCATTCACACATGCACCACCTTCTGTGTGAAAAAATTGCCCCTTAGGTCTCTTTTTAAATATTTCCCTTTCACCTTAAACTTAAGCTCTCTAATTTTGGATTTCCTTACCCTGAAAAAAAAATCTTGACTGTTCACCCCATCCATGCCTCTCATGATCTTGTAAACATCTATCAGGTCACCCCTCACCCTCTGGTGCTCCAGGGAAAATAGTCTCAGTCTATTCAGTCTATTCAGCCTCTAAAATCAGTACAGATGGCTGAATTTGCAATGCAAAGTGGACACAACAGTTCAGGCTCATTTCGCATACTAGCTAAGATTTCCATGAAGGCCCCACTTCTCAAACTTGTTCATTATCTGATGCATGATGAATATTATATTAAACTCATTGTCTATCTCTAATCAGAGAGAAACCTATATTTATTAGGAACTAAGACACTTTTACTCTCAGTGAAAAATAATCTTAGATGAGAGATCAAGATGTAGAATTAGGTTTTGTGGAGATTCAAATTATTAAAAGGGAATAAATCACTGGGATTAATTTATAGCACCTAACAGGATCTATATTGTAGGGCAGAGTATAAATCAATAAATAATAAGAGCTTTTAAGAAATGTATTGCAATGGGAGATTTAATCTATGGGCAGACTCATAGAATAGAATCACTGTGCAGAAAGAAGCCCATCAAAACTACACTAACTTTCTGAAGAGCATCCCACCCAGACGCACTCCATCACCGCATTTACCATGGCTAATTCACTTCCCTGGACATTACAGGGCAATTTAGCATAGTCAATCCACCTCACCTGCACATTAAACTGGCAAATATACCCTGGAGAAGAGTTTATATAGTGAAGGTTGGACAATTTTGGAGAACACATTCTGCAATTAAATATGAATGTCTGTTTTAGACAGAGCAATCTGTATTTAGACAAGATTCATTGACAACTCCTTAACTAAAAATCCGCTTAATAAGAATAATTATAACGTCTGTTCTAAAAATATCACACTTGGTTTGACAGCGAGAAATGTAGATCTGAAACTAGAGTTTTATACTTAAATAAAGACATTAAAAATATTTGAAAACAGAGTTGGAAAAACTGCAACAAAAACATGAATGTTTGGCTAAACTCAGCAGGCCTGGCAGCATCTGTGGAGAGAAAACAAGATTTGGGTTGAGTGAATTTTCATCAGAACTAGATTTGAAATATTAAGTTGGCTTTCTCCTCACAGGTGCTGCTAGACCTGTTGAATTTTCCCAGCAATTTCTGTTCTTGTTTCAAATCTCTGGCAGCTACTGTTCTTTGTTTTATTTTAGTGTTGGAAAACCTGGTATGGGAAAAATAGGGTAAGATGGGAAACAAAAACAGGGGCAAATATTTGGGGAAATACTTTATAACTTTCAACTCATGGAAATTTCTTCGGGAAAGAAAGACATGATGAGAAGGATACATCATTTGTGGCTAACTAAGGAAGTTACAGATAATATCAAATAGGAAGAATCAGTCTACACCGCTGCAAAGGTTAATAATAGTTGGGCACATTTTGAAAACTTAAAAGATCACTTAAAAATTAAAGACAGAAAAATAGAAGAATCATAGAAAACTAACAAAAGCTCAATTAATATATCGAAGTGGACAGAGTTATGAAAATGAGCATTTGTTCATTAGGAGTGAGTCTCAGGAAACAATGAAATGGCAAAAACTTCGAACAATCATTTTGTATCTATCTCCTCTGTGGAAGACAGACACAAAAAGCATTGTAAGAATAGTAGAAAAAAGTGTGTGTGATGTTGGCGGTTGGAAGGGGGTGTCAGAGGTGCAAAAGGAAGGGAGAATTAAAATAATCATGAGTTGGAGAGGAGTTGGACTGGGATGTACTAAGTTAAAAATCACACAACACCAGGTTATAGTCCAACGGGTTTAATTGGAAGCACTAACTTTCGGAGCACTGCTCCTTCATCACAAACACCTGATGAAGGGGCAGCACTCCGAAAGCTAGTGCTTCCAATTAAACCTGTTGGACTATAACCTGGTGTTATGTGGTTTTTAAAATAATCATGATCACTAGGGAAAATATACTATAAGGCTGATGGGCAACTAAATGCTCTAATGGAAATAGAAGGTTGATCAGTTCTTTGGGCATAATGGCCTTCACACTAAAATCAAAATTTGTGTAAGAAGTTGTCTAGTAAAGGTGGATGCAGTTGTAATCCTTCCAAAATTTCCCAGAGTGAAAAGATCTCAGTCGATAGAACATCTTCAAAAGTGACAATTCGATGCAAGAAACCAGGAAGAAATAAAGCTGAAGCTTCATCCTAGTTAGCCAAAAACCTATTGTGGAGAAACGTTAAACTTCTTTATTATACGCAGTAACAGGAAAATTATAATAAAATCAAGAAGATGAAAAGGAAATTGTTTTTGACAAATTTGTTAGACTTCATTGACAAATTAAGAAGATGGACAAGGGTATAGATGCAGTCTATTTGGATTATTGACAGGTATGATGAGGCACCACATAAAAGGGTACTGAGGATTATAAGATTATTATAGTGGTTAGGGTGATTCTTTAGCATGTGTATGATTGGCTGACTAACAGGAAATAGGGAGTTGTGATAAACAGGTTCAGTTCTAATGTGTGCAGTGTCACAGGGATTTGTGCTGGGGCTTCAATGATTTACTATTTTTAATGACTTGGAATAAAGGGGCTGACTATATTGTAATAGCTTTGCTGAATATATACAGTTAGATAGATAAGCAAGTTGTATGGAGGTTACAATGAATCTTCAAAAGGACATATGCTGGTGAAGTGAATGGATGAATATTTGGAAGCTGTGAAAGTAAGGAAAAGGTTGCCCACTTTGGCAGGAAGAACAGAAAAATAGAATGATTTTTAAATGGAGAGAGGTTGGAGAATGCTACAACACAAAAGAAGCATTCTCTCCCCTTTCCTGCTACAGGAAGGATGTTGTGAAACTTGAAAGTGTTTGGAAAAGATTAATGAGGATGTTGCTAGGGTTGGAGGATTTGAGCTATAGGGAGAGGCTGAATCAGCTGGGGCTGTTTTCTCTGAGTGTCAGGTCTCTGAGGCATGACTTTATAGAGGTTTATAAAATCATGAGGGGCAGGGATAGGGTAAATAGGCAAGGTCTTTTCCCTGGGGTGGGGAAGTCAAAAACTAGAGGACATATGCTTAAGGTGAGAGGGATAAGATTTAGAAGAGACCTAAGGGGCAACTTTTTCACACAGAGGGTGATACATGAATGGAATGAGCTGCCAGAGGATGTGGTGGAGGCTGGTACACTTGCAACATTTAAAAGGCATTTGGATGGGTATATGAATAGGAAGGGTTTGGAGGGATATGGCCAAAATGCTGGCAAACAGGACTAGACTTATATAGGATATCTGGTCGGCATTGACGGGTTGAACCCAAAGGTCTGTTTCCATATTGTATATCTCAATGACTCTATGGATCAAATAGAGTTAGCATGCAGGTGCAGCAAATAATTAGATCCACAAATGCAATGTTGTTTTTTTCAAAGGGAACTGAGCTATAAAAATAGGAAAGTTTTGCTCCAAATGTACAGCACATAGGTTTTACCAATCTGGAATACTCTGTAGTTTTAGTTTCCTTATTTATTGAAGGATATATTTGCATTGGAAGCATCTTATAGATGTTGGGATTTATATAAGATATCTGGATGGCTGATCTTTGGGGTGAATGGATTAATGTTTGAGGATTAGTCAGACCTATTCTCATTGGAGTTTACAAGAATGAGAGTTGATCCTAATTAATTACATAAGAACCTGAGGGGGTTCAACAGGGTAAATGCCAAAAGGATAGGTTTCCTATTTAAAATAAATATGAAGAGGAATTTATTTTCTTAAAAGGTCATAACTTTAGAAATTTCGTCCATACAAAGTAGTGGAGGCTGGATCATGAGATATTTTTAAAGCTGTGACAGACAGATTTGATGATTGCAAATTAAGTGCTTTCCGGACAGACCACTAGGTGGAGTTAACACCACAATCAGGCCAGTCATGACCAATGGGCTGAATGGCCTACTCTTACATATATTTTGCATAAGCATCTTTTTGATACATACGGTACAACCATCTTCAAGGACATTGTATGTGAATCTGCTGCGTCCTTCAGCTTTGAGCTCCGCATCGACCCAACTCATCAGCCTTAAAGCTTTCTCCACACTTCCAGTCTCAGCATCCAGGTAGGCAATACTGTTCTTACAGTGGTAGGTGATATTCTGGGATGCTTGAGTGGCCAGAAGGCGAAGGAATCCAATTTGGATTTCAACAGTATCTTCTGATAGCGCATCGACACCATAGCTAAACTGCAGAAATAAAATTATTCACTGAATTATACTCAAGGGATATTTTTGTTATTTACTCATTTTCATAGCACAGGTATCATTGGCAGGGTCATCATTTATTAGCCACTCCTGGTGTTAATGGGCCTTTGTTTAGAACTTCTGCTTTAATTGTAAAGAACATTACAGAGAATACATCTACAGACTGTCATATCAACAATGCATATTCTAAGTATCTCAGAACACAAAAATGGTTAATGTCAGTATTGTAAAACAGGAGGAGTCAGCATTGTGCCTGAATTTCTTTCCTGTTATGCAAAACAAGCTGCTGTATCAATCTGATCATATTTTCTGGTACTGGAAAGAGTCTAATTTCACCGGTCCCCCCACCTTCATCACTATGGTGACTGCTCCATTGGATACAGGAACTTATGTATTAATTCTCGTTTTAAATCATGTACCACCAGGCCACCCAAAGAAATAATATCTTTTAGTAGAAAAGCTTGGGTAGTTTGGTCTGCACTGATATAAAAATAATGATCATATGTTTTAAAGGTTTCAAAAACATACAGGGGCTGAGTATAAAATCTAATCTCGAGTTACAAAGAGAGTGAACTTCAATTTGTTTAATATTGTTACAGTTGTCCAATGGTGGACAATTAAACATATTTTACCTATTTGTTTCAGTTTTCTCGCCTCATGCTTTTGTTTTACATTATTTCATTACAATCGAAAAGTACTTACATGGAATCCACCATCCATGGACTCTCCAAACCACACGTGCTTCTTTCTCACTGTGTTTTTGTTTGTCCACCAGTTCTTGCGTGGAATCCTGCTGGGGTTGGAAGGCACACAGGTCTCTCCAGTCTCCATGTTGCAATGTACTTTGATAGCATCCAATTTGCAGCCTTGCTTGGGATCAATCCAGTATTCTCCTGTAATAGTAATAACAAAGCAAAGTCCACACACTGACTACCAATTATGTTTAAAATTCAGTACTTTCATTATATTGGAGAAACAAGTTGTCACTTTTTTGATGGATTGTTTGCATTGATTCAACTTAATAGTTATGGCATTGTAGCTGAGCAAGAAATGTAAATCTTCATGTTGCTCAATGCACCAGGCCCCATTAGCCATCTATCAGTAATCTAGTCTCATATGTAACATTCAATTGTTCCACCTTACTCTTCAATACTTATCAATATTGTAAGACTCACACATATATCTCATAGGTATTTGGCTATAGCAGGCACATGTGATATCTAGTTGCATGTCTTTAATTCAGGCTTAACATTAAAAAATGGACCAAAAGGTTGGTGCCATACTGCTTTAAGAAATTAACTACTGCAAAATAAGATAATTAAATTGCTGGACTTGATGGTTGCTAGAATACCTAAAATAAATGGCAGTTCAGAAGGTTACCATGTTGTTTAGAAGCACGCAGAAAAGAAGGACTGAAGCCAAAAACAAGCTTATATTGATGGATATATGGTGTTTGAAAAGCCTGCAGAAATAGCAGGCCAGGTAAGTTAATCTGTTGACCCGCAATGATCTGGTCTATATTTATCTCTCAATCAACATTAAAAAAAACAGAAGACCTACTTAATACCATTCTCCTGTTTGTAGGAGCTTGCAACATGAAAATTGGCTGCTGAGTTTCCAACATAGAAACAGTGGCTACTCTTCGAAAAGTAATCCCTTAAGCAGACATGAAAAATATTAGAGAAATAAACACCATTGTTCTACATGTGGAAGATTCCTACAGGTTATATTCCCACAGGTTTTCTGTCTGGTTTCAGGCTAGTAGGATGCCCAAAGCTCCTCTTGAAGGATGCGTGTAAGGGTACCATGATGGTCCTAAACATCAAGTTTACATGTGGGAGAGATTAGTCAATAACAGAGAGAAATGGCAACATGACCTATAGACTTACATACTGACTGTAGATACTGCAGACTGATATAATGATCAGCAATTTGACAACTAATGATGCAGAGGACAGCAGTCACAATCACACAAACCTCCAAATCTGAAGCACTTGTAGAAGAACCTGCCTTTCACTGATTTGATTTTAAACCATCAAGCGCATCATTTGAACCGATCCCAATGAAAATGGATTTGCTTCATTTCTGTTATATTAGGTAGATGGAAGGCTGAAGAGCATCCAAGGAGCAGGAGAATCGACGTTTCGGGCATAAGCTCTTCTCACCCTCCTCATTCCTGAAGAAGGGCTTATGCCCAAAACGTCGATTCTCCTGGTCCTTGGATGCTGCCTGACCTGCTGTGCTTTTCCAGCAACACATTTTTCAGCTCTGATCTCCAGCATCTGCAGTCCTCACTTTCTCCTAGTAGATGGAAGGATGTCAACTCTGGGCATTGATTACTGGAATTGATTACTTGATACGTGATCCCATGGCCTTCCCAGTATTTAATTACAGTGCCACCCATTTGCTGAAGGAAGAGAACTACTGCCTTGTTGCACCAAGACCTCTAAATGCTTCTGAGAATCTTGGGGACACTCTTTAACCTGGTGAACCAGTTTTGTACTTCCATTCTGATCATCCACCTTAAAGTCCATGTCCAGCAGTAGAATCAACTTGCCCTTAAAAGATGAAGTCTTGTTTTGGGTGATGCTGGATAGTTATTAGTGGGTAACCTCACACAAGCAGCAGCACATGTATCATTGCCTTCATCCGTTTTGGTTGCACATGCAGTAATTACAAACTGTGACCATCATACCTGGTTTATCTAATTTAATTTCCAAGTCTTTCTGCTCATCTCATCCTTAGAGCAACTTTCCATTGTGTTTGCTCTTACTATTTGTTGTTCATCCTCAAACACATTATTCTGTATTATATTGTATTTCCTTACGTCTCCAAATCACACGCTTTCCTGAAGTCTATTCTAGTTCTTGCATTGTCTAGTAAATCCCTGAAAATTTATGCCTTTAGCAATTCTGTTATCATCTTCCATGTGCCCAAATTAAAATAATTTCTGACTACTTGTCCTTTAATTAAACCAGATATAGAGGACCTCAACATTATTAGCAGGGATTTTTAAAATGCTAATAGTGAAAATTCTAACCTAATACAAAAATATATTTTCAAATGTGTTTTCAAAGGTAGCAATGCCTTTAATTTTGTTCTTTTTTCCTATTTAATGTGACACATGGAGGCAGCACAGTGGCATAGTGGTTAGCACTGCTGCCTCACAGCGCCAGAGACCCAGGTTCAGTACCCGCCTTGGGCAACTGTCTGTGCGGAGTTTGCACGTTCTCCCCATGTCTGAGTCGGTTTCCTCCGGGCGCTCTGGTTTCCTCCCACAGTCCGTGTTAGGTGAAGGGTCAATGTAGGGGAATGGGTCTGGGTGGATTGCTCTTTGGAGGGTCAGTGTGACTTGTTGGGCCGAAGGGCCTGTTTCCACACTGTAAGTAATCCAAAAGATTCAAACAAAGTAATCCACAAGACAGTACACATTCTACTATGCTGCTTTTGTATTAGTGGACAACAGTTGTAAGGCAGAGAATCAAACATTTAATGTTGGTAGCATAATGTTGACTTTGAAGGCAAATTGGAAATTATTTTTGAGTAATTGAAAATAATTGAATCAATTTGGCTGGCTTGTTTTTACTCTGGTTGAGAAGAGCCTTTCAAAAATCCACTACAACAATACAATATTTTCCTGACATATATTATCTTATGGCAGTTCAATTTTAGATTATAACAAAGCTGATAATATGTACCATCTTTGGAATTTATTTTTCTTATTTAAATTAGTCACCACATTCCCAAGGATGAACAATAACAGTGTGTTCCACCAAATATCTGTTGAGAATTCTTCAACAGCATTTAATAATTTCTGAAAATCATAGCTTCATACTGTTCATTTCCACCTACCACACTGGGTATACAGATTAAGAAATGGCACACTGACAAACCATTTTCTGTTTATTAACTTGATTGATGGAAAATCAAAAGGCTGTGATGTATAATTTCCTGAAATTGAATAATTACTCTGACATTCTGGTACGTGCCTATACTTTTAATCTTCTTGTAACCAATACAACAAAAACATCATAAGTATCTAATTCCTTTGAATCCCATGGTTTGCTGTGGTTATTCAGAAATACTCCTGAAATACAGCAGAGTAATTTTGGGAAAGATGAATGCAAACCTTTGCCTTATGAAGTAAAATATGTTCACAAGTCTTTTCTAAGTCTGTTCTATCCCTCTTCTTACTTAATAAGAATTGGTGTAGCCAATGGTCCCCTCACTGCCAGAGGCACAGATCCAATCAATCAGCTTTGTTGGATATGAAGTTTGTCTTTTGGCAGCTGTGAAAGGCATAAGTGGAAATCTTTCTGACTGCTGAGCCAAGGGAAGCATGATGGCCCTGTGGCTAGCACTGCTGCCTCAGTGCCAGGGACCCAGGTTCTATTCAGGCCTCCGGTATCTGTCTGTGTGGAGTTTGCATTTTCTTCTCATGTCTGCGTGGGTTTCCTCTCACAGTCCAAGGATATGCAGGTTAGGTGGATTAGCCATGCTGATTTTAACCCTACTGCAAATCCTCTTGCAAGGATGCCTGCCTTGCAGACGTTTTCCTCCTCTCTCTACAAGAATCTCAGGGAGTCCCTTTCCCACTGCAACTCCCAGGTCATTTCGAATTTCTCCCCACCCCCACCCTCCTCTAGCTTATCTCTCCACACTTCAGGCTCTCTGCCTTTATTCCTGATGAAGGGCTTTTGCCCGAAACGTCAATTTTACTGCTCCTTGGATGCTGCCTGAACTGCTGTGCTCTTCCAGCACCACTAATCCAGAATCTGGTTTCCAGTGTCTGCAGTCATTGTTTTTACCTCGTTGATTTTAACCCTACTGCTAATCCTCTTGCAAGGATGCCTGTCTTGAAGAAGTTTTCCTCCTCTCTCTACAAGAATCTCAGGGAGTCGCTCTCCTACTGCAACTCCCAGGTCATTTCTACTTTCTCCCCACCCCCACCCTCCTCTAGCTTATCTCTGCACGCTTCAGGCTCTCTGCCTTTATTCCTGATGAAGGGCTTTTGCCCAAAACGTCGATTTTACTGCTCTTCGGATGCTGCCTGAACTGCTGTGCTCTTCCAGCACCACCAATCCAGAATCTGGTTTCCAGCATCTGCAGTCATTGTTTTTACCTAGCCATGCTATATAGCCCATCGTTCTAAGGAAGTGCAGGCTAGGTGGATTAGTCATGGCAAATATAGGATTCTGGGTAGAGGTGTAGGTCTGGGTGGGATGTCTTCAAAGGGTCGATGTGGTCTGTTTCCAACTTGTAGGGATTCTATGATTTTACGGGAATTGTAAAATTATTCAGCAGTCTAATTCTGAAATGCCTCTGAACAAAGTAAAAATTAAGATTTAGCGACAAGTAATTTTTATTAATTTATTGATTAACATATTTCTCCCTTTGATCTTTAAGGGAGATATTAACTCAACTATTTCATTTTGAACGCCTATATTAAAATAGAAGGAGAACATGATACCAGCTTCTAACCTTTTGTGTGATAACATCTCAAATAATATTAACCTAAAAAAATTAAGATACCTTAGCTTTTAAACTGTGTCAATTTAATTTTAGAATTACCAATTACATGAAAATGGGAAGTAATCTTTATTAGGAGAAAATGGGCAAATTAAACTGAATGATAAAGATTAGATAATAAGTACACGGTCTGTGCAATCCTTGGTCTGATTCTGATCAAGTGAGGAGCTGGACAGGAATTTTCCAAAGCTCTTCCTTCTTATCGGCAGTGAATTTCCTCTCTATGTTGTTTTTTTCTTGTGAGCTAGCATGATGCAACGGGAAAGAGGCAAGAAGTACCTAAGCAATAATGTGTGTGGAGATGGTTTGATGATCCAGTCTTTTCCTGCCTGGTAATCTTGTATGTTCATGTGAAACATCAGGTGGTATTGAAAAATGATTCATATCGCTGAAACATTATTTTTCTTCAGGACAAATGCAAGAATGTCAGCTTTCACATGACAGGAACAATTTTACTACAGGGGAATGATCTGTACTCCATTTATTATGAACAGTCAAAGAGACATGCTGTTTGGTTCAATTTATCTCTGTTGCTTTCTTCAGTGTATTGCCTCGGTCAACCATTTGACTTGTTAGCCAATCAACACCCTTCTGTCTTGAAGTATAAATTGTTGTGCTGGCTCATATTTTGGTACTCTTGCATTTGCCTTGATAATATCAAGACGAAAAGCTTCAGTAACATATCTCTGATTTCAACAATACTCAAGTTCCAAATGAATGTTCGTATATTGTCCCTAAATTTATACTTCTAAGTTACAATGAATTTAATCTAAAGGACAGAAGAAATGTAATTATCTTAAATAACTTCCTTACCGCTCTTGAATTCAGGATGGCAAAATTTTAGATCTCGGCAACTTCGGGCAGGGCTCTTCTGTGATCCATCTGGGATCAGGATTGTATCTACTCGGCTGTTGAGGGATTTCAGAGCAGCTATTATTTCGTCCCTTTGTTCGTTCACAGATTCACTAGGTTGATCTCTAAAGTAGTAGCTTCCTGGATACACTACACCCTTACCGCCACTGTCTGCTGCTCCACAACAGGGGCCAGGAGGACCGGGGGGACCAGGGGCACCAGGAGTACCAGGAGGGCCATGGTTACCAGAAGGACCCTACAGAGTTCAAAATATAGAAACACATAAACATAACACATAGGAGATGAAGGGCTGAATGACCTTTGACCCTGCTCCACCATTCAATGTTAATCATCCAACTCAGTGCCTTCTCTCTGCTCTCTCCCCATATCCTTTGATCCCTTTACTCCTAAGAACTATATCTAAACCTTTTCTGAAAGTATTCAATATTTTAGCTTCCTGTCTCCTATAGCAAGAAATTCCACAAGAGCATGCTGTGGGTGAAGAAATTTCTCCTCCTCTCTGTCCTGAGAGCTTATCCTTAGACTGTGATCCTCACCCTTGCCCCCGGAGTTGAACTGTGGTGCTGGAAAAGTACAGCTGGTCAGGCAGCATCCAAGGAGCAGGAGAATCGATGTTTCGAACATAAGGCCTTCATCAAGAATTCCTGATGAAGAGCTTATGCCTGAAATGTCAATTTTCCTGCTCCTTGGATGCTGCCTGATCTGATGTGCTTTTCCAGCACATTCTTTGACACTGATCTGCAGTCCTCACTCTCCCCTTGTTCTGAACTCTCTGGTTATTGAGAACATCCTTTCTCCATCTGTCCTGTTAGAATTTTGTAAATTTCTACAAGATCCTTTCTCATTCTTTGATAGTCCTAACTGATCCAGTCTCCCACATGCGTCAACCCCGCCACCCCAGGAATCAGTCTGTGCACGTAAGCAGTGACACCATGATCAACATTTGCCATCGCTTAATTAAACAACCAAGGAAAGTTACTTAAACATTATTTGCCTTAAAAAATTGCACGCCAGCTTTAATTTATTCATTCTCCTTAATCTAAATGTCAATCAATTTTCTCCCAGATTAGTGTTTCTAAAGGCTTTCTTTGTCTATAATTGCCAGGATTACCCCTCTCCCCTTCTTTACAAAGGGATGAAACGTTTGTAATCCTTCAATCTCCTAGCACCAACATTTTGAAGTATATTTGGAAAATTGTGGGCATACCATCTAAAGTTTCCACCCAGATGTCCCTCAGTAACCTAGCATGCAACCCATCCAGATCATATTAATTTTAGACTTTGCAGAATGCCAGTTTTTTAAAGTAGAGATCTTCCTTTGTATGACCATCCTATCTAACATTGTTACTGCCTTCTGCTTTACTGCGCCATTGGCAGAATCCTCTTCTCTAAGGAAGAAAAATATAAAATACAAATTTAATTACTAAGCCTACCCTTGTAGTTCCAAAAACAATCCACAATTTTAGTCTCAAGTTATCCACAACCCCATCCCTTTCACTACTACTACTTAATATTTAAGACAACATGTAGGTCTGTTGTAATGTCAGTGATAGGAAGGTAATGGAATCCTTATTCAAAGTTGGAAGAGAAAAACATCTAGAGACTGATGGTAAAAAGCTATGAGAAAGGGCTCCAAAATTGAATTTTGTAAGGATGTGTGAAAAAGTGTAAGTAACCATAATGATAGAGAGGTGACATTTTTTTTTAATGAAAAAACATATTTGGCAAGGAGCTACATAGTTGACTCGTGGACATGAGGAGTGATAGGTCAAATGACAAATGCAAGCTAGCTACAAAACAGAAACAGAGAGTGGAGTCAAACATAGGGAGGGTTTTAATGGAGACTGTTGAAAAGGGTATAATGACAGGCTGGTCTGGAAATTGGCTCACAAGATCATGCGGTAGGAAGCTCTCCTGTATTCAGGGAAGGGATAGGGCCCTGATGCAGGAAATTCACCCACTAGCAGAGAGATATCAGGTTGTTTTACTGGTGACCCACTCACATCCAATATCCCAGAGCCCACCAGGATTTTATAGAGATTAAATAAGATTTTAGCTGGTCTCCTTGCCACTATAGGGTACCAACCAAACCCCATGAGATTTGCCAGCTCTCTGGAGTGAGATTTCCACCATACTGGAAACTGGATAGAGTGGGAAGTCTGACCTAATCTAGGTATGTGCCTACTTAGACGTTGATACATAAAAAGTTGTGTGGATGCTAAGTTTTTAAATAATGGAGAAATCGGAGGGTACAAATTGAATGGGTTACTATGATATTAAAAACAAAAAAAGACAAAGCACTGGGACTCATTATTGAAAGGGACAGAGTTACAAAGCAAAAAGGTTATGTTAAACTTGTGAAGAACATTATCAGACTATACCTGGAGTACTCTCTGGTCTCCATTACTATGTGAAGATGGAAAAATAATCTATTAGAAATAGACGCATCATACTTCTCAGGAAAGGGTGAACAAGTTGGGGCTAGTTTCTCGAGTAAAGATAAGACTCTGCTAACTCAATGCTTGCATTCATGGTGATGCCAGAATTTGTTGCCAAAATATATAATCTTTAATATATCCTGTAGGTAATTAATGAAATTTTTGTGTACTCTGTATTTCCATTCTTTTCCTTTGTTTCCTTTTTTTCAGGTTTTACTTGTATTAGGTGGCTCAGTGGTTAGCACTGCTGCCTCACAACGCCAGGGATCTGGTTCAATTCCATCCTCGGGTGACCATCTGTGTGGAGTTTGCACATTCTCCCTGTGTCTGCGTGGGGACCACATAGTCCAAAGTCCAAATGTGTACAGATCAGGTGAACTGGCCTTGCTAAGTTGCCCATAGGGTTCAGGGATGTGTTTGTTAGGTCCATTAGTTACAGGAAAATGTGGAGTAATGGGTCTGGATGGGATACTCTTCAGAGGGTGTGGACTTGCTGGGACGAACAGCTTATTTCTACACTGTAGGGATTTGAATTAGAATAAGAATTCCTACGGTGTGGAAGTAGGCCTTTCAGCTCAACAAGTCCACACCTACCCTCTGAAAATTATCCCATCCAGACCCATTACTCCACATTTTTCCATAACTAATGGACCTAACAAACACACCCCTGAACCCTATGGGCAATTTAGCAAAGCCAATTCACCAAACCTGTACATGTTTGGATTGTGAGCGGAAACTGGAGCTCACAAAAGAAGCCAACGCAGTCATGGGGAGAATGTGCAAACCCCACACAGACAGTCACCCAAGGTGAACCTGGGTCCCTCCCGCTGAGAGGCAGCAGTGCTAACCACTGAGTCACCGTGCCACCCCAAACTCTAATTCCTCTATTCAGTTTAATTCTCTGTATTTTGAACATTGTCATAAATCTTATTTTTCTGCCTCATTTTCATCTTTAGACTTCTCTTCATCTAATGATTTCTAGTTTTGAATGCCATCCTTTCCTTTGATGGTAACTGTACCCAAACCAACTCCACTTTTTCGGACTTCCATTGTCCAATTAGAGTTGTGCCGACTAACTTTAAATTCCAATCCATGTGTCAGGTCCCTTCTTGATTCACTGAAGTTAGTTTTCCTCTAGCTAAGTATTTTATAGTTGTTTGCACTTTTTCTTGACCATAACTCATACTAAATCAGCAAAAAAATGTGATCACTGTTCCCACTGAAACATGATCCATTTGCTACACTTAATTCTCCAGAACTAAATCCTGTGCTATCCCTGCCTCGTGTGCTGGAAAAAGTTACTGATGAAGATAGTGCTGTGTACACATTCCAAGAATTCCTTCCCCACTTTGCCCTTTTTACTGTTGCTATGACATCTCTAATTCTTTCTGTAAATTGCCTGCAGATTCCTTCTTCCAAGTCCTTCTCATTAATTCTGATAATTTATACCCAGCTGTGCAATAACTCCCCTGTGTGTTTTTCTTTCACTTCAAACAAATAGACTTTGTCTTTGTATCCTGCATTATGCCTTTCAGAACTGCAATAGTTTATTTGATCATTACATTGCCTGTCACCTCCCTTTCTACTGTATCTTTCCTGATGAATGAGCAGCCAGAAATGTTAAGTTTCCAATTTTCTGCTTCATTAAGTCAAGTCTCTGCTGTTTACTTACACTGGGGCCAGATTCTCCTCGTAACCCACGTGGACCAGGAGGACCAATAGGGCCTGGATAACCATTGGTACCCTCTTTGCCAGGGCGACCAGTTGAACCTGGAGGACCCTTTAAAATATTTAAAATGGAATTGAAAAGGTTAATGTGCAAAACTGTATTGTCTATAAATGACAAAAACATTGACTTCACAGAAAAGCATTCTTACTTACTGTTGGTTGCTGTACATGCACTCATTTCTTGATCCTGGGTGATCGATTTTGAAAATAAATCCTTCTCCAGGTATTAGGCCGCTCAACAACATATTTAAGTACTTGTCTTGGGTGCCCTACTAAGGCACCTATACTATTAGGTAATGAGGCTGTTGCTTATTTTTGTGTGAATTGGGCATAGACTGTCAGTCCGAGACCCTCTGAAAAATGGGTGCAATGTAGAACAATTTCTATCCATCTCATTCTCAGGATAGTTAAGCAATCCTGGGCTGCACAGTGGCACAATGGTTAGCACTGCTGCCTCACAGCGCCAGAGACCCAGGTTCAATTCCTGCCTCAGGCAAATGTCTGTGTGGAGTTTGCACATTCTCCCCGTGTCTGCGTGGGTTTCCTCCAGGTGCTCTGGTTTCCTTTCAGAGTCCAAAAATGTGCAGGTTAGGTGGCCATGCTAGGTTAGGTTGACCATGTCAAATTGCCCTTAGGGGAATGGGTTTGGATGGGTTACTTTTCAGAGGGTCGGCATGGACTTGTTGGGCTGAAGAGCCTGTTTCCATACTGTAAGTAATATAATCTAATCAATATAGGGAAATCCTGAAGAAATACCATGGACTCTGCTAGAGAATATATTCGGCCAAAAACGCTTACAACCTGTTTGCAGGAGAGAGTGTGGGTAAGGGGGTAAAGCATTCCACTGTCCTGTGTGCAGAGGGGGATTGGTCAGACACCTGGAGGCATTAGAGAGGGAAAATTGTCCGAGAGAGTTATGGAGATTTGTGGAAGCATGAATGATTTAGGGTTAGTGAGTGTGTTGAGGGATCAGTAGGATGGTTACCCAGAGCTCGGAGCAAGTTTTAATCATCTAATGTTTCTTGGCTAATTATCGAGGTTTGAAAACTTGTTTTGATGGATCCAGACAGAGGGTGATTGTCCATTAGAAGTTTAAACTTCTTGGCTAATTACTGCACAGTTAGTGGGCTGGCACTTCCAAGTTGTGGTTAGTAAATTTTCAGATGGCACCAAAATAGGAAGTGCAGTGGACAGGGAAGAAGGTTATTTCAAAGTACAATGGGACTTTGATCAGCTGGGACATTGGGCCAAGGAGTGGCAGATGGAGTTTAATTGAGATAAATAGTTAACATTTTGATAAGGCAAACGAGGACAGGACACTGGGGAACGCTGAGTTCCTTGAAAGTGGAGTTGCAGGTAGACAGGATAGAGAAGGCGGCATTTGGCACACTTGCTTTCTTTGGTCAGAACACTGAGGACAGGAGTTAGGATGTCATGTTGCGGTTATACAGAATATTGGTGAGGCCAATTTCAAAATGTCGTGTACAATTCTAGTCGCCCTTCTCTAGGAAAGAATTGTTAAACCTGAGAGAGTGAGGAAAGATTTACAAGGATGTTGTTAGGGCTGGAGGGTTTGAGTTATAGGGAGAGGCTGAATAGGTTGCGCCTTTTTTCTCTCGAGCATCGGAGGCTGAGGGATGTCCTTCCAGAGGTTTATAAAATCATGAGGAGCATGGAGAGGGTGAATAAACAAGGTCTTTTCCCCATGGCTGGGGAATCAAAAACTAGAGGACATAGGTTTAGGGTGAGAGGGGAAAGATTGAAAAGGGACCTAAGGGGCAACTTTTTCACGCAGAGGGTGGTGTGTGTATGGAATAAGCTGCCACAGGAAATGGTGCATGCAGGTACAATGACAACATTTGAAAGGCATCCGGATAGATATATGAATGTAAAGGGTTTAGATGAATATGGACCAAATACTGATATATGGGATTAGGTTAGATTGGGATATCCAGACCAGTTTGACCAATGTGTCCATTTCTGTGCTGTATGATTCTGTGTCCCAATGCACATCTGTCAGGCTACATCTGGTCTCCAACTGTCCAGAGCCTTGAAGACCTGTGCTTGTGTGTTGCCTTTCAATGCCATCTGGAACTAAGAGCCATCTGGTTACTGTTCTTGGACAGCTAGCAGAAGGCCGTCAGTCTACCATTCATATCATTGCTTTACCATTTGGATGCCTGGAGATGTTCCTGCAGCTCGGGAATACTCAGGAATTGTAATGGCTTGAGACCAGGAGCATGGATATGCTCAGGTCCGTGGTGAGAAGAAATCTCTGACATTCTTTGTCCAGCATGAACAAGTAGAGGGATGAGAAGAAAATTTAATCCCACATTATCCATTGAATGCTTAGAAAACAAACTGATATCAATAGCTTCCATTGGCTTTGTGTAAACATTGATGTGCATCAAATGCATGGACTTGGTGATGGTAAACATTTGGAATAACAGTCATATAATTGATACCTAACAGCTGCTCTTGGATGATTGAAAGGCAGTGTCTTAATTGAAACAGTTCAAACTTTGTTCCTGACATTCATAAACTAATGTAATTGAATGTTGGGTCAGGCCTGAAAACCTGAAGGGCCAATGTCCTTATTCTTGAGTGGCAACTTCCCAGAGTGGTGTCAGTCATTATGACGAAACTTTTTCCAAGTGGTCGGCAATTTAGGTGAGAGGCTCAACTTCAGCCATGAGAGGGGACCAACTGCAGAAGGCAGGTCCAATCAGAGGTGGCCACTGCTGAGGCAGGAGGGGAAATGTGAGGGCACCTCCATTTTCAGATGACCCAACGTGGGTGGCAGTGTTAGGGTTTTCTTTTCGCAGCTCCTTTGCCACAGGCCTCTGGCTCCAATGTTGGCCTCCTCCCCATATAACTGACAAAAAGTTGTTTCACTACATGCAAAATGTTGATATTCTGACAAAAATAGGCTTTAAAGGCCTTTAAATATTCACATTTGTAACACACCTCTAGTTGGCAGGCAATTGAGACACTGCCAATCCAACTGTTAGAAATTGCCTGACAGTGTCCAAGGTTGGGAAAATCCTGATCAATGATTCATTTTCACCCAAACACCTATAACTTATCTGATAATCTTCATATTAATGGAAGTATCTGTCTGCCTATTTTCATATGATACTCAAGATATATTATGGTGAGAGATTGGAAAGGTAGTGTTTTAGAATTTGATGAAGTTTTGTCGTAGTGTTCACTTTTACTCACTCTTGCACCTTGAGCTCCAGCATTTCCAGGTGGGCCTGGTTCTCCAGAATTCCCCTGGAGAGAATGAAACAGTTTGACTTTTTACAGCAATACAAAGGAGAAAAACAGAGAATTTTTAAATTTGAATATGATACAAAACTTAAATGTAATAAGCAGGGAGAACAACAATAGACTTCATAATGGTATATGCAGACATAAAAATGTAACATAAAGTAACATGAAACAATATAATTTGTAGGGTAAATGAATTCTACAGGCACAGACGGCCCACATACACATCTTTGGAAGTAGCAGGGAAGCTTTAGAAGTCTTAAAAATATAAAAGCGATTTTTTCGCTTTATAAATAGAGGTATTCAGTACAACATAAGTAGGTTCCAGTGATTATTTTGATGAAACTAGCTGGAACATTGTGTTCAATTGCTGGCAACAAAATTTAGGAAGAGCTTTTAGAATATATCCAGAGGAGACCTTTTTTTTAGATTTTCACAAGAGACGAAAGACACTAATTACATGGGGAGACTGAAAGATCTGGGATTAGTCCCTTTAGAGCAGGGTAGGTTCAGGGGAGACTGAATAGAGGTGTTCAAAATTGTCTTGTGATTGCTAGAATAAAGAAGCAACAGCTGTTGACAGTGGCAAAAGTGTCAGTCTTGAAATAAATTGCAAAAAGTCAAAGCAGGTTGAGGGACATTTGCTTTTACCCAGCAGGTGATTAGAATCTGCATTGCCTGGAAAGGTAATGGAAACAGATTATTATTAACTTTCAAGGAGAAAGGGAGAAACTTAGAAAAATATATAGAAAGGGATGAGAGTGGGGTGAGTTGAATAGTCAGTTCAGATTTGATGGTCTAATTGAAACCCTCCTCAGCCATGTCATGATTTGACTTGAATGTTGCGTGTCCCAAATCTACAGAGCTGCATCAACAACTCTGTTTGGCTTCTACAGGCTGTCATTTGAATTAAAAAGTGTATGAAGAGTCAAAATGTCTTTGGCCTCCACTGCTAGAAAGGAAGCCAGCTGGCTGACTTCACCAGTCAACCATAAGAGACCTCACCACATCTGTTTAACTTCTGCTATTGTTCTCCGACACACCCACCAAGCTCATTTGAGCAAGGTAGGGAAAGGCAAGGTGTTGAGGCAGCTTCAAACCCCTATTCACCTGCTCTGTTTTGGTTCCTGTTTTCTGGGAGGAGTTCACAAACGGAGAATAAAAGGGGGAAATCTGCTCAGGACACTTGTCCTTGACTCACCTCTCCATGATTAATGTAAGTGAACAGGGAAGGGATTGCCAGTAAATATCCCAATAAAGGTAGGTGTGAGGAGAATTCCATAGTGACACAACAGAGGGCTGCAGCACAATCCCATTGACGTTTCCACAGGATTGCCCTCACCTGTGTCCAAAGACTGGGAGGTACATAAGTATCCTTGTCAAACCATGGTTGGTTTGTCCAACACCATCGGCCAGTATGAGGACAGGCTCATTCAGAGAAAGCACTCTCCATATGTTTTTTTTTTCCTTTCCAGGAGGTTTATGAATTAAGCAAAAAGGAATGTTTCTAAATTAAAGACAACAGTAGCTGAAATAACTCAATAACAGTAAGATTATTCTAACTTCAGTTGATGTAGGTTCACATTCAATTTCCTAAATCAATATTCTCATTCAATCACATCTCCCAACACATAGCCTTAAATCCTATTACTACCATTTCTCTCAGACTGAAAAACTTCCACCAAAATGTACAGCACATTACATTTCTCTGAAATATCAGTGTTTTGACTGATGAGTTATGAAATAAACCTACCATTTTCTTTGCAAATAAGATATTAATTTTGCACACATCCAGATTCTATGAATAATATTGAGTTGCTGTGAGCTCATAGACAAGAATATTTCAGGAAGGTGGGGTCTATTTTTGCTTTTTTTTTCTCCTCAGAAATGATATGTAATGCTACCCCATGCTTAGGAACCACTAAAATAAATTGCTGTGCCAAACTGGAAAATCTATCAGGTAAGATGATCTAAATTTGTGATATCAAATTTGCCCTTGATTGATATGCTGCTGGTCTTAAATGTGTTCAGAATAAGAAACCTGAAAGCATATTACTTTCTCTTGTATTTAATCTAGAAATCCCAGAAATACAAGATACTTACAGGAGGGCCTGGCATTCCTGGAGCACCTGGGAATCCCCGATGACCCTTGATACCATTCCTTCCAGGCTGCCCATCTTCACCTTTATTGCCACTTGGACCTTGTGGGCCCTTAAAATAAATGAAAAACCATTGTGTCATGGAGATGTATTATGTAACATAATTTCAATATATGCCATATTACAAAATCCCATGCACTGCTACAGTGTAGGAGGAGGCCAATAACACACTGTATTTGCAAGATTTCTCCAAATCAGCATTATGACTCCGTGCTTTTCTCCTGCCTCTTCCCCATAGCCCTGCACATTATTTGAATAGAAACAATCTAATGCCCTCTTGAATGCCTCAGTTGAAACTACTTCCATGACATTTCCAGGTAGTACTTTCAAACTTAACTGATTTATTGTGAGCAGACGTTTTCTCCATATTTCACTTTGTTTCTTTTCCAAATCGCTTTAAATCCATGCCATCTCATTCTTGATCCTTTTATGAGTGGGAACTGTTTCTCCCTATCCATTCTCTATAGCCATCTCATTATTTTGAAAACTATCATATATTCTCTCAGCCTTCTTCTCTCCATGAACAATAGGCCCATCGCTCAAAATCACCCTCACAACTGAAGTTCCTCATCCTTGAAACCGTTCTTGTAAATCTCTTCTGTGTGATATCCAATGCCTTCACGTTCTTCCTGTAGTGTATCACCAGAACTGCACACAGTACTCCAACAGATGTGTAACATAAGTGAAGCATAACATCCTTGCACATGTGTATGCTATTTCTCCTTTAATTAAGTCTGAGACACTGTATGTTCAGCGTCTGACTATGTGTGTGTGTGTGTGTGTGTGTGTGTGTGTTGTGTGCACGCGCATGCGTGTGTGTGCATGCAAGAAAGAGTGGGGTGTGTATGTGTGTATTTCAGAGAGCGTGAGCGTGTTCCAAGATGCAGTTTGAGATATGCAACAACGCAAAATTGCTGAGCAGACGCTGATAGCTAAGTTCTGTACTCATGAGGAAAGCCTCAAAGGTGATCTTGGGTTCATGTCACACTTCAGGTGACCCCACTACACTATACATTCTCACACACACACTCAACCACAAGCACACAGATTCTCACACAAAATCACACTGACATACACACACACACTCAAATGTGCACACTCACACTCTCTCAAGAGAACACATGCACACTCGCTCTCTCAAATGCACACTCGTACTTTCTCAAATACACACATGCACACACTCTCAAATACACACATACACACATACCCCCACTTTTTCTCACACACACCCTCTCTCTCACACTGAACATGTATTCAGGAAAAGCAAGGGTCCCAACACCAATTGCGAATGAGGTCTATTCTAAAACCTTCCTACACCCTGAAGTATATCCATTGACTCTAGCCCTCTGTTTCTTATCATTCAGCCAGTCTCTTTATCCACATTACTACTGTTCCTTTTATCCGTGATTTATATATTTTCTCACAGGTTTGTGTGGCACAGTATTGAATGCCTTTTTGGAAATCTATGCATATCACATGGAATCAACAAACCCCTACAGTGTGGAAGGAGGCCATTTGGCCCTCTGAAGAGCATCCCACCCTGATCCAGCCCTCTCCTGTATGCCATAACCCCACATTTCCCATAGCTACACAATCCTGGATACAATGGGCAATTTTGCATGACCAATCCACTCAACCTGCCCACCTTTGGATTGTGGGAGGAAACCAGAGCACTGGGAGGAAACGCACAGAGACATGAGGAAAATGTGCAAATTCCACACAGACAGTTGTCCAAGGCTGGAATCAAACCCGGGACCCTGGTACTGTGAAGAAGCAGTGCTAACCACTGAGCCACCATGCAACCCCCCCCACCCCCCACCCCCAAATATCAACAACATTACCCTCAGCAACTCTTTCTGTTACCTCTTCAAAGAACTCCGAGTCAGTTAACTCAATGCTGACTTCTTCTTTTCCCTGCGACTACTAAATCAACCATGAAGACCTGTTTTTAGAAACTTCCTTGCTATTGAAATGAAACAGGCTGGACTATAATTGCTGGACTTATTCTTGAAAATGTTTCTTTTTTTAAAAAAGCATGATATTTACAATTCTCCAGTTGTCTATCACCTCCCCTGAGTGGAGGGAAGACTAAAAGATGGCGGATGGTGCTCCTGCAATCTCCACTCTCACATCGCTCAATATCCTGGGATGTATCTCATCCGGTTCTCGTGTCTTGTCAACTTTAAGTGCCAATAGTCTATCAACGCATCCTCCTTTTCAATTTTGAGCCTTCTAGTGACAGAATTCCTTCTCTACCTTAGTGGCCTGGTAGCATCTCCCTCCTTGGTAAAGGCAGATGCAGTGTATTAATTTCCCATCTTAGCATGCCCTCATTTCCATGTATAAACCTCCTCTTCACACTGTAATCATCCCTATCCCTCCATTTATCACTCTTTTGCTATTTATTTGCTTATGGAAGACTTTGAAATCGTCTTTATGTTGGCAGCTAGCCTTTTCTCATAATTCATTTTAGCTTCTCTGATATAATTTTTCACCTTCCCTGTGAACTTCTGTATTTCTTTTGGTTCTAAATTATATTTTCCACCTGACACCTGTCATAAGTACATCTTTCCTTTATCTCAATTTCTATTTCCTTTCTCATCCTTTATCAGCTTTCCATTAGAGGGAATACACTTTGATAGTACCTGAACAATTTCCTCTTTGAAGGTATCCCATTAGTCAGTTACAGATTTTCCCACCAATCTTTTATTTCAGTCTATCTGGCCCAGCTCTGTTCTTGACCCATTGAAGTTCCTTCTCTGCCAATTGGTTTTCCTAACTCTGAAATGACCTCTGACATTGTCCACCATTGTCCTATCCCCACTGTCACTTAAATGTTGCCCTGCAAACACTTGATCTATTTAGCCAAACTTATTTCCAAGAACCAGGTCTAACAGTGCATCCTTTTTTGTTGGACTGGTTGTGTACTCCTGTAGAATATGCTCCTACACATAATTTAAGACTGCTTGCCACTCACTGTTCTTAACAGTCTATATTTGGCTAATTAAAGGCCCAAAATAAAATTACATTATAATGTCTTTTTTTATGTAATTTTTTTACAATTTTTTTTCTCTGCTTTGTCCCACTAGTTGGTGGTCTATAGACTAAACCTAGATCTCTGTTTATTCCACAGCTCTAACCAACTTGATTCTGTCCTTTTAACTGTTGGAACATCCTCTTTCTCCAACACTGCATTGTTTTACATTACCAACCCTGCTTCCCCTCCTTTTCTGCCTTTTGTGAACATCTTATACTCAGGACTATTTAACACCTAGTTCTGCCCTTCTTGGAGCCAGATCTCTGTTATTGTCACAACATCATATTTCCACATGACAATCTGAATCTGTAACTTTCCGATCTTATTAACTATTTTGCACATTCACATACAAGCACAGTGACTCTGACTTAGATTGTTTTATCCTATACTCTGCCTTCACCTATTAATATCACATTATCTGTCTCTCCAAGTATTTTGTGAACTATGGTATTCTTCTCTTACATTGTTTCTTGATCCCGACACTCCTGTCAATTTAGTTTAAAATCCTTCCCAACAGCACTAGCAAAGTGATCTGCAAGGAACTCAGTGCCAGATCTGTTCGACTATCCAATTTGAATAGGTGCCATCTCCCCAAAAGCCAGGATCAGTGTTCCAGGGTTTCAAAGCCCTCATTCCTTCCTTGTCTTTGCAGCCTTGCATTCATCTGTCTTATCCTCCTTTCTCTGTATTCTGGAGATTACTATATTTGAGATTGTGCTTGCTCACCTTCCTGATTAAGAGTTCATCCTTGAAACATCGACTGTCCTGCTCCTCGGATGCTGCCTGACTGGCTGTGCTTTTCCAGCGCCACACTTTTTAACTCTTGTTAATCATCTACCTAGCTCCATAAATTGTGACTGCAGGACTACATCTTCTTTCTTATCTGAGTCATTGGTACAAGTGTTGGCCATAGCCCCTAGCTGGTCACCCTGCCCCAGAAGAGTATCCTACAGCTGCTCCACAGCATCCTTGACATTGGCATCAGGGAGGCAACACACCAACTTGGAGTCATGATTCCCCTGGCATTATTGCTCCTCCCTTTTCCTTTTTCCCTTCGCTTACAGCTCATGGTGTCCCAAACCTGGCTCTGACTACATTCTCTTGAAGAACCAATGCGCTCATCTGCTTCCAAAACATACATTTAATTTGTAAGTGGAACCCCAGGGAACTCCTGCACAACCTGGCGGTGATCCATTCCCTTTCTGCTTCCAGACCCTTAAAGTGTGATGTGACCTACCCCTGAACATACTATCCATGCATGTCTGCTTTGTGGATGCACCACATTGACTCCAGCTGCCTTTTGAGCTCTGAAACATGGAGCTCAAGTTTCTGCAGCTGGCATCATTTCCTGCTCACGTGGCTGTTGAGGATATCATAGAATCCCTATAGTGTGGAAACAGGCCTTTTGGCCCAACAATTCCACACCGACCCTCTGAAGTAGGGTCCATGGCTTCCCACATATTACAGATCATGCATTCCACTCAACTGGACTGTGCTGCCTTGTCTTAGCCCCATTTGCCTTATGTCAATGTTATTCTGTTTCTGATTCCTTCGTTTATTCTATTATGTTAACATGAACCTTCCCTGTTCCCTGCTGTTCTTCAGTTAAATCAGAGTATGGCTTCTACTTTCATAACAATGGGCTTTTCTAATTTATAACAATGTATAAACAGTCCCTAATTCTTACTAACCAACAAACTTACTGAAAAAAGTAGCAGTTCTTTCCCACCCTTTACCAAACTCCACACTTAGCACTTTTCAATTCTTGCAGAAAACTTTACTTAAAGCGCAGCTTCCCCCGTCTGCATTGAATTCCCTCCTTGACATACTCACATGTCCTCTGTTTCATTCAGGTGATGTCTCCCTCTCACTGACCATGCCCTCTTTCTGACACACAATAATTTACTGTCTCATGAGACTATTTGGATGCGATTTCCTGAAACAGACTGCCACCAACTTACCACACGTCCCGTGGCCCCAGGTGGGCCTGGTAAGCCCCTTTCACCTCGAGGGCCCTAAAAGATTTGGAAGTAGGAAAACAAAAAGCTAAAACATTTGTGTTCAAACATTATATCTTACATAAAATTATTGTGAATAATGTTTGAAGGAATTTAAAGTCAATTGTGAATAAGGTTTAAAGCAATTAATACAAAGGATAAATTGGACAAAAGATTTCTCCAAAAAAGGTGTAAGCAGTGACACAGATTGGTACGATTTACAGGCCATCATAAATTCCTTGTGCATATTTTTAAAACCAGCAAGAATACATTCTCCCAGCAGCCAGACCTGAACTCTATATGGTTGAGAATGAATGAACACGAGATGGCCATGGCAAATGTCAGGTTCTTTGAAGAAGAGCTTATCCATCAAACCAGGAAAACTTGGATGAAAATTCAAGTTCTTTCAAACTGTAATCATAGGTTCATGAAATAATGCTCCACAAAATAAACCTGTTCATTTTAGAGAACTGTTCAATTCTTTCTCCATGACCCAGCACATTAAAATGTTTAACCAATTCTTTTTTCATTCGTATCATTGAATAAATGTTGTCCTGGTCCTCATGGATCATAGGACTGCTCCCTCATTTGTGAGGCAATGGAAGGTGGTATAATCCGAGGGTTACCACACTTTATATAATGGGCAAAGTCAAGAAGCTGCAACCTTCTTGGTACCCTCAGGCAGTCTGGGATTTGAAGGCACACTGAATCATAAACCAGCCATTCAGCCAATTGAGCTAACCAAGTTTCAGTCATGTAATAGTTTACATCAGATAGATATAAAGATGTGCCCAAAAAGTACACCTTCATTTCAATGGCTCTTATTTCAAAAATATTAGGCCAACAAAAAGCTATAGTATGCTCAAGTAAATCAGAACACTTCAAGGAAGTTAACATTTTTAACAAATTCCTCATGTATTAAATAAATTAAGTTAACAATGTTTGTTCTATCCAAATTAATTATTGCAATTTACACATTGTTAAATGATAATGGTGACATAGAGTTTCCAACTTACAGAGGAACCTCTGTCACCTTGTTTACCAGATGGACCAGGCTGCCCTGGAGATCCAGGAGGTCCAGAGTGACCCAGATGACCACCTGGACCAGGTTCACCACGATCTCCCTGCCAAAACAAAATGGCAATTGTCACCATTGATGGGAAAAACAACCTAACACCGATTTTAAACTCCTACTTTCTTTGGTAAATTTGCAAATGCAAATAAGTTGAATTTTCTTCCTCCTCACCTTAGGACCAGCTGCTCCAACTTGGCCAGGAGGTCCATCAGAGCCAGGATTACCCTAAAGTGTAATATAAAATACTTATCAAACAACACTACCAATAAGATGAGGAAGTCTTAATGACTAATGGGAAAACAGATTTCCAATCGATGGTTGTTTGTAAACATAACATTATTTAGAAATAGATTCTGTGCTAAAATGCATAGGATGCTAACTGTCTTGATAACGTGTGATGTCAATAATTCTATTTAAGGATAAAAATATGAGTGGAACTACTCACATCTCTGCCAGGTTGACCAGGGACTCCACTTATGCCAGGTGGACCGGCCGTACCAGAAGGACCTCGTTCACCAGGACCACCAGGGGGACCCTGTTTGCCAGGTTCACCCTGAATAACACACGGTTTATACCAAGTTGAGCAAATACCCTTATGATTTGGTGTACCTTCTTGAAAAGAATACAACTATATTTTAAAAACCTGAAATGCAAGTCTTTCAGTCAGGTCCTCCAAAAAATGAGTGCTCCTCAGTTAGTACAACAGAAACATCACAAATTTCAGTACAAAAAACAGTTGTTTGGTGACCTCTACCCGGGTAAGCTCTTTAGTGAGAGAAATCCAAAGAAGTAATCTCATATCTCTCATCCCTACTTTGTGTCCCCAGCTGCTTCAAATAATTATCTGCTCTTCTTGAAAAGGAGCAGCTGTCTTTGCCTGTGCATAATGGCATAGATCAAGATGGAGACAAAGAGTGTGGTGCTGGTATAGTATAGCTGGTCAGGCAGCATCTGAGGAGCAGGAGAATCGAGTTTTCAGGCATAAGCTCTTCATCAGGAATCTTATCCTGATGAAGGGCTTATGCCCAAAACATCGATTTTCCTGCTTCTCAGATGCTGCCTGACCGGCTATACTATACCAGCACCACACTCTTTGACTCTCATCTCCAGCATCTGCAGTCCTTACTTTCTTCTAAATCAAGATAGAGACAGGAAGTGCCAATGCAAAAAACTGTCTCGAAAGTTACTATGAGGAATTTTTTAAAGGATAGCAATGGAAGTATTCAAAAAAATAGAGCAAATATTTTGACTTCAACCTCGAAGAGGTAACGATCGCTATCATGTTTAGATCTGCTGAGGCAAGAAGACAGTAAAGGTACCAGAATTTTCAGAATAAAACAAAGAAACTGAAGTTCTTAGTGTGCTACAGAAATAATTAAAGATTGGTCTAGATATCAGAGAATGGCTGAAAACTGTATGGGAAGGAAATAAATGGAGGTTACATGGCTAAAGTTTGACTCACAGCCCGAAAACTGAGTTGTGGTGTATAATACTATTTAATCGTGTACCATAGTATTTTCTTTTGCATTCAGGTAATGAAAACCTGATATGTCCTGTTTCCAGAAGGAACTATGTGGTAAGTTGTTTATTAGTTTGATAATAGTAGAGAAATTGCTTCCTTTCTGTGTCTAGAAGCTATAAATAATAGCATGTAACTGTGAATTAAAGACATGAAAGCCAAATAAGTGTCATTGGGAGATGTTGTACTTACTGATGGTCCTCTTTGACCTGTAGGGCCTGGTTTCCCTACTGAACCAGGTAAACCTGCCAAACCTCGTGGACCTGGCATTCCTTGAGGACCTTGTGTGCCAGGTGGACCCTGTTAAAGACAACGTGGTTTAGAAAATAACTTGGCCTTTTAGTTTCTATGTGTAATAGTGGAGGCAAAACATTATTAAGACATATCCAATTAACCTATTTTTCTAATCATTCTGTTCAGAGATGTTATTCCACACCTGTCTGGATCAGGTGAAACTTGAACACACGCCTCTGGATGCAGGGGTAAGGACACCACCACTGTGCCGCAAAAGGGCCCATGTATCCAATTAAATTTTATTTTTAAACCAACCTAATATCAGAGATATTAGTACGTACTGCTGGGATTGAACCTGGGTCTCTCATTTCAGGAGAGAGGACACTACCACTGCACCACAATAAGGCCCACCCATTGCAGTATTTAAAAAAAAACTATTTTTCATAATCAACTTTTTCAGACATTATTACTCACCTTTGGAGCAGGTGGGACTTGAGCCCAGGTGTCCTGTTCCAGGGTAAGGTCACTACCATTGCACCACCAGAAGGTTTGCATATCTAACTCACCTTTTTATAATTCAATCAACCTGCTTAGAAACATTATTGCACACCACTGGAATGTGCAGGCCTTGAACCTAGGCCTCTCAGTCTAGAGGAAGGGACACTACCACTGCACTGTACAAGGGCTGACATATCCAATTAAAGAAAAGAAGATGCACTACTTGATGCTGATCTTGTTCTCTTTTAACAAGTCTAATTTCTCATGTTTCTGACTATCCCTGATATTAAGAAAAACTAACGTATGTGATGTATGGAGCAACTTTGTTATTAGCCTACAATGATATGCGGCTGAGGGAAATGTGACAATGGTCACAGCAAATTTGATTCAACTACATCTAGAATCTGAGGAATCTAAATTACGTGTTTACACAAAGAAACTGCATTAAGTATTAAATCAAAGTGAATCTTTTTATTTGATGTATTTTAGAAATTATCTCCCGTATCTCAATCCATCTTTGATAACTAGCACTTTTTTTTTAGGCACCAGCTAGTTTACTTACAGGAGGTCCAGATTCACCAAGTGAACCCTTGTCACCAGGGTTACCTGGTTCACCTTTGTTACCAGGAGGTCCAATTTCACCACGTACGCCAGTTTTGCCAGCTGGACCAGCAGGTCCATCTTTACCAGGGGGACCTGGAGGACCAGGAGAACCTGCGCTACCCTGTTGGGAAAAATAAAGGTTAAGAGAAATTCTAAAAGGATGTGACCCTATTCATGTAGCTGAGAACACTATATACTTTACTTACTACTTTCTTTATCAAACCTGCTAATTCAAGTGATCCGTGCACAGAAACACCAAAGTCCCTCTACTCTTGCACTCCCTTTATAATTCTACCCCATTTTAATTGTCTTTCAATGTTCTTTCTACCAAAGTACAGGTACGATAAAAGGCCATGGGGACACAGGAAGAGGAGGTCATGGGTCAGCATAGATTGATAGTGAGTGGTGTAAGAGCTTATTGGAAAATGGGGGACAGTGGAGGGGTAGAGAGAGGCATTAGGAGTGAGTGAGAGTCTACTGAGTACAAAGATGGGACGAGTGATGGCCACGGGGCTGTTTTTATTCTTTATTGCTTTTACTGTAAACTTGAACAAGATCCTAAATCACTGAGACCAACCTTTTCCACAACTCACTTGGAAGGTCAGTAGGCCCTGTGGCTGTCTCTATAGTGTTTTGGGGGTTAGTGAATGCGACTCTTGATGTCACCTTCCCTCAGCTAAAATAAAAATTCTGTCACTCAGAGAAGTTTCTCCATGGCCGGGGTATATTTTCTGACTGTGCATGTGACCTAAAAGCAAATATTTGGCTGAGTCCCAAAGGGAATAAAACGTGCTTGAAGATCACAGGGGATTGTCATGTTTTCATGAATAAAACTTTATTCATTTTGTCATATTCTATTTATCAACATTAATATCAATATTTCATTGCATAGTAGTAATTTTGAATTTAAAATATTTCATTGATACATAGAGAGACAAGAATGTTTCAACACTTTGCATGTTGTCTGCTGAGCCATACCCTACCTCTGAAAAACTGGGAGAAAAGATCATAGATCCTCAAACATGTGCAAGGTGTGTCAAAAATGATTTTTATACTAGCTATGGATATGCTGTGAGTGTTAGGAAAATAATGTATTTAATAGCAAATAAGCAAAGGTGAAAATCGTTTTAGACATTGGTCAGAAAAATATGAGATGTTTCAAGATCTGTACAAAATATAGATTAATGTAACAAGAGAACTAATTCATACTGATATTGAATGTAACTGTAGACATTACTTACTGCTGGTCCAGTTGCACCAATTGGACCGGGGCTGCCAGGAAATCCAGAAGAACCCTACAAAAGAGGCCATCTCAATTAGACAATTCTCAAAGCTGCTCATGTAATGTACAGCCCAGTTATCATAAACCACATCTTTCCATACAACCCTGTCACGGTGGACATTACAAGATATGTCAGAGTGTGGATATGAATACCACCATTACACGTGGGGACACCTCCCACCTTGTACATGGCAGGTACTCATGTGACTCAGCCAACTTTGTCTATCTTATATGTTGCAGGCAAGGATGCCCTGAGGCATGGTACATTGGGGAAACCGAGCAAAGGCTACAACAGATGAAGGGGCACCGCACAACAATCAACAGGCAGGAGTGTTCCCTCCCAGTTGGGGAACACTTCAGCGGTCCAGGACATTCGACCTCAGACCTTCGGGTCACCATCGTCCAAGGCAGACTTTGGATCAGGCAGCAGCAAAAAGTGGCCGAGCAGAGGCTGATAGCTAAGTTTGGTACCCATAGGGAGGGCCTCAACCGGGACCTTGGGTTCATGACACAGTCTAGGTCACCATCATTGCACTGTACACATACACACACTCCTACACACACAGGCACTCCTATACAAATAAATACTTACAGCATCTGCCAATAGTCCATGCGGCAAACATACTGCATGTGCTTTAACCAAACGTCCATGTATCAAACAGTCCTCAGTAAAAGAAAGGGACTGACATTTGTTAGGAGGTTCTGGCACAGTCACTTTAGGGCATCAGTCTGGAAATTGGAAATGGTGGGCCATTCATTTAGGCTAGTCAGGATCCGGGGGTCAGGACATCTGCGGTCTGGGCAATGATCTGAGTCAGTCTCATAGGTGCATTGCAACCAGTCTGAGGATTCATGGATTGTCAGTCAAGAAGCTGCACTGAGATCAGTGAAAGGTCTGGTCAGCATTCATTCAGGGCTGTCCACCCATATTGGGGACTTTGGGGGTTAAATTATGAGGAGAGATTGTACAAATTAGATGTTTTGTCTAGCATTTAGAAGGGTAAAGGATCAAAATCAGGAAAGACAAAGAGGAATTGGGCCACGTCTCAATTATAATAGCTGAGCAATACAATGTAAGGACTGATTCCTGGGTTGCAGCGTCTGATCTGGTGTACTGCTGAGCTTTTAAAGATGGTGCCAGTGGAACAGGCAACTCTAAGACCTGGCAGTGGTGAGCCCATCTGCCTCTCCTGCAATGTGATTCTTCAAGAAGGATGCATCAGAGCGCATAATTAATGATCATCTTCATATGAGAGAAGTGGCTCTGAGGCATGCCAAACTGAGTGCCATGATGCACACTTGACTAAACAGTCTTACGAGAATTTCAGTAGAAGATGGCTTTTGGGTTATGGGCCAAGGAAGTTCCTGCTGAGCCACTCTTAAACCTACTGCCCATTATAAGGTGATCACACCCAGAGCACGAGTCGGCCATTGAGCCCTTCAAGTATTCTCCCCCTGTTCAATTAGATCACAGTGGATCTGTACTCTCATTACAGATCTTAGTCCTATATACTGTAATTCAGTCATCCAATAAAAATGAGTCTCCATATTTATATTTTAATTCAATCTAGCCTCACATTGAAGGTGATGCACAAATTTACCATGGAAAATCCTTATGAATGGTCCAGCCTAGTTCTTCCTGCAGATTTGAGGAGGGAATATTATTAAAATTGATCAGATTTTAAAGAAAGTTGAGCAGAATCTTAAATTGAGATAAAACATTTTGTGAACGCAGTGCTGAGAAACAAAGCTATGGAATGGGCATTATATTCTCGTGGATTAAGTAACTATATGAATGGATGGCTGCTCATTATTTCGCAGAGAAATGCAATACTCGTGTAGGACATTAACTTAAATAAGGTGGTTGTAAATATGAATATCAGCTGAGTTGTTGTTTAATAGTAATTCTGATACTCACAGGAGGCCCTGCTGAGCCACGTTCGCCTTTCTCTCCTCTGCTTCCTGGAAGACCCTAAAATAATGAAAAAAAAGTGAACTAATTTCACCTATTTTCTGAAAAATCAAAACGCAATTAATCACATATGATGATCAAGATTATAAACTTTTGTTTATTTTTAAAAAATACTGTATTCATAAATTACCTATAAGTAAACAGAACAGGTACAAAACAGTTCATTACAAACTTTACAGAAAAAAAGAGTGGAAATTTTGGCATTCCTCATTAGACCTTCAATCCAGTTTTGCAATAAAAACAATATTTTATAAACACAAAATTAAGGCTACAAGGCTATTGTGAAATGTAACACTCATATTTAGGCAGAACTAAAAATTTTGCTTTTTTTTCCCCTAAAAATCATTTATATGTGCATCCACATTTCTAAATTGGTTGTGTACAGATTTTGTGGGAAAAAAGAACAAACAAAACATTGAAACCTTGACATTTTTCAGAGTTTCTCTGCAGTTTCAAAAGCAAAGGCATTTTCTTAAGCAGGAACCTTTTTACATTCATTCTGAGGCAGCAAGAATGGACCTTCACTATACTTTGCCAGGAAGACCTTAGACGGTGATCTTTCCCCACTGTGCGTTGGCAGCAGCTACCCCAAGCTCAGTGCATCCCTCAGTAAGTACAGTAGCGCCTCGACTTACGAACTTAATCCGTTCCGGGACCCGGTTCGCGAACCGAAAAATTTGTGAACTGAATCAAGTTTTCCATTGTTCGGATATTTCCGGAGTCTTTTCTCTTTTTTGTCTCTTGGAGGTTGGTGATGCCACAAGAAAACGATCCAGAGAAACTTGTTTTTTTCTTTGTTGCAGAATTTTTCGAAAATGGGACATCACATTGTCATTTAAAATGTTCACTGCTCTGTTGGTCAGAGTTTTGTTAGGGTGATGCCTCTCAACAAAAGCCTGCACTTCACTCCATTTGTTCGTATCTTGAATTTCGAATGGACGTTGAAGCAAAATTTTATGTACAATCCTGTTCGTAAACCGATTTCTTCGAGAACGGGGTCGTTCGTATGTCGAGGCGCTACTGTATACTATTGGAAAATTTGCTTACCAGTCGACCAGGAAATCCAATTATACCTGTAGGACCTGGTAGGCCAGAGCTGCCTTTTGGGCCAGGGTTCCCATCTGAGCCTTTAGGACCAGGCTGACCATCAAGACCCTAATTAAATAAATTACAGATTAGTCATGCACTGGAACTAAAGTTAACACAGTTTTCAACTTTTAATTCTGAGACAGCAAAATTGAACTTGCACCAGGCTCTTTGCATAGTATCAATATCAATTATGCTCTTTGCATAATATCAATATTAATATCAATATCAACATGTTCTCAGAAAGGTCAGCCTGAGGCTTAATCAAAATCAGATCTCAGCTGCATTGTTCAAGCTGTCAAATTTATTAGTAACCATTCTTTCACTCAAGTAAGAAAAACATTTTTGTGGAGACATGATATAATTTTTTCATAACCCTAAAAAGCTGTGTCAGGTCACTCTCTGTTTTCATTTTTCTCAAGCAAAAACAGCCAAGCCTTTCAGGTATAATGTCTGAGTCCTGGCATCTTTCTACTGAATGATTTGTGCAACTCCTCCAGTGCCTCTTTATTCTGTTCAGAACTGTCCACATGACACAAATTGTGCTCTAATCAAGTTTCTCTATAAATTTAACAATTGTTGTTCAGTTTGATTTTGTTTTTGCATTTTAGGGCCTTATTTATCAGAATCGTTTATTTTAGTGAGTTGTGCATCTGTTTTTCCATGCCTTTCATTTTATAGGTGTGCACCAAAGAAAATATATCCTCCTTATCCTTCCTAACAAAATGTCCCACAATATTTTCATTTGTATTGACGTCCATTTCCCACTTAACCTGAAATAATCGAAAGGCTATTTTCTGCCTGACAGTAAACTACAACTATTATTGATGTTCCAGAAATAGGCACCCTATTTACAATATTTCACAGACTCGTTATTAAGTCTCAACTTACCGGAGGTCCAGGAAATCCACTAGGACCTTTAGGACCAATTTCCCCTCGTTCGCCCTGAAGAAAATAATTGAGATAATTTTAATAATAAATAATTTTCTTCAGATTTGAGATACATGACATATAATTGTAATTTTGTTTAAATTGCTCTTAATAAATCTGAAGACTGCATATCTTTATCTGTTACATGTGTATTTTATTTCAGCATATGTACCATAATGAGATGCAAATAATTAAACTGAAGTAAGCATAGGCCTAACTGTAGCATATAGCATTCTCAATCTCCTGCTTTATTTCTCACTGTGAATCTTGTTGGGTGTCTCCAGCTGAAGTCCTGCTGAGACAGAGTGTCCACAGGGGTTCTGGGGCAAGATGTTTATTACATGATAGACATTCACCATTTCATTACACCATTTCTTCCTCCAGGATACTGAGATATATCAGGAATCACTGGCAAGATGAGGAGATCAGTAACTATGGGTCACAATGACATGATCCCAACTCCTTTATTCCTTACTGTTGCTTCAGGTGGGCCCAATATTATTCTAACTTGTGTTTTGTGCTAGACTCTGCTTTGCAAGGAGATCTAACTTTATAACTATTCTCAAGAGATCTAAATGGCTTTGAAGAAGAAATAAGATCCTAGCTTCAGCTGCACAGGGACAGCACATTGTTATTGCCTGGCAGTCAGGTTCACCAGTTTGCTCCAAAATGCCTGACCAAAACGAAATCCCTTAATTACAAAGGAGGGAGTAGATTCTCTCCTCGAGGAGAACCAGGCCAGGTTCCATTTTATAATGTAGCCTAGTTGATCTTAAATGCACTTACAATTACGTGGGCAGATAATTGGACAGGTTGCATTTGGCTACTGAATCATCCCTGCTTAATTTCCCCTTCTGTGTTACACAAGGTAGTTATATTTGAAGTTTAAAACTGATTACAGAGTGCGGCATTTTAAAAAATGTTTTATTATATTTTTACATTTTTATACTGATGACAAAAAGTGGCAAAAGATAGCCTTGGGAGCATCACCTTACTTCTTTAGTGGATTCAAACCAGTTTTGTCCCTCAAGAAAGAAACATTCCCAATAGCTGTTGTAAAAAAGGTCTTCTCCCAAAAATAGTTCAAAATGATAACCTCAAACTGGATGAGCCATTCAAACACAAAAGCACTGGCTGTCTCAAACAGTAACATAAGATGTGCAATCATTGCATGTCCCATGTTCAATAAAGACCTTTGGGCTTATAACAGGTCAGACGATGAGATAACCATTTTGTCAGTCTGCTTTTAAAACAGAAAGAAGCTGCTTTGCAGACAGAGTTCCATCAGAATGCTGCTGAACTAACTTTCTTTGAGATCAAGTTTCCACACTCCTTAAAGTGAGAGCACGTTACAATCATCATAAAGTATTTCTGCAGCCTAAATTATTTTACCTGATTTTTAATTGCAGAAACATTTATTCAATTAAATCTTCAATAAAATTTACTTACAGGAAGACCACGAGAACCAATAGGACCTGGAGGACCAGCAGGGCCAGACTCACCCTAATATCAGAAAAATCAATGGATAATTAAAAAGGTTTACAAATTGATGATTTTTAAAAAAATTTCAACTATTTGTGAGTTATTTTTCACTCTTTATTTACATAAGTGTATGAGAGATTTTGCAACTAGTGTGCATGCTTCTGGGTAGCAGGGAGTGCAGCCAACTGATTCATAGCAATGATCATATTCCATTAAAGTGGCTATCAGATTAACGGATACATGTCTCTGGTGAAGACCCAACAAAGACATCAATTTACCAATTTACAAAAATGCAACTTATTAATGCGAGCAAAAGGGACAGTTGTAAATATTTGTTTTACACCTTATCCTATTGTCATTTCCATTGAAGCAATGTCCATTGAGGGACATACTGTATAGCTAATCTTCTGGTACAGATTGTAAGGCTGCTGAGATTTAATTTAATCTCCTGCTAGATTGCTGTTTGTTTATTTGACAAGAACATTTCAGACATGTTCGACCAGATTATTCAGGGTTCTGGCATTTCACAACAAGCCCTCTTAATTCGGGTTATTAATCAATGATTTTTGTTGAAGTGGAAACAAGCTTGATATAAGTGCAAGTAGATAATGGGACAATGCCTACAAAATGACATCAGACATTTTAGTGACCAACAGAACACCTTAATGAGTTTTAGAATCAAGAAATAAATAGAGGAAGGATTAAAGATAAAGGTGGGGAAATTAAAGTGAGTGAATATGCAGTAAGTGAAATAAATGAAGGGCCAGAAAGATTGGAAAATTTTGGAGAGAAAAACAAAAGAAAGACAACAGTTTCAAACAGTAGTTAAAGTTAGATATTGTTAAAACCTCCCACAACAATTTACAAGCTAACACACAACACTTCACAGGTATATTTGGTTTATTTCTATGTAAAAGTGTTTGATTAGCAGTAATTAACAATGATCAACATTAAAAGGGAACTTATGTTATTAATTACTTTGGCTGGCATGTTTACTGAGCAATTAATGCACAAATGCATGCAGAGATTATGAAGATGTTGAACTTGAGATGTCACTTTTGTGAAACCTAGTGAGACCCAGTACACACTAGCCAACAACTTGTGGTAATTATAACTTCTAGGGTATCTCTTCCTCACTACATGGTGTGACCAATTTATTTAATAATATTGATTTGTATACATATGACACTATTTCTTTACCAGAGTCTGTTATATTTTCTTCAGCCTTTATTTTATTTATTGATACTAAACAGCAATCAATCTTTCTCAGGTGACAAACATCAAAGTTTTTGGAAAATGTTAAGTTACCCGCCCTCCTGTAGGGCCTGGTTGACCTGGTGGACCCATAGGGCCTTGCCGCCCCTGCAGGAGAATAGAAATAGTAAAAACGTTGAGCACAGATTTTGTTACCAAAACAAAGTGACTAACAAGATGCAGACAAAATTCTGTGCACTCACTGAGGTACCATCTTTGCCAGGTGCACCATCAAATCCCATTGGACCAGCCTCCCCCTGTCATAGAAAACACACACTTAGTTCTGTGCAAACCTGAATATCAACACAAAATAGTTTATATTTAAAACAAAAAGAATTATAGTCAATAGAGGTTTAAAAAAATGAAATAAAGAACAATACTTACTTTTTCACCTTTGGGCCCAATACCACCTGGCTGACCGTTTTCACCTGGCATACCTTGTAATCCTGAAGGGCCCATTGGGCCTGGTGGGCCTGCAGGCCCAGGAAGACCCTGACGTTCAAAGATGAAGCAACAATGAACGTAAGTACTGGCTCTCCTTGTCTGTGTATATACATGATTTCTTTCTGAAAAAAATCAACTAAGTTGCTTACTTGCGCTCCGGCTGATCCACTGTCACCAGGAAGCCCACGTAGCCCTGTAGGTCCGGAAGAACCAGGGGGTCCACGCTCACCTGCAGGACCAGCCTGACCCTAGAGTTTAAAGATGGAACATGAAATAATGCTAAGACTCTTCTATTTAACAAGAAGCCCGCATTCAAAATGAATCTGACATGAAACTTACTTTTGAACCCGGCGCTCCTGGGGAACCATTTTCACCACGGGGACCCTATCAAAAAGCAAATTGTCAAAATGATATACTCCTATCAAAATAAAAACAACTCTGAATGTTTTAAGTAGTGAACACAATAGTTGGACATGAAATTACAAGGCAGAGAAGTGGATGAGTTTATTCTCTGCTCTGACCTTACAATTTTAATGCATTGTTTGAGCTGAGAGGACACCTTTTGTTAGAAACTCTGAAGTTATCTTGAGAATGTGACTTAAAAGGAATTTGGGATTTACATATTAACGAACTAAAACAAGTAAACCCATTCTAAAAGATGAAAGACTTAATCTAAGTTTATTTAATATATTTGAGCCACATGACACTGTAACCTTTTGCTATAAATTCTGTGCCTTATGGTCCTGCTCACAACCACCTGATGACGAAGCTGTTGGACTATAACCTGGTATTGTGTGATTTTTAACTTTGTCCAACCCTGTCCAACACCGGCTCCTCCAACTCTTGATTATTGTAGGTTCCTGTTTCACTGGTTCCCAGGCATTTACCCTGAGTTTCTATTGGCATGGCATATCCAGCAGATGTTGCATTTTATTCCTGAATCCCTTATATACCATAACATGTAAATTTTTTTCAGGTTTCTATTGCTCCATAACTTCAACGGGTGTTTGGTTCATGTGCATAAATGGGGTTTCTGCCAATCCTCTGGGGATCGAATGAGAGAAGCCCCCTGGAAATAAATCACTTAAATGTCTCATCATCCAGAAGACCCTATCAGATACTAATAGCTTACTCCAGACACAATAACTTGTTCACTATCCAGTCTCTTTGTTAAATTTCTCTGCATCTTGAACTGCCATACTGCCATGATCCATGTGTAAAAAGGATAACAAACCCATAGAGATCATCTCAGGCCATGGATTCAGTGGAAACAACTTTTATCTGACTTTTATTCATGATCTACAGAAAACAAAATGGTTCTTATAAGACAAGAAGGTTTATTACATGACAGCAACAAGTAAAACGACATTTAATAAGGTTTAATTACTAAAACCTTCACGATCTGGTTCAGAGAGGAGTGAAGGCTGGGTCATTGAATGTAAGATAAGCAGATTTTGGATCTACAAGGGGTAGCAATATTTGTGGACGTGTGGGGGAGTGGGACAATCAGAACACTGAAATTAAGGTCAGAATTGGATCATCCATAATCTTATTGACTGGTGGCAATCATCTGAATGATCCTCTCCAGCTCCATCTCTTATGTTTGTGCTTTGAATTACTTGTCATTCTGTATCTTTGGGCTACTGCCAAGGACGACAGTAGCTGAGTGCTCCCACTACCATTGCTGTGTAAGATGGAGGTTCTCTTTCCTCCTGTCCACCTCTTGCAGCAAGACCAGCAGAGATGAGCCAGAGAACATTGGATCCTACTCTCTGCCTTGATGCACCATGTTGTAGTAATTTTTTTGACTAGATGCTTTTGAATAGCAAATTCAGTCTCTATTCCAGCCAAAATGCACCCCAGAACCACAGAATCAGAATTTTAAAATTGTTACAGCGACAAAGGACGCTCTTGAGCCCAACGTATCTGCACTGGCTGCCTGAACGATAATGACTTTGCATCACCTCTTGCTTTCTTCCCTTTCCCTGTACATTGTTTCTATTCATATGATCCTCCAATGCCCTCTTGAATCGAACCCTTGATTGAAGCTGCCTCCAACATATTTCCAGACAGCACATCCCAAACCCAAGTGACTTGCTGTATGAAAACGATGTTTTTTTCCTCGCATCATGTTTTTCTCTTTCGCAAGTAACTTTAGATTTGTGCTCTCTCATTCTTGATCCTTTCACAAGTTGGTACAGTTTTTCCATAGCCCCATGATTTTGACAGATTGAATCCCCTCTTCACCTTTCCTCACCAAGGAAAACAGTCCCACCTTCTAAAATCTATCCTGATAATTGAAGTTTCTCATTCCTGGAAACATTTTGTTAAACCTCTTCTGAACACTCACCGATGCCTTCACCTTGAGGTTTTGTTCCCGTTACTATACACAATATTTCAGTTGAGATCGAAATGGGGTCTTATACGAATTCTGCTGTGCCTCCCAGCACTTATTCTCTACATCACTTAATAAAGCTAGGATATTGTATGCTTTATTACCTGCACTCTTTACCTTTGCTGCAATCTTTAATGACTTCTGCACTTATAAACTCAGGTCTCTCAACCCGTAGAATCAGAGAGTCATAGAGATATACAGCATAAAAACAGATCCTTCAGCCCAACTCGTCCATTCTGACCAGCTATCCTAAGTAAATCTAATCCTATTTGCCAGCATTTGACCGATCTACCTCGAAACCCTTCCTATTCATATACACATCCTTATGCTTTTTAAATGCTGTAATTGTACCAGCCTCTACCAATTCCTCTAGCAGCTCATTCCATACATGCACCATCATCTGCATGAAAAAGTTGCCCCTTAAGTCTCTTTTATATCTTTCTCCTCTCACCTTAAACATATGCCCTTGTGTTTTCCACTCCCTCAGCCCAGGGAAAAGATCTTGTCTATTTATCATATCAATGCCCCTTGTGATTTTGTAAATCTTTATTAGATTATCCCTCAGCCTATTCAACCTCTATAATTCACACCTCAAACGTTTTTGTAAATCTTTTCTGAACCCTTTCAAGTTTCACAACATTCTTCCCTATAGCAGGGAGACCAGAATTGAACACAGTATTGCAAAAGTGGCCTAACCAATGTCCTGTACAACTGCAGCATGACCTCCCAACTCTAATACTCAATGCTCTGACCAATAACGGAAAGCATACCAAACAATACCTTCACCATCACGGGCGGCACGGTGGCACAGTGGTTAGCACTGCTGCCTCACAGCGCCTGAGACCCGGGTTCAATTCCCACCTCAGGCGACTGACTGTGTGGAGTTTGCACGTTCTCCCTGTGTCTGCGTGGGTTTCCTCCGGGTGCTCCGGTTTCCTCCCACAGTCCAAAGATGTGCGGGTCAGGTGAATTGGCCATGCTAAATTGCCCGTAGTGTTAGGTAAGGGGTAAATGTAGGGGTATGGGTGGGTTGCGCTTCGGCGGGTCGGTGTGGGCTTGTTGGGCCGAAGGGCCTGTTTCCACACTGTAAGTTATCTATCATCCTATCTACCGGAGATGGCACTTTCAAGGAACCACCCTGCACTCCAAGGTCTCTTTGTTCAGCAACATTCCCAAGCCCTTACCATTAAGTGTATAAGTCCTGCCATGCTTTGCCTTTCCAAAATGCAGCACCTCACATTTATCTAAATTAAACTTCATTTGCCTTTCCACAGCCCATTAGCCCATCTGATCTAGATCCCATTGTACTCTGAGGTAACCTTCTTCACTGTTCACTACACCCCTAATTTTGGTGTCATCTACAAACTTACTAACTATACCTCCTATGTTCCCATCCAAATCATTTATATAAATGATGAAAAACAGTGGACCCAGCACCGATCCTTGTGGCACACCACTGGTCACAGACCTCCAGTCTGAAAAGCAACCCACCACCACCACCCTCTGTCTTCTACCTTCGAGCAAGTTCTGTATCCAAATGGCTAGTTCTCACTATAATCCATATGATCCAACATTGCTAACCAGTCCACCATGAGGAACCTTGTCAAATGCATTACTGAAGTCCATATAGATCACATTCACTGCTTTGCACTCATCAATGCACTTGTTACTTCTTGAAAAAACTCAACTAAGTTAGTGAGACATGATTTTGCATACACAAAGCCATGTTGACTATCCCTCATCAGTCCTTGCTTTTCCAAATACATGTGCATCCTGTCCCTCAGGATTCCCTCCAACAGCCACCGATGTCAGGCTCAGCAATCTACAGTTCCTTCATTTTTCCTTACCACCTTTCTTAAATAGTGGCATCACGTTAGCCAACCTCCAGGTTCCAGCACCTCGCCTGTCGCTATCGATGATACAAATATCTCAGCAAGGGGCCAAGCAATCTCTTCCCTGGATTCCCACAGAGTTCTAGGGTACACCTGATCAGCTCCTGGGGATTTGTCCACCTTTATGCATTTCAAGACATTCAGCACCACCTCCTCTGTAATATGAACTTTTTGCAAGATGTCACATCTATTTCCCTACATTCTATATCTTTCATGCAAAATACTCATTTAGTATCTCCTCCATCTCCTGGTATTCCACACATAGGTGACCTTGCTGATATTTAAGGGTCCTCATTCTCACCCTAGTTAATCTTTTGTCCTGAATGTATTTGTTGAATTTCTTTGTATTCCCTTTAAACCTATTTGCCAAAGCTATCTCGTGTCCCCTTTTTGCCCTCCTGATTTCCCTCTTAAATATACTCCTACTGTTTTTATACTCTTCTAGGGAATGTGTCAATTTCTGTGGTCTACACCTGATAGGTGCTTCCTTCTTATTCTTGACCAAAACCTCAATTTTTCTAGTCATCCAGCATTCCTTACAACTACCAGTCTTTCCTTTCACCCTAAAAGAAACATACTGTCTCTGGACTCTCATTATTGAAGGCTTCCCATTTTAGATTCCATATAGTGTAGGAACAGGCCCTTCAGCCCAACAAGTCCACACCAACCTTCCAAAGAGCAACCCACCTCTCTACATTTGCCCCTGTCAAATCCACCTATCACTATGGGCAATTTATACACATCTTGGGATTATGGGAGAAAACCAGAGCACCCAGAAGAAACTCACACAGGCACAGGGAGAGTGTGCAAACTCTACACAGACAGTTATCTGAGGCAGGAATTGAACCTGGATCCCTGGTGCTGTGAGACAGCAATGCTAACCACTAAGCCACCATGCCACCCATCCCTTTATTTGTGAACATCTGCCTCCAATCAAATTTTGAAAGTTCTTGCCTAATGCTGTCAAAATTAGCCTTCCTCCAATTTAGAATGTTAACTTTCAGATCTGATCTATCCTTTTCCACCACTATTTTAATAACAATAGAATTATGGTCACTGGCCCCAAAGTGCTCCCCCACTGACCACTCAGTTACCTGCCCTGCCTTATTTCCCAAGAGTGGGTCAAGTTTTGCACCTTCTCTCATAGGTACATCCACATGCTAATTCAGAAAAAGTTTCTTGTACACAGTTAACAAATTCCTCTCTGTCCAAGCCCTTAACGCTATGGCAGTCCCACTCTATGTTTGGAAAGTTAAAATCCCCTACCATAATCACCCTATTATTCTGACAGATAACTGAGATATCCTTACAAATTTGTGGCTCAATTTCCCCCTGACTTCTGGGGTGTCAATAGTAAAATCCCAGCAAAGTAATCATCCCTTTCTCATTTCTCAGCTCCACCCTAATAATTTCCCTGGACATTTTTCTAGGAATATCCTTCCTAAGTACAGTTGTAATGTTATCCCTAATCAAAAACCCCACTCCTCCTTCTCGCCTGCTTCCCACTCTATCCTTCCTATAGCATCTATACCCTGGAACATTAAGCTTCCAGTTCTGTCCATCCCTGAGCCCCCCTGCACATCATTTAGAGTAGTACCTTTTAGGAGTTGAAATCCGAGATTTAATTAGTACAGGCTATCATAGAATCATAGCATCCCTACAGTGTAGGGAGGCAATAGCCTAGTGGTATTATCACTGGACTATTACTCCAGGGACCCAGATAATGTGCTACAAACCCATGTTTGAATCTTGCCATGGCAGTTAGTGGAATTTGAATTCAATTAAATACTTGGAACTAAGAGTCTAATGATCATAAATCAATTGTCAGGGAAAAACCTATCTGGTTCACTAATGCCATTTTTACCTGGTCTGGTCTACATGCTACACCAGAACCACAGCAATTGATTGACTCTCACCTGCTTCTCTGAGGGGCAGGTAAATGTTGGCCTAGCCAGCGATGCTCTAATTCTGCAAATGTTTGAAAAATCCATTTGGCCTGTCAAGTCCACACTAACCCTTAGAAGAGAATCTTACCCAACCCCTTAAACTACATATACACCCACCTAACCTGCACATCTTTGGACCGTGGTAGAAAACCAGAGGAAGCCCATGCAGACACAGGGAGAATGTGCAAACATGACACAGACAGTCGCCCGTGGGCTGGAATCGAACCTGGGTCCTTGGCACTGTGAGGCAGCAGTGGTGATTTCTGAGATCCTGAGGGGACTTAAACAGGTGGGTGTGGAAATGATATTTCTTCTTGTGGGAGAATCTAGAACTAGGAGCCATAGCTTAAAAATAAGAGGTTGCCCATTTAAGACAGAGGCAAGGATTTCTTTCTCTTTTAGAGAAAGTTGAGAGTATTTGGAAATCTCTTTGTCAAAAGGGTGCAGTACATTTAAATATTTTTAAGGCAGAGGTGGATAGATTTTTGATTACCAAGGGAGTGAAGGACCATCAGGGATATGTTTAAAGTCAGACCAACCATGATACTATTAAATGGTTGGGTATGTTTAAAGGGTCCAGGAACGGCTGATGAAGGGCTCCGGCCTGAAACATTAATTTTCCTGCACCTCGAATGCTGCCTGACCTGCTGTGCTTTTCCAGCAACACACTCTCAACTCTGATCTCCAGCAGCTGCAGACCTCATTGTCTTCCATAAGTAAATTATTACCTAATCCAAAAAAAAATCAAATGGTTGAATGGACGTGCACTGACATGGTAAGACAGAACATTTGACAGGGTTAGGGATGTGCGTTGAAGGTTGGTGACCACGAGTCAGAATGATGAATATTGTTATTGATCCCAGCTGATGGTAATACTGGACAAATAAAATTCCAGAATGAAACCTAGCTTGGTGGATTGAAAGTTGGTTGGCTGACAGGAAACAAAGAGTACTGATAAACGGCTCCATTTCGGAATGGCAGGCAGTGACCAGTGGGATACCGCAGGGATCAGTGCTGGGACAGCAGCTTGTTACAATATATATTAATGATATAGAAGATGGTATTAGTAATAACATTAGCAAATTTGCTGATGATACTAAGCTGGGTGGCAGGGTGAAATGTGAGGAGGATATTAGGAGATTACAGGGTGACCTGGACAGGTTAGATGAGTGGTCAGATGCATGGCAGATGCAGTTTAATGTGGATAAATGTATGGTTATCCACTTTGGTGGCAAGAACAGAAAGGCAGATTACTATCTAAATGGAATCTTTTTAGGTAAAGGGGCAGTACAAAGAGATCTGAAGGGCTTTTGCCAGAAACGTCGATTTTACTGCTCCTCGGATGCTACCTGAACTGTTATGCTCTTCCAGCACTACTAATCCAGAATCTGGTTTCCAGCATCTGCAGTCATTGTTTTTACCCCGTTCTTGTACACTAGTCAATGAAGGTAAACATGCAGGTATAGCAGGTTGTGAAGAAGGCTAATAGCATGCTGGCCTTCATAATAAGAAGGATTGAGTATAGAAGCAAAGAGGTTATTCTGCTGCTGTACAGGGCCCTGGTGAGACCACACCTGGAGTATTGTATGCAGTTCTGGTCTCCAAATTTGAGGAAAGACATTCTGGCTATTGATGGAGTGCAGCGTAGGTTCACGAGGTCAATTCCTGGAATGGCAGGACTACCTTACTCTGAAAGACTGGAGTGACTGGGCTTGTATACTCTTTAGTTTAGAAGACTGAGAGGGGATCTGATTGAGACATATAAGATTATTAAAGGATTGGACACTCTGGAGGCAGGAAACTTGTTTCCGCTGATGGGTAAGTGCCGAACCACAGGACACAGCTTAAAAATACGGGGTAGACCATTTAGGACAGAGACGAAGAGAAACTTCTTCACCCAGAGAGTGGTGGCTGTGTGTAATGCTCGGCCTCAGAGGGCAGTGGAGGCCCAGTCTCTGGACTCATTTAAGAAAGAGTTGGATAGAGCTCTCAAGGATAGTGGAATCAAGGGTTATGGAGATAATGCAGGAACAGGATACTGATTAAGGATGATCAGCCATGATCATATTGAATGGTGGTGGAGGCTCGAAGGGCAGAATGGCCTACTCCTGCACCTATTGTCTATTGTCTAACATCAACTGGCCACAAAACAGCATGACCCGCTCTCATTAGTATCCTTACATACAGATGAGGAAGGACATCCATCCTAGGACAAACCAAACTGAGACTTGCGCGAGAATAATATGTTTAAATTTTACAGTTGATTATGATTGTGGTTAAACGTCTGAGTTTTTTTTAATATGATTCCTTTGAATCTGCCAGCATGAAACTTTCACAACTCTGACAGCCTAAACTTTCAACGTGAACTTTTTTTTTATAAGCTCTCTAGGCTTGGAAGCTCCACAAACTGGAAATCAGTTCCAATGAGGTGACTGGAGCCTCTGAACTGACAGGATTCTGAAGTTTAAGCAAAACTAATGCCTTAATCTGTTCACTCTGTCTGTCATAAATGCAGCAGTATAAGCATTTCATCCATTAACACCACAGGTGTCTGTTAAGCAGTTGCCTTGATGTCACATGGCCTCTTAGAGGTTATATATTTAGGTCACAGTCCTAATTGACTTTCTGAGCCTGTCTTTTAAAAATACCTTTCTCTTAAAAACAAACACCTTCACATGGACTAACCAACGTCAATCTACCTCTATTTTTTTTAAAAATCCAAATTCCGAAAATGAAAATATTGTACACCTGTTGTCACAGCATGTACTCAATATCCACGATATTGAGAAGTGACAGAGATGATAGAATAAAATGTTATTGCTGTGAGATTCAACTCCGTTTTGCTCCTGGTGCCAGTAAGACAAAAGCCCCAAACTCGAATGGTCCACTTTGCAGAGGAGGCTGATGCCAGACAGAGCAAATCATCAACTGTTTGATTCGATGGCAAAATTTGGGAGCTAGTGAATAAGAAGAGTGATCTTTACTCTGCACCGAACCAGTGCAGTATCTGCCTGAGAGTGGTAGATGTGATATTGCAGAGCGATTTATTCTTTGGGGCTACTTGGAGAGACAGGGCATGCACAGATATAGTCAATGCCTTCTGTTTTCCTCTCTTGCTAATGACTCCTCTCCTGATTCTGCCCCAAGGTTACCTGAGCATGGCAGAGGGTTGGGTGGAGGTTTGCAGCATCTAACTGATGATGGGGACTGGAGAATATGACAGAGTTGGATCATCCACTCACTGTGTTTGGCAGTAAGCTGATGCGCACACATAAGCACACTCTCTTAGGCATTTTATATGCAGGAGGAAGTCAGAACTACTCCAAAACTGGATATTAGGCTAACGGTTTTATAGCACCGAGGCTGTTGAGGAGCCAAGGAAATGGTAAAGTCATAGAAAAGTGTCATGTTACAAGTAGCAGCTGTCTTCATTGTAACAGGGGATGTAAACACGTGGTCCTTAATTATTATAAAAGATGGATTTTTCATTCCATTGACAATGAATCTTCATAAACATTAATGGAAAAGTTTAGCTGAAAGAAATAAACTATTTTTAATGGACATTCATATTGCAGAGCTTCCAGGATATTGTTGTAGAGCCTTAACTCCTGATCTTTAATCAGGTGGATAATGGGTTCAATTGAAGCAATTCCTGCACATGATAATGTGACATTGATTATCTTGTCATAGAGTCATAGAGATGTACAGCATAGAAACAGACCCTTCGGTCCAACCCGTCCATGCCAACCAGATATCCCAACCCAATCTAGTCCCACCTGCCAGCATCTGGCCCATATCCCTCCAAACCCTTCCTATTCATACACCCAACCAAATGTCTCTTAAATGTTGCAATTGTACCAGCCTCCACCACATCCTCTGGCAGTTCATTCCATACACGTACCACCCTCTGTGTGAAAAAGTTGCCCTTGAGGTCTCTTTTATATCTTTCCCCTCTCACCCTAAACCTATGCCCTCTCGTTCTGGACTCCCCGACCCCAGGGAAAACACTTTGCCTATTTATCCTATCCATGGCCCTCATAATTTTGTAAACCTCTATAAGGTCACCCCTCAGTCTCCGATGCTCCAGGGAAAACAGCACCAGCCTGTTCAGCCTCTCCCTATAGCTCAGATCCTCCAACCCAGGCAACATCATTGTAAATCTTTTCTGAACCCTCTCAAGTTTCACAACATCTTTCCAATTGGAAGGAGACCAGAATTGCACGCAATATTCCAACAGTGGCCCAACCAATGCCCTGTACAGCCGCAACATGACCTCTCAACTCTTGTACTCAATACTCTGACCAATAAAGGAAAGCATACCAAACGCCTTCTTCACTATCCTATCTACTTGCGACTCCAGTTTCAAGGAGCTATGAACCTGCACTCCAAGGTCTCTTTGTTCAACAACCTTACTGTTAAGTGTATAAGTCCTGCTAAGATTTGTTTTCCCAAAATGCAGCACCTCACATTTATCTGAATTAAACTCCATCTGCCACTTCTCAGCCCATTGGCCCAAGTGGTCCAGATCCTGTTGTAATCTCAGGTAACCCTCTTCGCTGTCAAATGCACCTCCACTTTTTGTGTCATCTGCAAATTTACTAACTGCACCTATTATGCTCGCATCCAAATCATTTATGTAAATGACAAAAAGTAGAGGGCGCAGCACCGATCCTTGTGGCACTCCACTGGTCACAGGCCTCCAGTCTGAAAAACAACCCTCCACCACCATCCTCTGTCTTCTACCTTTGAGCCAGTTCTGTATCCAACTGGCTAGTTCTCCCTGTATTCCATGAGATCTAACCTTGCTAATCAGTCTCCCATGGGGAACTTGTCGAACACCTTACTGAAGTCCATATAGATCACATCTACTGCTCTGCCCTCATCAATCTTATTTTTTACTTCTTCAAAAAACGCAACCAAGTTTGTGAGACATGATTTCCCATGCAAAAAGCCATGTTGACTATCCTGAATCAGTCCTTGCCTTTCCAAATATATGTATGTCCTGTCCCTCAGGATTCCCTCCAACACCTTGCCCACCACCGAGGTCAGGTTCACTGGTCTCTAGTTTCCTAGCTTGTCTTTACCACCCTTCTTAAACAGTGGCACCACATTTGCCAACCTCCAGTCTTCCGGCACCTTACCTGTGACTATCGATGATACAAATATCTCAGCAAGAGGCCCAGCAATCACTTCTCTAGTTTCCCATAGAGTTCTCAGGTACACCTGATCAGGTCCTGGGGATTTATCCACCTTTAACCATTTCAGGGCATCCAGCACTTCCTCCTCTGTAATCTGGACATTCTGCAAGAAGTCACCATCTATTTCCCTACAGTCTATATCTTCCATATCCTTTTCCACAGTAAACACTGATGCAAAACATTCATTTAGTATCTCCCCCATTTTCTGTGGCTCCATACAAAGGCCGCCTTGCTGATCTTTGAGAGGAGAAAATGTATTGCTGGAAAAGCCCAGCAGGTCAGAGTGCATCCAAGGAGCAGGAGAATCGATGTTTCGGGCATGAGCCCTTCTTCAGGAATGAAGAAGGGCTCATGCCTGAAACGTCGATTCACCTACTCCTTGGATGCTGCCTGACCTGCTGCGCTTTATCAGCAACACATTTTCAGCTCTAATCTCCAGCATCTGCAGTGTTCACTTTCTCCTCTGATTTTTGAGGAGCCTTATTCTCTCCCTAGTTACCATTTTGTCCTTAATATATTTGTAAAAACCCTTTGGATACTCCTTAATTCTATTTGCCAATGCTGCCTCATGTCCCCGTTTTGCCCTCCTGATTTTCCTCTTAAGTATACTCCTACTTCCTTTATACTCTTCTAAGGATTGACTCGATCTATCCTTTCTCTACCTGACATATGATTCCTTCTTTTTCTAAACCAAACCCTCAATTTCTTTAGTCATCCAGCATTCCCTATACCTACCAGCCTTCCCTTTCACCCTGACAGGAATATACTTTCTCTGGATTCTTGTTATCTCATTTCTGAAGGCTTCCCATTTTCCAGCCGTCCCTTTACCTGCGAACATCTGCCTCCAATCAGCTTTTGAAAGTTCTTGCCTAATACCGTCAAAATTGGCCTTTCTCCAATTTAGAACTTCAACTTTTAGATCTGGTCTATCCTTTTCCATCACTATTTTAAAACGAATAGAATTATGGTCGCTGGCCCCACAGTGCTCTCTCACTGACACCTCAGTCACTTGCCCTGCCTTGTTTCCCAAGAGTAGGTCAAGTTTTGCACCTTCTCTAGTAGGTACATCCACATACTGAATCAGAAAATTGTCTTGTACACACTTAAGAAATTCCTCTCCATCTAAACCTTTAACACTATGGCAGTCCCAGTCTATGTTTGGAAAGTTCAAATCCCCTACCTTAACTACCCTATTATTCTTATAAATAGCTGAGATTCCTTACAAGTTTGTTTCTCAATTTCCCTCTGACTATTGGGGGGGTGGGGGGGGGGGGGGGGGGGTTATAATACAATCCCAATAAGGTGATCATCCCTTTCTTATTTCTCAGTTCCTCCCAAATATCCTCCCTCACCACAGCTGTAATGCTATCCCATTCAAAAACGCCACTCCCCTTCCTCTCTTGCCTCCCTTTTTTATCCTTCCTGTAGCATTTGTATCCTGGAACATTAAGCTGCCAGTCCTGCCCATCCCTGAGCCATGTTTCCATAACTGCTATGATATCCCAGTCTCATGTTCCTAACCATGCCCTGCGTTCATCTGCCTTCCCTGTTAGGCCCCTTGCATTGAAATAAATGCAGTTCAATTTATTAGTCCTACCTTGTCCCTGCCTGCCGTGACTGTTTGACTCACTTCTGTTCTCAGCTGTACCCATCTCAGATCGATCTCTTTCCTCACTATCTCCCTGGGTCCCACCACCCCACCCCCCCACCTTACTAGTTTAAATCCTCCCAAGCAGTTCTAGCAAATTTCCCTGCCAGTATATTAGTCCCCTTTTAATTTACATGCAATCCGTCCTTCTTGTACAGGTCACTTCTACCCCAAAAGAGATTCCAATGATCCAAAAATGTGAATCCTTCTCCCATTCACCAGCTCCTCAGCCATGCATTCATCTGCTCTATCCTCCTATTCCTGTCTTCACTAGCTTGTAGCACTGGGAATAATCCAGATATTACTACCCTTGAGGACCTCCTTTTTATTATTCATGCCTAATTCTCTGTAATCTCCCTTCAGAGTCTCAACCTTTACCCTTCCAATGCCGTTGGACAATGACCTCCTGCTGGCCCCTCTCCCCCGTGAGAACATTCTGCACCCTTTCTGAGGCATGCTTGATCCTGACACCAGGGAAACAACACACCATTCTGCTTTTTCTCTGTTGGCCACAGAAACGTCTGTCTGTACCTCTGACTACAGAATCCCCTAACACAATTGATCTCTTGGAACCCGACCTACACTTCATTGCATTAGAGCCAGTTTCAACACCAGAAACTTGGCTCTTCAACACACAAGGGGAATGATTCTCTCATGATGGCTTCTCAAACTCAGGAGATTTTTCTACTTGGTCCATCAAGGATTCACACCACTGTCAGTTCATCCACCATCACATCCCAGCTTTCTAATCACCGTTAGTGGCTGTGATCTTTTGTGGCCTTGGTTTTTCAATGCTAACCCAACAAACTGGAACTCTACTCCATCACCTGATTTCTGCGCTGGTCTGTCTTTCTCCAGCTCAGTGGTTCACTATGTCCATAAGAAACATTATTTGAACATTCAAGATTCGAAGCAAATAGATAAACTGGACTCTGCCAATATGTTGGAAAGTGCCGCAAGTTTCTAAAGGTAAATAACTTAGATTTAACTGCACACTTGTTGTAACAAACAAACTGTCCAATCGAAGCCAATGGAATAAAAATATCGAAGGGAAACATATTTGAAGCAATGTCCAATTTTTGGTTCTGATCAGGTGGTTTTTAGAAATTTTATTTTCATGATCTAATTTATGGTGCTCCTACCCGTGACAGATCTGGGATAGTGAGTTTCTTTTCTTAAACTTTTGGGACTTGTAATTAAAATTCTGAAGAGACAATCTAATATTTCATTGTATGCAAATAAATAATTTGCTTCTGAATTTGGTTAACTTTAGGAAGACTCAACTATCTAATGCATAAGGTGAAAGTGAGATGGAATGTATAAGTGAATGAATTACAGGTATTAAATCATTTACCAGTGTGTTTTATTTGTTATCCCTTCAAATTATGAAGCTGGTCCGATCTGTTGATGTAACTCAATGTTCTGATAGTGTGGTCTACTTAAAAGAACCAGTAGCAGATTAGAAGTAAATATCATTAAAAAAAATGGGTGGCACAGTGGCACAGTGGTTAGCACTGCTGACTCAAAGCACCAGAGACCCGGGTTCAATTCCCGACTCAGGCAACTGCCTGTGTGGAGTTTGCATGTTCTCCCCCTGTCTGCGTGCATTTGCTCTGGTTTCCTCCCACAGTCCAAAGATGTGCAGGTCAGGTGAATTGGCCAGGCTAAATTGCCTGTAGTGTTAGATAAGGGGGTAAATGCAGGGGAATAGGTGGGTTGCGCTTCGGTGGGTTGGTGCAGACTTGTTGGGCCGAAGGGCCTGTTTCCACACTGTAAGTAATTCACATTACAACCTTTATGCTGAGATTTTGATTCTCGTATTTTCCACTGGACAGCTTTTCTCTTTTATTGTGACTATCTAATTTTTTACTGGATGAGCAGAATAAATGGTTTTGAACTTGGCATCCAAAGCTGTTGTTGAATATTGGTTACTCTAGCTGTGGAGAAATCACTGAGCCATTGATAGCTTCAATATGGTCACTTTTCAAGTCATCATTACTTATTTACTCAAGTTCCCTAGCTTCCACGTCCTTCTCTACAGTAAACACTGACACAAAATATGCACTTAGTATCTTAACTATCTCCTGTGGTTCCACACATTGATGATCTTTAAGGGGCTCTTTCCTCTCCCCTAGTTACTCTTTGCTAGTGTATTTGTAGAATGTCTTGAATTCTCCTTACCCCCATTTGCCAAAGCTATCTCATATCCCCTTTTTGCTCTCCTGATTTCCCTCTTAAGTATACTCCTACTGCCTTTATACTTCTCCATGGATTCACAGGACATACCTGACAAATGTCTCCTTTTTTTTTCTTGACCATAACCTCAATTTCTCTAGTCATTCAGCATTCCTAGACTTAGCAGCCTTAGCTTTTGCACTAACAGGAACATACTGTCTCTAAACCCTTAGGTTCTCATTTTTAACGGCTTCCTACTTTCCAACTGCTCATTTACCACAAACAGCCTCCGTGAATCAACTTTGAAAGTTCCTCCAGCTTAGAACTTCAGCTTTTAGACCAAGTCTATCCTTTTCCACAACTATTTTAAAATTAATAGAATTATAATCATTTGCCCCAAAGTGCTCCACCTCCCCCCCCACCCCCCATTGCCCGACACATCAATCACTTGCCCTGCCTTATTTCCCAAGAGAAGGTTAGATTTTACTCCTTCTCTAGTAGGTTCATCCACATACTGAGTAAGAAGATTTTCATGTACTCACTTAAATTCCTCTGCATCCAAGCCCTTAACACCATAGCAGTCCAAAGTTTATGTTTGGGAATTAAAATTGCTTACCATTACAACTCTTTTGTTCTTATGATAGCTGAGATCTCCTTTCTTATTTGTTTCTCAATTTCCCACTATTGGGGGCTACAGTACAATCCCAATTAGGTGATCATCCCTTTCCTATTTCTGAATTCCATCCATGTAATTTCACTGGATGTTCTCCCAGGAATATCTTCCCTAGGTAGAACTGGAATGTTAACCTTAACCAAAAATGCCACTCCCCCTCCTCTCTTGCCCCTCCTTCCTATCCTTCCTCTATCCGGGAACAGTAAGGTATCAATCTTGCCCCTCCCTGAGCCATGTTTCTGTCATAGCTATGAAGTCCCAGTTCCATGTTCCCAATCATGCCTTAATTTCATCTGCTTTACCTGTCAAGCATCTTACATTGAAATAATTGCCGTTTAATTATTCAATCTTACCTCATTCTTTGAGGACGAATGATCAATCCCCAGAAAAGGATTCACCTTCATCCCCCTCTGCCCACGCATCAATGAAGTTAATATACGCCGTGACGTCAAACACTTCTTCTGCTGCCTCCATGCTTACTTTCTCAATCAGGACTCCTGCCCACCTTCCGAGGACCCCTTTGCTGCCTCCAGCACACTCCATCCACCTGGACACCCCGCGCTGGCCTATTATCTTCCCTCAACCTCTTCATTTCCAACTGCCGCCAGGACATCAAGCGCCTCAACCTGTCCACCCCCCTCCCCCACTCCAAACTCTCACCCTCACAACGCACAGCCCTCCACTCCCTCTGCTCCAATCCCGACCTCACCATCAAACCAGCGGATAAAGTGGGCGCAGTGGTAGTCTGGTGCACTGACCTCTACACCGCTGAAGCCAGACGCCAACTCAAGGACACTTCCTCCTAGCACCCCCTCGACCATGACCCCACCCCCCATCACCAAACCATCATCTCCCAGACCATACAGAACCTCATCACCTCAGGAGATCTCCCACCCACAGTTTTCAACCTCATAGTCTGGGAACCCTGCACTGCCCAGTTCTACCTCCTTCCCAAGACCCACAAGCCTGACCACCCTGGCCGACCCACTGTCTTAGCATACTCCTGCCCCACTGAACCCATCTCTACCTACCTCCCCTCAAGTCTGGGAACTCCCCACATACGTTCGAGATACCACCCATGCCCACCACCTCCTCCTAGACTTCCATTTCCCCAGTCCCCAACGCCTCATCTTCACCATGGATATCCAATCTCTCTCCACCTCTATCCACCATGACCAGGACCTCCAAGCCCTCTGTTTCTTCCTCTCCCGACGTCCCCAATAGTATCCTTCCACCGACACTCTCATTCGTTTGGCTGAACTGGCCCTCACCCTCAACAATTTCTCCTTCGAATCCTCCCACTTCCTCCAGACCAAAGGGGTAGCCATGGGCACCTGTATGGGCCCCAGCTATGCCTGTCTCTTTGTTGGCTACGTAGAACAGTCCATCTTCCGTAGTTACACTGACACCACTCCCCACCTCTTCCTCCGCTACATTGATGACTGCATTGGCACCACCTCGTGCTCCCGCGAGGAGGTTGAGCAATTCATCAACTTCACCAACACATTCCACCCTGACCTTAAATTTACCTGGACCATCTCTGACACCCCCCTCCCCTTCCTGGACCTCTCCATCTTCATTAATGATGACCGACTTGACACCGACATTTTTTGCAAACCCACCAACTCCCACAGCTACCTGGATTACACCTCTTCCCACCCTACCTCCTGCAAAAATGCCATCCCATATTCCCAATTCTTCTGCCTCTGCCATATCTGCTCCCAAAAGGACCAGTTCAACCACAGGACACACCAGATGGCCTCCTTCTTTAGAGACCACAATTTCCCTTCCCAAATGGTTAAAGATGCCCTACAACACATCTCACCCATATCCCGCACCTCCGCCCTCAGACCCCACTCCTCCAACCATAACAAGGACAGAACCCCCCGGTGCTCACCTTCCACCCTACCAACCTTTACATAAACCACATCATCCAACAACATTTCTGCCACCTCCAAACAGACCCCACCACCAGGGATATATTTCCCTCCCCACCCCTTTCCGCCTTCCGCAAAGACCGTTCCCTCCGTGACTACCTGGTCAGGTCCATGCCCCCCAACAACCCACCATCCCATCCTGGCACCCTTCCCTGCCACCACAGGAATTGTAAAACCTGTGCCCTCACCACCTCCCTCACCTCCATCCAAGGCTCCAAAGGAGCCTTCCACATCCATCAAAGTCTTACCTGCACATCCACCAATATCACTTATTGTATCCGTTGCTCCCGATGCGGTCTCCTCTACACTGGGGAGACTGGACGCCTCCTATCAGAGTGCTTTAGGGAACATCTCTGGGACACCTGCACCAATCAACTCCACCACCCCGTGGCCCAACATTTCAACTCCCCCTCTCACTCAGCTGAGCACATGGAGGTCCTGGGCCTCCTTCACCACTGCTTCCTCACCACCTGATGCCTGGAGGAAGAACGCCTCGTCTTCCGCCTTGGAACACTTCAACCCCAGGGCATCAATGTGGACTTCAATAGTTTCCTCATTTCCCCTTCCCCCACCTCACCCCAGCTCTCAACTTCCAGCTCAGCGCTGTCCCCATGAGTTGTGCTACCTGCCTATCTTCCTTTCCACCTATCCACTCCACCCTCCTCTCTGACCTATCACCTCCATCCCCACCCCCACTCATCTATTGTACTCTATGCTACTTTTTCCCTACCCCCACCCTCCTCTCATTTATCTCTCCACCCTGCAGGCACTCTACCTCTATTCCTGATGAAGGGCTTTTGCCTGGAACATCGATTTTCCTGTTCCTCGGATGCTGCCTGAGCTGCTGTGCTTTTCCAACACCACTCTAATCCAGAATCTTACGTCATTCTTTGTCTTGCTCTTACTTGCCTTGACTACTTAACTCGCTCCCCTTCTCTACTCTACAGCTTCAGACTTATCATGATCTCTCTTTTGATGCCAATGCCCACCCTTACTAGTTTAAAGCCTCCTGAGTAGCAGTAACAAATCTCCCAGCCAGAATATTGGTCCTCTTCCAATTCAGGTGCAATATGTCCTTCTTCTACAGGTCACTTCTATTTCAGAAAAGATCCCAATGATCCAAAACTCTTTGTCCCTTACACCAGCTCCTTTGCCACACATTCATATGCTTTATCCTCCTCTTCCGACTCTCACTAGCACATGGCACTGGGAGAAATCCAGATATTATTAGCTCAAGCACGTACTTTTTAATCTCCTGCGTAATTTCCTATATTCTCTCAGCAAATCCGTGTCCCTTTCTCCACTTGTGTCATTGATACCAACATGCACAACGACCTTCTGCTGGTGACTCTCCCCTTTGAGAATATTCTGCACCCTCTCCAACCCTCGCACCAGGGACACACACACCATTCTGATATCTTGCTGTTGGTCGCAGAAATGTCTATCTGTTCCTCTTACTAAAATTCCGTATCACAACCAATCTCTTGGAATTTGATGTGCCCCTCTTTACAGTAGAGCCTGAAACCTGGCTGTCAGTATTACATTCCCCTATGTGGCCATCACCCCAACATTACCGAAAACAGTATACTTGTTTGAGATGGGGATAGCCACAGGAGACTCCTGCATTACCTGCCTACCTCTCCTACCTTTCCAAGCAGTAACCCATCTACCTGACTGTATCTGCGCTGTATCCACCTTCCTGCAATTGCCATCCATCATACTCCCTAGTTCCTGTAAATTGCTTATGCCTCTAAATGCTCCTCCAACCGATCCATGAAATTTGATAGGACTCACAAACTTCCTGCAGATATAGTCTCCAGGAGCATTGAAATGCTCCCTGATCTTCCACATCTGATAGAAAGAGCACATCACTCTACTAAAAGCCAAGTCTGCACTGTAAACAATCTACAGACCCAGAATATACCTTAAACAAACATAACACACTTTGCTCAAGAACTCAGCATTAGTACAGACTTCTTGCTCAAAACACTGGTCTGGGATAACTTAATACCTGTCTTTTATATGAACTTCAATCATAAGACAGATCTCAGTAAAACACGAAAACCCTCACCAACCAAACCTCCATAAACCGTACCTTAAGAGAATTGATATGAAACTGGTGTCAATCCTCTCCGCCATTTTCCTAACTGCAATGATAAACTTACCTCTCCCAAATTATCTGTATGTGTGAAGATCACTCACAGAACTGATGGAAACTATTTATTCCATGCTGCCTTCAATACAAACCCAACCTCAGTCATAGAGTTTTAGGATGCAGAAAGTGCACTCACTCAGAAATAGAGTTTCTAATAATTGTTACAGACACCAAAGCATACAAGTGCTGAAACCAGGTATACCACCACCTACAGCCCCTTCATCACGGTGAATATCCAGTAAACATATCTACATTTTGCCTTAGGGTGTGACATTAACAATTATGTTACTCAGCATCCAGTTAATTTCTGCAATGCAGTGTGAAGATTAAGGTGAAGATAGCACACTCTGCTTTCCCCGGGGAGATTTCCATTGTTTTAGAGATTGGAAATTGCAGAATTAGCCGGAGCTGTTTTTATCACAAATCTTTGTGTAATTTTCTAGTTGTACCATTGGGTAAATAATTACATTAAACAAAGTATTTCACTTCAATATTTCTAACAATGTATTGCCATGAGTTACCCTGGATAAAATTGTAGTAATCAAATTAGGCATTGATGAAATTAACCAGCTTACCGGCTCACCAGGTTTCCCGCTTTCACCAGGAGGACCGACGGCACCACTTAGACCCTAATGAATAACCAAGTGAAGGATAATGGTTAAAACCACAAGTTCATGAAAATTGATGATAAAATAACACTTCCAAATACTTCACAATTTCATTTTTTATACCGGCTTAATAATGTTATAACTGTTCCTGGAAAGTGCACAAAATAATGATTTGCATTATATAACACTGTTCATGATTCAGGATATTGCAGAAGCCAATTCAATACTTTTTAAGTTTCTAAATTTGTACTTGGTGAGACTTCTGTACAGCAAAGATATGAATGGTTATGAAACCAAGCTAGTTGAATGCAGTTAATTTGCAGATCAACCACAATGTAAGTGACTGGCAGCAACAAAGAGCTGAATGGCCTCCTCCTATTACTATGTTTCTCAGTATAAACCCTTCTGTAATATAGAAAATTGTGTAATCAATTTGTACATACCAAGGTTGTACAACCTTCAATGAAAACTGACAGGATCATTGTTTTAGCAACAGTTTTTGAGGAATAAATATTGGACAGAGCACAAGAACTTCTTTCCTCCTCTTTAAATAAAGTTATTGGATCCTTTTCACTCATTACAGAAAGCAAATGGTTTCTAGATTGAATGGTGAATCTAGAAGCTTCCACCTCTGACAGTGCAGCACTCCCGCAGCACTGCAGGGAAATATCGCCTAAAATGTTGTGTTCTAACCTCTGGAATATGGTTTGAACCTACTGGGGTTCACTGGAAATCTAGCTCACTGGTTAGTGCTACTGCTGTGCTGATAAAGCTGGAAGTTATGACTTTTGTGAGACACGTGACAGTATTCCATGGTATTGTTAGCTTCTTTCTTTGTCACAGCACAAGTCTGATCGGGCTGTAAGGCCAAAGGTTCCACTCGGTAGCAGCACTGGTTTCAGCACTAAGGAAGCGTGGAACTGGTAAAAATTATAATGATCCTATTTCTGACAACGTACAATGCTGCTTTTGCTGATGGCCATGTTCTGAAGGACAATAGTATGGTCTACAGATTAGATGCACAAAAAAGATGCAGAGTGAATAAACGTAATGTCAGTCATCCCTGATTTAGGTTTGAATAGCTGATTGTCATTTTGGACACTTTCTTAAATACACATAACAGAACTTCTTCCCCAGTGCTGTTGAAAGGTATTACCATGAACGTTCAGTTGGATGGCTTTTAGCTTTGTTTCCCTGCTGCAAAAGTAATGGATTGTGCTTTTGGAGAAATTTTCACAGGCTCTTTGAGTCAGAACAGAGAAGGTCTTAGTCCAGAAAGCTTGCTTTCTTTCTTAGGGATTATAGCTGCATCTCTTTGGGCTGCAGCGTGACTGGGGTGTGGAGTAGAGGTAGCAGACTTGGAGAGCTGTATGCAAAACAGGAGGAAGCCTCGCTATCGGAGACTGTGCTCACCATGTGAATTCAGCATTTCTCTGACGTTCTTCCTGGTCAGGAGGACAGATTGAGATAGCCATAGTTCATCAGCAAGGTGCTTACTGAATTGTGTCAGCCACTTGCCACAACGTCCAATGCCACAGAGCAGAGTAGAGACAGCACTCCCAGTGCCTGTCAGAGTTACCATGTAGCAAACTTTCTAGGTCTCAGACTCCTTACAGGTTGGGACCGACAACATCTCATTTTACAGTGCCGCTGTGCCACACAGATCATTGGTACTCTATACATAAGGAAGGGGAAATATATTATTTTCTCTCAAAGTAGAGAAAAGCAGTAGGAATATGCATGTAGTTTTTCCAGGGAGCTATCAATTGGCTGCACAGGGCTGTAGACATCATCCCTCAGTGGACAGATGTCCAGGAATTCCACTCACTGAATGCGCAGTTGGCATACAGGCCACCATATTGGTGCATTCCTGCTAAATTTGAAAGCAGCTTTGAAGTTTTTATCTTGAGTTAGTTAGCTGATTCCAGCATTTCCCTGCCACTGTGTAGAACAGAGGATGGATATGTGGTGATGAAAGCTCCCCAATCTTCATGTGGTTCCTGATTCCCACAACGTTCTAACACTGAAAGCTGTGCTGGAAGGAGGAAGGTCTTGGAACAGATCATCAACATTTTCCAAGAACAGTCCCCCTGCTTGGGCCACATATTATGGAATGTTTCTCCAGGTTTGTGGTGGACTACATCTTCTACAATTGCAAAGCTTCAGTTGTTGCTGTCAGGTTCTTGACATCTCGGAGGAAGGAGGGCGGTGTCATCACTCCTGACTGACATTAGACTCTGGTTCTCCTTAAAACATCCTCAGTTAATGAAATCAAAAGCAAAACACAGCACCTTTTAAACCACCTCTATTTTTTTCTGTCCCAGGTGTGTCCCTCCCCCAGCCTTGAATCTTGGAAACCTCTAAAGTCAAGGCACACCATGCAACTCATATCAATTATTTTTATTTTGAAAGCCAGAGGGAAAAAAAAAGGTTTGCAAGTTCAGAATCTGGCATTTAAAAACAAATATTGTGGCCTCGTATTTAAAATTTAAAGCTGGAGGTTGAAAAAAGGTATTGTTTATCAATTTTAAAATAGAGGTGTATTCTTAGCTGCTGTTCTCTCCTGTCTAATTATTTCCCTTTCCCTTCCTCTTCCCCTCCACCCACTCTGGTCTCCCTTCCTGTGTTCTCTACTCTTCAGTCTGTTACCAAACTGATCCCCGCAATCCCATATTTCCCCTGTTCCCCTTCAACACCTACCTCTGGTGTTCTTCTTCCTGTGCTAACCTACTCTCCCACTCTGATTTACTTTCCCCTTTTCCTGCTGCCCCAATCCTGAAAATAGATCATGGGTTGGTTGTGTATCACTAGACGAAGTAATGATTTACACTAAAAACTTTAAGAATGCTGTCGATTGACATAGGACTTTTGGACATAGAAATAATATATCCATGCTCTCTTTTTCCCGTTATTTCCAACCTATGAATGTAGTCTTTCCCTTCATTCTCAGAACCGATACACTCTCCTGCCGTTACCAGGAGGTCTGTTGCCATTCTCTGACTTAACCCATACACCACTCTACTCTTCAACAGTACAATCCTTCCCTGAGCCCAAATATAACTATCCTCTAAGCTTCAACTACTCTTCAGCTGAAGAGTGTCTTTAATCTTTTCTCCCTGCAAAGCATAAACTCTCAAGTCGGGATGGTGCATCCTTGTCATTTTATAGTATACCAAAGGAAGTTTATCAACGCCACAGAAGGGCAAAACATTATTTGCCACACAATATAGGAGCAGAATTAGGCAGGTCAGCCCATCGAGTCTGCTTTGCCACTCGATCATGGCTGATATGTTTCTCAATCCCATTCTTCCGCCTTGTCCCTGTAACCCTTTATCCCCTGACTAATCAGTAAGCTATCTATTTCTGACATAGTTTCCACAGCCTTTTATATCAAACCAGAGTTAATCAAATTAATTGTACCTGAAGACCTGGAAATCCTTGAGGACCCGGCTCTCCTTTTTCACCAGATGCACCCTGAGAAAAGACAAATGTTTGAAAAATTTAGAAGGACTATCCGAATACATTTGTTCAAAGCAAATAACAAGCTTATACTATTGAATAAATGATGAGTTTGTTTTTATCTAAAGTTCGTCTCCTTGTCATAACTGAGAATTAATTTTCTGCATAAACCATCTCTGGAACAAAATTGGAATTCTCCAGACCGTGAAAGTATCAAAGAAAAGAAACTAGTAGGATTTCCATTGAGCTCTATCTAATCAGCTGCTACAACTGTTGTAGACACTGGCGAAGATGGGAACCAATTCAGAAGATGGTGGCTGGGGTTTTGGGGAGAATGGTGATTAACAATTTTCTCAGCAAAACATATCAGGGAAGAATGGAACAGGCAGAAGACATGCACAGAGGTTAGTTAGGCGATGCTGAACACACAGTCCCCATTGAACCATCTGATCCCATTCTGGTTCAGGCACAGTTAAGGCATCATGGTGCTTTCATGAAATAAGTATGAAGGTTTTTGAGTATGATCATAATTTGTCTAATACATGGTTTTGAATCAAATGTCATATTGTATTCAGAATTACCTTGAATCCATGCAACCTGTTGAGAGATCCTCAAGAGATGCATTGGAGACCTCCAGCATATAAGTTCCTCATAAAACAAATATTCTAATAAGGAGCCAAAGGAAGTAAAGCTACTCGACTTTGATCTCGACTCCTCACTAATCCAGCCAGCAACTGTCAGCCACTGTTCATCCTCCCATACTCACTGACTTCTCATTCTTCTGGCCTCAGCTTGGGTCCATCACTGGCTGAGGCCATTGTTTACCGACCCTGTGTAAACCCCTCCAAATCTTGCCAAATGGCCACACAGTGTAGGAGTAGAATTAGGCAATTCGGCCCATCAAGTCTGCTTTGCCATTTGATCATGACTGATATGTTTCTCAATCCCATTCTTCCACCTTCTCCCTGTAACCCTTTATCCCCTTATTAATCAAGAACCTATCTCTGCCATGGTTTCCACTGCCTTCTCTGACAAACAATAACCACAGAGCTGTATCTGCGGTTAATAGGTGCTGACAGCTTGATGATAATGAAAGAATGGGAAGACCAATGCCATCTTGAGTGATTCATGGTGGAATCAATGCCAGTTTGTACCCCAGTTCAGGAAACATCCTATTTCTGCACAAACAGTGGTTCAATAATGTGGAGGTAATAGTACTAGATAAGTACCCCAGTAACTCCAATCCTGCAATGGCAAGTCATAAAACTTAGGTAATGAATCAATTTTTGCAATAGTTGACAACTGACTGTGAAGGCAGCTAGATTATTCTGAAACTTCATTAAGATCCTGTCCTGATCTGTCTCATATGCTATTCTGTTTCCACGGTTGATTCTATTATATCCTGAAGTGGTCTAACAAATCATTACAAGAGAAAGCCCACCAACACCCCTCTCATGTGAATAATAGTTGGGCAATGTACATGGCTTTGTCAGTGTTGTCAAAGGAATGATTGGTACAGCAAATTAAAGAGATAAAGATTAATTGTCACACATCAAAGTTAAGAAACTGCTTAAATAAATCCACTTAAGATAGAGATAAACCATTTTTGTTTCAAAACATGTGAATTCAGAAACATACTTACAGCTGTGCCAGGCTGGCCGGGAGGACCCACTAATCCAGGTTTTCCAGGTAAACCCTGTCAATATAGTGTAAGTATTAATAAGCTGTGCATAAATAACATTTGGCAAAGAGTCTCTTTCAACAGAATGAAATTGAATATTTGCAGCCTTTACATACCTGTAGACCAGGGCTACCCACAAATCCTCTATCACCAGCTTTACCAGGTAGTCCCTGGTGTGTTGGGAGTGGTGGGTGGGATGGTGGGGGGGGCATGGTATGGTCGGGAAGGGGGAAGAAAGAGAAGATGTCATTTTATGCATGGTTCAAAAGCAATTTCCAACATTGTCCTGATAGTTAACGAGAATCCTGTGTATGGGTTATCTTCTGCTTCCTAATTTTTAATATTAGGAGAGACAATGGTAGAATCTTCCAACACAGGAGACAAATGAACCCATCTTTACTGTGTTAGCTCTTTGAGCAATGTATCTAATTAATTGCTTTTCAGGGTTCTTGCACCTAGCATCAACGGCCACTTGCACAGCTTTTTGCCGCATTAAAAGATTCAGTGAGAATCCATGAGGCACTGTTGACTGCTTAGAAACTTTTTTCAATCTAAGCTTTTTCTGGAATAGAGATCCACCAAATAAAGTTGCTTACTCACAACTGGTTTCAATGTTATTGCTAACATGACTCCGGAGTTGTGTTTTCATTTGCATAACAATACACTATGTTTGTAACAAAGCATGGCACCCAGCCAAAACAATGACAACAGATACATTTTATAAATAACTTGCACTTACATCATTTCCTCTTGGACCAGGAAACCCCATGACACCAGGTGAACCTCTTTGTCCAGGTGAACCAGGTTGACCTGCAGGACCTGGATCTCCAGTAGGACCCTGTTGGTAAAAATGTAATTTGCAAAATAACAAAATTCTCCCTAAACACACAAAGATCAGAAACAAAACAAAGTAAAGACAAAGATTAATATTGCCAAGTATATACAAATGATTATCACTGTCAATAAACAACCAACATAGATAATCAATATTTATATATCATAGTAGACAGTGAAAACCAAAAACAAGCAGATATTTATGCTCAGAATCTTGACAATTGCCAAATAATGTAGGTTTAAAATGTATCAATTTCCACATGAATCACTGACTCCCTCCCACCTCAAACCTCAATCTTTAATCTTTTTGTTTTAATCAAACAGAGGCCACACTTGAATTAATTTGGATGTAACATTATCATGCATAAGTGCAGAATAAAAAGTGGTTTTGCCAGCATTTGTTATTACCCTGAAGCTCACTAGTCAAGAGTGTAGAGCTCCATTGTAGTATCACATCTCTAAACTGTCCTCCTTTCTGGTGCGATGAGCTACGTTGCAGTGTCTTGTAAAATTAGCTATTAATTCACTCCACTACCTGTTCTTAGCTCAAGTCCAGTTTGATGATGTTTGGTGTAATCCACCATGACATTGCTCAGGGTAGATCGCTGTGGTTACTCTTACTTTAATCCACCATGACAGCTACCAGCTAAGTCCCTGATGAAAACACATCAATTAAATAATGGGTGACTTGTCAACTATTTTATATGTCTTTGCGTTATTCAGTAATTCCTTATTCTTGTTCCTGAGCCTAGCATCTGTCCTTACCCTTTTCTTCACAAATTCCAACATGACAACCATCCTTAATATGGGGAGAAGAAAGTTATTTCTCAAGGATAACTGAATGGAAGGGAGCGAAGTTGATCCAACTAGCAAGTCAACCAATATTTCATGAATCACAATTCATGTCATTCAGTGTCAACTGTTTTTGTCAGTTGAACTGAAGGAATTATGGGGGGTAGAAAGTTATACATATTTACACAAAAGAAAATGTGCAAGTTTCTGACAGATAGTGGGATGTATCGAAAATTCATACAGAAATTTCACTTTCCATTTTACTGGTAGCATCACTGACTTATATATGTATTAGGGAGGAACCTCAATTATCTGGCATTCGATTATCTGAATATCGGATTATTCGGCAAGATTGCAAGGTCCCGATGCTCGGCTAAACTATGTTATCCGGCATTTGATTAATCGAACAAAATACTCCCTGCCCATGTCCTTCGGATAATCGAGGTTCCTCTGTATTCTCTATTGGTTATTGTTGCTTGATACTTAAAAAACTCATTCCGGTGACTAGGTTTTCTGACAGACTGGGTGACAATCTGCAAGATGATTTCTTATTTTCATCAATTATAAACCCAATAAGATGAAAGGAAATGTTTATTTGGACATTGGTGATGTAAATAATGCTTTTTGTCTATTGCTATCCTTCTGTAAATTACCTGTGGTCCAGGTTTACCTTCAGGACCAGGATTGCCTGGGTTTCCTGTAAGTCCCTAAAAACACAGAAAAGGAATTCAAAATCAAGTGAATAAAATTGTCTCTAAAATTAATTTGTAAGCATTTTTTCCTTATTATGTCTTCTTACCCTTTGACCAGGGATGCCAGCATCTCCAGGACGACCTGATTCACCATTAGCACCTCTAGGCCCAATGGGACCTGGTGGACCAGTTTCTCCTGCAGGACCCTAGCAGCAAAAAGTTAGTGCAGAATTAAATATTCAGAATAATTTATCCAAATGACAATGAGGAAAAGAAATTAAAGCTGAATTTAGGTATATTAAAATATTCTGACCTGTAATCCTAGTGGGCCACTTGTGCCTGGGACACCTCTTATGCCTTGAGGTCCCTAGGAGCAGGACAGAAAATCAGGTTTCCAATATTATTAATATCTGTACGCCACTGATTTATCTTATATGTAGTCATTAATGTTGCTGAGCCACAGTGATCCACAAAACAGATAATTAACTGCAAGCAATTAATTGTACTGCCATTAAGATTTGGGATGGTACTGTGATGAAGCTGCTCCTTGAACAAGATTATATTGTCTTTGGTTTATTTTTCAAAGTGGTCATAATAGACACAGACTCTGACAAGTCTAAATTGAAGGGTTTCAGGTTCAGTTTAATTATAGCTAACAGATACAGCCTGAGGCAACAGCCTTTCACGTTTTTGAAGAAAAAGCGCACTACAATGAAAGGGCAGTTCTCCCAGCTCAGCTTTTCTCATGTTTCGCCTGGTGTTTAGTGGGAGTGTTGTAAAAGCTGCTGGACTCAAATAAGCAGGTCCCTGCTGATCCTTCTCTCTCTCTCTCTGACATCTCTCCTTTAAGAACCTGTCTTTGATTTTACCTTTGATGCAAAGGGGTGTTTACAGGGACTTTTGCAAGTATTAGGAATAACATCATTAAGCTGGGATCACCTGTTGAGTTTTCAGATAGGTTATGTTATTCGGTATTCTGTTCTCTTCTGCGTGCGTTTAATTCGGTAATCTTGTAAACAAATTCTGTTTTGTTTAAAACTAAATGGTTTGTCCAACTGCATCACTCCTGGAATATCCACACTACACCTGCTTAAAAGAACTACTTTGGGCTACTTTGGGTTTGGGTTACTTTCTTGAAATGATTTGAAGGGGTCTGACTTGGTCCATAACAGGTACAAAGTAAAAAGTGTGATGTATAACAATTGTATCCTTCTGAAACAGTGGCTCCAGTTGTGAAAGCATATTTTTAAAATAAGGTAAGCTCTTAATAAGTTGAACATATGTATGGAAAATTGGTAAGCTGGTGGACTGAGAGTATGACAAACAGAAATAGATATAAGAAGAGATCCAAAAAGGAGCATTTAAAGAATTGCGTAAGATATCAGAGTAGTTGTTAACATTTAAAATAAATTATGAATATATCAAATGTGGGGAAATTATTAGAATCTACCATTGGAAACAGAGTTATTAAACAATTGGGAAAAGTATAAACTAATCTAAAGGAAGGACGCTAGCCTGAATCGAATGGATGGTAGGTGATGACATTTTGTTGAGGCCACTAGGATAGGTAAACATTTGTTATGGTGCCTGTGAATGTTCCAGGTAAACTCAGGAAATCCCTTTCAGTGGATGGAGAGTAGGTTCACTGTGTTTTACCAGGGTTTAGAAAGTTATTTTGTGAGGACAGATTAGATTTAAGTGAACAAAAACACAAAGTTCTGGTGAAACTCAGCAGGTCTGGCAGCATCTGTGGGGAGAAAGCAGAGTTAACATTTTGAGTCTGGTGAGCCTTCACCAATTCTGATCTGCCAGGCTCAGACCATAGAACAGCAGACCTGCTGAGTTTTGCCAGCAATTTCCGTTTCATTTGTTGCTTAGAAATCTGCAGGTTATTAAAATGTGAGGAAACCTAAGCTCTCAATTTTGATGTATTTATGGTCAAACACACCACAGTTCACAGGACGTAAACTGAGGAGAATCAGTTAAGTCAATCTTAAAGATTTGATATCGAGATGTAATTTCTCTAGATTTGAATCACTGTGAAGTGATGATGTTGGGGAATACATTGAAACTTTGTTTTGTTAAGTGTTTTAAGATTTTTCCAACTGTGCTCTATATCTAGCTAGATCAGCATGTTTAATTTTTGACTTTCCCTTCTGTGTAATAAACTTTTTTTTGTCAGAAACACAAATGTACCAATCTTAAATATGAAATTAATCATTCATTCATCATTGCTTATTGCTGATGGAAGGCAATTCCAAATTTTTATCACCTATTACATGTAGAAATATTTCTTAAATTGACTCCCAAACATCCAGCTCTAAGTTTTAGGTTGTGCCTTCTAGTATTAGAATATCTTACCAATAGAAAAATCTTTGCTCTATTTATGATAGCTGTTTTGTTAACATCTTAAATTATGATAATTCAGCCTATAGCCTTCTATATTCTTGGGAATACAAACATCATTGGTGTATTGTTCCCATTACTTTTTACAAATACACAGCAGTTAGGCATATGAACTTATGGACATTAGTGTTTATATAGAAAGCTCCAATTTTAATTAATGCTGCGTAGTGGCCCACACTTAGTACCAACTGTTACATTTTTACCATAGAAAATAAGTGTATGACATTGATTTTATCTTACTCTCTCGCCAGGAGGGCCTATTGCACCAGTTGACCCAGGTTCACCAGGGAGACCTCTTTTACCTTCTTCACCAGCAGGACCAGGGGCACCTGGACTTCCTGGTGTTCCCTAGCAAGAAGAAAAATGCACATGGCTTAACATGTGAAATATAGCAAAATATTATAATCTTTTGTCGAATAATTGAGATTGAACAACGTGCATTTTGCTTAGTTTTTCACCCATGTAAAAAGAGAAATTGGATCTTCTTTCTTTGTAATGTACCTCTTCCTAGTAGTTGTTAGATAGTAAGCATGGCAGCTTATCACCTTGTCTTTCCATAATTCCCCCAAACAAAAGTAAACATAGATCACTCGATCTGAAGAGGCTCATCAGTGTTCTTTGTTAATATGACTATTTTCTGTTATTACTACAAAAAAAATTAAACTCATAAAAAGGCATACTTAAAACACAAAAACATTCAATATCTATTTAGATTTGTCAACTAATTCCATTATTCTGATAAGGTTTTCATAAACTGCAATACCTAAAACTATTATTGAAATGGCTCAGTAAAATTTATCCCAATTCACAAGTTTAGTTTATTTCCTTAGTCCAGACAGAAAGGTACAAAATAAAGAGACTTACAGACTCCCCCTGTGGACCAGGGTCTCCTTTTGCTCCCGGTTTCCCAGATTCACCCTAAGAAAGTGAAGAGTTTCCAATTAGAAAACAAAATTGATAATGATGAGCAATCATTTTTAAAACACGTTGCATGAAATTATATTCTGAATCAGGAATTATTTGGGTATTTTGAAAGGAAATAACATATTTATTGGTAACCTCGACAGAATATCAACTGGAAAATTTAAAGGCTATGCTTCAATAAGCATAGATGAGGAACACCAATTTTTTTTCCCTCCATTAAAGCACACTGAACTGCATTAGAAATTTAAACTCCGGTGTTTTAAAATGATGCAAGGTAGTTACAAGTACACTCAGACTGAGCTTGAGTATTTTGTATATTTGACCAATTAATATTTCTCAAAGCACTTTCTAAACAAACAGGGTCTCATACCTAAACATTATTAGCAATGGATAACTTTGTCAATATACAGAAGTATCATAACCACACGAGCTATGACTCTGTCTGTGTGCTGCTGATGTGGCATTACAGCTGCAATGTCATGATACCTAAGAATGCCTACTGTCCTGGCAGCAATCATAATGCTTTCAGCCTGTGTCAGCAACATCATAGGCACCATGTCAAAGCAGATAAGGTGTTGCTCAGCAACTATTCACTGTGGAACACTGTACAAAGAGGCTGACAACTCTGTAACCGTAACATACATGACTATACATGACTGTACAATATAACCAGCTGACCAATGGCGTCCTGAAACATGATTCCACTGCCTTAACCTGTTGGAAGAAACTCTTCGATACTCATTGGATCAAGTGATCCAAAGTTGATAGCCGTGGCCATTCTGAAGGTGGAGTCATTGCTACCTGAGATTCAGTGATCAATTTAAGAGGAGAGGGCAGAGAATGAATGGACAAGGAAGCTGGTATATCTACAGTCCAAACAAGTTACATGTGAGCAAATCATCAGAATCCAGTTCCATGAACTCAAAACTTTGTTCATTAACATTTCCAAAATACCATTCCTTCATTACAACTATTAAAGCTTCTTGCGGCCACAGTTCAGACATAAACTAAAATACAAAACAACCCTTTCATAATTTCAATATATCATTTCAGTTGCAAGACATTGCATTCTTTTGTGTCTTATGATCCTGCTCCACATGAAGAATCAGGAAAGCTAGTACTTCCAAATAAACCTGTTGGTCTAAACCTGGTTAACTTTGTACACCCCAGTCCAATACAAGCTCTTCCAATCATAATTTTATCCAGCAGCACCTTTTCAATAATATGCACTAAACTCAATTAATCAATCTGTATCTCTATCAAGGGTGTCTTTTATCCAGCTAAATACTTGCTCTATCCTGTTTCTGCAACACATTGGCTCAAGGCTCTGACTGTCAATGGGAGAGGTTTCGAGTGGCTTTGCAGAAAGCCTTCAGGCTGTTCCAAGCCTTTGCTGGCTTCAGACTGTATTATCTCAGCAAGAGCAGACAGTCTGAACTGTCTGTCTAACCTGTACCTACAACATTATGTCTGGTACAGCCCATCAAAGTTTCAAGAGTGATGTAAGTCTGCGGAGTGAACAGACTAGATTATCAGTCAATGTCTAATATTGATTATGGTGCCTGACCTCGCATTACTCCAGTTTAAATGGTCTCTCATAAATCCAGAATGTTGAACATGAAGGATTTTGCACTCGTATGAGTTAAGCACATTATCGTGGAACATCCAAGGTTTTTTGATATTCATTTGTTATTAAAGTGTTAGTGAAGGTTTTGTGCATTGTGATGCATTGGGAGATCTCATGAGGTCTTTAGAGTCAGAAGAGGGTGGTGTAGGAGCTTTGTGTGAAATTAAGGGAGCTTGAATCTTTCCAAGCAGAAAATCTGCCATCAGTCAAGAGGTCTACTGTTGGCATCAATCTTAGGTGGTAGGTTTGTCCACAAGGCACACCTACCACATGAAGACCTTAAAAGGTGAACTCATTAAAGGCAAAGTATACATATAAAAGTCCCTTCTTTTCCAAAATAAAGTTTTAACTATATCCAATAATAAGTGGGTTAATAGGTCTCAATAATACAGAGGGAATTTCTGATACTTCTGGATCGCCTGATGGTAACTTTGGCTGGAGATGCTGTTTGTTGCCCTTAGTCATCAATGATGTTATCTGCTGTTCCTGTTTGTGTTGTCAAGTTGCTCTTTCATGGGCTGTATCTGCTGCTTCAGCACATGTTTATCCTGTTGCATAACAGTTAAGATTCGTTTCAGATTCGGCATTGACTCATCTTATTCCTTAAAGTGGGTCAAATCTTCTTGGCACTTACTGTTCAGTTCCTTGAGAGCTTCTAGTTAATTGTAAAGCTTGTACCTTTATGCTATGGATTCTTCCAATCTCAACAAAAGTTTAGTCTCTTATTGGTCAAGTATACTTTTCTCCTTTACAACCTGCTCTGATAACAGCCTAACCTCTTCTGAATTTTTGTTTGCTTTCTTCAAAGCCTAGACACTTTCACTTCCTGCTTCTGTGGTTGTATGGTTTTATATATATTCTGCTTTAGTTTCTTCACTGGAGCATCATTGCTAGAAGTTTTTTTTTCTCTGAAAGGATCATTTCAGGAGTGATTTTCTGCTCCTTGTTTGTGATGTGCATCTCCACTTGTTTTGCAGGACAGTCATTTTCTCCAATGTTGCTTGGAGCTCAAGATGATATTTCTATATTTGCTCCTGCTCAGCATGATATATTTTAAATGCAAGTTGCTTCAGATCTTTCTGAAAATCAGGAATCTTCTCATTAGACTGATGACACAGAGTTTGTTGTTCAGTCTGCCTCCTTTTTCATATAGATGATTTGGAGTTGGGGACCACATGTAGTGTGTCAAAGTTTGCAGATAACACTAAAATGAGTGGGGCAGAGCAGAATGTGCAGGGGACTGTGAAACTTTGCAGAGGAACTTAGATACTTTGAGTGAGTGGGCAAAGGTCTGGCAGATGGAATACAATGTTAATAAATCTGAAGTCATCCATTTTGGTAGGAGTAACAGTAAAAAGGATTATTACTTAAATCTGCTAGGCAGAGGGACCTGGGTGTCCTTGTGCATGAATCACAGAAGATTGTTCTGCAGATGCAAGTAATTTTGTCCTTCATTGCTAAAGGGATTGAGTTTAAAAGCAGGGATGTTATATTGCAGCTGTACAAGGTGCTGGTAAAGCTACACCTGGAGTACTGCATGTCGTTTTGGTCTCCTTACTTGAAAAATGATGTACTGGCACTGGAGGGGGTGCAGAGGAGGTTCACTAGGTTGATTCCGAACTTGAAGGGATTGGTTTATGAGAAAAGACTGAGTAGATTGGGATTATATTCATTGGAATTTGGAAAGAATGAGGAGGGATCTTATAAACATAGAAAAGCATGAGGAGAATAGATGATAGAAGTAGAGAGGATGGTAGGTAAAACTAGGATAAGAGGGCATAGCCTCAAGATTAGAGGGAGCAGATTAGGATTGAATAGAGAAGGAGATTACGCCACAGTTTGAAGAGGGTGAAGACACGACTGCCAAGCTGATTTAGTGTGCTGCATGCTTGATGTGGGAGGTCAGGGACACTGATGGTGTCTCTGGCTCCTATAGCTGTGCAAAGTGCATACTCATTCAGCTTCTGAAGGAGCATATTACAGCATAGAAGAAAGAACTAGATGATCTAAGGCTCATCCGAGAGAATGAGAATTTTCTGGACAGGACCTTCAACGAGGTCATTACACCAAGCATACCAGAAGAGAGAAGAAGGGAGATAACAATGAGGAAGGAAGAGATGATTCAAGTACAAGAGACCCCGGGGGAAGTACCTCTCGTGAACTGGTTGACTCTCTTGGAATCTGTTGAGACAGACGACACTGCCAGTCTGATTGGACAGGTCTGCCAATCGAAAATTGGCGTGGAGGCAGAGTCAAGCAGTCAGATATCATGTAGAGTCATGGTAATAACGGACTCCATAGTGAGAGGGACTGAAAGGGGTTTTGCGGGATTCAGTATGTTGCCTTCCTGGTGCCAGGATTCAGGACATCATTGACAGAGTGCAGGGAATCCTCAAGGTCGAAGGTGAAGAGCCAGAGGTGATGGTGCATGTTGGCACAAATGATGTCGGGAAGAAGAGGAGGGACATTCTACAGCTGGACTTCAGAGAACTCGGAAGAAGCCTGAAAAGCAGGAGTTCCAGGGTGGTTATCTCCAGTTTGCTTCCAGTTCCTCAGGCTGGAGAGGGCCCTCAGGCTGGAGAGGGTAGGTACAGGGAGATAATGGACTTGAATGTGTGGCTGAGGAACTGGTGCAGGAAGCAAGGATTTAAATTCTTGGATCACTGGAGTATGTTTTGCAGTAAGGATAAATTATACAAGATGGATGGCTTGCACCTTAATAGGTGGGAGACCGGCATTCTGGCAGGCAGGTTTGCCACTGCAACACATGTTTGCTTAAACTAAGTAGTGGGGTGGAGGGGACAAACTGGAAATTTAAGAATAAGTTAAAGGGAATGTGAGAATAAGAGAAGTTAAGAAAGACAACAGAATCAACAGAGCAAAAAAACTCAAGAAGGGATCATACAGTATGGTCAAGTGAAATAGGGATTGATAGGAAGGAGTGGAGTAACAAATTAAAAATATTTTATATGAATGCATGAAGCATAAGAAATAAAGTGGATGAACTTGAGGCTCAGTTGGAAATTAGCAGGTACGATGTTGTGGGGATAACTGAGACATGGCTTCAAGTGGACAGGGCCTGGGAAATGAATATTCAAGGCTATACGTGGTATCGAAAGGACAGACTGGTGGGCAGAGGGGGGTGGGGTGGCCCTGTTGGTGAGAAATGATATTCAGTCCCTTGTGAGGGGGAACATAGAATGTAGAGTCAGTATGGATCGAGCTGAGAAATTTTAAGGGTAGAGAGACCCTAATGGGAGTTATCTACAGGCCCCCAAACAGTAGTCTGGATGTATGGTGTAAGTTGAACAAGGAGTTGAAATTGGCATGTCGCAAAGGTATTACTACAGTTGTTATGGGGAATTTCAACATGAAGGTAGACGGGGAGAATCAGGATGGTACTGGACCCCAAGAAAGGCAGTTTGTGGAGTGCCACTGACATGGATTCTTAGAACAGCTTGTACTGGAGCCTACCAGGGAGAAGGCAATTCTGGATCTGGTGTTGTGCAATGAACCGGATTTGACCAGGGACCTCGAAGTAAAGGAGCCATTAGGAGGTAGTGACCATAATATGATAAGGTTTAATCTGCAATTTGAGAGGGAGAAGGGAAAATCAGAAGTGTCAGTATTGCAGTTGAACAAAGGGAACTATGGAGCTATGAGGGAGGAGCTGGCCAAAGTTCAATGGTTCAACACCCTAGCAGGGACGGCAGTGGAACAACAATAGCAGGTATTTCTGGGTATAATGCAAAAGGTGCAGGATCAGTTCAATTCAAAGAGGAAGAATGATCCTAAGGGGAGGCAAGGGTGGCTGTGGCTGATGAGGGAAATTAAGGACTGTATAAAGATAAAAGAGGAGAAGTACAACATAGCAAAGATGAGTGGGAAGCCGGAGGACTGGGAAACTTTTAAACAGCAACAGAGGATAACTAAAAAGGCAATACATGGAGAAAAAAATGAGGTATGAGGGCAAACTGGCCAAAAAGATAAAGGAGGATAGCAAAAACATTTTTAGGTATGCAAAAAGAAAATGGTTAAGTCTAAAATTGGGTTCTTGAGGACAGAAAGGGGTAAATTTATTATGGGGAATAAGGAAATGGCAGAAGAGTTGAATAGGTACTTTGGATCTGTGTTCACTGGGGAAGACACAAGCAATCTCCCAGATGTAATAGTGGCTGAAGGACCTAAGGTAAGGGATGAACTGAAGGGAAGTTACATTAGGCAGGAAATGGTGTTGGAGAGACTGTTAGGTCTGAAAGCTGATAAGTCCCTGAACCTGATGGTCTGCATCCCAGGGTACTTAAAGAGGTGGCTCTAGAAATCATGGACGTATTGGTAAGCATTTTCCAATGTTTCATAGATTCAGTGTCAGTTCCTGCAGATTGGAGGGTGGCTAATGTTGTCCCACTTTTCAAGAAAAGAGGGAGAGAAAAAAACAGGGAATTATAGACTGCCTGATGTCAGTGGTGAGAAAGATGCTGAAGTCAATTATAAAAGATAACATTATAACTCATTTGGATAGCAGGAACAGGATAGGTCAGATTCAGCATGCATTTATGAAGGGGAAATCATGCTTGACTAATGTTCTGGAATTTTTTGAGGATGTAACTATGAAGATGGACAAGGCAGAGCCAGCGGATGTAATGTACCTGGACTTTCACAAAGCCTTTGATAAAGTCCCACATAGGAGATTAGTGAGCAAAATTAGAGCACTTGCTATTGGGAGCAAAATACTGATTTGGATTGAAAATTGGCTAGCTGATAGGAAGCAAAGAGTAGTGATAAACAAGTCCTTTTCGTAGTAGTGGTTCTGTTCGCCGAGCTGGAAGTTTTTGTTGCAAACGTTTCGTCCCCTAGCTAGGAGACATCATCAGTGCTCTGGAGCCTCCTGCGAAGCGCTTCTTTGATGTTTCTTCCGGCATTTATAGTGGTCTGGCACTCGTGTAGAAACCGGAGTTGTTCATATGTTGCGCTTAGGCGGTTAGCGCAGGATTCCCATTTCCTGGCTTGTCTCAGCGTCTCTCGCCCGTAAGTGTTCAAAGTTTGTGCGAAGATTTGTAGCTCGGGTGCTTGTTGCAAGTCCTTTTCGAATGGCAGGCAGTGACTAGTGGGGTACCACAAGGTTTCGTGTTGGGACCTCAGCTGTTTACAATATACATTAATGATATAGATGAAGGCATTAAAAACAATATTAGCAAATTTGCTGATGACACAAAGCTGGGTGGCAGGGGTGAAAGGTGAGGAGGATGTTATGAGAAGACAGTGTGACTTGGACAGGCTAGGTGAATGGACAAATACAGGGCAGTTGCAGATTAATACAGATAAATGTGTGGTTATCCACTTTGGTGGCAAGAACAAGAAGACAGATTACTATCTAAATGGAGTCAAGTTAGGTAAAGGGGAAGTACAACATGATCTAGGTGTTCTTGTACATTAGTCAATGAAACAAACATGCAGGTACAGCGGGCAGTGAAGAAAGCTAATGGCATGCTGGCCTTCATAACAAGAGGAATTGAGTACTGGAGCAAAGAGGTTGTTCTGCAGCTGTACAGGGCCCTGGTGAGACCACACCTGGAGTATTGTATGCAGTTTTGGTCTCCAAATTTGAAGGAAGACATTCTGGCTATTGAGGGAGTGCGGCGTAGGTTCACGAGGTCAATTCCCGGAATGGCATGGCTATTATACGTTGAAAGATTGGAGCGACTGGGCTTATATACACTTGAGTATAGAAGAATGAAAGGGGATCTGATTGAGATGTATAAGATTATTAAAGAATTGGACACTCTGAAGGCAGGAAGCATGGTTCCACTAATGGATGAGGCTGGAACCAGAGGACACAGTTTAAAAATAAGGGGTAGGCCATTTAGAACAGAGTTGAGGAGAAACTTTTTCACCCAGAGAGTGGTGAGTATGTGGAATGCTGTGCCCCAGAAGGCAGTGGAGGCCAAGTCTCTGGATACTTTCAAGAAAGAGTTGGATAGAGCTCTTAAGGATAGTGGAATCAAAGGTTATCAGGATAAGGCAGGAACAGGAAACTGATTGTGGATGATCGTAATGAATGGTGGTGCTGGCTCGAAGGGCTGAATGGCCTACTCCTGCACCTATTGTCTATTGTCTAACTTCTTATCCAGAGGATTGTAAACCTGTGGAATTCCTTGCCAAGTGAAGTAGTTGACACAACTTCAGTAAATGTTTTTAAAGCTAAAATAGATTTTTTTTAACAATAAATGGATTAAGGGATATGGGGAGAGGGAGGGTTAGTGGATCTGAGCCCACGAAAAGATCAACCATGATCTTAGTGAATGGTGGAGCTGGCTTGAAGAGCCAGGTGGCCTACTCCTGCTCCTAGTTCTTAGCTATGTTCTTATGTTATCTTCGCAATAAGACTTGTCATGGTAGTACATTGACATTTGGCCCTGTATCAACTGAAGTCAATAAAGAATAGTAACCAGTTTTCTGACAAAATTTGAATTTTCACATGTTTTGGAAGTTTGATGACATTGATGTTTTGTACGAGATTAATGTTGTGAATCACACTTTCTGACACTTCAAGTACAATAGGCCGCATCAGATTGGTCATTTCCAATGTAAATTACCAGGCCATGTTCATGATAATTGCCTGATTATCAATCAATTCCTCAAGGTTTGATCAAATCCATGTGTTAGTTTATTTAAAACTGAAAAGCACATAAGACATGGAATGTTACAGCAAGCCAGTTGATTTCTGTATCTACACATTCTGAAAACCCATTGCAACTAATTGTCAGGCAGGCTCACAGCATTTTATTCAGAAGCACATGGAGTCCTTAATTGTAAACTGTCTTAGAGCAAGGCACACACACACAAAAAAAAAATCAAAGATAAAATTAACATTTTGTGATGGAATGATGTTCATTCTAATTGAACAAATTGGCATCTGAGCTTAATGCTATGATGAAATTGAAAATCTGAAATTCCAGATATTTGACACAATGCTAAAGCCATTCCTCTCGGCAAAAACAAGTTGAAAGCTTGGACTTATGACCCTACATGTTTCAGAAGAGGTTTATTGTTTTGCATTCATTGGCAGCTAAACACACAGACTGCAATGGTAATGATCCTAATTCAGAACCACAAAGGAAACATTGTCAGGCACAGATTTCTTTTATTAGTTCATGGGATGTGTGTGTCATTGACCATGCCCATGTCTAACTGCCCTGGAGAATATGGTAATGAGCTGACATCCTTGGATCATAGAGACGAACATTGTTATTCAACTTCATAGTGAATTGATACAGAGCGATTTGCCAGGCTATTTCAGAGGGCAGTAAAAAGTCAACCACACTGTTGAGGGTCTGAAGTCACTGGATCATATATGGATGGCAGATTTCCTTGACGAAAACACATCAGTGTACCAAATCCATTTTTATGACAATTTACATGATTACACTGTGACAATTATGGTTGCTTTTAATTCTAGGCTTTCATGAAATCAATTTTCAAGATCTGTGTACTTCATGGTGGGATTCAAATTCATTTCCATGCACATCAGCCTGATTTACTACTGTGCCACTGCCTCCCTATATAACACAGCTAAATGAAAAAGGTGCCGAAAGCATAAATCAGCAGCATCAGCTGAGGAGATATTGAAACAAAACCAGAGAGCACATCAATCCAACCAGCAGATGTTGGAGGAAAAGTTGACAACCCACATGTGTACCATACAAGACACAAGTATACTAAGGATGTCATGTATGAAAATAAATGGACAAAAGTGGGACTCAATGGAATAATAGATGATGGGTGTTAATGGATGAGCTTGGGTAATGATGATAGTGCATGCAATTTTGGTTTTTGTTGTTTGTGATGAAAAAGTGAGTGTTCAGATGTAAATAACATCATGTACAAAAAACCTTCCAAACTTGTCATATTCATGTGACTTCAGATACGAGGTGCATCATTGCAGGCAAGCATCACACAGCTCATTCAATAAGGACATTCTACACAAGGTGTTGTCCTGTGAACTCAGGACAATCGCAATCCTAAATATCAAAGTCTCATTGACTTTGACTCCTAATTCTAGATTCCTTGTCAGGAGAAAAGTCTCTTAACTCTTTCAAGAATTTCACATGATTCAATAAGATCATCATTCATTCTTTCAAACTCCAACGAACATATTTCTAATTTTCTCAATTTCTCCTGTCCCAGGAATCAATCCAATCAGCATGCATTGCAATCTCTCCTAGGCTGTTATATCTTCGCTTAGGAAAGAAAACCAAATGTGTGTATGTTTGTGTGGTTTTCCCAAAGTTCTGGCTAATGGAATAAGACTTCTTCATTTTTAGATTCAATTTCCTTTGCAACAAAGGCTTATAGGCCCTTTGATTTCCCAATTGCTTTCTTTACCGGCATGACAACTCCCTGTGATTCTTACAAGAACACACAGATCTCTCTGAATACTTTGGCATTTCCTGCTCTGTCACCATTCAAACAGATTCTGCTTTCCTGTACAACTCCCAAAATGGATAACTTCACACAATGGATTCATCACCAATACTCTTCATCTTACCCAAAGTCACCTTGCATTATCCACAATCGTAACTTCTCATCGAGTTTTGCATCAGTTTAAAGAATTGATGTAGATTACAAATCTGTCCTGGACCCCCATGTGGATGCAATAGTCAAGGGGGCATGTCCTCATTAACATTCACAGATGCACCACAGAAAGCATTCTATCCAGATACATAACAACCTGGTATGCCCAGGGCCATAACAAATTACAAAAAGCCCAGACCATCACCAAAGCCAACCTCCTACCCATGAACTCCATTTTCACTTCTCATTGCTGTGGAAAGGCTGCTGACATCATCAAAGATCCATCCCACCCCAATAATGCTCTTTTCCAACCTGTCCAATCAGGCAGAAGGTACAGAAGCTTGGACACGCACACTAACAGGCTCAAGAACAGCTTCTTCCCTGCTGTTATTAGACTGAGGGAGTGGACCTCTCTAACTTTAAATAATGCTGATTTTGCTAATGTTAGTCTTTCCATGTGCATCTCCTGTGCAGCCATAGCCATGTATGTCTCACTCTGTCTAAGCACCCTATGATCTATATGTCCTTGTTTACTATGATCTGCCTGTACCACTCACAAAACAAAGCTTTTCACTTAGGTACATGTGACTACAATAAATCAGATCAAATAAAATCAAACAGCTAATGCCCAAGCATTGATCCTTCTTGTGCCCCACTGATTAGAGCTTGCCAATTCAAAGATGAACCCATGAAGGGCTTTTGCCCAAAACATCGATTCTCCTGCCTCTCGAATGTTGTCTGACCTGCTGTGCTTTTCCAGCAGCACACTCTCAACTCTGATCTCCAGCACCTGCAGTCCTCACTTATTCCACTTAGTTCTGTCCTTTTTTTGTTTTGTCGAACAATCATTCCTCAATTCACGATATTGTATTTGTTGAGTCTTTATTTTAAAAATATGGACTTTTATGATGAGCATGAAATTTCCCTTGTGCACTGAAATAATAAATGCATTGCAAACACTTACTGGTAGACCTTTGGAACCTGGAACTCCATTAGTACCTGCTGGCCCTGGACTACCAATTGGACCTGGTCCACCAGGGCTGCCAGGTTGACCGGGAGGACCCTGGAATAGAAAGACAATGGTGTGAATGCTGTAGCTGTTCGGGAATCTATGCTGCTCACAATTTTCAATCCTTCATGAAAAATCACACAAGAATTAAAAACTGAACTATTAAATTGAAAATTTACTTCTACAAGGCTGCATGCTTCTACAAGGCCTTGGAGATATTTCTTTCGTTTCAATAAAGGCAGTTACAATACAATTATTACCCAATCTGTCCTACTATGGAAAAAAAATGCAAAATCAAGGCAAATGGCCTGGCTTTTGTCAACTTATATTTAGGCCCATAAGACCATAAGGTATAGGAGGAAAATTTGGCCATTCAGCCTATCCAGTCTGCTGTCCCATTTGATCATGGCTAATAGGTTTCTCAACTCCCATTCTTCTATGTTCTCTCTGTTACCATTGATCTCCTTGCTAATCAAAAAGTTACCTATCTCTGTTTTAAATACACAAAATTACTTGGCCTTCACAAACTTCCACAGCAATGTGGTCCACAGAGTCACTACGCTCTAGCTGAAGCAATTCCTCATCTTGTTTTTAAAGATTGTCTCTTCAATCTGAGATTGCATCCTCAGGTCCTAGTCTCCCCTACGAGTGGAAGCATCTTAAAACCATAAGACCATAAGACCATAAGACATAGGATCAGAAATCAGACCATTCAACCCATCAAGTCTCCTCTGCCATTCAACCATGGCTGCTAAGCTTCTTAACCCCATTCTCCCGCTTTATCCCCGTAATCCTTGATCTCCTTAATAATCAAGAACCTATCTATCTCGGTCTTAAATATTCTTAATGACCTCACCTCCACAGCCTTCTGTGGCAGTGAGTTCTACAGATTCACCGCTCCCTGGCTGAAGATGTTTCTCCTTATCTTTGTTCTAAAAGATCTTCATTTTACTCTAAGGTTGTGTCCTCGAGTCCTAGTCTCTCCTACCAATGGAAACATCTTCCCAACATCCACTCCGTTTAGGCCATTCAGTATTCTGCAAGTTTCAATTAGATCCTCCATCATCCTTCTAATCTCCATTGAATATAGACCCATAGCCCTCAAACGTTCCTCATATGTTAAGTTTTTCATTCCTGGGACCATTCTCATGAACTCTTCTAAAGATGCTATAGGGCCAGTACATCCTTCCTGAGATATGGGGCCCAAAATTGTGCTCAATACTCCAAATGTGGACAGACTAAAAACTTATAGAGCCTCAGAAGTACGTCCCTGTTTTTATATTCAAGTCCTCTCAAAATAAATACCAACATTGCATTTGCCTTCCAAACTACTGACTCAACCTGAAATTTTACCTTAAGAGAATCCTGGACTAGAACTCCCAAGTCTCTTTGCTCTTCAGACCTCTGAATTCTCTCTTAGAAAATAGTCCAAGCCTCGATTCTTCCTACCAAAGTGCATTACCACACAGTTTACTACATTGTACTTCATCTGCTACTTCTTTGCCCACTCTCCTAACCTGTACAAGTCCTTCTGCAGCCTCCCAGTCTCCTCAATGCCACTTGTCCCTCTATCTATCTTTGTGTCATCTGCAAATTAGCCAGAAAGTCTTCAGTTCCTTCATCTAGATCATTAATGTATAAAGTGAAAAGTTGTGATCCCAACACTGAGCCTTGCGGAACTGGCTGCCATCCTGAGAAGGACCCTTTTATCCCCATGCTCTGCTTTCTGCCAGATAGCTGGGCTTCTATCCATGTTATAACCTTGCCTCTAACACCATGGACCCTTATCTTACTCAGCAGCCTCATGTGCTGCACCTTGTCAAAGGCCTTCTTGAAGTCCAAGGAGATAACATCCATTGGCTCTCTCTGGTCTAACCTATTCATTATGTCTCGAAGAATTCTAGAAGATTTGTCAGGCATGACATCCCCATGCTGACTTTTCCTTACTTTACCATTCGCTTCCAAGTATTCAGAAATCTTACCCTTCACAATGGTCTCCAAAATCTTACCCAAGACTGAGTTTAGACTAATGTTCTATTTTTTGCCTTACGCCCTTTTTAAACAGAGGAGTCATGTTAATGTTTTTCCAGTGGTCTGGGACCCTCCCTGATTCTAGCGGGGATTCTAGCATCTTCTCTGTGTCCACTCTATCCAGGCCTCTTCGCGTTCTTTAAATAGGCCACCTCATCTGTCTAAACTCCATTCAGTGAAGAACAAGAATCCTCAACCACTCCTTGTACGACAAACCCTTCATCCCCAGGATCATTCTTGTAAACCTCATCTATACCCCCTCCTGGGCCAATGCATCCTTCCTTAGACTGAGGGCCCAAAACTGCTCGCTATTCCAAACATGGCCTGACCAGAGGCTGATATAACTTCAGCAGTACACCCCTGCTCTTTATTCTAATCTTCTTGAAATGACTCTTCTAGGAGAAAGTGAGGACTGCAGATGCAGGAGATCAGAGCTGAAAATATGTTGCTGTGCCTTTCCAACAATACATTTTCAGCTCTTGAAATGAATACCAACATTGCATTTGCCTTCCTAACTGCCAAATGAAACTGCTTGGGTACCTTAAGATAATCCTGAACTAAGACTCCCAAATCCCTTTGTGCTTCAAATTTCTGAAACCTTCCCCATTTAGAAAATAATCTACACCTCTCGCAAAGTACATAGTAGGCCAAACCCAATAACAGGAAATAATATTTATTGAAACCTTCACTCTTTAATTAACACTTTACTTTTGTTCTAACTGACCAGTAAACCTCGAGCACCAGGCGATCCATCTTTTCCAGGTTTCCCCTGAAATATAAACAAAGATCAGGCTGTCAGGAAACATTTTCTGAGTTTTCTATCATTCATCAATCGGTCACTGAAAAGCAGCATAAAAGGTTGAAGTGGATCACAGTTTACATACCGGTGGGCCTGAAATTCCAGCACGGCCCTGCAAACCTGGTTCACCCCTTAACCCTGGAGTCCCATCAGAACCACGAGAACCTTTCTCACCAGCTTCACCCTGCAAGATACATCATTAGAAGAGAAAAATAAAAGAATGCTTTGAAAACAGTGTGACCTCCTGGAAAATTCAGCTGAATCAAAAACTCAAGGTGACAAGATAGGGACTAACATTTGCTCTTTAGCTACAACATTGTATATTTTATGGCTGAAATTTATCATTCTTCCTGTTGGATTGGAACAGAAAGCATCAGAGTTTGCTCCCCTGTTGTGACTGGTACAAAACAAGTTCAACTGCAAAGACACCAAAGCACGGAGTCTCTGCCAGTTCTGAGAGTCTCAAGCCTGCTTTGAAATTCCTATCCATGCCTTACTTGCAGCCATTCTATTAGTAGGAGCGTACTACAAAAGCATTAGCTAGCTCTACTCCTGCTAAGTTGTGACACACCACTATAAGTTTTCGATGCCAGCATAACTAAAGCAGAAGCGAGGCCAAATGCCAGCACTCCCGATGCGAGCAATACTCATTTAATCAGCCTGCAAAGTCCCAGGAACATCCTGAAAGCCTTGTAATTATGAGTAGAAACCAGTTTCACCAGGATCCTGCACTGGTTTTAGTGCCGTTTTTAGGTATTAATCGGACAGTGGAAGGAGGTCATTCGTGACCATACTCCACCACAATGAGAGAATGACAGGTAAGAAAGTTCTCCTGCTGGATCATATGGATATTGAATCAACATGTAACAGTGCATCTATCTCCTTAATTTAAAACACAAAACAAACTGCCGGATGCTGTAAATCAGAAACTCCTGGCAAAACCCAGCAGGACTGGCAGCATCTGAGGAGCGAAAGCACAATTAATGTCTTAGATTCAGTAATCTTTCTTCTGTTATCTGTTATCTGAAATCGGTGCTCCGGTTTCCTCCCACAGTCCAAAGATGTGCGGGTCAGGTGAATTGGCCATGCTAAATTGCCCGTAGTGTTAGGTAAGGGGTAAATGTAGGGGTATGGGTAGGTTGCGCTTCGGCGGGTTGGTGTGGACTTGTTGGGCCGAAGGGCCTGTTTCCACACTGTAAGTAATCTAAATTTGATAACATTGATTATATAAACAAGTGCATTTGGATCTCAATCATTAACACAAAAGGGATCAGTGTTCCATTCCAAACCACAAATATCAACTGAGATACGTTCCGTTAAAATAGGGGACCACCAATTCATCTAGCCCACCTCCCTAATGCAGATCAATTGAAATAAGTTGCACATTTTCTATAACACCACGTTTAGTTTGAAATTGAAACCATATTATCTATTTCTACCTAAAGCTCACCACTCCAAACAACTGATCACCTTCTCGGAGAAGTAACGCTTACTTCTGTAGGTGTTCGGCAGTTCAGGACAGGTACAGTAGCGAATTGTGAAAGGGAACAACAATTTATACTGCATGACAAAGAGGGTACTGACTGAGTGACAAGTGAGTTCTGATTAGACAAGACATTGCCATTGGTAATACACCAAGGAATAGGAATCTCAAATGAAAGCAAAATACTGCGTATACTGGAAATTTGAAATAAAAGCAGAAGTGCTCTCAGCACATCTGGCAGCAGCCTTGGAGACAGAGGCCGAATTAATGCATCAAGTTCATTAAGATACTTTTTCAGAATTGGTTTGGAATTTAAGAGTAATAACACGATACAATACAATACAGGAGCATGCCCTTTAGCTCACCAAGTCTGCACGGATTCTTTATCCTATTTACACACGCTATTTATTGTCCAGGCATGGTTTCTATCCCTCTGTTCATGTCCTGTTCATGTGTCTATTGAGATAAACCTTATACATTGCTAACTTGTCTGCTTCTACCACCTCCACCGGTAGTATGTTCCAGGTATCTACCACTCCTCTGGGTGAAAGAGTTTCCCTGCATTTCTCCCGTAAACTTTCCCCTTCTCACCTTGAATCTGTGCCCTCTTGTAGTTGACTTTTCCACCTGAGATAAAAAGCCTCCAACTAACCACCCTGTCTATACCTCTCATAATTTTCTGACCTTGTTAGGTCATCCCTCAGTCTTCATCTGCCATTTCTCTGTCCAAATCTGCAATCTATACAAACGCTACTGTATCGTTTGACAATCATCCTCATTATCTGCAACTCTGCTAATTTTAGTATCATCCGCAAACTTATTAATCAGACCACCTACATTTTTCTCCAGATCATTTACATATATATATATTACAAACAACAAAGATTCTATGACTGATCTCTGTGGAACATCACTAGTTACTGGTCTCCATTCCAAAAAGCAGCCTTCTACTGTTACTCTCTGTCGTCTATGACCAAGTCAGCTCTGTATCCATCTAGCCAGTATACCCCTGATCCATTGAGACTCCACCTTTCATACCAGCTTGCCATGAGGTATGTTTTCAAATGCCTTACTAAAGTCCAAGTAAATAATATCCACTACACTTCCCTCATCAATCATTCTTGTCACCTCCTCAAAAAACTCTATCAAGTTGGTGAGACATGATCTTCCCTGCACAAACCCATGCTGGCTATCATTAGCAAGTCCATTTGCTTCCAAATGTGAATAAATCCTGTCTCTCTGTATCTTCTCCAACAGCTTCCCCACCATTGATGTCAGGCTCACTGGCCGGTAATTACCTGGATTGTCTCTATCTTCTTTCTTAAACAATGGAACAACATTGGCCATTCTTCAATCCTCTGGAACCTCATCTGAGGCCAAATATCTTTTAAGGCTCCAGCTCTTTCCTCCCTTGTTTCACATCTTGCTCTGGGGCCTTGTCTAATTTAATACAAGAGAGCAGACAATTCATCCTTCATAATGTTAACATGCTCAAGGACATTCACTCACCTTCCTTAACCTCAACATCCCTCTACTTAGTGAATAATGATGTAAAATACACATTAAGGATCTCACCCATTTCCTTTGCCTCCACACATAACCTCCCTCCTTCATCCTTGAGTGGGCTGAGTCTTTTCCTAGCTACCGTCTTGCTCCTAATATATGTACAACATACCTTGGGATTGTCCTTAACCCTGTTGGCTAAGGACATTTCATGGCCCCTTTTGGTCCTCTTAACCCCCCCATTTGGGCTCCTTCCGACTTTCGTTATATTCTTCGAGGACCTTATCTATTCCCTAGACCATAGGTATGCTTTGTTTATTTTTGACTAAGCTGATTTCCCCTGCCTTCCAAAGTTACTGAATCCTGCCATTCCTGTCCCTCAGTTTCAGAGGAACTTGCCAGTCCTGCATTCTAATTGACTGCCCTTTAAAAGACTCCTTCAAACAGCCGCTCCCAATGCACATTCTCCAATTCTTGCCTAATTGAGTTATAGTTTGCCAAATTTCAGTTCTACCTGGTCTTACCCCAATTTAACACCTTCATTGGAGATCCACCGGGAATACTGTGTCATCAACCAATATTTTGTTGAAGTTAATTTCAAGAATTACAAGCTGACATTGATTGGTTGAGATTTTGTTTATGGAGAATGCACCAGAAAATATTAACTTCCAAATTTTTGTTTAATTGAGAAAGGTGTAATGACTGATAACGCTTGAGTTCAGGGCCTTGCATATCAATACTTGTAGCTTCTAGCAAGTGTAAGTGAACCACATTGTGAGTCTGATTAATATTGTAAATTGTTTACTTTTCTATAACTGGCCAATAGTGGCTTCACATCTGAATCTGAACCGTTCTGGTTGAAGATAGTATTGTTGTACATGCAGTCAAATCCAAATGACGGGAGTATGGACAGTGGTGTTTAAAGCAATTGCCAGTGTTAACCCTTTCAAACTCTTAGACCCTCTATAACCAGTATCTGCATGAACAGCTGAAGCCATGTGCTTTTTGATGGCCCCCACCAGACATTGGGACACGTAGCTGACATATTTGGCACCGCACTGGCACTGAAATTTCATTAATTTGTGTGGAAGGTAGGACATTTAGCCTTGACAGTAGCATCAAGTTAATGAAGAAATAGACCTATCACCTTTACCCCCACCTCCATCCACCTATTGCACTCTCAACGACCTTCTCCCCCCGACCAACACTCCCCCTCCCCCACTCCCATTTATCTCTCCACCCTGAGGCTCCCAGCCACATTCCTGATGAAGGGCTCTAGCCTGAAATGTCGATTTTCCTGCTCCTGAATGCTGCCTGACCTGCTGCGTTTTTTCAGCAATACGCTCTCAATTCTGATCTCCAGCATCTGTTACTTCACTGTCTCCTAATATCACTTGTGTGTTCACTACAAAGTAGTAGCGTCAAATGTATTGTTTTTCAGCTATGTTCATATTTTTGAAACAGATTTCACTTCAAAGCTAATGTGAGACAAACTGGCATTTCTCAGGACCAATTAAGACTGCTGAAAATCTTGTCAGTAGTTTGCCTAGGCTGGAAATTCCACTATTTAAATGAATGAATAGGTTACCACACCTTCTGAAACCTACTGAAAACTGCCCCAGAGCATCAACATAGCCCAAAAAAGGGTCAGCAGAGCCAGTCAGTGGAATGGGTACAGGGAAACTCGACTCTCAACATCTCAGCTTTGCATTTAGGTCAACTCCAAAAGGACAATAACATGTTGGTGGAATGGACGGATAGGTAGCAGATGAGGTTCAATGCAGAAAAGTATAAGTTGATGCATTTTGGTAGGAAACACATTGAAAGACAATTCTAAATAGGAGTTTCTATTTCTAAAGGGGGTGCAGGAGCAGAGAGATCTGGATATATACATGTAGAGATCATTGAAGGTGGCAGGATAGTTGCAGAAAACAGTAAATAAAACATACAGCATGCTCAGCTTTATTAACAGAGGCATAGGGTACAAGAGCAAAGAGCTGATATTGAATATGTATAAAGTAATGATTAGACCCCAGTTGGAAAATTGAGTATACTGCATGGTGCCACATTATGTGCAAGGGATTGGAGAAGAATCAGAAATTGGCACTAGGTAATGATGCTCATTTGAATAGCCGGTGTGTGCATGATGACCCAAATGGCCTCTTCCAGTAAGACTTCTGTGATTCTGTGAACACACATGTGAATTATGGGAAGAGCACAGATAGGGACATCTACCTAGAATAAACAATTCCAACTGGCAATGGTAACGTGATTGTCAGTTTTTTTTTTAAGTCTAGGACAGCAGAAGAGTAAAATGTAAGGTCCAGGAAGCATAGAGGTGGGAGGGAAAGAAATGAACAGGGATCAAGCTCACAATGTAGGATCTACTTGGAAATGATCAAGATCCTGTGCGACAGGAAATCGCAACTATCCAAGCAAATGGTCGCATCTTCAAAGACCTTTCATTCACAGCATTGGCCTCCATGCCTTGCAAGTAACTACCAAAACTGTAGTCTTGAACTTGCTTGCTTGTTCCAAGAATTATTGTGTCCCTTGGTGGCTGTATCCCACATGTTACCTTTGGTCTCTTTTCCAGAACTGGCAGCACATTCATTAATTGACAGTCTTGGCCTTGAAGGTGAAGGTGACATTGGGTTTCACCCCCAAGTGAAGCACATCATCATTTGCACACATGACCATCAAGATAGACAGTGACCAGTCAGTGTGATCACTCAAAGGACAGTTGACCTCTTAAATTCTTCAATATCTAAATGCTCTGTAATTGGAAGTACTTCTTCCATACTAGTCCTTGCTTTCCTGGAAGTCATTATAACTTCTCCTTCACCTCCCAGTCCAAGCAGCCTCAGATCCACACTGCTGCTTCCAAAGGGTAAGGATGGATTGTAGAGGATAAGTGAAATGCCTGAAAAGAATTTCAACCAACACCTCTATGGAGTCCAAGACAAAGTAAAAATAATTAATTCTACCAACAGAATTGTGTAAATGCAATTCCAGTGCTTGAACCAGTCAATTGGTGCTGTCTGACATCCTCCTATATGTGCTGGAAAATCACAGCAGGTCAGGCAGCATCCGAGGGGCAGGAAAATCAAAGTTTCAGGCAGGAGCCCTTCATCAGGAATTCATCATGATTCCTGATGAAGGTGTCCTGCCTGAAACATCAATTTTCCTGCTCCTTGGATGCTTCCTGACCTGCTGTGCTTTTCCAGCACCACTCTAGTCTTGATTCTGATCTCCAGCATCTACAGTACCCACTTTCGCTTCATTTGCAGCATGCCCAAGGCATGGAATGGAAAACTGGTGAATTCAACGTTTCCACAGAAACTCAAGTTACAAAACCAGTGGTGGTGTCATTAAAGATGGTCAGTGTCTCCTTAAGCATCACTGTTGACTAGGATAGATGTCAGGAATTTGTGTCCAAAGAAATCCTGACGAATGACTACCTTCAGCAGCCAGAGTTAAATCAGCTTTCTTGGAGATTCCAGCTTTCTCAGACTTTGAGGAAAATAAAAGGTTTTCCACCTGAAAGCAAGACAAATTCCAATGTGCTGATCAAAGAGCACTTGAGAAAAATTCTTATGGGTGTAGTCCATAATTAAGAAAAAAACGATATTATATTGGGTTATGGTTTGACAGGCATTGAGCCAGACACAAGGACAGAAAGGAATGGTCAGAGAAAGCCAACAACAAGAGGCAAAAAGGGTGGGAACTGAAAGAGATTGGAAGCCCCAAAGGGAGCAGTAAAATCCATGAGACTCAACAAGAGCCAATAGAATTAAACAGAGCTGACGATACGCTGCAAGTATAGAAAGGGTCAGGACAGAACCTAAGGCAAGGAACTGAGAGAGATTTGGAAACCCTACTGGGAGAATGAAATGGGTGAGGTTTGATGTGACTGTGAATGGTCATTGGAACTAAATTGGGCTGAAGTCAGGCAAACATTATCAGGAAGGGTCAGGGCCGAACCCAATAAAGATGCACAAATAGCCATAATGGAAGACAAGAAAAGGCCAGGGTAGGTGACAAAAGATGAGCCAGAGATCTGGTTAAAAGATACCTTTGCAGTAAATTTAAAGGCAGACACAAGAAGTCCTTAGAGAACAAATGAAAGTGAAGCCTCACTTGGTGAAAGAGCCACAGAAAGTATGGTAGAGGCTGAACATACACTTAAGAGTTTTCCTGGGGAAGTGGGACAGGTTGGGAAAAAAAACCCAATTCCCAATATAAAGGGGAAAGGGAAGGGACTTGTCCCTCAACAGATGCTATGAGTCAATATTACCTGGGAAGCTGGGCGAGATAAAACCAGCTATCCAATGGGAGTTCAAAGAAACAAAGTCAGGTTTTAAATCTCATCTCATCCAATTTGTTTGATGTCAGGATAAATGAGACTGAGATATAGGGTGGAAGTCTATACATGCTACAGGGGACAAGCATTTCTACTCAACAACTTCCTAGAGATCAAATTTGTAAAATCCCTGAATCTAATACATGGATTAAAAAACTAAGCATTGAAGGGTTAAAACTCGCAGAAGTAATACAGCCCAGGGTTCCAGTCCAGTTGCTAACATCAAAGCAAGTTATATATGCCAGTCCAGAAATGCAGGGCTAGGGGAAAAGGTCAGGATTTGGAACTAGCTGAGTTGCTAGTGAAGAGAGCATGCCCAGATATAACAACTCAATTTACCTGCTTTGGTGCAGTAAACATTCTATGTCTCTATGAATTCATCTACCTTGCTCCAAATGTTTTGTGTGTTGAAATAAAGTCCATTTAATTCTAACATCTCATAATTCTCCCTGATTTGGTCTTATTCATCAATGTATTATTACTGTCAAACTCTTCCCTTTCTGTCACACTCCACTCTGTTCTAAATCATCTCACAGTACAATAGACTGAACTTTTCTCTTTAGATTTAGAACTGTTCTTTTGCCTGAGAACCCACCCACACATCAACGTCACCCTGTTAATTTAAATTCCAATCAACAATCCAAGTTATCCAATTTCTCACGCAACTTGTCTCAGCTTGGTTTAAGTAAAACATATTCCATCAGAACAGCTTCATCTTTTCCCAATACTGGCACTAATGCCTCATGAATTGGAAGCTTTCTGTTTCCCATCTGACTCTTTCAGTATCTTTTAACTCTAGTTTCTTCGACCATTAAAATATGCATAGAGTTCAGGTAGCAAGCCAGAAATTATTACCTTTGAGGTTCTTTTGATCATTTTGGACACTTGTTGTTTTGCAGATTTTTGCTTTTTGTTCCACCTGGGAGTTGGGTCCTATATACAGAATGACAACTGGAACTACATCTCCCATTCCAAGTTCATTCTAGACTTCAGAAAATGTCTTTAAGCTTGGCACTGCGCAGGCAACCCAACCTTCAAATCCTCCATCTCACTGTTGCTGAGAACAGAACCTATGCTCCTGACCAGGCATTTCCCTCCCTCTGCCAGTCACCCCCCCACTTCACTGCTCTTCATCCACTTAGGCCGGTAGGAGCTCATACCTGTTGGATAAAGGATAGGATGAAGGTCCAAGAAAGAAATATTTAGATGCGCACTTGCGTTGTCATGGCATAAAAAGGCTATGGTCCAAGTTCTAGAAAATAGGATTAGAATATCATAAAGCCTCTAAAGTGTGGAAGCAAGCCATTTGGCCTATTGAATCCACACAGACCCTCTGAAGATCATCACGGCCACACCCATAACCAGCCCTATCCCTACAACCCCCATGGCTAATCCACCTATTCTGCTCATCCTTATGGGCAATTTAGCATGGTCAATCCACCAAATCTATACATCTTTGAGGAAACCCACATGATGTAGGGAGAATGCACAAGCTCCACACAGCCACCTAAGGCTGGAATCGCACCCAGGTTCCTGGCCTTGTGAGGTAGCAGTGCTAAACACTGAACCATCACACACAGACAGTTGCTACATGCACCATTAACAATCTAACTCTGGCAAAAACCTGAATGCATTGCAAATAATAACATGGCTCTATTTGAAGGTGTTACTTTTACAATATCAGTCCTGTCAAATGCTGACTGGTCAATATACCTTAGCTCCTGCTTGACCTGGGAAACCAGGCGTACCGGGTGTTCCAGGAGAGCCCTAAGTTGAAACAAAAAAACAAAGTTTTATATGCATATATCTGAACTTAATAAAAACTTCAAAAAAAAATCCATCAAATGTTTATATTAAAAGTACATTATAGAAAACAATACATTACTTACTTGTGCACCATCTTTACCAGGACTGCCATCATGCCCACGGGTACCCTGAAGAAAAAGGAACTTCATGTTCAAAGTCAGCTTTCTTTGGAATGTATTAAGAATAAGATGGCATTTAAATAAAGTTACAGGAAATAACCAGGTAGAAATTCAAAGAATGAGAGACAAATATTATCAAAATGAAAAATTGAGGTTGCTCAAAATGTTAAAGATCAATATTAAATGCTTGTTCCAGTTTTCAGGTCCATATCAGTCCAATTATTTATTGCTACTATAATTATTACTTAACATTCCACCAGTAGGTAACAGGATTCCTTTAATTTTCTAATGCAAAATATTGGCAGCGATGTTTATCCAATCTGTTGGAGTGTTTGAAGGAATTTATATAGGCCATGGATAAAGGGGAACCTGTATTTGGACTGCATTTAGTGTGCGTGTGTGCCTATATGTGTGAGTACATATATGTGTGCACGTGTGTGCATGTGTGAGAAAGAGAAATGTGGGTTCATGGAGAAAAGATTGTTTCATGAATAGGAAGCAGATACTAGACATAGATTGGTCAGATTCAGGCTGGTAGCATTTTAATGAGCATTGTGCTATTAACAATTGTTTACAAATTACAATCAATGTTTTAATGAAATGAACGGAATATCTGGTTGTCAAGTTTGCTGATAACACAAAAATAGGTGGAAAAGTAAATTACAAAGAGGTCATAATGAGGATACAAAAATATAGAGATACGTTAAGTGAGTAGGTAAAGTTCTGATAAATGGGACTCGATTTGAGAAAATATGAAATTGTTCATTTTGGCAAGAAGAATAAAAAAGGAGATAAGCAGGAGGCTGGAAGAAGACAGGAAGCCAGGCAACATCAGGGGGTGGAGCAGTCAATGTTTCAGGTATAACCCTTACACCCTTATGTCGACTTCTCCACTTCCTGATGCTGGAAAAGCACAACAGGCCAGGCAGCATCCGAGGAGCAGGAAAATCAACATTTCAGGCAAAAGCCCTTCCTATCCTTCCTGATGAAGGGCTTTTGCCTGAAACATTTATTTTCCTGCTCCTCGGATGCTGCCTGACCTGCTGTGCTTTTCCAACAACACTCTAATCTAGATTCTGGTTTCCAGCATCTGCAGTCCTCACTTTTGCCCACTTCCTGATGCTGCCTGGATTGGTGTCTTCTTCCAGCCTCCTGCTTGTCTGCTTTGGATTCTAGCATCTGCTTTTTTTTTAAAATCTCAGAATAGAAAAAGGAATCATGTATCTAAATTGTGAGAACTTTCTGAGATGCAGGGGAGAATTAGTGTATTCTAGGGCATGAGTCAGAAATGGCAACCATGCAGGTGCAGGCAAGAAATTAGGAAAGATAATAGAATGTTATCATAATGGAGGGGAATTGTGTGCAAAGTAGAGAGGTCATGCTTCAGTTAAACAGGGCACTCTGTTGATGGTATGACATCTAGAATACTGTGTAGAGTATTAGCCACCTTATTAAAGGAAGGACTTAATTGTAGTCGAACATAGAACATTATAGTGCAGCAAAGGCCCTTTGGTTCTCAATATTGCGCTGACCTGTCATAACAATCTGAAGCCCATCTAACGTATACTATACGCTTGTCCAATGATGACTTAAAGCTTCCACATCCTTCTGATAATGTGGTGACCAGAACTGCACACAATACTGTACTCCAAGTGCGGACGCACCAGAGTTTTGTACAGCTGCAGCATAACCTCATAGTTCCGGAACTCAATCCCTCTATTAATAAAAGCTAAAACACTGTATGACTTCTTAACAACTCTGTCAATCTGGGTGGCAACTTTCAAGGATCTATGTATATGGGCACTGACATCTCTCTGCTCATCTACACTACCAAGAATCTTACCATTAGCCCAGTACTTTGCATTCCGGTTACTCCGACCAAAGTGAATCTCCTCACACTTGTCCGCATTAAACTCATTTACCACCTCTCAGCCCAGCTCTGCAGCTTATCTATGTCTCTCTGTAACCTACAACATCCTTTCTCACTATCCAGAGCTCCACCAACCTTAGTGTCGTCTGCAAATTTACTAACCCACCCTCCTATGGCCTCATCCAGGTCATTTATAGAAATGATCAATAGCAGTGGACCATACACCAACCGTTGTGGTACACCACTAGTAACTGGACTCCAGGATGAACATATCCCATCAAGCACCACCCTCTGTCTTCTTTCAGCAAGCCAATTACTGATCCAAGCTGCTATATCTCCCACAATCCCATTCCTCAGCATTTTGTACAATAGCCTACTGTGGGGAACCTTATCGAATGCCTTGCTGAAATCCATGTACACCACATCAACTGGCTTACTCTCATCTACCTGTTTGGTTGCCTTCTCAAAGAACTCAATAAGATTTGTGAGACACGACCTACCCTTCACAAAACCATGCTGACTATCCCTAATCAAATTATTTTTTTCTAGATGATTATAAATCCTCTCTTATAACGTTTTCCAACACTATACCAACAACTGAAGTAAGGCTCACTGGTATATAATTACCTGGGTTGTCTCTACTCCCCTTCTTGAACAGGGGAACCACATTTGCTATCCCCCAGTCTTCTTGCACTATTCCTGTAGACAATGACGATTTAAAGATCAATGTCAAAGGCTCGGCAATCTCCTTCCTGGCTTCCCAGAGGATCCTAGGATAAATCCCATCCGGCCCAGGGTACTTATCTATTTTCACACTCTGCAGGATTTCTAATACCTCTTCCTTGTGAACCTCAATCACACCTAGTCTAGTAGGCTGTATCTCAGTATTCTTCGCGACAACATTGTCATTTTCTAGAGTGAATACTGTCAAAAAATATTTATTTAGTGCTTTCCCCATCTCCTCTGACTCCACACATAACTTCCCACTCCTAACCTTGATTGGCCCTAATCTTACTCTCGCCATTTTTTAATTCCTTAAATACTGATAGAAAGCCTTAGGGTTTACCCTGATCCTATCCACCAAGAACTTCTCATGTCTCCTCCTGGCTTTTCTGAGCTCTCTCTTTAGGTCTTTCCTGGTTACTTTGTAACCCTTAAGCGCCCCAACTGAGCTTTCACACCTCATCCTAACATAAGCCTTCTTCTTCCTCTTGACCAGAGATTCCTCTTCCTTCGTAAACCACGGTTCCCGCGCTCTACAGCTTCCTCCCTGCCTGACAGATACATACTTATCTAAGACACACAGGAGCTTTTCCTTGAATAAGCTTCACATTTCTAATGTGCCTATCCCCTGCAGTTTCCTTCCCCATCCTGTGCTTCTTAAATCTTGCCTAATTGCATCGTAATTGTCTTTCCCCAGCTGTAATTCTTGCCCAGTGGTATACACCTATCCCTTTCTATCACTATAAGAAACATAACAGAATTGTGATCACTATCACCAAATGCTCACCTACTTCCAAGTCTAACACCTGGCTGGGCTCATTACCCAGTACCAAATCCAATGCGGCTTCGCCCCTTGTAGATCTGTCTGCATACTGTGTCAGAAAGCCCTCCTGCACACACTGGACAAAAACTGACCCATCTATAGTACTTGTTTGGAAAGTTGAAGTCCTCCATGACAACTACCCTGTCTCTCTCACTCCTATCGAGAATCATCTTTGCTATCCTTTCCCCTACATCTCTAGAACTATTTGGAGGCCCAAAGAAATCTCCCAACAGGGTGACCTCTCCTTTCCTGTTTCTAACCTCAGCCCAGTTGTAGAGTCCCCAGACATCCTTTCTGCAACTGTAATACTGTCCTTAACCAACAATGCCACACCTCCCCCCTTTTACCATCTTCTCTGTTCTTACTGAAACATCTAAATCCTGGAACCTGAAACAACCATTCCTGTCCCTGCTCTATCCATGTCTCCAAAATGGCCACAACATTGAAGTCGCAGGTGTCAACCCACGCTGTAAGTTCACCCACCTTATTCCAGATGCTCCTGGCATTGAAGTAAATATACTTCAAACCAACTTCTTGCTTGCCGGTGCCATCTTGCGTCCCTGGAACTTGATTTTGGACCTCCATACTCTCAACCTTTTCTATACTGGAACTACAATTTTGGTTCCATCCCCCTGCTAGATTTGTTTAAACCACCCCAATAGCCTTAGCAAATTTCCCCCCAGGATATTGGTACCCCTCGGTTCAGATGAAGACCATTTTGCTTGTAGAGGACCCACCTACCCCAGAAAGAGCCCTAATTATCCAAGAATCCAAAACCCTCCCTCCTGCACCATCCCTGTAGCCATGTGTTCAACTCCTCTCTCCTTATTCTTCGCCTCACTAGCATGTGGCACAGGCAACAAACCAGAGACAACTCTGTTCGTCCTAGCTCTAAGCTTCCATCCTAGCTCCCTAAATTTCTACCTTAAATCCCCATTTCTCTTCCTACCTATGTCGTTGGTACCTATGTGGACCACGACTTGGGGCTGCTCCCCCTCCCCCTTAAGGATCCCAAAAACACGATCAGAGACATCACGAACCCTGACACCTGGGAGGCAACACACCAACCATGAGTCTCTCTCATCCCCACAGAACCTCCTATCTGTCCCCCTAACTATCGAGTCCCCAATGACTACTGCTCTGCTCCTCTTCCCCCTTCCCTTCTGAGCCCTATGCCCCACTGCTTTCCCCTGGTAAGTCGTTCCCCCAACAGTATCCAAAACGGTATACTTATTGTTGAGGGGAATGGCCAAAGGGGATCTCTGCACTGCCTGCCGGTTCCCTTTCTGTCTCCTAACTGTCACCCATCTGTCTTTTTCTTGTACCTGAGGAGTGACTATCTCCCTGTAACTCCACTCAATAACCGCTCCCCCCCCCCCGCCTCCCGAATGATCCGAATTCATCCAACTCTAGCTCCAGTTCCCTAGCGCGGTTTTCGAGGAGCTGGTGTTGGGTGCTCTTCCCGCAGACGTAATCAGCGCGGACACTAGTGGTGACCCTTACCTCCCACATTCTGCAGGAGGAACATTCAACTGCCCTAACCTCCATTCCCACTATTCTAAATTCCCAAAGAGTCTGTCGAAAAATAAGGAATAAAAAATAAACTCATTATCTTACCAATCTAGTGCACAGAACTTTTTTTTTGGTTCGAGGAGGAGGATGGGTGGGAGACACTACCCGAGTAGAGTTTCGGGTAACGCAACCGCACAAATATTGAAAGTAGTTCAGAGAAAGTTTGCTGGACATGTATCTCAGCAGGAATTAGTAGGTTGTCCTACAAAGGAAAATCAGAGAAGCTAGGCTTGTAGCTGCTTATATGTTTTAACTTGGTTAAAACATATAAGATCCTGAAGAATCTTGACAGGCTGAATGTAGATATAATATTTCCTCTTGTTAAGGTAAGGTGATGGAAGGTTATCAGGGCAGGCAGGAATGTGGATTTAAGGTTAAAATAAAAACAGCATTTATCCTTTTGAATGACAGCAGGTCAGACTGAAAGAGCTAAATGGTGTATACCTGCTCCTGGTTTATTTGTTCATACAATATTGTCTGGAACAAAATAATGATGTCTGAGGGGAAACCCTTTTTACTCAATTGTAATGGATGACTATACTTACAGCTGCTCCAGGAGAGCCATTGCGCCCTCTCTCACCAGGCAGGCCGCGAGGACCCTGAGATATGTGATGAACAAAAACAATAACTTTACTGCAAAAAATGACAAGCCATTTCAGCATCACTTGTTGCTTCTGAAACATACATTTTCAACTATGAAAATCAACCACATCTGTACATGCAGAGTTAGCTGGTCACCTGTGAATGAAACAAAAGGAACAACTTGAAATTTGTTAAGTGAAAAGAAGTGTCGGTTTTATATTTTTACATGCCTCTGAGGTAACTGTAAGGACTGACTCTCTAATTGGACACCTTGCTGAGGAACTGCTCTCAGATCTGCTGTTTGGGAAAGTTTATGCATGTAGCACTGGTATTTTTGTATTTTTAAATTAGTGACTAGAATATTGAAGCACCCACTCTTGAATCTGGGCTCCTTTCAAGAGCCCCTTCTCCTAGGACCACCCAATAAGGGAATTGTCTTTATTAACAGCGGGATTATAATACCTTTAACATGGTGGTTATTGCAATACTTTGGAAGAATCAGTCTAGATGAACACTGACAATATTAGCTGTTTATGAAAATAAGACTAATTGTGCAGCATTAACAGTTATCATCATCTACCTAATTAGGCAAATAAACCTTTGGTCTGAATGCTTACTCAAATTACTATATTGCTTTAATGTACAGATACCAATTTATTCAGACATGTTACAATATACATCTGGAGCAGATGGGATGAGGTTTTTTGGTTCAGGATTGGTGACATTAACAATGCACCACAAAACTCTGGGAGCTGCAGTCAAACAGACATGACATCATCCACACAATACAGCTCCAATAAATCCCTTCATTAATTAAGCATTTGTTCCATTACCCATGATCAGCTCCTGAAATACATTTTCACTCTCTACACTTGTAAAGTGGAAGGTGCATGAAGGCTTGTTCTTTAACATTGTCTCTATTTTTGGACTAGGTAAACATACAATGTGTGAGTCAGGCTAGTTCAATACTTTTAATATTTATTTAAACAGGACTGATCCTCTACCTGTAAGTGGTTGCGCAATGCATAATATTTGGTAGTGCAGTACTCCAATTTTAATGATGAATATAATGTAGGTATATTCTGTATTCTCTAGTTGTAACAAAGGAAGTAAAGGATTTAAAGGTGCACAACACAAATATGTACTTCACCTTGAACATGCCTATTGATCTGTGTACGTACAAGATCAACATGTTCTAGGGGAAACCTGCCATTGGAGAGAAACTTTAGATGGCCACAGTTAAGAAAGATCAAACTGTGCCAATACTCAGACCCTGTCTGCACATCAGAACGCAATCATTTTGTAAATCTGATTACCATTGGACCAGGTAAGCCATTGCCTCCAGGGGAACCAGCTTCACCCTGTTTAGAATCAGATATAAAGCATTAGAAATAATAGTCGAGACATCCAGTTCAGATGGTTTTGGTTACAATGGTTTGAAAACAAAAACATAAGACTCTAATTACCATTAATGTTAAAATATTGAACTAAAATATATATTAATACTTATATTAATACATATATTAAAATATATACAGATAATTGAATATTCAGTTGCATTGCTAGAATCTCCAGGGCTATAGGCCCAAGATTTAGAAAATGGGATTAGTTCAGTCACGTATTTGTTAACTGGCAAGGTCACTATGGGATGACTGGTCTCCTTATGTGCTGTAAACATCTATGATTCTATCTACAATACCTTCGTTCCTGGAAGACCAGGTTTACCATTAGCACCATCAAGTCCATTGAAACCCTGTCAAAGATACAGATAAGACAAAATAACGTGTGTTACATTGTTCCTCCTAGTGAATATTGTAAATAATTAATATTAATAGTCTCCTATAAAAAGAAGGGAATTAAAAGACAAAGTAACACCAGGAGTTTCTAAACAACAGATCACCAACTCAGCTAGAAATGACAGGTGTTATATCTGTGGTTATAAACTGTCCTCACCCTATAACCCTTTTCCAGTGACTGTTGCAAGGTAATGATTGAGGCCCTACTGACATAGCTCTGGAGACACACCATCAACTCTGGCAGCAGCATGAACACCGTGGATGCAATGTTTAGTTTTCTTGTGTTAATTCGCATGTGGGATGCGGGTGTCACTTGCTGAGCTGGCATCTATTGCCCATCTCAAGTTGCCCTTGAGAAGGTGGCAGTGAACTGCCTTTGTGAAAATGTGCAGTCCCCATGCTGTAGGTAGACTCGCCATACCTTTAGGGAGGGGATTCCAGGATTTTGTCCCAATGACAAAGAAAGAATGGGTGGGGAGTAGCATGGAGGGGAACTCGCAGATGGTGGCATTCCCAAATATTTGTGGTTTTGTCCTTCTAGATGGAAATGACTGTGGAGTTAACAGGTGCTTTTGAAGAAACTGTGGTGAATTCCTGCAGTGTATCTTGTAGATGGCACAGACTTGCTTAGCATTGGTTGCCAAAGGAGTAAATGTTGTGGATGTTGTGCCACTCAAGCCAATTGCTTTGCCCTGGATGGTGCTTTGCAAGTGTAGTTGGAGCTGCACTCATCCACAAAGACGGGGAATATTCCATCACACTCTTGACTTGTGCTATGTATATGGACAACTGCCTTTGGGGAGTCAGAGGCTGAGTTACATGCCGTAGAATTCCAGAATCTCCCCTGTTCTTGCAGTCACAGTATTTATTTGACTAGTTTGGTTCAATTTCTGGCCAATGGCAACCCCAGGATGTTGATAGTTGGGCATTTAATTATTGTAATGCCATTGAATATCAGGGGACAATGCTTAGATAGTCTCTTATTGGAAATGACAATTGCCTAGCAATTGTGTGGTGTGAACATTATTTGCCACTTTTCAGTCCAAACATTGATATTGTAAAGGTTTCGCTGCATATGGATAAAGATTTTCTCTTTAGCTCCAGAAAATGCAAGTTTATATGGACCGAACATGTTTGTGTATCAACTTAGAGCAGCAAATAACCAGCAGAGACTGACAATGCCCAGAGCGAGGAAGAAACTGGAGGCCATCAAGTTGAGCTACCAAAAAATGGAGATGCTTCTTTAATAAAAGGTGCACAGTTCCTTGAAAATGGAGTTGCAGGCAGACAGGGTGGTGGAGGAATGGGTGAGTGAGTGAGTGAGTGCGGAAGTGTGTGGATAGGCAGGAGGCACATTGACTGGTTGATTTACTGTTGTCACAGTTAGAGATACAGAGTAAAATGTTGGTTTATGTGCTCTATAGGCAGATCGTACCATACAAAGTGCATCAGGATAGCAGATCAGAATGCAGAATAGTGTTACAGCCGCAGAGAAGGTACAGAGAGAGAGAGAAAGAGACAGAGAGAGAGAGATCAGAATTAGCATGTGCGAGATTCATTCAAAAGTCTGATAACAGTAGGGAAGAAGCTGCTCTTGAATCTGTTTTTGTGTTGTTGACCAAAACATTTATAACATTTTTTGTAGCAATGGCTAGGGAGAGGATAGAAGCTTCACTGAATTTTCTGTCACTGGGAAATAAAATTCATAAGTTTTTAGGAACTGTTATAATTTTCTATAAAGTGTCTTAAAACAAACTTTCATATTTATATGATGCATTATTATGTGTCAAACTCATGTGAATTTTCATAATTATATACTCAATCTTACCAAGTTGATTAATTTTCTTTTGCTGGATTCACATTAATATTTAGGTGTTAAAAATGTGGTCACATTGGTAAATATTCTGGGAATACTAAACGAGACAAAAACAGGTACTTACTCTGTGACCTTTCATTCCAGGCATGCCAGGCATACCAGGTCGACCAGGAGAGCCCTATGAGGAAGTAAATAGCATTAGGTCTTCAAGTAAAGGCACTTTTCCATTGATAGTGAACCATGGATTACAACACAGCTGTCAACACACAACAACATGCCCAAGATTAGCTCTGTGCTCCTGGCAAAACATTTTTCTTCCAGATCCTACTAATGGAGATTGGTATCTTAATTTGCAACCACAATGGCTGGCATATCTCTCATTCCTTGATAACATCAAATTTGGAGAGCTATCATAGTCTTATGGGAGATGTGACCTGTTACTGCAGACATTTTAATTGATGCTATGAGGATTGAGCTAGTATTGTAGAAGGGCATGTCAGGCGAGCAACAATATCTTTGAATGCCAAGAAGTACCAAGCTAAGACTGAGTTAGGCAATCCTATAACTAACAGATTAGAACAAAGTTCAAAAGTCTCACAATATCTTGGGAAGGTGGATGTAGTTTGAGACCCTTTAAACACAGTAATGAACTTCTAAATTTGTATAATACTTACCTGACTCAAAATAAACAACTCAGTCAGCCTTCTGCTCATTCTATATTTATATGGTCCACTGGTATATTTACTGAAATCCTGTAGCAGTATGAAAGTGATGCAAGCATTGTCTTTACTTTCTACTTAAGCTTTACTTACTGGGAGGCCGGGTAGTCCACGTTCACCAATTCTTCCTTGTTTGCCAGGTTCACCCTAAACAATAAACATTGTAAATCAGTAGCTCCAAAAGCATATAATAAGGCGGCAATAGTGAAAGGATGTGATAGCCAATGTGAAAAAAAAAGTTGCTCAATTTCCTATTTGCAATCGGGAACTAGTTTGACTTCTATGCTGATGAGAGGAACATGCAGTTATTCAACTCCTGAGGAACATTCATTAACATCATATGGATATGCTGAACCATTGAATAAGAGTTGTCCAAAAACTTAATTTCTTGGGTTACTTTTATTCTTATCCTCAAAAGCTACAAATAAATGTTACATAAAAAGTAATAGAACTGTTGTTGTATGGCTGAAATTGAAAGATTTTAAAGTTTTGTGTTACAATTCAGCCTGCATTCAACAACTCCATAGCAGCTTATTGTAAACCACCACATATTGCAAACAAACCATGATGACATGTAAAAAGTGTAAATGCAAATAGAAATGAGTTGCCTGGGCAATCAGAGTGCTGTGTATTCAAAATCTGTAATTAGGAAATCTTAATAATAAAGGACTTGTTCCCATCCTCTCAGTTCCTCCACTTTTTCACTATCCTTTGCAGGCGAATAATTTTGCAGTTTGAAGTCAGTTAAAGTATGGCTGGTTTATTCACTGTTAAGTCAGTAAGTGTGAAGAAAGTAGTTAGCCTATATTTAAAAAAACAGGCTATTTTGCTCCCACAAAGTTGGAGAGATAGTGGGATATATGTGAGACTCGATCCAGTTTAATGATCAGATCTTTCATATTCCATCAGCAAATTGCACCAACCTTACACTTGCACCATTCTCTATTTTAGAATCATAGAAACCCTACAATACAGATAGAGGCCAGTCAGCCCATCGAGTATGCACCAACGCTCTGAAGAGCATCCCACCCAATACTTACGTTTGCCACAGTAAAACCACCTGCACATCCCTCAACATATGGGGAAATTTAGCATGACCAATTCACCTAACATGCAGATTTCTGGACTGTGGGAGTAACTCACAGAAACAGTGAGTGAATGCATAAACTCCACACAAACAGTGTCGCAAGGTTAGAATCAAAGCTGGCTCCCAGGTGGCATTTTCATTACTATCAGTTATCATGCCCCTTTTTGAGCTTATTTTGTCCATCTCTTACTCTTTTGAACCTATTCCCACTAAATGATAACCACCCAACTTCTCTTCCAATTATTATTGTTGATGGATCAAGCCAGGGAAAAGTTAGAGATATAATAGGCTTTAAAAGAGGAGGACAGGAAACAGGACAAAAGGAAAGGCCTTTGATAAGATGACAGGAAAGTGAGATGGCTGACAAAAGGTCTCGTGGTTTAAGGTCAAAGTGTGTCATAATGGAATAAGTAATGAAACAAAAAAGATGTTCTGGAGAAGTATGAATGACAGATGATGAAGTTGCCATTTGAAACTAAATAAGGGGACAAGAGGAGAACTAACATACTCTGGGAAGGAGGAAAACTAGTCGGAGTAGAAACATATGCTATGGTATCCAGTAGTCAGGGCTGAAGGTTCTGTGAGCTACAGTTGATGTGGAAGGAAGACATACCAGGAGCTCCATATAGCAGGTGGTAATGTTGGACCACATGAAAAGGAAATACAGCAACTGGGAGAGTAGAAGAGTGCTTACAGTAGGTGGATTCTGGAGAAGTCTAGTCAAGAAAGCAGTGGGAGTCAGTGGCTTATACTGAAAAGAGTCAATAGCCTAACCCTAGAAATAGAGATAGAAATGTCAATAAAAAGCAGGGAGCAAGTGAAGATGGGTGGAACTCAAAAGCAAAGTTGAAGAAGGTTCCAGCCCAGGATTATTTCTGCTTCTCTTTCCCAAGATTCTGCCAGACTATTTGTATATTTCCAGCATTTTGCATTTCACATTTTACAACATTATTTCTCTTTTGTACGATTAATAGTCCCCTCTTTATGAGTGCTCTATCTCTGCCTTAATTCCACCTTATATAATCAGATCCTCAAAGGAAACTACTCCCTTCCCCACCATGTTTGCAAACTGCAATCTGATCTCCAACTTGATTTTCTTCTTCAAAGTTCTTGAATGTATTGAGATTCCACCACTGACCCTCCCATCTCAAGCCTGTTCTGACCAGATGCAAGTGAAGATGGGTGGAACTCAAAAGCAAAGTTGAAGAAGGTTCCAGCCCAGGATTATTTCTGCTTCTCTTTCCCAAGATTCTGCCAGATTATTTGTATATTTCCAGCATTTTGCATTTCACATTTTACAACATTATTTCTCTTTTGTACGATTAATAGTCCCCTCTTTATGAGTGCTCTATCTCTGCCTTAATTCCACCTTATATAATCAGATCCTCAAAGGAAACTACTCCCTTCCCCACCATGTTTGCAAACTGCAATCTGATCTCCAACTTGATTTTCTTCTTCAAAGTTCTTGAATGTATTGAGATTCCACCACTGACCCTCCCATCTCAAGCCTGTTCTGACCAGATGCAAGTGAAGATGGGTGGAACTCAAAAGCAAAGTTGAAGAAGGTTCCAGCCCAGGATTATTTCTGCTTCTCTTTCCCAAGATTCTGCCAGACTATTTGTATATTTCCAGCATTTTGCATTTCACATTTTACAACATTATTTCTCTTTTGTACGATTAATAGTCCCCTCTTTATGAGTGCTCTATCTCTGCCTTAATTCCACCTTATATAATCAGATCCTCAAAGGAAACTACTCCCTTCCCCACCATGTTTGCAAACTGCAATCTGATCTCCAACTTGATTTTCTTCTTCAAAGTTCTTGAATGTATTGAGATTCCACCACTGACCCTCCCATCTCAAGCCTGTTCCAATCTTTGCTGGAACGTCATGCTTGAATCCCTCTAATCAGGTTGCAGTCCCTGCCAAGGTGATTAATGTCACAAATTATACCCTTTGCAACTGTAACATGGAGAAACAAAGCCTCTTCACCCATCTCCATTTATCATGACACAGAGACAGACAGCTGTACGAAAATAATTTCTACCGCTGCAGTCACAACACAATAAAACTAAACCATCAAAGGCCCTCAAATTGTCACTCCAATGGTTCCTAAGCAGACTTGTGAATAACCAATCTTTGTGAATGTGAGGACTTTGTAAACAATTAATTTCTAGATGCTGGTTTTGTATCTCAAACACAAGACTTAACAACTGATTAAATACACAATAACTTCAGCTGAGCGAGAATTAAACAACACAGTGAGCTGATTAATGTTTGTGCTTCAAACATGAAGCATTTGTTTTCGACCCCATTCTCACAAAAGACAGACAAACACACAAATACCAATAAGGGATAAATAAAAGATAATAACAAAATTGGTCAGCTTACTTAGATACCTCTTATAATGTGTTATTTCACAGGCATAAATGTGGAATCCTTGGTTGCTTTTCTGAAACCTTGGTTAGGGACATCTTTATGATTCACCCCGGCAAAGGCAGCAATATTTCTGATTCAATGTTTTACTCTTTGGCCTTCCAGAAGCAGGTGTATCAGATTAGACAGAGAGCTTTCAAATCATCATGCTGTCTCAACAGCAGCCCAAGACCATCTCACAGAAATCATTGTTCAAAAAAAAACAGCTTTAACTCTGCTTCCATCCCAATAGGCTGATCATCTGTTCATGAGGCCTCTATTATCATTCACCAACTGCTGTCTGCTTGGACAAAGGATCACTTGCAGACTTGCAGCAATCAGTTCCTGGGTACTGACCTATTAATAGCCAATGTCTGCTATCTATTTAAACACAGTGCTCTTCCTGCGATTGCTGTGTCTGTTAGAGTCTTTTAATCAAGGCTCAGCCTACAATTATCCTCCAGATCAGGTTTGACAAATAAAGCTTTCTTGGTCTGTTTTTTTTACCACAAGCGGTCCCAGCTAACAATTCAAAATTGATAAAGGAATAAAATAATCAAAAATCTGTGTGGGCTTTAATACACTCAACTGCAAATTTTGACATGGTTAACCACACTGTTCTCTTTCAATGCCATGCTACAGTTGTATCATTTTATTCACTCATATGGATGTAGCCTTTGAGAAGGTGGTGGTGAGCTGCTTTCTTGAACTGCTGCAGCTCACATATTGTGGGTTGACCCACAATGCCGTTAGGGTGGATTTACAGGATTTTGACCCAGCGACGATGAAGGGATGGTGAGTGACTTGGAGGGGAACTTGAAGGTAGTGATGATTCCATGCATCTGCTGCCCTTGTCCTTCTAAATAGAAGTGGATAAGTTTTGAATGGTGCTCTCCAAGGATTTTTGATAAATTTCTGCAGTGCATTTTGTAGACAGTACACACTGCTGCTACTAAGCATCAATGATGGAGGGGCCAACCAAGTTGGCTGATGTGTCCTGGATGGTGTCAAGCTTCTTCAGTGTTGTTAGAGCTGCACTGATTTTAGAGAAGGCCCACCAATGGCCTAGCAAGACCCTGACTGACTGGTAAATCAACAGGCATTCCTGTAAAGAGGCATCATGGGGCTCAGGAGTTGGTAGTTAAGATTTCAACACCTCAATAAGATTTCACCTAATGGTACAAGCTCTTCTAGAAAGAGCTCTGAAAAGAATTATCGTGCTGTTCCTAACGTACAGCTTGAATAACATTGTCTGAAAACCTACTATAATCCATTGCTAACCCACTCCTATGTAAGTAGTTACAGAAGTAAGAATCAATGGCATCATTATGTCATGTTTAGAATTTTATATTTTAATATTTAATAAAATCTTGAATAATTCATAGAGCTACAGATTACAGACATTTATCAAGTTTATTTTTTTACTGGATGGATTCACAGAATACTTTCAATGAAAACCTTAGGAACAGCATTGCATAATTTTAACAGGTTTTCTATGAAAATGAAAATAATAGTTTTGGTCATTTTCAATAGTCCTTACTCTTACTGGTAAGAAAGCTGTGGGTTCACTTCCAACATAATTCATCAAATTGTTATCTTAGATGTGAACAAGACATGATATTGTACAACGGTAGGCTTGACTGCAATTATCACCATATATTGACTAAATAGCTGTAAATATCATCCTATACACATTTTTGTAAATGCTCAACATAGCAGGAACACAAAACAAACTGAGATAGATCAGTTATTTTACCACTACCTCAATTTGATTGGCCATGCTGCTTTGAGTTCAGATCTGGTTCATCCACAAGAAACAAAAGTAGCTAAAATGAACTCAAAGTGTTTGGTGAATACCAAGGGAAATAATACTTACGTCTTTTCCAAATGGCCCGGGTGGACCCATTCTGCCAGGTGGGCCTACTGGACCCTGTAATGAAAAGATGTTATTCATGTTTTATCAAAGTCAATCAGTGTATTTTTAATTCAAGCATATAAATCTATGTGTTAGGATCGTGCCTTTTCATTTCATGTTTTTTTTAAACTGGATACTGAAATGAGAAACAGTTCTTCAGAGGAAGGGATTTGAAAAAAAACGGCTACAGTTTTGAAAGCAAGTAACCTGACTTCCATTCCAGGAATCATGTAAACAACTGCTTGAACAAGCAGTAAGTACACAAATGCCATCGGCTTGGAGCTGAGGGGGTGTACTGAAGCAGCTTTTATTCCTAAAAAGTTGATTGGTCTTTGGACTAATGACCAGTTAGTGATAATTGAGATCTTTTTCTTGCCAACAATTATGTGATCAGTGCACAGGTAGCTGAACAGTTCAGAACAAATTACAGGGAGAGAAAGATGTTTTCAGTTCTTCCTCAGCTCAGGAGTGGTGTCCCTATTATCTGCAGTCAAAACTCACTTTAAAACTAAAGAAACCAGTTGACTTACCTGCAAATTATTATATGTTTTGATCTTAAACTGATAATGCAGAGATTTTTCATAAGTGAACCAGACACCTTGTGTCTCTCACCGACCAGTGGAGGCAATTGGAGAAAGATGTCCAGCGACACGGTGGCACAGTGGTTAGCACTACTGCCTCACAGCGCCAGAGACCTGGATTCAATTCCTGCCTCAGGCAGCTGTCTGTATGGAGTTTGCACATTCTCCCCGTGTCTGCGTGGGTTTCCACTGGGTGCTCCGGTTTCCTCCCACAGTCCAAAAACGTACAGGTTAGGTGAATTGGTCATGCTAAAATTAGGTGAAAGGGTAAATATAGGAGTATGGGTCTGGGTGGGTTGCTCTTCGGAGAGTGGACTTATTGGGCCGAAGGGCCTGTTTCCACACTGTAAGTAATCTAATTTAATCATTGGAGCAAAGCTTGGGCCAGCAGAAGAGCCATAAATGTCTCTCAATGACAGAACCCGGGAAAAATGTCTGCTGAACTATCTTTCCAGTTTTTCACTTGTGTCCATCGTCTATCTTTACTCTGTACGTTTCTCTGTCTGTGTATGTAAGGGACAGTGTATAAGGGGATTAGAGTTAATTAGTATCATTGCATGCCAATGCTTTATCTCTATTAGGTGTAGCTAGAGTCTAACTATTTGTAATAAATACTGGTTCTTCTTTAAGGACAGAAACTTGGTCTGTGATTTCTGTCAACCTTTGTCAGAATGCAAGGTGAATTGGGAAACTTTGCGTACTTTTTAAAATCTTTAAATTTATGATGATTCCAGAAATAAGGTGATTTGATTTTCCAGAACATTGACCCGATGAATCATAACATATACAATCAAAGGTAGCACATGACACTTTCTTTTTAAACGCTAGAGATAATTGTCTTTCAACCAAGGTGGTGCTTAATATGGGAGATTGGTATGCAGAAACGTCTGAATGTGTACAGAAGCTTCAATGTGTACAGAATACGAAAAATATCCTTCTTATGACCTTCCCCATTACAATTATAATAATTGAGAATAAATAGGAACTTATTGAGTAACAATTTGGATTTAGAAGCAGTAAAATAATAAGTAATTTTTTTGAACATGGCTTGGAAGTAGTCAATGGTGATGAACAGAGAAGTTCATATTCTGTAGTAACATTTTTGCACTGAGATAATATTTTGTTTTAAAGACGAACACAACAATGGCGAGCATAAAAGTGTTCAATTATTATTGATTGGAATCTTTGGTAGTTAAAAGGACTGATTTGACAAAATGATGATGAAATGGTTGAGATTCTTACTTGCTGGGGTATCATTAGGAAATTACAGTAGTATTCCCCCATAAAATTCTATCCATTTTAATTAACTAGAAAATTGCAAGAAATGCATCTGTAGTATCTCAATATTCTTCCTGGAGTTGAGAGACTAACTGAACATGCAATTTTGTCAAGTCAGTCCTTAAGAGCACAATTGAAAAGCATCTCATTTTCATTGTACTTATATCCTGGATCTATTTCTAATATTTAATAAGGTAAATTTTCCTGCCAACGTGAAGACTGTCAAACAGAATCTCCTTGTTGCTTATGCTGCTGCAATTGCAATGTTGAGGTATCGTAAGACAGGCATTAGAGCTGTACACGTGAAGGATCAGTCCTGGATTCACTTTTGTTCTCTGCATATGTTGATCATTCAGACTTAGAGGAGATAGTATATTAACTTGGAATTTGCTGCTAATACACAAAGGGTTTGGCAAATGGTGAGAAGGATCAACTGCAAAAGTTTCAGAAATGTACTTACTAATTAATAGCGGCAACAGACACAAATTAAAAATTTGATGAGAGTTACCATGGGTTGTATCTTCTGTAGAATGCAAAATTCATGTTGCCAGGGCCAACAGCAAGCGATGGACAATGGGGCCCAGGAAGGCCTTTTGCGAGTGGTAGCCAATGATATGACTGCCGCTGTCCAATTAAGGATACAGTCACCTCCAAATAGCTGCAGGTCCCTGTTAGAGTGGTAGCTGGCAGTCAGGCAAACAACTTCCACAACGCTATTGCTTTTGGTTGCCATTCTGAGACTGCAGCTGCAGTAAAAGGGCTTTGTAACGTTATTGTTCTCCTACTGAAACACACCAATCACATATTGGAGAACGGTAAAAAATGCTTGGGTTTTTTCTGATGGAAATCAGATGATATACATTGTGACAGGACAACATTGGTTGAGAAAATGAAGGAAGCATATGTCAGGTATAAACACGATAGATCGAGTGAATCCTCAGAAGAGTATAAAGAAAGTAGGAGTATACTTAAGAGGGAAATCTGGAAGGCAAAACGGGGACATGAAATAACTTTGGCAAATAGAATTAAGGAGAATCCAAAGGGTTTTTTTACAAATATATTAAGGACAAAAGGGTAACTAGGGAGAGAACAGGGCCCCTCAAAGATCAGCAAGGTGGCCTTTGTGTGGAGTCACAGAAAATGGAGGAGATACTAAATGAATATTTTGCATCAGTATTTACTGTGGAAAAGGATATGGAAGATATAGACTGTAGGCAAATAGATGGTGACATCTTGTAAAATGTCCATTGTACAGAAGAGGAAGTGTTGGATGTCTTGAAATGGTTAAAAGTGGATAAATCCCCAGGATCTGATCAGGTGTACCCGAGAACACTGTGGGAAGCTAGAGAAGTGATATCTTTGCCTCTTGCTGAGATAATTGTATCATTGATAGTCACAGGTGAGGTGCTGGAAGAATGGAGGTTGACTAACGTGGTGCCACTGTTTAAGAAGGGCAGTAAAGACAAGCCAGGGAACTATAGACCGGTGAGCCTGACCTCGGTGGTGGGCAAGTTGTTGGAGGGAATCCTGAGGGACAGAATGTATATGTATTTGGAAAGGCAAGGACTGATTCGGGATAGTCAACATGGCTTTGTGCGTGGGAAATCATGTCTCACAAACTGGATTGAGTTTTTTGAAGAAGTAACAAAGAAGATTGATGAGGGCAGAGCAGTAGATGTGATCTATATGGACTTCAGTAAGGCATTCGACAAGGTTCCCCATGGGAGACTGATTAGCAAGGTTAGATCTCGTGAAATACAGGGAGAACTAGCCATTTGGATACAGAACTGGCTCAAAGGTAGAAGACAGAAGGTTCTGTTGGAAGGTTGTTTTTCAGACTAGAGGCCTGTGACCAGAGGAGTGCCACAAGGATCGATGCTAAGCCCTCTACTTTTTGTCATTTACATAAATGATTTGAATGCGAGCATAAGAGTTACAGTTAGTAAGTTTGCAGATGACACCAAACTTGGAGGTGTAGTGGACAGCGAAGAGGGTTACCTCAGATTACAACAGTATCTGGACCAGATGGGCCAATGGGCTGAGAAGTGGCAGATGGAGTTTAATTCAGATAAATGTGAGGTGCTGCATTTTCAGAAAGCTAATCTTAGCAGGACCTAAACACTTAATGGTAAGGTCCTAGGGAGTGTTGCTGAACAAAGAGACCTTCCAGTGCAGATTCATAGCTCCTTGAAAGTGGAGTCGCAGGTAGATAGGATAGTGAAGAAGGCGTTTGGTATGCTTTCCTTTATTGGTCAGAGTATTGAGTACAGGGGTTGGGAGGTCATGTTGCAGCTGTACAGGACATTGGTTAGGCCACTGTTGGAATATTGTGTGCAATTCTGGTCTCCTTCCTATCGGAAAGATGTCGTGAAAATTGAAAGGGTTCAGAAAAGATTTACAAGGATGTTGCCAGGGTTGGAGGATCTAAGCTATAGGGAGAGGCTGAATAGGCTGGTGCTGTTTTCCCTGAAGCATCAGAGGCTGAGGGGTGACAGTATTGAGGTTTACAAAATTATGAGGGGCATGATAGGATAAATAGGCAAAGTCTTTTCCCTGGGGTCGGGGAGTCCAGAACTAGAGGGCATAGGTTTAGGGTGAGAAGGAAAAGATATAAAAGAGACCTAAGGGGCAACTTTTTCACGCAGAGGGTGGTACATGTATGGAATGAGCTGCCAGAGGATGTGGTCGAGACTGGTAGAATTGCAACATTTAAGAGGCATTTGGATGGGTATATGAATAGGAAGGGTTTGGAGGGATATGGGCCGGGTGCTGGAAGGTGGGACTAGATTGGTTTGGGATATCTGGTCGGCATGGATGGGTTGGACCAAAGGGTCTGTTTCCATGCCGTACATCCCTATGACTCTATGACATCCAATCCAACATTGCCTTGTATCACTTCTTGTGGATAATGTTTGTTAACTACATACATATTCAATAATATGCTAATCAGGACACTGCATATGATAAATTACATTGTAGTCATAGAGACATAGACTCATAAAGGATTAAAATAGGATCAGTTAGGACTACATTTACTGGAGAGGTCAGGGATCTCAAAGAAACATATCAAATTGTAAAAAGGTAAATGCACGAAAGGTAAATTCCCGATGACTGGAAAGTCCAGAACAGGGATTACTGTCTGAGGATACTGGATAGGCCTTTTATGACTGAGATGAGGAGATAACTTGTCACCCAGAGAGTGGTAAGCTTGTGGACTTCTCTGCCACAAAAAGGAATTGAGTCCAAAACGTTGAATGTTTTCAAGAAGGAATTAGACATAGTTCTTAGGCTAAAGTGATCAAAGGGTATGGGGTGAAAGCAGAAAGAGGCTACTGAGTAGGATAATAAGCCATGATCATATTAAATAGTGGAGCATGCTCAAAGGACTGAATAGCTTATATCTGTTCCTATTTTCCATGCAATTCTTTAGGCAGGTTGATGGTACACAAACACTCCCACCTTATGCTAAAATTAAATTCTGGGTGGGAAGCCCGTACAAACATATGAACAAGGAGCAGACGTAGGGGATTATTTAACTGGCTGAGCCTGCTCTGCCATTTAATCAGATCATGGCATGTTTAATTTTCAAATCCATGTTCCCACCTGACCCCCTCGATCTCCTTTCACCTTTACTTTAAAACATTCAAGGACTCTGCTGCTATCGTATTTTCAGGAAGCGATCTCCAAAGACTCGAACCCTCTATGAGAATAACACTGCTTCTTGTCTGCTATAACTGGTCAACCGCTTATTTTAAAATTTTAGAATTTATAATTTGAGACTTTCTCATAAAAGGAATTATCCTCTTTATATCCATCCTGTCATGACACCTCAGGATCTTTTCTTTTTAAACAGTCAAGTCACCCACGTTTTCCTCTAAACTCCAATAGACATAACCCTAAACTATCTGATCTTTCCTTGTAGGACAACCCATTTATTTCAGACATTATTCTGGTAAATGTTGTCTGAACTACTTCCAATGTATATTTTAAATAAGGAGACCAATTCTGTAGCAGTGTCCTGTACAACTGAAAAATAACTTCAGAGTTCAATTCCCTATACCACAAATGATAACATTCTATTAGCTTTCCTGATTGCTTGTTATACCAGTACTGGTGCACCTAGATCTTTCTGAATCTCAAATTTCTGCAATCCTTCTCCATAATGTGTCATTTTTTTATTCTTCCTACCAAAACAGACAATTACATATATACCCACGTTATACTCCATTTGCCAAAACCTCGCCTACATGCTTAACTGCTCTAGATCTTTTTGCAGCATCCTTATATCTTAAAAACTTACTTTCCCATCTATCTCTGCACCTTGGCAACTTGGCGACTATATCTTCACTCTCTTCATCCAAGTCATTTATATATATAGGAAATTGTGAGCTGCCAGCACTTACCCCTGTATTAACCCACAGTCAAGGTCCCTAATCTGACATTGATTGATAAAAGTTATGTGACTACTTAAGAGCCTCAAGTCTGCTACTATTGGGATGAACAGGCCTGTCACCATGAGGAGGAAGTGAGGACTGCAGATGCTGGAGGTCAGAGTCAAGAGTGTGGTGCTGGAAAACCACATCAAGTCAGGCAGCATCGGAGGAGCAGGAGAATCGACATTTCAGGCCTAAGCCCTTCTTCAGGAATGGCTTATGCCGAAAACATTGATTCGCCTGCTCCTCTGATGCTGCCTGTCCTGCTGTGTTTTTCCAGCACCACACTCTTGACTCTGTCACCATGAGGCACACCTGACAGGTTGACCTGCCTGTTCAGGCAGCTTCGTAAAAACAAGGATGCAGATGCTGGGAACCAGAGTCTAGATTAGAGTGGTGCCTGCAGAGTGGAGAGATAAAATCAACTAGGCAAAACTTTCTCCCACCCCCACTCCCCTCTCATTTATCTCTCCACTCTGCAGGCACTCTGCCTCTATTTCTGATGAAGGGCTTTTGTCCGAAACGTCGATTTTCCTGCTCCTCAGATGCTGCCTGACCTGCTGTGCTTTTCCAGCACCACTCTAATCTGTACAGGCAACATCTCAGGATGGAGGTATTATGTCTGATGATCAAAGACAATTAGTACCAGCTCGAGGCATCACACATTGCCCCCTGAAGAAGCCACATCGCTGTCCTTGCTTCTAATTTGTCTTTCCCTTCCTGCAGTCCCCTCTCTCTGCAACCCAATTGACATCCCCGCTACAACATCATATACATTGATTCTCGATCAATCATGATCCTAGGATTTTGGGGACTGTTCTTCTGCCAGCATCCACGGCCTACTTGGTGGCACTGCTGCTGGCCTTTGATTGACTGGGTGGATCTTGCACCCTTGAGAGCTTGATTACAAGCTCCATTGGTGGCTGTCTTGCTGGCTGAAGCAAGATGAAATGCCTCAACATCAAGTCTCACCTTAACCATACCAAGTATACTACTTGGACTTCTTTGTTAAATACTCACACGAGAGCCTGAAGGTCCAGTCTCACCCCTTGCACCAGGGTAACCTTGAGGACCCTAGGACCAAGCAAAACATACAATGATTACAAAAACATAAATGATCAATAGCTTTTCTGATTAAACATATTTGTCAAATGCCATCTGCTATACATATTATAGCACAGCTAAATGATTGCAACTATTTCCTTGAATAAGTATATACACAGCCATAAGCAACGGCAACTTAGAATATACTTGAATTTGTTTTAGAAAAAGCAGAAACATTTTGATTAGATAGCATCACCTGAATGTTTCATTTCCAAAAATCATACGCTATTCATATTTTTCAAGCAGTGGAACTATAGCTGCATATCACAACACCTTTTAAATTAAAAGGATCTTTGCAAAGCATGTAAGAGATAAGAAAATTTGTTACATAATTGTAATGATCATGTACAGTAAAGAATAAATTGGTTGCTGCAGATCGAAGGTGTGGATATATTTTCTTCTTCACACGGCTGATAACATTTGCAAAGTTTCTGATTAAACTTTTCTCAGCCAAAACAAAAGATTTTTTTAAGGAATTTTCTCAAAAGTCAAGTGTGCTTAGAATATGAAATTTGCTGCACAAGTAACTATACAGGTGAATAACATAAATGCCAACAAGGAAAATTAAATAAGAGAGAAAAGAATGAAAGGGCATTTTATTAGGTTGGGAGAAGAGAGATTAGACAAGGTATCTTTTAGAGTATTGACATCAGCACAGATATCTTGAGTTGAACGTCAGTTTCTCTGTTTTAAATACTTTCTATAACTTCATAGTTTATCAATATCTACAATATATTAGTTTTATTACATATGTTATTAGTGATCATAAATCATACATTATAACAACCATCTTTAATAAATCACTAAGAATGTATTCATTCTTCCCAGAAAGAGAAACACATAAGCAGCAACCTGTGATACTTAGTAACATTGTGAACAGAGACAGTACAAATATGGTCTCATTGCAGACGTTTGTTGCTAACAGTCTGGAATTTATATTAAATATCTGTATTCCGCTGATTTGGTATTTATGGTAATTGTTCACCTTTTGCAACGACCAAGCTTTAAGTAAGTGACACAGGTCTTATTTATAAAGGGCACTTCATAGTGGTGACAAGTCCATTCTAATGCAACTATTAAAAGGGAAAATATATTCATCCTGAAAAGGTATCTAATTTCAAAGTTTCTGTATTTATTTTCATTTTAATTACCAATTCCAAACCTATACAAGAACTGCAAATACAACTGAATACTGAGAAGTTAAGTTTTAGTTTTCTCTCCCCTTCCCTGTTGTTGGCAATTTGACACAGTAATTAGCCATTTTAAATAGTTACCTAAATTGATGCTTTATTTTGCAATTTGTTTCCCACTTGTTATATGTGGAATTTTGGGGGAATATTTGGACAATGGCTTATTTGAAGTTTGACATTATCTTTAATTCTATCGATTTTCTCCACTGGAACACTTGTTTTAAATTATTGTGATCTTTTACTTCATTGAGAAAACATGCAAGAGGGAAAACGAAACAGATAGTAAATGTTAGCACATACTTACAGGTCGTCCAATTGTGCCAGGTGGACCTCGAGATCCTGGAGGGCACTAAAATATAAAGAATTATAAATCAAGGTTATATTAAAATGAAAGCATAGTTTTATTGCATGTTCTTATTCATGCATAATCTAGGTATATAGTATAAACATCAAAGTAGGATCATGATACCTCAGTGGGGCACACGACTGGACGAGGACCATAATATCCATCTTTGCCACTCACTCCCATATAATTGCCCTACAAAAAAGAACAAAATTGAATGGTTTCTGGATCACAAACTTCAAACTTTATTTTGCATTTACAGAACAAAAGTAAATAAAACTTATAAAATTAGGTAAAAGTAATTGAGAGAAATGTTTTGGCAAATATCTGTATATTTGGGGTTAGTTTTAATTATAGGGGTGTGATGTTATAGAAACTTAATCCACAAATTTACTTTTTGCTGAGCATGAAAGAACAATGATAAGAAAGTACCGTCATGTTGACACTGCTTATTTTGATGTGATCTATATGATTTTAGCTAAATGAAGTTAAGAGCTCTTTAGAAATAGAATATTCTGATTCTTTTGTACATGTAATGAAACGTTGACAAAGTAGAAAAGACCCTATCAATTGGAAAATAACATAATAGGAAGACAAGCTCTAACCTTGTTTCAGTAATATGCATTGCAAAGAATTGTTAAATGTGTTACATCATCAGCACAAATATTTAATTTGTACAGTATTGGAAAAACGCTCAAGGTCATGACCACTTATCTGAAGAATGCAGTCAATAATCTCAACTAATTAATTTCACTAGGTTATTTGAGATGATGGGTCTTAGAAGTACACTTAAAGTCGATTAATGGTCTGCAGAATATGATGGTTCTGAAGGCACTGTGGAAATTTATCACCACAAAAAGGTAATTAATCTATCAGGTTCAATGTCAGATATGACAGATATTCCAGAAATGTGCACAGTTCATCATTATAATGCAGTGAGAAACATTTCAAAAGTTTCTTCAGAAGCCAAATTCAACAGAGTTCATGATAAAACAGATTAGTCAAGGTCCGTGAAATGAACAAACTGAATGGCTTTTACTTATTGCACACTTTGCCAATCTTCTACACATTTTAACTTAATTTGAAACAAACACAGCAATGCACTTCCATGAACTCTTTCAATACACAATAAACAATAGGTGCAGGAGTAGGCCATTTGGCCCTTTGAGCCAGCACCACAATCATCTTGATTATGGCTGATCATCCACAATCAGTATCCTGCTCCTGCCTTATCCCCATACCCCTTGATTACACTATCTTTAGAAACCCTATCCATCTCTTTCTTGAAAGTATCCTGAGACTTGGCCTCCATTGTCTTCGGGGCAGAGCATTCCATATAGCCAACACTCTCTGGGTGAATAAGTTTCGCCTCAAATCTGTTCTGTTAGATATGGTCAGCAACAAAAAAAGGTCATGAATAAAACCATTTCAAGTAAGCAGTAAGGCATTTGACAAGATTAGATTATTAGATTAGATTACTTACAGTGTGGAAACAGGCCCTTCGGCCCAACAAGTCCACACCGACCCGCCGAAGCGCAACCCACCCATACCCCTACCCCTACATATACCCCTTACCTAACACTATGGGCAATTTAGCATGGCCAATTCACCTGACCCGCACATCTTTGGACTGTGGGAGGAAACCGGAGCACCCGGAGGAAACCCACGCAGACACGGGGAGAACGTGCAAACTCCACACAGTCAGTCGCCTGAGGTGGGAATTGAACCCAGGTCCCTGGCGCTGTGAGGCAGCAGTGCTAACCACTGTGCCACCGTGCCACCCTCAAGATTCACCATGGGTGACTGGTTAGCAAGGTTAGATCTCATGGAATACAGGGAGAACTAGCTACTTTGATACAGAACTGGCTCAAAGGTAGAAGACAGAAGGTGGTGGTGGTGAGTTGTTTCTCAGACTGGAGGCCTGTGACCAGTGGAGTGCCACAAGAATTGGTGCTTGGATGCGAGCATAAGAGGTACAGTTAGTAAAGAAGAAGGTTATTTCAGAATATAATGGGATCTTGATCAGATGGGCCAGTAGGCTGAGAAGTGGCAGATGGAGTTTAATTTAGATAAATTCAACGTGCTGCATTTTGGGTAAGCAAACCTGGACAAGGCTTATACACTTAATGGTAAGGTCCTAGGGAGTGTTGCTGAACAAAGAGACCTTGGAGTGCAGATTCATAGCTGCTTGAAAGGGGAGTCGCAGGTAGATAGGATAGTGAAGAAGGCATTTGGTATGCTTTCCTTTATTGGTCAGAGTATTGAGTACAGGGGTTGGAAGGTCATGTTGTGGCTGTACAGGACATTGATTAGCCACTGTTGGAATATTGCATGCAATTCTGGTCTCCTTCCTATCGGAAAGACGTTGTGAAACTTGAAAGGGTTCAGAAAAAATTTACAAGGATGTTGCCAGGTTGGAGGATTTGAGCTACAGGGAGAGGCTGAACAGGTTGGGGCTGTTTTTCCTGGAGCATCAGAGGTTGAAGGGTGACATTATAGAGGTTTATAAAATCATGAAGGGCATGGATAGGATAAATAGACGAGGTTTTTTTCTCTGGGGTGGGGGAGTCCAGAACTAAAGGGCATAGGTTTAGGGAGAGAGGCAAAAGGTATAAAAGAGACCTAAGGGGCAACTTTTTCACTCAGAGGGTGGTACGTGTATGGAATGAGCTGCCAGTGGAAGTGGTGAAGGCTAGTACAATTATAACACTGAAAAGGCATCTGGATGGGTATATGAGTAGGAAGGGTTTGGAGGGATATGGGCCAGGTGCTGGCAGGTGGGACGAGATTGGATTGGAATATCTGATCGGCATGGACGGGTTGGACTGAAGGGTCTGTTTCTGTACTGTACATCTCTATGACTCTATGACTCTACGTCTGCCTCATTTTTACCACATGCATTTCATCCATTATCTCTACAGCAATGGTCCAAATGTCTTGCAATGGTGTAAATGTGAGTTTCTGTCAGTTTAGGAGTTCTGTGCCCATTCCTCAGATGATGATTTTTCCCACAGTGGGTTATTGATCTGAGCAAGACCATTGTCTTTCAGTTTCAATGTTTCTGTTGTATTGGTGTCTTCCAGAACACAATGATTTCTTGTTGCTTTATTTATTTTATTCAAGTTACTTGTGTGTACCCTAAAACCACTGCACATCCTGAGAGGTAAATTTACATAGATATTCATACACTGATGACAAATGTAATGATGCTGCTCAATTAACAAGATTATGTTGTCCTTTCTCAGAGAGGTTGTAAAAGATACAGACTCCGACAAGTATACGTTTGAAGGGTTTCAGGGCCAATTTGACTGTAGTTAACAGATACTGCCTCAAGCAGAAGGCTGTTAAGTTTAAAAAACAAACTTGTATAATGAAAAGGGTGTGACCAGGTCTCCCAGCTCAGCTTCACTCTGGTTTGGTTTGGCTATTCACTGAAAGCAGTCAGGGCAGTTGAAAAGCTACTGTACCCAAAGAAGCAGGTCCATGCTGATCCTCTTCTCTGTCTGACATCTCTCCTTTAAGACCCTGTGTTTGATTTTACTTTTTGTGCCAAAGGGTGGTCATGGGGATTGCTGCAAATATTGGGAACAGCATCATTAAGTTGGGATGATATGTTGGGATTTAGCATCGGTTAAGTCCTTCAGTATTCTATTCTCTTTTGTTTGTTTCATTTGGTAATCCTATAAATAAATTCTGTTTTGTTAAAACTAAATGGCTTGATTAACTCAATGCTGAAAATGTGTTGCTGGAAAAGCGCAGCAGGTCAGGCAGCATCCAAGGAACAGGAAATTCGACATTTCGGGCATAAGCCCTTCATCAGGATTCCTGATGAAGGGCTTATGCCCGAAACGTAGAATTTCCTGTTCCTTGGATGCTGCCTGACCTGCTGCGCTTTTCCAGCAACATATTTTCAGCTCTGATACTCCAGCATCTGCAGACCTCACTTTCTCCTTGATTAACTCAATCCCTCCTTGGAATTTCCTCATTACACCTGCTTAAAACAACTAGCAAAGTTAGGGTCTGGGCTACTTTCTTGAAATGTTTTGAGGTGGTCTGGCCTGGTCCATAACAGACTGGGGGCTCTTTGCGGGATCTGTTATATAGTTTGAAATCCGTATTAGGGTTGTTGACTTGAAGGCAGTGAGTGGTAGATGTTAATGACTTTTTGTTCTGAGTGTTGAATTTGGTTGGCTTAAACTGTGCTTGGGGATAGCAATGGCTTTTTCAGTCATCAAGAGTTTTCTGGAGGTAGAAGAAGTGGCCTTGGGAGCTTTGCAAAAGGCAATTAAGGCCAAGCTGCTGGAATTAGTAGATAAGCTGGGATTGGAGCCATCTCCCTCCATGATGAAAGGAGATGTAATTACAGCAATAGGTGAGCAACTAAATTTGCTAGAAATGCCATCAGAATCTTTAGAGTTGGCTAAAAGTCCATTGAAAATAAAGCAGCTTATGTTAGAGGCAAAAGACAAAGAATTACGATTAAAAGCAGAGAAAAGAGAAAAAGAACAAATCGCGTTAGCAGAACAAAAAGGAGAGAGAGAGAGGAAAGGTAGAAAGAGAGGGAGTTTGAACTTCAGAAATTGGCACTTACACAAAAAAGTCAACTTACAAGGATGGAGATGAAAGTTAGATTCCCTACAGTGTTGAAACAGGCCCTTCGGCCCAACAAGTCCACACTGACCCTTTGAAGAATAACCCAGTCCCCTACCCTATATTTACTCCTGAGTAATGCACCTAATTTACATGGCCAATTCACCTGGCCTGCATATCCTAAGACTTTGGGAGGAAACCCGAGCACCTGGAGGAAACCCAAGAGGACACAGGGAAAATGTGCAAACTCCACACAGACAGTCGCCCAAGGCTGGAATCATATCTGGGTCCTTGGCGCTGTGGGGCAGCAGTGCTAACCACTGAGCCACCGTGCCATCCCCGGTTGAAGGCTGAGATAAGCTTAGTGAGGAAAAGAGTGAGGACAAGCAAACCCATCGTGGGATACTGTTTAAGTATATTCAAGCATTGCCTAAATTTAATGAGAAGGATGTGGAAGCCTTTTTCATCTCATTTGAAAAGGTGGCTAAACAAATGCGGTGGCCAGTGACAATGTGGGTTTTGTTGATCCAAACAAAACTTGTTGGTAGAGTAAGTGAGGTATTCACATCACTATCAGAGGAGCTATCTGGGGTGTATGAGGAGGTGTAGAAAGCCATCTTAAGTGCAAATGAGCTTGTGCCAGAAACCTATAGACAACATTTCATGAATCTAAGAAGTGACCCTAGTCAAACCTACATTGAGGAGAAAGTGAGGACTGCAGATGCTGGAGATCACAGCTGAAAATGTGTTGCTGGAAAAGTGCAGCAGGTCAGGCAGCATCCTAGGAGCAGGAGAATCGACGTTTCAGGCAACAAAACTACATTGAGTCTGAAATGATCAAACAAAGTAATTTTGATAGGTGGATAAGGGCATTAAAAATAGAGCAAAGCTATGACACTCTTAGAGAGACAATTATTTTAAAGGAGTACAAAAATTCACTTTCTGAAGTAGTGAGAACTCATGTGGAGGAGCAGAGAGTTAAATCGGTAAGTTTAGCAGCTGAAATGGCTGATGATTATGAGTTTGTCCAGAAATCAAAGTTTGACTTCCACAATCAATTTCTATCTGTGATGGATATAAATTGGGGAAAAGAGAAATCCTCACATGGAAAGGGAAAGGTAGCTCTCAGTGAAGATCATAAGGCGAAGATTAGATTTCCTACAGTATGGAAACAGGCCCTTCGGCCGAACAAGTCCACACCGACTGTCCGAAGAGTAACCCACCCAGACCCATTGCTCTACATTTACCCTGACTAATGTACCTAACAGTACGGGTAATTTTACATGGCCAATTCACCTGACCTGCATATCTTTTGGATTGTGGGAGGAAACCAGAGCACCTGGAGGAAACCCATGCAGACAAAGAGAGAATGAGAGGTTACAATATTAAGAGACAAAGGATCCTCTCAATCTGTGGTATTGAAAGGTGGGGGGATATGTACCTCTGAAGGACTATTGCCAGAAAAGTTATTAGTAACAGGAATTTAAGGTGAGACGAGAAACACTCACTTATGTAGTTAGAGTTTACAGTGTCCAGTGGAGAGTGGAGAAGTTGTGGTAGGAGTACTGGACAAACTCTCAGTTCCACGAATACAATTTGTCCTTGCTAATGATATAGCTGATTCACCAATAGAAGTATTGCCTACTGTGGTTGAAAAGCCAGTGGAAACTCAGGCAACTGAACTATTGCAGGACACTCATCCTGGGATTTTTCCTGACTGTGTGGTAACAAGGTCACAAAGTCACTGGTTGAAACAGGAAAGATCAAGAAGTACAGGTAAGAAAGGTGCAGTGGAACCAGCAGAGACCCTGTTTGACCAAATGGTTAACACAAACCAGGAGCAGATAGATGACACAGTAGATGTGTTTAGCTCAGATAAAGTAACTGAGTTACAGCAGAAAGATGAAAATTTAAAGCAATTGCATCAAAAGGCATACAAAGAAAAAGAATGCAAATGAATCTTTGAATATTTTTATCTTAAAAATGACATTTTAAGAAGGAAATGGAGACCATTATATAGTCAGGCAGATGAGAAATAGGCAGAAGTTCATCAAGTCGTATTGCCATTGGGTTATAGAAAGGAGGTGTTACAAGTGGCACATAAGCTAGATCTAGGGGGTCATTTTGGAGTGAGAAAAACTCAAGCTAAAATACAAAACATTTTTACTGGCCTGGACTGCACAAGCATGCAACTGAATTTTGCCAGACATGTCATACGCGTTAGGTAATTAGAAAACCACAGGTAGTAATAAAATCTGCACCTTCAATACCTATTCCTGCATTTGAGGAACCTTCTACAAGAATCTTAATATATAATGTAGGACCCCTGCCCAAAACAAAAAGTAGGAATCAGTACTTGCTAGCAATAATGGATGTGTCCACTAGATTTCCAGAGGTCGTCCCATTGTGCAATGTCATAGCTAAAAGGATTGTAGAGGAGTTACTCAAATGTTTCACTAGATACTGAGTACTCACAGAGATACACTTAGATCAAGGGTCAAACTTAACATCAAAATTATTAAAGTATGTGGAACAGCATCATTAAATTGCGATGATCTGTTGGGATTTTGGATAAGTTAAGTTAGTCCGTATTCTGTTCTCTTTTGTTTGTGTTTTATTCAGCAATCTTGTAAATAAATTCTGTTTTGTTTAAAACTAAGTGGCTTGACCAATTCCACCCTTTCAGGAATATCCATATTATACCTGCTTAAAACAACTATCAAAGGTAGGGTCTGTGTTACTTTCTTGAAATGTTTTGAGGGGGTCTGGTCTGATCTGTAACACACGTTAGGTAAGAATTTTTCTCGATAGTTCAGGAATTAGGTAAGAAGTTTTCTCGATAGTTCAGGAATCCAACAAATTATTGGCCTACTTTCATATTTGTTGATCCTCACATCTCTGCTACAGCTCTTATCTTGCGAGAATCCAAGTTAAGGCATTTCACTGTCAGCAAATGAACTCTCTAATGTGACTTCGGACATCGTTTTTTCTCTTGTTCCATTGTTTCTTATCATAGTTTTTCTTCTGCTTTTCTGTCATGTCTGCTTCTTTTGCTTTCACTTGTTTATCTTGAGCATACAACTCCTAAAATAATGAGTCCTTTATTGTTTAGAACCTCCTGTGGGATTGGGGATGCAGTTTGCTCTATCTAGTCTTTTCAACTGTACTGGAGGGTGGCTGCAACTCTGTTCAGTAGAGGCTGAGTTGGGCTCACACTTTCATCTGCTTTGAGATGTTGTTCATCTGGAAGACAAAGAACACCCGTCATCTTCTCGGATCTGTCCAGCAGTCAATGACTTAGTGGCATGTGAAACATTGTAAATTTCTTCTGCTATGCTGGATACTGGTCCAAATTTTAGACTCATTTCAGCTGAGATGAATGGATTTTGATTAGCATTTCTGGATCTCTGCTCTTTCCTTTCCCTTGGGCTCTCAGCTTCATTTGTCCTGCTGGGATGAGTATTATTCCATCATATTGCCTAGCTAACTGGAAACAGAGAGTAGGCAGAAATGAGTCATTTTCTGTTTGGCAACATCTAATGAGTGATGTGTCACAGGGACCTGTGCCAGAGCCTTCGCTTGTTACAAGTTATATAAATGACATGGATGAAATGATGAAAGATGTGGTTGCTAAATTTAGGTAGGAAAGTAAGTTGTGAAGAAGATATAAGGAGGTTACAAAGATATACATATGTATAGACTAAGTGAGTGGAAAAGGTTCTGGCAAATGGAGTATGAAGTGAGAAATGTGGAACTGACCATTTTACAAACAAAGTCTTTTTAAAATATAATTTATGACAGATTGTAATGCAGTGAAATGCAAAGGGATCTGTGTGTCCTAATGAGGTTAGTATGCAGTTTTGTGCAAGTCATTGGTAAAGCTAATGGAATGTTACCTTTTATTGCAAGAGGAAATGGATATTCTAAGATGGAGTAGAGCATGTCGTTTCAGCTGCAGCTCATCCACTCCATCTGTTTCTTTCTCATTTATTTCTCTTTTTTTGTCTCTTGTTTTCTCTCTCGGTGTTTCCTTTCATCTTTCCTCCACTCCCAGTGTGAGCGCAGACCGAATGAGGCGTCCTCTCAGCCGTGCCCAGTCTGTGGCAGTCTCTCAGCCCCGCATTGGCAGTGTCTTGGCATGTGAGTGGGTCCTGCCTGGCCAGCAGGAGGACATCAGCGAGGCAGTAACTTCAGCAATGGCAGTGATGGCATCATGGCCCAACGCAAGAGGAGTCAGCAATGAAGGTGGTCTTGGAGTATCTTTGGCGGTGCCGGGAACAGGCTGCTGAAGTCTTGCAGCAAGCAATTTTAGCTGAATACTCATCAAAGACTGTTGAATGGAGGGAAAGGATGGAAGGCAGTTCAGTGGCCCTGAGAAACAGGGTTTCCAGAGATGATCCTTGTGTTGAGCAGATCATACTCTTGATCTTCCTTTTCTCGGTACTTTCACTTTTTTACAGGAAGCATAAGGAGTGTGGTTCCCGCTTATAATGGTCTTTGACTTATCAATTAAAAGTCTGGCTGCAACTGGAAAAGGCAAATGAGTTGGTTATCTTCAGACTTAACGTGTTCTCTTTTGCTGCAGAGAAAAGAGACAACCCCTGACTTTACAATGGTCCAATTGCTTGACCCAAACATCCACTGCCTCAAGCTGTTCAGCTACCTGGCAGCAATCACATAGTTCTTGTCAGGCAACGATGTTTATCATCAATGCCTGGTCCCTATTGCACAAAACAATCAGCTCCTTGTTGCAAAACAAAAGCTCCATTTGTCCAAACTGTTTGGCTCCAGTTCATCTGCAAACTTGACTTCCACTACTGTTTGAACAAGCAACTGTATAATCAATGAGAGTTAGGTAGCTTGTTTTTAAAAAGTGTAGCAATCTTTCAACAATACATGGTTTTTCAACCAAACCTTTTCCCATTTCAGTTCACAATCAAAAACACAGAGTAATAAAAAGATACGGTCTTTATATTCTGCAGTCAATGTTCTAATGGTCACATTTATGAGCATTAGACTTGATGATGATAGCCTATGGTTTATGTATAGTGATTCATGAGAATCAATAGTTGACAGCTCTCCAGCAGCTATTTCAATAAGTTTCTTTGTTTCTTTCTAGCTATACATTTGCATGCAAAGTTTTTGCTGTTACAGCACTTGTTCCATCCCTAACATGCATATTTTTCTTCTGTGTGATATCTCTTTGCGTCCTGCTCCTTAAACTTTCCACTTATTCCCTTATTCCTTTGCAAATATTTATTCCTTTATTCCAACGTATTGTTCTCATTTAGCAAGAAGTCCTCAGCATAATGCAAAGCCTCCACTGTCAATAGTCCACAACTGATGATTGACTTCACAACTTCTGTTAATAACTGCCGTGAAAGTAAATTTCACTTCTCTCAGCAGATGTGTTCTCATGACGAGATTCTTTGTGCCTAAGAAAATGCCATCTCTGATGAGATCATTCACCAATTGCCCAAAACCACAGATATTTGCTGGATGTACAGTCATGTACTGGTCAAAGGTCACAAGCTCTGATGTTGTACACTTTGCTCATAAGTGACATTAATGTGGGGTTCAAAGCATGTCTTCAAAGACTTTAAATTCTCTGTAGTGGAAGTGTGTATTTGGAAATATGCCACTGTTCCTTCACTGTTGTTGGGTTCAAAATCTTGGAATTCCCTCCCTAAAGGCATTGTGGGTTATCTACTGCATATGGGCTGCAGTGGTTGAAGAAATCAGCTCACCCCACCACATATTTAAGGACAACTAGAGACTGGCAATAAATTCTAGCCAGCCAGCAATGCCCATGTCCCATGAATGAATTTTTTAAAAGTCCGGCTTTTCAGCATCTCTGTGAGAGTTAGGCTGCAACACATCTTGTGATTTTGATGGCAGGGTTCAAACTTTATATTGATTTGGTTTCTTTTCAATTCTGCAGCTATTTTGTAAGTGACAATGAAAAAGGTTCAATTCTGTTGCATATCTCCTTTCACATCCATAGCAGCAGGAAGTGGAAAGCACACAGTCATTCATTCAGAGTTACTTAAGACTTCGCAGTTGCAGACTGCAATATTAATTTATCCTTGTTTTTATCTTCAACTGTAGTTGGCCCTGTTGCAATGCTAAAAATTTCAACCCAGCACTTCTGAGGAATGTGTTCATTGGTCCCCACAAACTAAGGTAAGCACAGTGGTGGAGGACACATAACTATGGTAGCTGAAAATGTGTTGCTGGAAAAGCGCAGCAGGTCAAGCAGCATCAAAGGAACAGTAGATTCGACGAAACGTCGAATCTCCTGTTCCTTGGATGCTGCCTGACCTGCTGCACTTTTCCAGCAACACATTTTCAGCTCTGATCTCCAGCATCTGCAGTCCTCCCTTTCTCCACATAACTATGGTAAGCCAGCTAGTGCATGACCTAATGGGCCTGTATGCCCTGGGGTTCAGAAGAATGAGAGGACTCTCTCTGAAACAGATACAATTTTGACAGGTCTGGTCAGATTGAATGCAGGAATGATGTTTTTTCCTGACTGATGGGTTCAGAACAAAGGATCAGAGTCTCAGGATATGCAGTAAGCAATTTCAAAATAAGATGAGGAGAAATTTCTTCACTCATAGGTGTTGAGCCTGTTCCGACCACAGAGAAAAAAATAGAGATATATTATATATGTCTAATGGCTGCAGCAGTTGAGGGGCTTGGAGAGAGTGGAAATATGGCAGCGCTGAGATGGATGATCAGCCAGCAACATGCTTAATGGTAGAGCAGGACTGATGGGCTGAATAGCCTATTCCTACTCCTATTTTCTACATACAAAGACTTTTCTCAAAACAACAGGGATTTCATCCAAATGTATTGCAACTCTCTCTCCTTTGCAGGGCTGATGGCCACAGAGAGGAGATAGCGCTTGGCACCATACTTGGGAATTTCCTGGCAACACTGACTCCAAGAAGTAAGATGATAGCTATCTGAGAGAAAATGAGGACTGCAGATGCTGTAGTGTCAGAGTCAAAAAGCGTGGTGCTGGAAAAGGACAGTAAGCCAGGCATAAGCCTTTATGCCTAAAACGTCGACTCTCCTGCTCCTCAGATGCTGCCTAACCTGCTGTGCTTTTCCAGTGCCACACTTTTTGACTCTGACAGCTATCTGAGACTTCCTGGCAGCTGTGAAATCTGCTACAGTTTCAAGAAGAGTCTCCATGAGCTTGGGCAACTAATTTATGTTGATGGAGCTAATTACCTTCTCCATCTTGGATTTTGCTATTGCATGACATAAGTTTGAACTAGGCTTCTTTAAGCCATGAATCACTTTGCCCATGTTCATTGGCATTTCCTGCAACCAGTCCATCAGCCTCGGTCTTCAACATTTGCATCTGAGTCCTCTGTGGCAGACTTTTATGTAACCTCACCACTTGGTAACCAGTTACCTCTGGCATTTGGCCCATCTACACCAGCTTCTATAATTACATCAAATCATTCATCATGTTATTTTGGATCTAGCTACCCTATATAATGCACATGGTTCCAGTCACTGAGTTGGTGCTTGATTATATCAGATTGAGCAATAATATTCATTAAGAAAGATTAGCTTCTGATGTGGCAGAAGGCAGTCTACATGTTTCTGATGCTAAAAACGTAAGAGAGAGATAAGTATTAGTTTTTCATGGCAGGTGAGAAGAGAGAATATTCGATCTAAGATAAAAGAATGTTGTCACAGAAAACAAGAGTGTGAGGAACCCTGCAGAACGTCTCCTCCAACACTGGTGAGATCGCCCCCATAGTCATGAGTTTTGCCTTTGGCTGTGACAACCAGCTCATTTTTTGACTGGACAGAACGTTCAGGTGGAAGCAGCCTCCTCCACTCATGGTTTCTACCAAACATTTTCTATCAACGTATCCAACAAGCAGGAAATATGTGCAAGTTCCTTGTAAGGTGCACTGAATAGCTCAAATACAATGTGCCAGATAAAGCAGAGGTTGCAGTAATGGCCAGAATAGAAACAGCAGAGTGTGCAAAGTTAGGAAATGAGATGTAGTGGTGTAATGCAATGATTATTGGTGCTCAGAGGAAAGTGGAAAGAGGTATTGTTAGTCCTCAGAGTGGAGGTGATACAACTGTGAGCAGAAAATAAGAGCACAGTTTTATTTAAGAAGTCCTTGACATTTCTGGTAAGATCACTGAACATCTTTTGGTATGATCATCCGGACGTGTTTCTGCTCCATGAAGGAAGAGAACATCTGTACACTTCTACATTACTTGGATCAGTTAAGTAGCATTATGGAATCAGAATGTTCTTTTTTGTACATCACTTAGCCATTTCAATTTAGGCAACTTCTCTGTCTGCAGCTGATCAGCAGAGTTCATTTTAAGAAGCATTATTTAAAAGCTGTCTGACATAATCTGCACTTGTGTAATCATTCATTCCCCAAAGATGAAAGCAAACAATTAAAAATACTGAAATTATGATTAGGTCTCACATCAATGTCCATATTCCACCCCATTGACTTCCAGTGAACTGATTGTGGATAGTTTTTGAACCAGTTCCACAGCCTGAATAACATCACACCATTCACTGTGTGCGGGGGAGGGGAGGGGAGCTATATCCCTGTCCTGTGTAAGGATGAGGAGTCAGTTGATCATCCAGTATGGAGTAACATTAGGGCAAATGCACCATAGAGAAACCATGGAAATGTGCAGACTTTGGGAAAGGATTCAAATAACCATTCCAGGTAGAAGCTAATCGATGCAGTCATACAGGGGAGAGGCAGTATACCTGCTCTTTTTGTGGGAAGGGATTTACTCATTTATCTTCCTTTCTGAAACATTAACGCATCCCCTGTCTGTGTCGGTTTCCTCCGGGTGCCCCAGTTTCCAGGTTAGGTAAATTGGCCATGCTAAATTGTCCACAGTGTTCAGGGATATGTAGGTTAGATGCATTAGTCAGGGATAAATGTAGAGGAATGGGTCTCAGTGGGAGGATTAGTGTGGATTTGTTGGGCTGAATGGTCTGTTTCCACACTGTATGGATTCTATGATTCTGTGATAATCTCAGAATAGTTCCAATGAATTCCAAAGCTACACATAGTTGTTGTCTATACATGATATAGGTTATCTACCCATTCATTTTCCATTGTGAAAGATGTTTGCACAGGTGACAGCACAGAATGTATTGCTTTTAGTAGACTAGTACTGCAACATGTCTATAAGTGTAGTTAGTCAGAACTTAAATAGAAGATGAAGTTTATCGTACATTATTAGGTCAATGATATTCATAACTTTTATTAACATAGCCTACTTCCAGGCTTGAACTGCATGCTAAATTATGGTTAACTAACCCCATTTCCAGGAGGTCCAGGTGGTCCAGGAGGTCCTGGTGGTCCAGGAGGTCCAGCATTGCCATTTCTTTTAGGTGGATTCTACCACACAAACAAAATAAAAACATTTATTGTCAAAGACAGAGAAATGGAATTCAATCTATAATGCTCAGATGCGTGTATTTTTCTTCGCAAATTACAGAAGGCTCTGCAAATATCCCCCATCCTCAATGAGCCCAGCCTATCGGTGCACACGATAATGCTGAAGTATTTGCAACAATTGTCTGGCATTTCCACCCTGATCTCTTCCTGCCTCCATCGAAGGTTCTCAGCATCACGGATAGTCTTCAACTATCTAAATGCACTTCACATGATATTAAGAAATGGCTGAAGGCATTGGTAATGGCAAAACTATAGGCCCTAGCAATATTCTGGCAATTGTATTGAGGAGATGGGATCCAGAACTTCCTATGCCTTTAGCTGAGTTATTCCAGTTCAGCTACAACACTGGCATCAGTCCAACAATTTGGAAAATTGCCAGTTATTCTTGTATACAAAAAGCTGAGCAACTTCAATCCAACCAAGTACTGCCCCATCAGTCTACACTCTATCATCAGTAAAGTGATGGAAGGTGTCATCAACAATGCTAATAAGCAGGATTGGCTTAGCAATAACCTGCTCACTGATAATCAATATGGATTATGACAAGACCACTCAGCTCCTAAGCTCAGTACAACCATGGTTGAAATATGGTCAAAAGGCATGAATTCTTTTTGAGAGGAAGTGAGAGTGATTTCCCTTGCGATCAAAGGCTGCATTTGAATGAGTGTGGCCTAAAGAAGCTTGAGTAAAACTGGAGTCAATGGAAATCAGGGTGAATCTCTGCAGGTTGGATTTATATCTAGCACAAAGGAAGATAGCTATGGTTATTTGAGGTCAGTCATTTCAGCTCCAAGAGGAGCTCTTGTGGTAGTGTCCTCAGTCCAACCATTTTCACCTACTTTATTAATGACCTCCTCTCGATCATAAGGTCAGAAGTGGGGATGTTCCTTGTAGGTTGCACAATATTTAGCACCATTCATGACTCCTTAGATACTAAAGCAGTCTGTGGCTAAAAGCAGCAAGACTTCACAATATGTACTCTTGACTGATAAGTAACATCCATGCTATATAATTGGCAGGCAATGGCTATCTCCAACAAGTGAGAATCTTACCTTCTCACCTTGACATTCAATGATGTTACTGAATCCGAAACTATCAACATTCTGGGAGTTACAATGACCTGAACTGGACAAGCCATGCAAATACTTCGGCCACAAGAACAGGTCGGAATCTAGGCTTCCTGAGGTGAGCAACTCACTTCCTGATTCCCCTAAACTTCTCCAAAGCACAAATTAGGAGTTTGATGGAATACTCCCCACTTGCATGAATGATTGCAGCTCCAACAACACTCAAGAAATGTAACACCATCCAAGACAAAATAGCCTACTTAATTGGGACCACATCCCAAATATCCACTCCCTCTTCCACCGATGTACAATAGCAGCAGCACATACCACTACAAGATACATTACAGAGATCCACGTAGGATTATTAGACAGCGCCTTCCAAACCATGATGGCAACCATCTAGAAGGACAAGGACAGCAGGTAAATTTGCCACCTGCAAGAGCCCTTCTAAGACACTCAACATCATAACTTGGACATGTATCACTGTTCCATATACGTCGCTGGGTGAAAATCATGGAACTTCATCCATTAGAGCATTGTAGGTGTATCTATATTAAATCAACTGCAGCCATTCAAGAAGGCAAATCACCCACCCCCTTCTCAAAGGCATCTATGGATGGGCAATATGTACTGAACCAGTCCACATACCATGAATAAATAAGAAAACAAACCTTCCCTTTTTATTGTTATTGTGTTCCCATCCAAACTACATTTGATCTACAACATTTGATATCCTAACGTAATCTAGTCTTATTTGCTACCACTTGGCACATATCCCTCTAAACCCTTCTATTCATGTACCCATCCAGATGCCATTTAAATATTGCCGTTGTCCCAGACTCCACTACTTCCTCAGCAGCTCATTCTACACACGCACCACCCTCTGCATGAAAACATTGCCCCTTAGGTCCCTTTTAAATTTTTCCCTTCTCACCCTAAACTTTGGTTCTGGACTCACCCATCCCTATTTGATGTGAAATCAGTATGGTATACACAAACCTATCTAGAAAATTAGACTTTGAATTTGTGAAAAGCAGCTTGGAGACAGCCATTTTTTCAGATTAACCAGTTTGTGAACCAGACATGGGTACAAGCTATAAGGTGTCAGGCAGCCAAAGTTCATAACCAGTTTAAGGTTCATATGCAAATCAACATCCTAGCTGTTTGACAGCAAGAAACCTTACAACCCTTCACTTCACAATAATCGTATTTTATCTTTAAAGGACTGAACATATTCAAGGAATCATAGACTTGGAAATCACTTGGAAGACACAGATTATGAATCGGAGTCTGAGTTAAATGTAAGCTGCAAAAGTATTCGTATCTGCACAAATTTGAGGTGTTTTTTTTTCTCCAAAAATTGGGATATGAGCACCTCCTTAATTTCCTTTAAAGTAAAATGGCTTATTTGGTTATTTCAGATGGTAGTTAAAAGTGTTTCTGTAAATCTGGAATCATGTAGGACAGCAAGATGCCTTCGCAAAAAGAGATGAGTGAACTAGTTAGGTTTTTATGGCGACCTACGATATCAATGATGGTTGCATGATTACCATTACTGAGATTTTCTTTGTTTCCTAGATTTTAAAATTTTGAATTAAAATTTTCCCAGCTGCCATAGTAGATTTGAATCTGTAGTGATTGGGACCAGGTTGACCTCATTGACCACCAGGTTCCTGATTGGGATTGTTAACCGGGGCCAATCAGACAAGCTTTTGCTGACCAATACAGCTAGGAGATTAGAACCTCTTCAGTAATGTAAAAATAGATAAGTCCCCTGGGCTGGATGGGACTTATCCTGTGATTCTCTGGGAAGTCAGGGAGGAGATTGCCAAACATTGGCTTTGATCTTTATGTCATCATTACCTACAGGTATAGTGCCAGAAAACTGGAGGTTAGCAAATGACGTTCCCTTGTTCAAGAAGGGGAGTAGAGACAATCCTGGAAATTATAGACCGGTGGGCCTTACATCAGTAATGTGTGAAGTGTTGGAAAGGGTTATAACAGATAAGATTTATAATCATCTAGAAAGGAATAAGTTGATTCGGGATAGTCAAAATGGTTTTGTGAAGGGTAGGTCTTGCCTCTGAAACCTTATTGAGTTCTTTGAGAAAGTGGATGATCATAAGAACAAAAGAACTAGGGTCAGGAATTGACATTTCAGCCCCTTGAGCCTGCTCTATCATTAAATATGATCATGGCCTCAACTCCACTTTCCTGTCCATTCCCTGTAACCCAAAAGCTTGTTGCTAAATTATTAAATGGGATACTCACTGCAATGGTTGGAAAAAACAAATATGCCTATTTCCTCACAAAACATACTGATCATAGGTAGTGAAGGGGTACACACATTCAGTCTGCAATAATTTATTTCGACAAAGTCACATACATGAAAATAAACTTTGAGACTTGCTGTTACACAATGAGAAGTAGACATTAAGGGAATGACAATATCTGATTCTTCATATGTCTATCTGTATAAATTAGCAAGAATCAAAATCTAATGTAAATCAAAAGCTGTTCAGTTATTTAGAAGCAACAAAAAATAATGCTTACTGGGTCTCCATTCAGCACATGGACATTTGTAATAAGAGAAGGATACATTTTACAATCAACATGTTAAAAAAAAAGAAAGAAAAGGATATTCCGAAGATTAGCTGTAGGCTGGAAAATCTGGAAAGTTTTAGAAACCAGAAAAGGATGATGAATTAAAAAGAAGAGGAAGAAATGAGAATGTCACAGAAAACTAGCAAGAAATTAATACTTACTGGTTTCTTGGTAGGTTCAATGTCATTCTGTAATGAGAGCATACATTTTACAATCAACAAAATTGAGGGTTTATGTGGTATAATTGGATTTCTGCAAGGTATATAGTAAGGGTCTCCACAGTAGGCTATTGCACAAAATACAGAGGCATGGGATTGAGGGTGATTTAGCGGTTTGGATCAGAAATTGGCAAGCTGAAAAAAGACAGAGGGTGGTGGTTGATGGGTAATATTCATCCTGGAGTTCAGTTACTAGTATCCACTGTTGATTGTCATTTTTACCTGAAAGAGGGCATAGAAGTATGGGTAAGTAAACTTGCGGATGGCACTAAGGTCGGCAGAATTATGGATAGTGATGAAGGATGTTATAGGTTACTCAGGGACATAGATAAGCAGCAGAGCTGGGCTGAGAGGTGGCAAATGGAGTTTAATGTGGAAAAGTCTGAGGTGATTCACTTTGGAAGGAGTAACAGGAATGCAGAGTACTGGGCGAATAGTAAGATTCTTGGGAGTGTAAATGAGCAGAGAGATCTTGGTGTCCAGGTATATAGATCCTTGAAAGTTGCAACACAGATAGATAGGGTTATTAAGAAGGCATACGGTATGTTATCTTTTATTGGTAGAGGGATTGAATTTTGGAACCATGAGGTCATGCTAGAGCTGTACAAAACTCTGGTGCGGCCGCACTTGGAGTATTGTATACATTTCTGGTCACCGCATTATAGAAAGGATGTAAAAACTTTGGAAAGGGTTCAGAGGAGATTTACTAGGATGTTGCCTGGTATGTCGAGAAGGTCTTACAAGGAAAACCTGAGGGACTTGAGGCTGTTTTCATTGGAGAGAAGAAGGTTGAAAGTGACTTAATTACAACATATAAATCAATCAGAGGATTAGATACGTTGGACAGTGAGAGCCTTTTGCCTCAGATGGTGATGGCTAGCATGAGGGGACATAGCTTTAAATTATGGGGTGATAGATATAGGACAGATGTCAGAGTTAATTTCTTCACTCAGAGTGTAGTAGGGATATGGAACACACTGCCTACAACAGTAGTAGACTCGTCAGCTTTAAGTAAAAAGTGAGGTCTGCAGATGCTGGAGATCACAGTTGAAAATGTGTTACTGGTTAAAGCACAGCAGGGTAGGCAGCATCCAAGGAACAGGAAATTCGACATTTCGGGCCAGAGCCCTTCATCAGAAATGAGGAGAGTGTGCCAGGCAGGCTAAGATAAAAGGTAGGGAGGAGGGACTTGGGGAGGGGCGATGGGGATGTGATAGGTGGAAGGAGGTCAAGGTGAGGGTGATAGGCCGGAATGGGGTGGGGGCGGAGAGGTCAGGAAGAAGATTGCAGGTTAGGAGGGCGGTGCTGAGTTGAGGGAACCGACTGAGACAAGGTGGGGGGAGGGGAAATGAGGAAACTGGAGAAATCCGAGTTCATTCCTTGTGGTTGGAGGGTTCCCAGGCGGAAGATGAGGCGCTCCTCCTCCAGCCGTCGTGTTGTTATGTTCTGCCGATGGAGGAGTCCAAGGACCTGCATGTCCTCGGTGGAGTGGGAGGGAGAGTTAAAGGGTTGAGCCACGGGGTGGTTGGGTTGGTTGGTCTGGGCGTCCCAGAGGTGTTCTCTGACGCGTTCTGCAAGTAAGCGGCCCATCTCCCCAATATAGAGGAGGCCACATCGGGTGCAGCGGATCAATAGATGATGTGTGTGGAGATGCAGGTGAACTTGTGGCGGATATGGAAGGATCCCTTGGGGCCTTGGAGGGACGTGAGGGAGGAGGTGTGGGCGCAAGTTTTACATTTCCTGCGGTTGCAGGGGAAGGTGCCGGGAGTGGAGGTTGGGTTGGTGGGGGGTGTGGACCTGACGAGGGAGTCACGAAGGGAGTGGTCTTTGCGTCAGCTTTAAGGGCATTTAAATGGTCATTGGATAGGCATATGGAGGAGAATGGAATAGTGTAGATTAGATGGGCTTCAGATTGATTTCACAGGTCGGTGCAACATCAAGACTGAAGGGCCTATACTGCGATGTTATGTTCTATGTTCTGTGTTCTACTTGAGGATTGACTCTGAGCTGGCTGGCCACAGCCAGTGTACTATCCACTTGTAAATAAAGGGTGACTTGATGACGGAATCTGGCCTCTGTGCAGTTATTTCGTTATCCTTGTCTCAGGGCATTTGCCAGAGCCTCTGGGTGGCTAGTGCAGTGACACCATTATGCCACCATCTCACCAACTGTGTGAGAACAAATAAACTACTTTTAAGTTCTAACATCATAAGAACAAAAGAACTAGGGTCAGGAATTGACATTTCAGCCCCTTGAGCCTGCTCTATCATTAAATATGATCATGGCCTCAACTCCACTTTCCTGTCCATTCCCTGTAACCCAAAAGCTTGTTGCTAAATTATTAAATGGGATACTCACTGCAATGGTTGGAAAAAACAAATATGCCTATTTCCTCACAAAACATACTGATCATAGGTAGTGAAGGGGTACACACATTCAGTCTGCAATAATTTATTTCGACAAAGTCACATACATGAAAATAAACTTTGAGACTTGCTGTTACACAATGGGAAGTAGACATTAAGGGAATGACAATATCTGATTCTTTATATGTCCATCTGTATAAATTAGCAAGAATCAAGATCTAATGTAAAGATACATTTTACAATCAACATGTTAAAAAAAAAGAAAGAAAAGGATATTCCAAAGATTAGCTGTAGGCTGGAAAATCTGGAAAGTTTTAGAAACTAGAAAAGGATGATGAATTAAAAAGAAGAGGGAGAAATGAGAATGTCACAGAAAACTAGCAAGAAATTAATACTTACTGGTTTCTTGGTAGGTTCAATGTCATTCTGTAATGAGAGCATACATTTTACAATCAACAAAATTGAGGGTTTATAAGACAGATACTGCAGTAATCATGGCAAAAATTAATATTGATGGAAATTGGATGAATCAAATGGGCACTAGTGGCAGAGAGGATGAACTCAAAAAGAATTTTGGGCAAGTTCCTTGGAATAATCCAAGGGGTGGCACGGTGGCTCAGTGGTTAGCACTGCTGCCTCACAACGCCAGGGACCTGGGTTCAATTCCCACCTGGGGCAACTGTCTGTGTGGAGTTTGCACGTTCTCCCCGTGTCTGCGTGGGTTTCCTCCAGGTGCTCCGGTTTCCTCCCACAGTCCAAAGATGTGCAAGTTAGGTGAATTGGCCGAGCTAAATTGCACATAGTGTTAGACGCATTAGTCAGGGGTAAATGTAGGGGAATTGGTCTGGGTGGGTTGTCCTTCAGAGCATCAGTGTGGACTTGTTGGGCCCGAGGGCCTGTTTCCACACTGTAGGGAAACTAATCTAAACTAGAAGCAATCTTCAAACAGACTGCTTAACATCTAGTAATATTTAGTGATATAGGAACAATCAATAACCTCATTGCAGAGGACCTCACAATAATACAGATCATAACAGGAAAACATTGCACATTCAGTTCGAGGGGAAAAATTTGGGTTTGAAACTCAAGTCTTGAATTTCAATAAAAATAATTACATGGGTATGAAGAGTGAGTTGGCTGGAGTGCACTTAGGTAATAGGTGAAAAGATAAGACCATTGACAAGAGCATCAGATGTTTGAGGAGATATTTGATAACTGAACAAAAAAGTATTCTACTGTGAAAGATGATGAGAAAGATGCACCATTGGTATTCCAACTCAGGAAGTTAAGGATAGAATAAACAAAAAGAAAAACATTTCAAAGATTAGCAGGATGCTGGAAGATTGGCAAAGTTTTAGAAACCAGAAGAGGATGACAAAAATAATTGAAGAGGAAGAAGTGAGAAAGTCATAGAAAACTCGCAAGAAATAAACAAATAAGAATAGAAGCAGTGGAAATTGGTCCATTACGGAATATGACTGGGGATTTGATAATAGGAAATAAGCAATGGCATTATTATACCTGTATTCACAGCAGAAGACAGAGAAAGAAAAAAAACTCTAGCAATGGATTGCTGAGAAAACTATAGCATTTGTCTTGACTGGATCTGCCATTTGATATGCTCTGTAGTCAGCTCAATCACAGTTTGTTTGTAAATCCATAGTTACCACGCTTTGATTCTGGAAATTAGGAAATTGCTATACATATGGCAGATTTACTTACTTTTCTAACTTCATGAAGTTATTTCATTTATTCTGTTTGTGGAATCTTGTGACCATTTTCATTTACTAAGTATGTGGCACTAAACACTTGTCTACTCTAAACAAAAATATTATTGTTCCATGACACATTCTAAGATAGATTTGTCAATCTCTTCAGGGATCAGAACAGTACAAATTAAAATATAAATATTACAGTAAATAAATTCATCCTTTTAACAGTACGTGTTTCTCAAAGATCAGGTTGGGTGAATGGAGAGTAGATGTAGGTCTTTGGTGCAGGCATTGATTCTTGCATCTGAAATAAAAGCATCCTGAATATTGGGTCAGATTCTTGAGTTACATCGACGCAGTAAATTTACACAGACCAAGCGAAACCAACTTGTCTGTTCCTTATGAATGAATGATACTGCTGGCAAATTAATTTTCCAGGGGAAACTTCAAATAGGCACAACATGCTTTCAGATATGAGCACATCCACCAATTGTGTGGCCGTAATGAATACGCTGGGAATCTTGAAATAAGCAGACACTTCTTGCTTGCCCTCTTGGAAGCTTAGGAAGTTATTTGGTGGCTGGTGCGATTTCAGCTGCTGTTATAACAGGACAAGTCAGATTCTAATCTGGCTTGATAGATGATATGTTATTGTTTTTCTTTTGGTTTTGGTAAGGTGGTAATTAATTAAGGCACAAACATGCAACGCTGCTGACTTGGGTTTAACAATGAAACAGGAATTTATTAAGCAGAAGAATTGAAGATAAAATAGAATAAACCAAACAGTTTTCATATCACACACATACAAAGATTTCAAAATGCATAGTAAAAATACTACACCAGTAATACCAACAATATCCTATTGCAGTATTTATACATTGGGTAGAATGCCCTTTTCTATCCACCATAAGGTTTGACTTAGCCATGGTGTCAATCCCCGCCATAAAAATCTGATCTTCTCTTTCTGAGTTCATTGTCATATTAAGTTTAACTTTTTCACCTTTAAATCACCCCTCCTGGACTGTAATCAAACATTTCTAGCCAGTAAGTTATGAACTAAACTCCTTACATTGAGGTTACCTAGTAACAGGATTAAACTACATTCTTACTTTATCAGGAGCAACTGCTTTGCAATCTAGTTTCAATTAAGAAACTTGTAGATCTGTGTATCATCTAAGCTTCCACAAAAAAAACTAGAATATTCTATCCAAAAACTTAATGTACTACACTGTTTACTTTGTTTTCTTGTAAAGTTTCTCAGTGTAAACACATTCCCATTAGCCTCCAAAACTCTCTCTTACACTGTGCATTAAAATAAACCACCATTGCTATAGAAATTCTTACATCAGTAAACTCCTACAGACAAACAGACAACTCGTAAGCAACTAGTTCAAAATTTAAAATTCCAAACTGAAATATAAATTAGCTTAACCTGAAAATTTAAATCATGCACTTTACATTAATGATAAGGAATGTGTGCTGAACAGTAAAACAATACAAAATATATCAGTACCATAGAATCTCTACTGTGTAGAAAGAGGCTATTCAGTACACTGACCCTCCAAAGTCCATCCCACCTAGACCCAGACCTCCACATTTTACCGTGGCCATGTCTGGACATTTCAGACAATTTAACATGGTCAATCCACCTAACCTGCACATCTTTGGACTGTGGAAGGAAACTGGAGCACCCAGAGGAAACCCACGTAGGCACACGGGGAGAACATGCAAATTCCACACAGCCATCTGAGGGTGGAATCGCTTGGCACTGTGAGGCAGCAGTGCTAACCACTGAACCACTGTGCCACCCACAAAAATATTTACTCATTCTAACCTATAGTAAACTGTAGTAATATTTTACTCCAGACAAGTTGAAATGACAACTAAAACATCTGATTCTTACATTGTTTTGCGTTGGAGGAACGGTTGGGCATATAGGACAGCATTCTCCAAATGGAATTTCAGCATCTTCACATGGCAATTCCTCATCACACTGTATATTATCACAAATGATGATTCCATTCTCACAAATGCACAGAGTGCAGAGGTCAACTTTCCAAATACTTTGATCACTATATTCTGTTCCATCCTGAATACAAAGAGAACCTAAAAAGCAAATAAACATGCATTAAATTCAGAAAACTCCAGGAATACTTAACTGAGGGAATCTTGTGAAATCCATAATTATTTGATGTAGATTCAGAATTATTGTAAGAGGCCAAGATAGGTTTAGACATTCACAATTGTGCAGATATGTCAATGGGAGAATGAAATAACCAAAACTGTTACCTAATCAATCTCTCATAATTGTATAATTTATGAAATCAATTAATATGTATCTCTAAATATGAATTAAGGAAAATATGAATTCCATATATAATTAAATTGACACGTGAAGTAATATAACTGCATGATGCACATAGGAAAAGTTACATTTCAAGAAGGGTATCACTACATGTGAGAAATACTAACTCTAATTTGTACATAGGTACAGAGGTAAACTAAAAGCAATATGGTTACTTGTTCTGTGCAGGCAAGATTAAATATAAGTAAGGTGTCAAACAGCAGAATTCTAGAAACAAAACTGAATTCTGTTGACCTGCCCCCCCAGGTGCTGGAATCATATAAAATGCTGGTTAGGTTGCAACTGGAGTACTTTATGTAGTACTCATCATCACAATATAGTCACAAGAATCAGAGCCAACTACTAAGGAAATTGGGGTGAGCAGAGAGGTAGTGGATATGGTGACACTGTGCCAAATGCTGGCACTGTATCAAAATGTCAACAGCACTCAGCATCGTAGGAACTCCATGGACTTCTACAAAAGGAAAGTGAATCAGCAAAGACAATCAGAAATAAGACACCTGATGAGCCCATGGGTCGGTGATGTCTCCAAGCAGATTTGTCTGTAGGCTGTAGGACAAGGTGGGAGGTCCTTTTTACTCTGGAAATAAGGATGAGATCAGTCTGCTGGATCAAGCAAGTCTGAAAGGAAGTCAACAATCTTAAAAATATCCGAAGTAACAGGGATCGGTGCAGCAGCGTTTTAGTGACATTATTCTCCCAATGTGAGTATTCCACCCCACTTTTGTCTTTGGGGCATGTCCGTTGGAACATGGAAGAGCATATTTGGTGAAGAGATTAGGTAGCAGCCTGCCTTGTCAGAGATATAGCTGCATCATGGTGAGAAGCACTTCCCTGGTGTTACTGACCCTCTCACCCTCACCTTCATGAGTGACCACGAGAGAGAAGCATTCACCTGGCTTCATCATGAACCATTGGACTACCATTAGAATCAGCGTAGAGTTTGCCTTTGTGTGATGGCTAAAAGCATTCATCCTTATCCTTGAAGGAGAAGACAATACATAATATGAAGGAATGAGTTAAGATGAGTGGAGGGTTTTTTTTATTCCTGGCCATCCTTATAACCAGAGATTAGGACTAACAGGGCATTGGAACTAACAGGGCAAGATGGCAAATACTTTATCACAGATGACCAGGTAAGGGTGCAGACACAGAAGAGTAAGTGTCCAAGGGAAGAAGCAGAATAAGTAACTAGTTCACACAAGGGATAGTATGCATACATCAAATATGCACCTGTAATCAAAAGTTCTCCAGCTACTGTCTCTATGATTTTGGTACAAGTTTACAGTTTGGAGTGAGGGCAGAGTAAAATCAGAAAGATCATGTGAATTCACTTCCACCAAACTGCACGGAAAACTCTGCTCAACTTGACAATTCTGATAAATTCCACCATAGCAGTTGATACTGCGTATGAAATGCTAAAATAATCAACTTTTTAAATAACAATCCACAACATTTTAAACCACGTCAATTCTGTACACTCACCCCAACCTCTTACTGTTAACAGATCCTTAAAAATTCCAAGATCCAAATCTAAATCTGTAACTTCATCAAAAATGAATTAATTCTCCCTGTGCCAACCTAATCAATGCACCAATTTTGTTGAAATTTATCAGTTAGTTTGCAAGATATACAACTTACAGTCAAAGAGACTAATGGCATTAACAATTACTTCCAAAAATATTACATCTGCTGAGATTCAGTGGCAGAAGCAATAAAGTCCTTCACCAGTGAAATGCCACAAGGATCGGTGCTGGGTCCTCTACTTTTTGTCATTTACATAAATGATTCGGATGTGAGCATAAGAGGTACAGTTAGTAAATTTGCAGATGACACCAAAATTGGAGGTGTAGTGGACAGCGAAGAGGGTTACCTCAGATTACAACAGGATCTGGACCAGATGGGCCAATGGGCTGAGAAGTGGTAAATGAAGTTTAATTCAGATAAATGCGAGGTGCTGCATTTTAGGAAAGCAAATCTTAGCAGGACTTTTACACTTAATGCTAAGATTCTAGGGAATGTTACTGAATAAAGAGTCCTTGGAGTGCAGATTCGTAGCTCCTTGAAAGTGGAGTCGCAGGTGGATAGGATAGTGAAGAAGGCGTTTGGTAGGCTTTCCTTTATTGGTCAGAGTATTGAGTACAGGAGTTGGGAGGTCATGTTGCAGCTGTACAGGACATTGGTTAGGCCACTGTTGGAATATTGCATGCAATTCTGGTCCCCTCCCTATCGGAAAGATGTGAAACTTCAAAGGGTTCAGAAAAGATTTACAAGGATGTTGCCAGGGTCGGAGGATCTGAGCTACAGGGAGAGGCTGAACAGGCTGGGGCTGTTTTCCATGGAGCATTGGAGGCTGAGGGGTGATCTTATGGAGGGTTACAAAATTATGAGGGGCATGGATAGGATAAATAGACAAAGTCTTTTCCTCGGGTCAGGGAACTCAGAACAAGAGGGCATAGGTTTAGGGTGAGAGAGGAAAAATCTAAAAGAGACCTAAGTGGCAACTTTTTCACGTAGAGGGTGGTACGTGTATGGAATGAGCTGCTAGAGGATGTGGTGGAGGCTGGTAGAATTGCAACATTTAAGAGGCATTTGGATGGGTATATGAATAGGAAGGGTTTGGAGGAATAGGATCTGGGTGCTGGCAGGTGGGACTAGATTGAGTTGGGATATCTGGTCGGCATGGACGGGTTGGACCGAAGGGTCTGTTTCCATGCTGTACATCTCTGTGACTCTATGACTCTATGCAGGGTCCAAGAGCATGGAGACCTTCAAGAAAATTCAAGTTAGATGGGTAGGCCATGTCTCATACGTGGGTAACTATATAACCTCAAGCAGATCTTCTATGGACACCTTCCTCAGAGCAAAGAGGCAGCACGATGTCTCAGTGGTTAGCACTGCTACGTCACTGCGCCAGGGACCTGGCTTCAATTCCAGCCTCCACTGTCTGTGTGGAGTTTGCACATTCTCACCATGTCTATGTACGTTTCCTCCAGGTGGTCCAGCTTCCTCCCACAGTCCAAAGATGGACAGGTTAGGCGAATTGGCCATGCTGAATTGTCCATAATGTTCAGAGATGTGTACGTTAGGTGCATTAGTCAGGGGTAAATATAGACTATTAGGGTAGGGGACTGGGTCTGGGTGGGATACTCTTCAGAGGGTCAGTGTGGACTTGTTGTGCCAAATGGCCTGTTTTCACACTGTAGGGATTCTATTCTAATTCTATTCAAAGGACCTAAGGAGGTCAGTACAAATAATAAAATAATGGCCTGTCAAAGAGCTTTACACAAGTCTGCATTGTGAGCCATCTCCCATTGGGTGGGGGGGATGGGCGGGAGGGGATCTCTTGCAGCCAACCAGCCCAACTAAAGCCCAATCGAAATTCAGTTCATAATTTTTGAAGTACCATTTAAATAATTTCAGAGCAAGACCAAAGATGGTTTAAACGCAGGGGTCCCCCAAAAAACAATAACGATCTGTAGACATTCTGTAGTTCTGTAGTCATTCATGTCGATTCCAGATCAACCTCTTCAATCCTATGAAGACCTATAGAAGACAATTAAATCTTTTAAAGCTTGAATGTACTTGAATAATGCTTTTTGAAGCGATCCTATGCCTTGTAAATATGAAATGCATCATTTTTTGTGGTCAGATTTAGCATGGATGCTTGACACATCTTTGGTGGAATCTTCAATAGTGTGTAACAACTCATTGAATGTTCTACCACACAAAAAATAACCTCAATATCGACCCTGTCATGCCCAACAGAATCTTTACATTTGAACGGGATCACATTTATTCTTTTAAACCACAATGAAAACAGACACTTTTTACTTAGTGTCTGATCAAAGGATAACACTCTCTGAGGAAGCAAAACTTTCACTCTACTGCCTCCAACACAAGCATTGCCTTCTTTAAATGTGGAAATCAAAATTGTGCACAGTACTCCAGGTGTGGTTTCACTGTAAAACTGCAAACAATTGTAAACTGCAACATGAATTCCTTGCTCTGTACCCCAGTCCTGTCCCAGTACAAGTCAACATGCCATTTGTCTTCCTGCTAGTTACATCTGCATTGAAAACTTCCTGCATTTGTTGTACAAGCATACTTAAGCTGGCCTAAACATTAGCATTTACAGGTTTCATACATTTTAAAAAATTATCTCACATTTCTATTATTGTTACCAAAGTCATATTTCTCCACTTTATCACACGTTAATCACTTTACTGCCCACTCAGTTCATAGTTTTTGTAGCTTTGTTGTGTTTGCCTCATAGCTAACATCCCTGATTAACTTCATATCATTACAAGCTGGGATATGTGTTACTCTTGGTGTTTGCCTCATAGCTAACATCCCTGATTAACTTCATATCATTCCAAGCTGGGATATGTGTTACTCTTGGTCTATGCCAAAACTCTCTCTGAGCTGCACATGCAGACTGTTGTTCTGAGGTTCCATGCAGGCGATTAGCATGCCAACAGCCTTCCCAGCATTGATTTCTGTTTCTGGAAGTTGATCCTGCTCAAGGTCGTCAAAAGTCAACATGAAAGAAAAGCAATCAGCTGGAATACTGGTCTCTGCCCCGCTGACCAGCCCTTCATTCATTTTAATAAATTATTGTCAATCCCATAAAGTGTTACCTCACAGCACAGGCCAACATATAACGGTCTCAGTCTTGGCCAGTATTCCAATAACATGAAACGATAACAATTTCCATGTATATAGCATCTTTAACATAGTCAAAATGCTCCCACGGCTCTTCACAGGAGTGTGATCAAACAAGACTTCATAGTAAAATGCTTGAAGATATAGTCAGAAAGAAAACCGAAAGTTAGTTAAGAAATGCCTGAGAAAATAGTAGTGGAGGCAGGGAACGAAGTACAGAACTTAAGGCTCAGGCAGATGAAAATACAATCATTAATTGTGGCAATGGAAATTTGGAATGCTGAGGAGGGCAAAATTTCAGGAGCACAGAGCCTTGAAGGAATGTAAAGCTATCTAGGTACAAAATTCTGGAATTCCCTATATTCTCCATTTTCGTTCCTTCATGAAACATTCTGTTTGTTAGCAACTATTATTAGTCACTACTGTGACTGTAATTTTTAACTTTTAACTTAATATCTTATTTCTTTCTATCTTGTTCCTACGTTTTTGTACCGAGGTACTTGAACCTAAGATGGTGTTGTGTGGTCACATTGAAAATTTTTTGCTGAACTCCTGTATTTGTGCACTTGATTACATGTGACAATAAAGTCAAAATCTGAAACTAAAATCTATTACAACATTGTTAGAAAAGTAAATATATCATCAACAACAAAATCAAATTGTCAAGAGAGTTCTTTTCCATGGAATGCAGACATCATTGTTTAGACCAGTATTGTTGCCAAACACTAATTGTCCTCAAACTGAGTGGTTTGTGAGTCCATTTCAGAAGGCAGTTAAGAGTAAAAAATGAGGTCTGCAGATGCTGGAGATCACAGCTGAAAATGTGTTGCTGGTCAAAGCACAGCAGGCCAGGCAGCATCTCAGGAATAGGGAATTCGACGTTTCGAGCATAAGCCCTTCATCCTGATGAAGGGCTTATGCTCGAAACGTCGAATTCCCTATTCCTGAGATGCTGCCTGGCCTGCTGTGCTTTGACCAGCAACACATTTTCAGAAGGCAGTTAAGAGTCAATCACATTATTTTGAGCATGCACTCGTATGTCGTGCAGCCAAGGTAACAATGGTAGATTTCTTTCCTTAAAAGGAGTCTGGTGAACCAGATAGATTTGTTACTATTGTAAATAATTTCACAGCCACTGTGACAGGAGTTTTATTAATTGAATTTAAATTCCATGAGCTGCTCTTTTGGAATTTAAACCCACGCCATCCATTGGGTTCGTCCAGGCCTCTGAATTATTTCACAATGTCTCTACACTTCTTGAGAAATGAATTGACAGATGTGTTAACTGCCTTGAGATTTCATAAAGGGCAGAGCCAGATGAAATGCATCCCGGTTTCTGAGAAAAGGCAAGGGGGATATTACGGAGGCTCTGACCATCGTATTTTATTCTTCCTTGGCTGCAGTAATGGTGCCAAAACTGGAAGACTGCCAATGTTGCAGCTTTGTTTAAAACAAGGATACAGAGATAATCCAAATAATCCAAAGTATTATAAGCCTGTCTGTTTTAGATTCAGCTAATAGCAATTTCTAGGAGTCATTTAAGGGTAAAAAATGAGGTCTGCAGATGCTGGAGATCACAGCTGAAAATGTGTTGCTGGTTAAAGCACAGCAGGTTAGGCAGCATCCAAGGAATAGGAAATTCGACGTTTCGGGCATAAGCCCTTCATCAGGAATGAGGAGAGTGTACCAAGCAGGCTAAGATAAAAGGTAGGGAGGAGGGACTTGGGGGAGGGGTGATGGAGATGTGGTAGGTGGAAGGAGGTCAAGGTGAGGGTGATAGGCCGGAGTGGGGTGGGGGCGGAGAGGTCAGGAAGAGGATTGCAGGTTAGGAGGGCGGTGCTGAGTTGAGGGAACCGACTGAGACAAGGTGGGGGAGGGGAAATGAGGAAACTGGAGAAATCTGAGTTCATTCCTTGTGGTTGGAGGGTTCCCAGGCGGAAGATGAGGCGCTCCTCCTCCAGCCGTCGTGTTGTTATGTTCTGCCGATGGAGGAGTCCAAGGACCTGCATGTCCTCGGTGGAGTGGGAGGGAGAGTTAAAGTGTTGAGCCACGGGGTGGTTGGGTTGGTTGGTCCGGGCGTCCCAGAGGTGTTCTCTGAAGCGTTCCGCAAGTAAGCGGCCCTTCTCCCCAATATCGAGGAGGCCACATCGGGTGCAGTGGATGCAATAGATGATGTGTGTGGATATGCAGGTGAACTTGTGGCGGATATGGAAGGATCCCTTGGGGCCTTGGAGGGAAGTGAGGGAGGAGGTGTGGGTGCAAGTTTTAAATTTCCTGCGGTTGCAGGGGGAGGTGCCGGGAGTGGAGGTTGGGTTGATGGGGGGTGTGGACCTGACGAGGGAGTCATGAAGGGAGTGGTCTTTGCGGAACGCTGATAGGGGAGGGGAGGGAAATATATCCCTGGTGGTGGGGTCCGTTTGGAAGTGGCGGAAATGACAGCAGATGATACGTTGTATACGGAGGTTGGTGGGGTGGTAGGTGAGAACCAGTGAGGTTCTGTCTTAGTGGCGGTTGGAGGAGCAGGGCTCAAGGGCGGAGGAGCGGGAAGTGGAGGAGATGCGGTGGAGGGCATCGTCGATCATGTCAGGGGGGAATCTGCGGTCCTTGAAGAAGGAGGCCATCTGGGCTGTGCGGTGTTGGAACTGGTCCTCCTGGGAGCAGATGCGGCGGAGACGAAGAAATTGGGAATATGGGATGGAGTTTTTACAGGGGGCAGGGTGGGAGGAGGTGTAGTCCAGGTAGCTGTGGGAGTCAGTCGGTTTATAGTAGATGTCTGTGTTGAGTCGGTCGCCCGAGATAGAAATGGAAAGGTCTAGGAAGGGAAGGGAAGAGTCTGAGACAGTCCAGGTGAATTTGAGGTCGGGATGGAAGGTGTTAGTAAAGTTGATGAACTGTTCAACCTCCTCGTGGGAGCACGAGGCAAAGCCGATACAGTCATCGATGTAGCGGAGGAAAAGGTAGGGGGTGGTGCCAGTGTAGTTGCGGAAGATGGACTGTTTCTTCGTAGGATATGTGGAGCTATGCCTGGCTCTTCGTAGGATATGTGGTTCGGGACACCACCCACGCCCGCCACCTCCTCCAGAATTTTCGCTTCCCCAGTCCCCAATGCCTTATTTTCACAATGGACATCCAGTCCCTGTACACCTCCATCCCTCATCACGAAGGACTCAAAGCCCTCCGCTTTTTCCTTTCCCGCCGCACCAACCAGTACCCTTCCACTGACACCCTCCTTCGACTGACTGAACTGGTCCTCACCCTGAATAACTTGTCTTTTCAATCCTCCCACTTCCTCCAAACTAAAGGAGTAGCCATGGGTACCCGCATGGGCCCCAGCTATGCCTGTCTCTTCGTAGGATATGTGGAACAGTTCATCTTCCGCAACTACACTGGCACCACCCCCCACCTTTTCCTCCGCTACATCGATGACTGTATCGGCGCTGCCTCGTGCTCCCACGAGGAGGTTGAACAGTTCATCAACTTTACTAACACCTTCCATCCCGACCTCAAATTCACCTGGACTGTCTCAGACTCCTCCCTCCCCTTCCTAGACCTTTCTATTTCTATCTCGGGCGACCGACTCAACACAGACATCTACTATAAACCGACTGACTCCCACAGCTACCTGGACTACACCTCCTCCCACCCTGCCCCCTGTAAAACTCCATTCCATATTCCCAATTCCTTCGTCTCCGCCGCATCTGCTCCCAGGAGGACCAGTTCCAACACCGCACAGCCCAGATGGCCTCCTTCTTCAAGGACCGCAGATTCCCCCCTGACGTGATCGACAATGCCCTCCACCGCATCTCTTCCACTTCCTGCTCCTCCGCCCTTGAGCCCCGCTCCTCCAACCGCCACCAAGACAGAACCCCACTGGTTCTCACCTACCACCCCACCAACCTCCGTATACAACGTATCATCCGCCGTCATTTCCACCACCTCCAAACTGACCCCACCACCAGGAATATATTTCCCTCCCCTCCCCTATCAGCGTTCCGCAAAGACCACTCCCTTCATGACTCCCTCGTCAGGTCCACACCCCCCACCAACCCAACCTCCACTCCCGGCACCTTCCCCTGCAACCGCAGGAAATGTAAAACTTGCGCCCACACCTCCACACTCACTTCCCTCCAAGGCCCCAAGGGATCCTTCCATATCCACCACAAGTTCACCTGCATCTCCACACACATCATCTATTGCATCCACTGCACCCGATGTGGCCTCCTCGATATTGGGGAGACGGGCCGCTTACTTGCGGAACGCTTCGGAGAACACCTCTGGGACGCCCGGACCAACCAACCCAACCACCCCGTGGCTCAACACTTTAACTCTCCCTCCCACTCCACCGAGGACATGCAGGTCCTTGGACTCCTCCATCGGCAGAACATAACAACACGACGGCTGGAGGAGGAGCGCCTCATCTTCCGCCTGGGAACCCTCCAACCACAAGGAATGAACTCAGATTTCTCCAGTTTCCTCATTTCCCCTCCCCCCACCTTGTCTCAGTCGGTTCCCTCAACTCAGCACCGCCCTCCTAACCTGCAATCCTCTTCCTGACCTCTCCGCCCCCACCCCACTCCGGCCTATCACCCTCACCTTGACCTCCTTCCACCTACCACATCTCCATCACCCCTCCCCCAAGTCCCTCCTCCCTACCTTTTATCTTAGCCTGCCTGGCACCCTCTCCTCATTCCTGATGAAGGGCTTATGCCCGAAACGTCGAATTTCCTATTCCTTGGATGCTGCCTAACCTGCTGTGCTTTAACCATAAACGTTCATTTAGGAAGGCAGGGATGATGCACAAGAAACTGGGATTTGTTAAGGGACATTACAGATAAGTTTGCTGGCAGTAGTACATTACATGTGGTCGACATGGATTTGAACAAGATTTCTGACAATGTTCCACATTGCATGCTGGTCAATAAGTAAAGGCAGTTGGAATCGAAGGAAAATTGGACCAAAACTGACATTGTCCTGTTCGAAAATTTCTCAGCTTGTTGCCCCATCTTGTGAGAAAGTACTCTGAACCATGGGATCTTCGCTCTAGGGTTGCAGGACCATGTCGCGCTATTGCTTCCAAGACATTTCAGAGCTGGCCACAGGGGCTGTCGAGTGTCGAAGCAGTTTGTTTGCGAGACCCACCTCGATTCCTCTGGATTGCACCTCAGTTAATTTGTTAAACCTTAGTTCCTTAAGAACTGACCCCTTAGCCACTCTCCATGCCCATTGTTGCAAACCCATGCAAACTATACCCTCAAGCAACCCCAACAGTTCCATATGCCCTTGACACCAACCCACTCCATGACACTCATCTCCACTGGTCCATCATACCCTCCATACTCACTCACCACTCCTATCCTCAATCCCATGGTCTCCTATTGTCATACTACAGCTTAGTGACTAATAATGTTAACTCATGGCACCTCTCCCTCCATTCCTATTGTCCCTTATAGCCTGTACTCTAATTTAGCGCCAACTCAGGAGTCCCATCCAAGTCTCAAGGCCCCTGCGAGCTTAGTGCTAATTCATGTCAAACTAGAAACCACTTTCCACTATCCTTTGTATCTACCACATGAACTTACCCATTATCTAGGACAGAAGAGACTTATCAAGGCTAGTGACAAAAAAGGTTTAATGCCAGCAGTGCAGTGAATGTGGACTACATTAATTTCAGCAAGCTTCTGACAACATCCCCACGAGAAACTAGTCAAGAGGTGAAAGCTCTTGTGATTTATGGAAAAGTGACAAATTGGATCAACATCGGCTTTCTTCTGAGGTTTCCCTTTATGTCGAGTAAAGTGAGTTGCAAAATCTCGTGGCACGCTACACCTGTCTCAGGGAAAATAACTCTGAACAGTGAGATCTTCATTCAGGGAATGAGGGTCTCAGGAGCCTTGCTGAGATAAAATATAAGTTCCAAAAGCTATTACAAAGTTCACTAAATAAAATCTTCCTATCTGTGAAAGACCATTCAAAGCATTTAAATCCACTCAACTACTTAATTCCTTTAAAAAATACTAAATTATATTGTTGCAATGATAGTAGTTTGGGTTTATTTCAACAAACGACACATCAAACTATTAGAAAATATTTTATTTCAAGTTTCACAAGATATCAACAGACATTATTTGCTTTTCAATGTTGAAAGTTATGGCCAGTTGACAGCTGAAGAGTGACTTAAGTACAGTGTTGTAAACTTATGAGGGGGAATGAAAAGTGATGACTTCCTGATTGTAGCAGAAAGGTTAAAAACTAGGGTGTTCAGAAGACAGACCAGTACAGCACAGAGAAGGCCCTTTGGCTTACGGTGTCTGTGCTGACAATAATGCCATTTAAAACTAATCCCATCTGCTTGTACATGGTCCATATGCTTCCATTCCCTTTGTGTTCATGCATCTGCCTAAATGCCTCTTAAACATTGCTATCATATCTGTTTCTACCTCTCCCCTGGCACTGCGCTTCAGAAACCTACCACCCTCTGTGTAAAAGTCTTTCCTGACACATCTCCTTTCAACTTTCCAATCTCACTATGTTCCCTAGTGTTTGACATTTCCACCCTGGAAAAGAGACTCTGACTATCCACCCTGAATACACACCATACACTCATCAACTTTTAGATTCAGTGCCTGGGTGATGATGGCAAGCATGCAGTATGTCTTTTTTACCACTTGTGTTGCCACCTTCAGGGAGCTATGGACTAGCATCCCAAGATCCTTCTGTATACTAACGCTCTTAAGGATCTTGTCACCTACCGTATAGGTTGCTCTTGATCTTTTTTCTTTAAATTAAAAATATTGAAAGAAGATCAAGAGGGAGTTGAAAAAACACCTTTTACCAAGAGAGTGAGAAGAACCAGCAACTCACTGTCTGAAAGCCTGGTAAATGTTGAAATTTATTATAATTAAAACATCTTTGGATGTCTACTTGAAAAATCATAATCTGCATCATCACAGACCTCACCTAGGAAAGTGGAATAAGGCTGAGTAGCTTTTTGAAAACCAGCAAACTCACTTTGCAGCTTCATGTATCCTCCTCACAGTATATATTCGTATCTAGCTAAGTATCGTCAGTGAACATGGTCACATTTCTCTGTCTCTTTGTCTAAATTACTTCAATAAGAAATATTCCTCTATCAAAGTGTATTTTCCCAGAATAGATTCCACCTGCCATATATTGGCACATTCACAAAACCTGTTGAAACCTTCCTGAATCTGCTTTGCATCTTCCTCACAACACACATTCCCACTTAGGTTGGTGTATAGAGTCATAGAGATGCACAGCATTGGAAAGTTGCGAATAGTTGAGCTCCGTCATTTATCACAGTCAATGAACTTGAAAATGCCCATTTATCCACACAAGATGATTTCTGTCCTATAACCAATCCTTTATGCATGCCAGTACTTTATTCCTAACTTCAGAAACCTCTGCTCTAGTCCTCAGCGGTAACAAACTGGATTTGTCATCAGCTCTCTAAAATAAAATTCCTGTCAAGAATGGGGCTGAAGAATCACCTGAAAGCATTTCCTATTGCTCCTAGAATTAAATTGTTACAGAGTAGCCTTCAGGACTGTGGAGAAGATTGCTCCTGACTTTTAAGTTAGGAAAGGAATGGAGGTGAGAGCTCTAAATATGAATCTATGCCAATTTTTAAAATTTTATTAATGCCTTCAGGGAGGCATGGGCTCCACTGGTTGGGCAAGCATTTATTGCCCATCTCTACTTCCCCATGATAAATCCTCCAGTCACTAGAGGAACCACCAATTATTTTAACTGTTCTTGTCCCTTTTATATACTTGTTCAAGTGTAATCCTACAATCTGTTTCAATAATCCTAACTATAATAGTCTCATATTCCTTTTCCTCCTTATCAACTACTGAATCTTTTTTTCTGGTTTCCAACAGACAAACTAATACTAGAACAAATATAAATCAGAAGTACCTTGGCCTCACTTTACAAGTTGCTGTCCAGTTTGCTCACTGATAATACTGTGCATTGTGGTGACAGTGTTCTATTTACTACCAAAGTTTGGTTTGTTCTCTTTTATTATTTGGTGTTATTTCTGTTATTCTACATCAGAGGGCACTGTTCATTACAATCTATTGAAACAGCTCGTTGAATTCCATCTTAGCCAAGTTGAAACCAACATGGATTGAACATTAATCACAATCAAAAGGTAAAAATAACACTACAACATTTCATTCTTAGATTTGCATGAATCTTCAGTGTTCTCAGAAAAAAAATCACATTTGGATTATTAATTGGTTTTTCTGCTTGAACTACTGTGAGTAATTTTCATCAGAGAAGACAAATTCACATGGGCAAACAAGTTATAGAAATTGATGAATGTTTCACATTTAAAACGATCTTTTTAAAAAAAAACTACTAAAGCATGTTTCTAGTATCTTAACTTCTTAAACTCAAAGTGCAAGTGAACAATTCAGATCAGAGATCTTCAATTAGGTCTGCAATACATCTCAGCTTCCCAGCAGTCAGGAGAACAAAAACCAGTCAGTATTCCCACAACCCCAATCCCAGTCTAATGGGATTCAATGGGCAGTGAGTTGTCTGTATATTGGTGAAGGCAGTTCTAATCCCCTTCACTCAAACCACTGTAGAGGAAACTGAATAATTCACCAGTAAAAAACAAATGTCTTCAAGAACATGAAAGGGTAAAAAAATTGGAAGACAAATTTAATTCCAAACAAAATTTATCGAGCATTAAAAATATAAATATATACTGTTGAGTGCATTAACATTGTTCACTGGACCATAACAAATAAAAATCTGAAATATAATGGTATTCACACTTGTGAATTCATGAAATAAAAACAAAATGTTAAAACGCTCAGGATTTCAGTCATCAGCTGTGGAGAAAATATGGGAGGTAATGTTTTGGATTGAGTTCCTTCATAATGCTGGTGAAGATTTACTGTTGAAGCATTAACTCTTTTGTTCTCTCCATTGATGCTAAATGGCTTGCGAAACATTCATAGCATTTCTGTTTTCTTTCAGGTTTACAGCATCTGTAGTTTTGTTCCTTTTCATCTGCACATTCATGATCAATGTAGGCTCATGAAATTATACACTACAGAAGGAAATCAGTGACCCCATCCTATAAATGAATGAATTACTCTATAGAACTATCCAAGTAGTTTCACTCCTGCGCTCTTTACCCAAAGCTACATAAACCTTCATTTTCCAGAAGACATTTAATTCCTCATTCAATGTAACTATGACACTTTCTATGCTCATTTCAGGCAATATTTCCAATTCACAATATTTCTCACAGTATTGAAAAAAATTAATCTCTCGCCTAATGTGGAATTTCTTGATGGAAGAGTTTTTGAAAGTTTGATGCATTTAAGACATCAATTTGTAGATGACATTATTTGTATAAAACAGCAATGAATCATAACAAAACAATTGCAGCTGGTATCAGGCTGCACATATTTGCAGAAATGTCTCCAGAAATTGCAAAATGAGTCACAGAATATAGCAAAGTGAAGACAATAGTTTAAAACAGTGTAAATCCCCTGCCATTCCATGAAGACTTGCAGAATCTACCAAATATATGATTCACATCATCCATATATGAAGAAACAAATTTACAAGTTGGGAGCAGAAGTAACCAGCCTACTGCACCATTCAAACTATCACTGCTGATCTCATCACTCAACATTCCCATCTTCCCTAGGAGCCTTTGATCTCCTTGTTTATAAAGAATCTATCCACCTCTGCCTTTAAAATATCCAAAGACTCTGCTTCCACTACTTTGTCATGAAGAGTCACAAAGATTCATGGCCACCTGTGAAATAAATGTTTCCTTTCCTGTATTAAATGTGTGGGCACCTTACTGTAACTGTGATCCTTGTTCTATATTCTCCCAGAATTAGAAACAAATGGAGGAATCCTATAAGGATAGTAACAATGTGGGCTATGCTGAGAAATGCGGCAGAATTATGCAAGATATCCAATATTTTCTCGCTGTTAGGAGCAACTCATGACATTTTTTATGCAAATGCTGGGCAGCAACATGAGATTCAGAATTTCCAATTGGCGGGCACCAGTTAGTTCCTCTTCACCAGGATATGCAATCCTTTTACATATCCATCTCCCACCAGGATGATCTCAGGGTTCTCCATTTCTTCTGGGAAGAAAAGGCCTGAACCGTCCCCATCCAGCACCACCCTCCTCCATCTGGCCAAATCCTCAACAAATTCTCCTTTAACTCCTCCCTCTTTCTTCAGGTCAAAGTTGTGGCCATTGGGCCCAGCATGGGCCCCAGTAATGCCTATCTCTCTGTAGGCTATGTGAAACGTTCCTTGCTCTAATCTTACTCGAATCCTTCCCCACAACTCTTGCTCTGCTACATTGATGATGTCTTCAGTGCTGCTTCCCTCTCTTGTTCAAACTTTATCAATTTTGCAACCACCTTCTGCTCTCACCTTCACCTGGCCTGTCTCTGACCTCTTTCTTTCCTTTCTTGCATCTCTGTTGCCCTTTCTGGGGATAGATCGGTCATAGATTGTTAATAATCTTATTACGTGCTCACCCCATTGGTATACAGCTTCCTATCTTACCAAACCTGACATTCCTGATGAAGGGCTAAAGCCAGAAACATTGACTTTCCTGGTCCTCAAATGCTGCCTGACCTGCTGTACGTTTCCAGCACCACACGTTTTGACTCTGATCTCCAACATCTGCGATTCTCACTTTCTCCTTTCTTATTAAACTCATCAAGCAAACAAGATGCTGAGAGTTCTCGACAGGCAAACCAGAGCTGTTACCTGGCCAATTCAGCAAAGAATCACTACTTGATCACCATGCAGCAACACTGTGGGCGAATCCTCCACTGGGCACCAGCCGCTTGCACCACTGGCCTGTGGACATCGACATCCCAACAGTTACCAGCCCCTCAGGACCTCATGGCATCTCTCCTTTCCACGTGTTGGAAGTGTTTGATGTTAAGACCTGTATTGAAAGGCTGAAGCCTTTTTGAATGGAAAGACATTGTACCCAGCTCACAAACTGGGTTAGGGCTGCACCTCAGGGCTTCTCACTCACTTTGCATCTACCCGAATACTCAGAGCATCCTTGCCTTACCCTGCAGTGCCATGCCAGTTAGGGCATTGTCACTTCAGCCCAAGCCGAAATGCTCTTAGTCCTGGGGTTTGACATGCTCTTTTGCAGAGAAACAGGCTGCTTGGCAGTACCAACTGTATGGCACATCATGATGTATTACATATCAATCTAACATCTGTAGCATGTGCCAGATGCCTGCACAGCAAGCACACTCCATATTCAATCAAATGGCCATTTCTGAAAGGATGTAGGCTACCCTCAGGCCAGGTGAAGGGGCACGGGGACCACTTTCAGTCAAGGGGTCCCGGTATCATTAATCTCAGGCACAGTCCATAAGCAGACTAGAGGCTTGGCCAAGGTCATAGAACCATGGAGCCATACAGCATGGAAATAGATCCTTTGACCCAATCAGTCTATGCTGACTATGTTCCCAAACTTAACTAGCCTCACCTACATGCACTTGGCCCATAAATCTCCAAATCTTGCCTCTTCATGTAGTTATCCAAATGTCTTTTTAAATGTTCTAACTGTACTCACAACCATCACTTCCTTTGGAAGTTCATTCCACACATGAACCACTCTCTCAATCATTCACTTAGGCCACTCACAGTCAGGGGATATGTCCAGGAATGATCTGTCCTATAAGATCATCACAATTAGTCAGGGAAACCAAGTATTGTCCATCTGAGAACTAGAAAGACTGCGATCAGAGGGGTGGTCAGTGAAATTGGTCAGAGGTCTAGATTGAATAGAGCCCTGGCAGTCTTTTGTTAGACGTGTATTTGTTTCCAATCCCTAATTGTCTTAAACTGAGTGATTTGTGATGCCATTTCAGAAGGCAATTAAGAGTCATATTACTGTGGGTGTGCACTCACATAGGATTAAGGTGAGAGAGGAAAGAATTAAAAGGGACCTAAGGGGCAACTTTTTCACATAGAGGGTGATGCGTGTATGGCATGAGCGGCCAGAGGAAGTGTGGAGGCTGGTAATAGTACAACATTTAAAAGGCATCTGATGGGGATATGGATAGGAAGGGTTTAGGGGGATATGGGCCAAATGCTGGCAAGTGAGACTAGATTAGGTTAGGATATCTGGTCGGCATGGATGAGTTGGACTGAAGGGTCTATTTCTGTGCTGTACATCTCGATGGCTCTATGTCGGACAGACAAGGTAACAATGGTAGATTTCGTTACTTAAAAGGAGTCTGGTGAACTAGATAGATTTTTTTACTACAATTGTAAATAATTTCACAGCCACCATGACAGGAGTTTTATTAATTGAATTTAAATTCCCTGAGCTGCTTTTTTGGAATTTAAACCCACGCCATCCATTGGGTTTGTCCAGGCCTCTGAATTATTTCACAATGTCTCTACACTTCTTGACAGATGTGGTAACTGCCCTGAGATTTCATAAAGGGCAGAGCCAGATGAAATGCATCACAGTTCCTGAGAAAAGGCAAGGGGGATATTGCGGAGGCTCTGACCACCATATTTTATTCTTCCTTGGCTGCAGTAATGGTGCCAAAACTGGAAGACTGCCAATGTTGCAGCTTTGTTTAAAACAAGGATACAGAGATAATCCAAATAATCCAAAGTATTATAGACCTGTCCGTTTTAGATTCAGATAATGGCAATTTCCATGAGTCAGTTCTGAATGATGGTATATACGTTCATTTAGGAAGGCAGGGATGATGCACAAGAGAGTGTGGATTTGCGAAGGGATGTTGCAGGTAAATTTGTTGGCAGCAAGGAGTTGGCAGCATGTTTTCTGGGGTCATGCTTGCGCGTGGACAATAAACTCTGCCCCCTCCACACTTCGTGGCAGCTCTGATGAAGATTTGTCCAGACACAAAACATTAGCTTGCTCTCTCTGCAAGATGCTGCCTGACCCACTGTGATGTCCAGCATGTTTTATTTCCATGTTGCAAGCTGGTCAAAAGGTAAAGGCAGTTGGATTCCAGGGGAAATTGGACCAAAATTGACTTAGTTCTGTTGGAAATATTTCTCAGCTCAATGCACCCACCTTGTGAGAAAGCACTCTGAATAGTGAGATCTTCACTCAAGCAGACTGCTTACAGGATTATTAGATTATTATTTATTTACAGCATGGAAACAGGCCCTTCGGCCCAACAAGTCCACACCGACCCGCCGAAGCGCAACCCACCCATATCCCTACATTTACCCCTTTACCTAACACTACGGGCAATTTAGCATGGCCAATTCACCTGACCCGCACATCTTTGGACTGTGGGAGGAAACCGGAGCACCCGGAGGAAACCCACCCATTATGTCAGACTGTCACTCCCAGACACATTTCAGAGCTGGCCAAAGGGTCTGTTGAATGCTGAAGTGATATGTTTAAGATGCCTGCCTTGATTCTCCTGAACCACATCTCCATTACTCTGTTAAACATTAGCTCCGTAGGCCCTCAGTCACTCCCCATACCCATTCTTACAAACTCATGCAGACCATTTCTTCATCCACCCAAACACTGACGTCAAGATCAAGATTAGCAACAAGTCAGTGTGGAGGCCAAGGTACACTCAGCTCAACCTGAGATCACAATCACGGGGTCCATCAAGATGTGTGGAGTCCACTGTTGGCCCACTTTTTTTTTTGACCCTGCCTTCTGCAGATTTGGAAGATACAGGCTCCATACATCCCAGAACACTGACAAAACTGTGCCAGATGCTGAAGCAGAAACTGAGGACTACAAGACTGAGAGATCCTCCTTTCCTGGTGGTTGCAAAGATGACAACTGCCCTAAATCTCTGTACAACTGGCTCCTTCCAGGAACTGGCAGGTGACCTGTGTGGGATCTCTAAGTCATATACTTATACAGGCATCAGGACAGTGACTGATGCCGTCTGTACAAGATCACACTGGTTCATTTTGTTCCTCTACAATGAGGTCAATGCTACAACCCAGTCATTAGGATCAGGGAACTTAGCTAGACCCGTCCAGGATGCTGTTGACTGCATACTCTGAAGTCATTAATTGGAAATGGGTCCATTCCACTAATGTCTATGCATTTGAGGGTCTTGGTGCCTTTTATGGCTGATTACTGGGGTCCTATACGCTGTGATCATGGTCTATGGCACCATTGCACAATTCCCTAACTGATGGGGAGCACGGATAAAATACTGCCTGCACTTTGACTAGGACTGTGGTAAAGCATTAGATAGGGCTGCTCACAATTCACCTTGCTTGGGACACTAGGGAAGAGGAACCTCTCCTTGTCCATGACAGAGGTGAGATTCATTGACACTCAGGTCCAGTAGATAGAGTCCGAAAGTCACAGAGATGTATAGCACATACAGTTCATCACATCCATGCTGACCAGATATTCCAACCCAATCTAGTCCACCTCTGCCAGCACCCGGCCCATATCCCTCCAAATGAATTATCGTAAAATAGTCATTGGTCAACATGCCAGCATCTGGCTTGAATTATGGGACAAAATGCAGCCTCTATTCAGTTGTTCGTGCTCACTTCTGCTAACGGTAAATTAAAGTTTATGTTTGCATTTATCCAATTGCTTAACTGGATGAGGTGGAACCTTACTGTACAGTGAGGAAGTACAGTACTATAGCAGGCACTAGGGACGTTCCTGACGAAGGGCTTATGCCCAAAATGCCGACTCTCCTGCTCCTCAGATGCAGCCTGAACTGCTGTGCTTTTCCAGCAGCACACTTTTTGACAAGGGACAGAATAGCAGTTATTTAGAGAGGGTGGGTGGGATCTAGCAAAGTACAGATAAATTGTCCAGCCTGGTGGTTAAACAGTGACAAAGGTTATATAGTGAAGGATTGTAGCCAGGGTACAATCACACTGCTAATGAAGAATGAGCCACATTGTGAAAACATATCCATGTGCATGGCCACCTTGAAAGTTATAGAATCATAGAGTCATAGAGATGTACAGCACAGAAACAGACCCTTCAGTCCAACCCGTCCATGCTGACCAGATATCCCAACCCAATGTAGTCCCACCTGCCAGCATCCGGCCCATATCCCTCCAAACCCTTCCTATTCATATACCTATCCAAATGCCTCTTAAATGTTGCAATTGTACCAGCCCCATCACTTCCTCTGGCAGGTCATTCCATACACGTACCACCCTCTGTGTGAAAAAGTTGCCCCTTAGGTCTGTTTTATATCTTTCCCCTCTCATGCTAAACCTATGCCCTCCAGATCTGCACTCACAGACCCAGTGAAAAGACTTTGTCTATTTACCATATTCATGCCCCTCATAATTTTGTAAACCTCTATAAGGTCACCCCTCAGCCTCTGATGCTTCAGGGAAAACAGTCCCAGCCTATTCGGCCTCTCCCTACAGCTCAAATCCTCCAACCCTGACAACATCCTTGTAAATCTTTGTTGAACCCTTTCAAGTTTCACAACATCTTTCCAACAGGAAGGAGACTAGAATTGCACACAATATTCCAACAGTGGCCTAACCAATGTACTGTACAGCTGCGACATGACCTCCCAACTCCTGTACTCAGTACTCTGACCAATAAAGGAAAGCATACCAAATGCCTTCTTCACTGTCCTATCTACCTGCAACTCCACTTTCAAGGATCTATGAATCTGCACTCCAAGGTCTCTTTGTTCAGCAACACTCCTTAGGACCATACCTTTAAGTGTATACGTCCTGCTAAGATTTGCTTTCCCAAAATGCAGCACCTCGCATTTATCTGAATTAAACTCCATCTGCCACTTCTCAGCTCATTGGCCCATCTGGTAAAAATCCTGTTGTAATCTGAGGCAACCCTCTTTGCTGTCCACTACACCTCCAATTTTGGTGTCATCTGCAAACTTACTAACTATACCTTTTATGCTCGCTTGCTGGTCATTTGGGAGATATCTGGGAGAGGCATTATGCTCTGGGAATAGTGGATGGCAAGATCAGATGAGAAGTGCAAGAAAGTGGTGCCATGGCTATCGGTGGTTTGTTAAGCCATGGCAAGAAAACTTGTTCTTGCGTGTGGAGAGAAACACTCCATGATAACTGCCAAAGCTGACACTTAGCCAAAAAATCACAAGCCCATTCTCTTCATATCAATCTTGGCAGGATTCTTCATGATCCTATCTATTTCAATCAAATTGTGTCTTCCTCTTCAGAACTCCTGCCTTGCCTTGTAATATAGCCTGGAAACAGTGAGGTCTGCAGATGTTGGAGATCAGAGTTGAGAGTGTGTTTCTGGAAAAGCATAGCTGGTCAGGCAGCATCAGAGGAGCAGGAAAATCAACATTTCGGTCCAGAGCCCTGATGAAGGGCTCCAGCCTGAAACATCAATTTTCTTGCTCCTCGGATGTTGTAAGACAGCTTGCCCATTCCAGGTATGCTGGGTATATACTGCCTCAGAACTGCTTTCAATGGATTTATATCCCTCATTAAGTAAATAAACCAATACTGTACATTATTGTAGAAATGGTCTCAAATCCCTGAATTATAATTTCTCTACATTTGCATCCCATTATTCACATAATAATATTACGTTCTGCACCTATGTACTAACATTTTGTGAGTTATGGAGAAGGACATCAGATGTCTCTCCATCTCAAAGCTTTAAAATCTCTCCGTATTTAAATAATACTTTACATCTTTTTATTCTTCCTGCCAAAATTGACAATTTCACAATTTCCACATTACACTCTGTTTGCCAGATGTTGCCCACTCACTTATCCTATCAGCATCTCCTTGCAGCATCCTTTCGTCATCTTCAAAATTTAACTTTCTACTTCCTTGTGTCATCAGAAACTTTGAAAGCTTTTTATCTAAGTTATGTACAGTTGAGGGTTCCAGCACTAATTCCTGTGGTATACCACTTGTTATATGCCAACTAGAAAATGGCAATTTACACATACTTTATAGTCTGTTAGCTACCCAATCTTATTCTCACACATATTCTACCCAGCCACTCTCTCTGCCTCAACTACAGTCTCCCTGACTCATATTCTTTACCCCCACCTTACTTTTTCTCTCTCTCCCAACAATCCAAGTCTGTGCCCTTGTCTCTTTCTTGCCCCCAGTCTCTCTCAGTCACTCTCACTCTCTAATGCTACCCAAAATCCCAGTCTTTCCTTCTTTTCTCTCTCTTTAAACCCTTCCTCAAAATGTCTGTCTGTCTGTCTGTCTGTCTGTCTCTCTCTCTCTCTCTCTCTACACTCTAGCCTTTAGCTCTCCCCATCCTCCTTCAGTCACTTTCCCCTTCTCACATTTTTTTCTTCTCTGCCCTGGCTCAAATCCGACAAAAGGTTTCATGATATTTCAAAGGGCAATCAATATGGGCAGGATGATCCCGCTACCTTAATCCATTCCTGGAACTGATTGTTCGACTGCTTTCATTGGCATCCACTGCTGACCTTGCCTTTGGGCCAGGAGTCCTTCTCCTGTTGTTTGCTGATTGGCCAGTTCACAGTGAAGCTAGAAGCTGATTGGATTGGGTGAATATTATTTTAGCTGCAGCCAGCCATTGGTTTGTATTGCCTGAAGATAACAAATGCTGGAGATCACAGCAGATCAGGCAGCATCCAAGGAGAGAGAGCAAATTAACATTTCGAGCATTTGTTGTTTTCAGTATAGATTCCAGGATCTGCAGTAATTTGCTCCTACAGTTTGTAGTGACTATTGGGAAGGAGCATTTACAGAATCTCAGAATAGTTATTGTCCAAAAGGAGACCATTCAGCCCATAATTCCTGTGCTGAATCATTAAATAAGCATCATTTCCAAGCAGCAGTCTCCTGCTTTCTCCCTATATCTTTGCACATTTATTTTTAACTGCTGCAAATGTGTTGCTGGTCAAAGCACAGCAGGTTAGGCAGCATCTCAGGAATAGAGAATTCAACGTTTCGAGCATAAGCCCTTCATCAGGATTTTCCTGATGAAGGGCTTATGCTCGAAACGTTGAATTCTCTATTCCTGAGATGCTGCCTAACCTGCTGTGCTTTGACCAGCAACACATTTGCAGCTGTGATCTCCAGCATCTGCAGACCTCATTTTTTACACATTTATTTTTAAATCAAGATAATCATCCAATACTCTGTTAAATGCCTCAATTGGACCAGCCTCCATGATACTTCCAGGTTGTGCATTCCATAATGGAACAACTCACTCTGTTAAAAACCTTTTCCCTCATCACTCTTGCTTCTTTTGTAGATCACTAAATTTGTGACATTGATTTTTGTTTCTTAAACGGGCAGTAACAGTTCGTCGCCATCTACTTTATCCATCCCACTACTTATGCTGAAAACCTTTATCAGATCCTAGCTTAGTCTTGATCTCACCAAAGATTCTTCAATCTATCTTCAGAACTCAAGTTCTTCATCCCTGGTTCTTCATCTACAATCATTCTTGTAAATGTGACATGAAGACAAAGAAACTGAGCTAAATGACACTTAGACAACAATTGCCTTATATCTGCAGGAAATTTTGCAAGTTAGGTTTACATTTTTTGCAGATCTCTCTGTGTCTCTCTAATCTCTTTCTGTCTGTTTGTCTCTCTCTCTCTCTCTCTTTCCCTGTCTATTTGTTACAAGATAAGAGCACAACGTGTGGTAGTGAATATATCAGCAGCAATGAAGGAGTGGTTTGCTAACTCGAGCAGAGAGTCAGGATAAATGGGTCTTTGTCTGTTTGAATGATTTGAAAGTTTTCAGGTTGTAGCATGCCATGCATTTGCTTTAAATAGTTGGGAGTGCAGCAAAGTCCTGGTTTTGCCAACTCAAGGTGAATACTGTGAAAGGCATCCATGCTGTTGACCGATACTGACTTTATTTGCCTCACTGCAATGTCTATTTTGCTTTGTGAATGCAGGCTTTATTGCACTTGTGGCTAATATTTTGTCTTCATCCAGAACACATGCTTCACATTCCACCTCTACACCCAAGGCTTAAGTGGGGAGAAAGTCACAAAGATAAATTAACTGCTACATAGTTGACAAGATTTAAAACTTAAATAATTGTCATGTGCATCAGACATAATGTAATTTGTAAAATGAAGCTTATATATTTTTGTGTGTTCAACAATATTACTGTTCATTAATTAAATTGCACATTTTCATTGTTTCCTTGGTTTTACGTTTTTACACAATGGAAGTTTGAAGATGTGTTGTAACTATCTTCGCTACAATTCAACCAAGATTAAGTTCACATCCACAATTCTGTTTAGAATTGAATTAAAGTTTGAAAGAAAACTTTAACTCATGTTGAGGAAATTATTAAATTAAAACCAGAAAGCTGCACAATGCAACATCCAATGACAATAGAAGCCATTGCCAAGATACAAGTGTAACAGGTAGTATTGGCTTACAAGGCAGCTACAAGTGAAAACTGTGTCCAACTGGCAATAATGAACCAGAATGTGGCTGCTACTTACTGCACAGAACCAGGAGTCAATCTCTTGGTGGCTAATCAGGTGTCAGCAGTGTCAATGAGTCTTCAACAGCGGCTGATATGCGACTTTTACCAGACTGGTAATACTGTTTTGTCCTTCCAGGAATATGTTAGCCTCTATACCATGAATTTCTATTTTCCACAATTGATGTGGCAGCTTATTGAGTACCTTCTGGACACTGAAATATAAAGCAAGCATCCTTTCATCCACGGCACCTGTTACTCACTCAATGAACTCCAATAAGTTAGTTCAACATGATTTCCCTTTCGCAAAATTATGTTGACTCTGTGTGATTACCTTGAACCTTTCTAAGTGCCGTGCTAATAGTTTCTAACGTCTTTCCTATGACAAATGTTAAGCTAACTGACCTACAGTTTCCTGTTTTCTGTGCCTCTCCCTTTTGGCATAAGGAAGTTACAATCAATGATTTCCATTCAAATGGACCATTCCCCAAATCTAGGGAATTTCGGAAAATTAAAACCAACGCACCAATCATCTCACTAGCCACTTCTTTTCAGCCCTTAGGATGAGTCCATCAGCTCCAAAAAACTTAGTACCACTTTCTGGTGAGGGTAATTTTCTTGAGTTCCTTACATTTCCCAATTTATAATGAAGACTGATGCAAATACATGTTGAAATCATCTGCCATGTCCTTATTTTCAATGATTAATTCCTCAGATCCATTTTATATAGGATCAACACACTTTTTTTAAAGATATCTATAGAACCTCTTACAACCTGCTCTTACATCTATAGCAATTTGTCTCTCATACTATCTTTTCCGCTGCTTATTAATCTTTTAGTCACTATTTGCTATTGTAGTTTATTCTGCTCAATCATTTCAGCTGCCATTAATCTTTGCGCAATTGTATGATTCCTATGTAATCATGGATGATGTGTCCTCCCTTGACTTTTTTCTTTCTCATTAGAATGTTTCTATTCTCCACAATCTGAAATAGTCTCTCAAATGTCTGCTATTTCATCTCTATTGACCTATTGCTTAACGTTGTTTGCCATTTTACTTCAAATAACTCTGCTTTCATGATTTCATAACTGTCCTCATTAAAGTTTAAAATACTCTTCTGTTCCTCAAACTGACATAATATAATTAATGCTATAAAGGGACAGCTTCATAATGAGGTTATTAATTAATCCTTTCTCATTGCATCATACCAGATCTAGTAAGGCCTACTGTTGGTTGGTTCAAAAAGACTCTGTGCTAAGAAAGTTTCCCAAAAACATTCTGTGAAAACTCCTTTTCTCTACTACACATCCCCATCTGATTTTTCCAATCTATATGAAAACAAAAATCTCCATGATTTTCACCATATCTTTCTGGCAAGCTCCTAACATGTGGTTATTATGAGGAGGCTTGTACCCCACTCCCACAAGTGACATTTTGCCTTAATCATTTCTCTTTAGAGATTGCAATTTACCTTCTCACATGGTTGAAGATGCCCTCCAATGCATCTCATCCACATCCTGCACCTCTTCCCTCAAACCTCACCCCTCCAACCATAACAAGGACAGAACCACCCCCCGGTCCTCACTTTCCACCCTATCAACCTTCGCATTAACCATATCATCCGGCAACATTTCAGCCACCTCCAAACGGGCCTCATCACCAGGGATATATTTCCCTCCCCACCCCTTTCCGCCTTCCGCAAAGACCGTTCCCTCTGTGACTACCTGGTCAGGTCCACACCCCCCTACAACCCACCCTCCCATCTCAGCACCCTCCCCTGCCATCGCAGGAATCGCAAAACCTATGCCTACCCCTCCCCCACCCCCTCACCACCATCCAAGGCCCCAAAGGAGCCTTCTATATACATCAAAATTTTACCTGCATATCCATCAATGTCATTTATTGCATCCGTTGCTCCCGATGCAGTCTCCTCTACATTGGGGAGATTGGACGCCTCCTCGCAGAGCGCTTCAGGGAACATCTCTGGGATACCTGCACCAATCAACCCCACCACCCCATGGCTCTACATTTCAGCTCCCCCTCCCACTCTGCCGAGGACATGCAGGTCCTGAGCCTCCTCCACTGCTGCTCCCTCACCACCCAAAGCCTGGAGAAAGAATGCCTCATCTTCCGCTTCGAAACACTTTAACCCCAGGGCATCAATGTGGACTTCACCAGTTTTCTCATTCCCCTCCCCCCACCTTACCTCAGTTCCAACCTTCCAGCTCAGCATTGTCCCCATGACCTGCCCTACCTGCCAATCTTCCTTCCCACCTATCCACCCTCCTCTCTAACCTGTCACTTCCATCCCCACCCCCATTCACCTATTGTACTCTTTGCTACCTTCTCCTCAGCATCCCCCCCCCTCCCCCACCATTTATCTCTCCACCCTGGAGGCTTCCTGCCTCTTCTACTGATGAAGGGCTTTTGCCCAAAACGTCAATTTTCTTGCTACCTGACCTGCTGTGCTTTTCCAGCATCAATCTGATCTAAACCCCTTAATCATTTCTCCACCTTCCTCATTCTGGTGTCCTGAATTTTGGTCATCCTTCATCCTTCTCAATTGGGCCAATACTACCTTTTATTAACAGACCCACCCTGCATATTTTTCTCACTTCAAACTGACACACATTCAAATTTAGGACTGTTAGTTCTTTTTCTTCTTATTATTTTTGTAACCATTAGTCCTGACTATTGTCTTATGCTTAGAACCCTGAAGTGTTGCAGGTTTTGACAAAAAAGATGAATGATGTAAATTTGAGCTGACACCAATATTGCTAACAACAGTCTCATGAATGATCTGACATTAAAACTTTTGACTTCCCATGAAAACACTGAAAAGGATCTTCACTCTCCATACAAGAACATCACACATCCCCTACAAATGTAATTTCAAGGACAACTGATTCAATATCTTGGAAATTCCTTCCTAACTGTGAACTTACACAAAATGGACTGCAATGGTTCAAGAGGCAGCTCACCACTACCTCCTAAAGGGCAGTTATGGATGGACATTAAATCCTGGCCCAGCCAGGGATGGCCATATCCCAATAGCGAATTTTTTAAAAAAATCACCAGCATGCAGTTGTGGTTACCCAGATCAAACTGTTCACAACATTGTGAATTAAGGTCATCCAATTGAAAATTTGTTGCAGGGTACAGTACTTTGACTTGACTCTTCAACTTGGACTCAGATTTGAAGGTTGTTAGGGGGTGGTGGTGTTGGTGTAGTGATAATGTCACTAGTAAACCAGAAGCGTGTTTATGTGGAATCAAATCCTCTCTTGGCAAATAGTGAAAATTCGAATTCACAAAAAATCTGGAATGAAAATCAAGCTTAATAGCGACAATGTCATGTTGACCATGGTGATAACAATCCATCTGGTTCATTAATGCCTCCAGTCCTTATCTGATCCAGCCTATATGTGACTCCAGACTCACAGCAACGTGGTTGACTCTTAATTCTCCCCTGGGTCGTAAATGTTGGCCGAACCAGTGAAGCCCACATGAAAGATACTAACAAGATATTTTAACTTGAGAAAAAAATCCAGTAGAAACTCCATATCTTCATTGGTTATAAAATCGAAGCAACGTACTAGAAGAATTTTGCATTATCAGAAGTGCCACCTTTTGGATGAAATGTTAAACCTTGTATGAATGTTTGGCTGAAAGTAAAAAAAAACTATGCACAAAATGATACCAGAGTTTTCAAATACATTCAACACACAATCTGCTGGACAGGAGCAGATTTAAATGGTACCTTGTATTTGCTTACAAAATGACAAAATAGATGTCAAAAGTGCTTCAATAGCTTTGATGCACTTTATCGCGACCAGATTGCTTATAAAAGCTAGGTTTAGTTTAAAACTGTACATAGAAGGGGAACAATATTCCCCACTCTTTTTCAGCCCTGCAGATGAAAATTAAACTTATGGTACAAAATCCAAAATATGTAGTTAACTTCAGGATCTATTTCCCATACAGTGAATACTATTTGTCAAATAAGAAGTAAGGTTTCAATTAAAGGTCAGGTCAACAGCTAAACATCAAAACAATACTCCCAATTTCCAAATGCTCATCAGCAAACAAAATGTCTAAAATATTTCTTCTAATAGAGAAGTTTTTTTCTGTAACCTTATTGAAATAAAAGTGCTGAAGAAATTCCCCTGTTAGTTTCAACTGTTTACTTACAACATCGCCTTGGAGAAATCAGATCCATGGTAAATAGAATTTTTTTTAACATTGCATCTTCTTAACATGTGCCTTGAACGTGGTTCAGTTTTCCAAGAAAAGTAATCTCAGATTTTAAATATGATATTTGATCATTAATTATGACAATAGAGAATTTTTTCCACACACAGAAAGAAAGTACTATGCATTCACATAGTGCCTTTCATGTTATTAAAACAACCCAAAGCTTCTTAGACCTAAAAGTACATTTGAACAAGTATGTAAACATAGCAGCAGATTTAAACAGTGAAGCCCCATAAACAATAAGTCCATGTGCTAAATTTAACCAGAAATTGGCTAAGTGTCAATTTCAGGAAGTTTCATGAAAAGTTTCTCTTGGTGAGATCTCTTAAACTTTTTCACACAACTGCTTTTCTTAGATATGCATCACATCCACATGGTACCCCACTGACCCTACCTTCTGGCTGGCTGCAGATGAATGTACTCAACCCTGTCAGTGCCTCTGGGAATGATGGCACTGGCCGGTGTTTAAAATGCAGTTGTGGACCAGGTACAGTGATGTCAGTCCTGAGCTGCTCTGCATGGCTCTGTGTGAATTGTCCCAGAAATAGCAAATGGAACCAAGTTAGCTCTATGCTTTGCTGACAGGGACTTGGAGGTCTTGGTGGATTGTATGTTGCAAAGGAGAGGTGACCTCTTTTCTCAGGACTGCCAAACCCCACCAGTGGGGTTGAGGTTGACATCAAGCTCAGTGAAATACCAATAATCTAGAGGAAAGCTCAAGAATGCTACAAGAAGGTAAATGAAGGCAAGCGGGTCTTCTCTCACTCGATCTCTGTTACTGCACCCGTCCCCCACCAAGGCTCAGGTTCTGTCAATTTCTGTCAATCTCACTCTTACATGCAAGATCTTCCTTCACTTAGTGTCACCCATTCTAAACCCACCACCCCAAATAACTGACCCCGCATTGGCCCTCTGCACTGCCTACTCACACACTCAAACCATCCCACCACCTTTCCCTCATCTGCGCTAATACTAACTGCTCTGCCAGCTCCTTTCACTTTACGCAATCCCTCTCCTCCCCTTATTCCAGGAGAAAGCATCCCAAAATAGGGATGAGAAAGCCAAGGTGGGTGGTGGGATGCCCAGTATCAAACTCCTCATACCCTGCACCCTACAAAGACAGCATCATTGCCCAAGCAAGGAAGGACTGTGATTGCTCACGTGGTGATGCCAACACTTCTAGGTCCCAGCAATCAAGTTAGATTTGGTGTTTATTGCTGTGGTGTTTTCACATTACCACCACTGTGTATGTATTCTTAGTGTATATAATGTTCAAAGTTGATTTCATAACCCATTCTCCACTTTGTCTCCTGCAGGCACCAGTGCCATCTTTCTAGACAGTGCCAGCTGACATCTCATTTTCCACCTCTGAGGAAAAGTCGCACATCCCTCAGAAAATTGCCAGCAAAGCTACACCCTGTACCAGCTCAGATGCTGGCACCGTGGGGTGGGGTGTGCTAGGTTACAGTTGCAAGCACCTGGGTGTGAGGACATCACTGCTCATCTCCACGGGATGAAACGCCTCAGATCACTGGCACTCAAAGGACTGGCAGAGGCCAGGCACCTGCTCAAACCAGGCAGGAGGTGACTCCATGGTGTCTGCTATTTGCAACTTTATAAAAATGCAAAAGCTGACATAGGCACGGCAGGCAAGTTTGTCAGAGGCCCTTGGCAAACTGACTGAAAGGTTGGAGGATGCGAACAATTTTGGTTGCATGATGTTGTTGCTGGCATTCAAGCCTCCAGCTGCATCCATTGACACGTTGTCAGCTGCAATGCGGAGTAAACTCCAATGGCCTCAGGCTCTGCAATCCATCGCTCCAGTCATTGGGGCTCAGCACCATTGGCAAGGCAGCAGTGGGGTGAGGGACCTTGACATTAGTCTAGGTGCCCCTTCCTCACAAGGAGGGAAAGTGGTGCCTATAGGACCCCAGGCAAAGGAGAAGCACATCATGCCCTAACCCTAACTGAATGACAGCCTTCCTTTCCACAATGCTCATACAAACACAAAACGTTGTCATGATTGATTAAGGGAATACTGGATGTTGTGAAGGTTTCCATACATTCATTACTTTATGTTTTATGAAACAGTATGAACTGCACATAAAGATCAAAGCTTAAAGCTGCATTTGCTGTTGGGTTTATTCAGAGGTTGCTGGCGTCAGCTGTATCAAAACATTTACAGTCAGTGAAAGGTGTCTTCATGCAACTTGCTTCCATTGAACCATACTCAGAAAGGAGTCCTGTCTGTGTTGCTATGGCTGACAACGCTGCACTGTCAGATACTGAAGATACTGGTCAGTCTGAAGAACATGGTAATCATCGGGATTTTGTGGCTGTCAATGACTCCCATTTTCCAGCCCATAGCCTCCATGACCTTACAGTTGTTTGGAGCAAAGATCTCGAGGATCAAGAGGCATCTTTTGTCTGAATGGTATCAGTACAAAACCTCAGACATGACCTACACAGAAACCGGATATCAAGAGGGCCATCATCTGTCCCACGTTGGGCCCATTGGAAGGAGATGTTTTATTGCAGAAATGCTGGACAGCATGTCCATTTAGACAGAGCATAACACCACCAACCCACATTTCCATGTGTTAGAAACTCCGCAGTAGGGGTTGGTTGCACAATCACTGAAGATTGATTCTGGTCCTAAGCGTCTGCCTGCATGTGCTTGCTCCTCATCTGTTAGTGTAGCAGCCTTCAATGTAACAAGACAACAAATAAAATAGCTGGATAAGCTCAGTCGGCCTGGCAGCATCTGGGGAGAGAAATCAGAGGCAAAGCTTCGAAAGAAGTGTTACTCAAAACGTAACAATCACTCTGATTTCTCTCCAGAGATGTTGCCAGACCTGCTGAGGTTTTCTGTAAACTTCTGTTTTTGTTTCTGATTGACAGCATCCACAGTTTGTTTTTGGTTTTTACTTAAATCACAGACACACGGACAGCACAGCCTGGGTCTACTGGGGGCGGTTCCAATCAGCCTTAGTGGATGATATCAAACTGAAAGCAGCACCTCAGTCATGTCATCATTCAGCAGTTGCACCACACAAATAACATTTGAGGAGCATTCTCCAAACATCGGGATGCCTCAACATTACACATTGTTATCCTGATCCAAATATCTGTTGCTCAAGCTTTTTGGTACATATATAGGAGAAGACTGTGTGTGGGGCAGTAGGAATGAAGAGGACCTCTGCCTCACCACTCTCGAACCCTTTCTTGATGGCATTGAAGAAGCAACTCTACCATACGCAGAGTAGTGATTCAGGCAAGCAACTCATCTAGATTCCTGAAGAAGGGCTCATGTCCGAAACATCGATTCTCCTGCGCTTTGGATGCTGCCTGACCTGCAACACATTTTCAGCAGGCAACTCATCCCCACTTTTTAAAAATGAATTAAGGGTAGGTGAGAATGCTGTCTGTGCAAGTGATAGCTGCATTCCATGGATTTTTAAAAAGTTAATAATTTAGAGTTGATGTAGTAAATAATTACCAGCTAGCTACAAATTTGGGACTAAATACCCAATTCATTTTCATAATGGATTTTCAGACAAAATATCTGAAAAGTCCAGCCAGTTACATAGGCAAAGAAATGGTTTGCTTTTAGATCAAACATAAATTTAAACAGATTAAAGAATCAGTAACCTGTGCTTGCATTCCAAAGAGTATGACCAATCCAAATATTTGCCAATTTGAATGACTCTCTGATATAAAAAAAAGTTACAGCATTAAGGAGCTTGTATTACTTTATATGGCAATGATTGCAAAACGTTTTTTTTTAATAAGCAAGTCCATAATCAAAGCTGGATTGATCAAAACATTCCCATTAATTGTTTAGTTCATTTGCTTGCTGAAGGTTGAATACTTGACTTAATGTACACATTTTTATACTTTAGGCTGTGTTATCCTCCACTCAATAAGTGCAACAAGCAATATTGGTCTAAATAAACAATAGAAACAAAAATTGTTTCATTTCATCATTTAACTTTAAATAGATCAGGCCTATTGTTATATTTTGTGTGTTTATTTCATACTGGCTAAGTTAAATTCACAAGATACTATGACTATTTCTTCAGATATATATGTAGTAGTTCCACCACAGAGACTGCTGCAACTCTAGGTTCATTCTTTGAACTTAACCTTATGTATAGCAGGAATTTCGAATACATGCTCGGATTTCAGTGTGAGTGGTGGGCAATGTGGGTTTCTTTGCTTCCTTTTTGCTGACATAGAACAACAGTGGAGGTAGAGCCAATTAAGGTTTGGTGGTTTTGAATAGAAAGCCAGTTGAAAAAGGACAGTATGCTCCTATGTATATAGATTGAAATGGTTTCACCTTTTGGCAGTTGGGAAGATGAGGCAGATGAGTGTGTGTGCTGTGTGACTAAAACAAGGAGCAGTGAAGTTAATTTGTGTTTTTTAATTGTTTAATATTTTAAGTACAATAAATGCAAAACTTAGATTTGTCATCTCAATCATAAGCAAAATCTTTATCTCTTTATAGCAGCCAAACTCTATTTGCATTGCAAAGCAAAAGATTGGAGATTTCTTAAAATTAACATGACAATGTTAAATATATTAAAAACTCAATATAAACAATTATAAAATAAAGACAACATTTTGCCATCAGCTATTTACATTCATTAACGTTTCAAGCTGGCTTCAATTGCATGCCAGAGATAAAACAGCTGGAGATTCAAGAGTTCCCAACTAAAACCTTCACTGGGAACACTGACAATGTGTAAATGTATAGAATGCAGGTCCTGATGGATTAAATTACTATAAAAATGCACATATTAAAAACATATAAACCCCTGGCTTTGAAATGCTTTGCAGTTCCTTAATAAATGAAGGAAAATATATTCCATTCTCTAATATAGCAATTGCAGCTTAGACATACATGGCAGTATGGTGATATTGGATTATTTCACCTTAGTCAGACTCAGGGGAGGGTTGGGATGATGTGGTGGTTAGCTCAATAGGTGAGCTAGCTGGTCTGTGATTCAGACTGATGCTAACAGCATGGGTTCAATTCCTTTACCAGCTGAGGTTACTATGAAGATCCTGTGTTCTCAACTTTGCCTCTTACCTGAGGCATGGAACCATGATGGCCTTACCTTTTAGACAGAGTGACAATAATTACAAAATAAATTACTTTTCTTTCATCAATTATATTTTGATGAATGAACATAATTCACCTGGAACATATTTTTTGGGCATGGGTTATCACTGCTGCCTCACAGCATCAGGGACCTGAATTCGATTCCAGCCACTGGCAATTGTGTGAAGTTTACACAGTCTTCCTGTGTCCTCATGTGTTTCCATCAGGTGCTCCTGCTTCCTCCCACAGCCAAAGTTAGAGTCATAGAGTTGTATAGCACGGAAACAGACCCTTTGGTCCAACCCATCCATGCTGACCAGATATCCCAACCCAATCTAGTCCCACCTGCCAGCACCTGGCCTATATCCCTCCAAACCCTTCCTATTCATATACCCATCCAAATGCCTCTTAAATGTTACAATTGTACCAGCCTCCACCATTTCCTCTGGCAGCTCATTCCATACACATGCCACCATCTGCATGAAAAGGTTGCCCCTTAGGTCTCTTTTCTATCTTTCCCTTCGCACCCTAAATGTATGCCCTCTAGTTCTGGACTCCCCCATCCCAGGGAAAATGCTTTGTCTATTTATCCTATCCATGCCCTTCATGATTTTGTAAACCTCTATAAGGTCACCCCTCAGCCTCCAACGGATTTGCATTCCCAAAATGCAGCACCTCACATTTATCTGAACTAAACTCCATCTGCCACTTCTCAGCCCATTGGCCCATCTGATCAAGAGCCATTGTAATCTGAGGTAACCTTCTTCGCTGCCCACTACCCTCCAATTTTGGTATCATCTGCAAACTTACTAACTATACCTCTTATGCCCACATCCAAATCATTTATTTAAATGATGAAAAGTAGTGGAGCCAGCATTTGTGCAGGTTAGGTGGATTGGCCATAGTAGATGTGAGATTATGGTTATAGAGTAGAGGGCTGTCGGAAGGTCGGTGCAGACTTAAGGGGTCGAATGATCTCTTTCCACACTGTAAGGATTCCATGATTCTATGATTCCAGGTGAAAAACATCAGCACTGGGAAGCCTACTGAATCAGTCAGATTGTGCTGACCAACCTGCACCAGCACTCACCCCACACGCCAGGCATGTTTCACATTAAACAAAACCTGGCTCAAATATTCAACAACACTTCAATTGAAGTTCTGGTCCAGGCTGACAACAGAAAAAGGAAGGTTCCTTTAGATCTTAAACCCCCAGCGGACACCCACCAAATCCATCATTGTCACTGGGCTATAGGTAATGGCAGACTCCCTCCTCATCAGGTAACACCTAAACATAGTGGTCGACGAAAGAAGACGTTATTGTTTCTTGGAAAAACAAACAAAGGCAGAACTTATATAATTAAAAGTAGGGCCTTGGGCAATTTTATGGAACACAGAGACCTGGAGGTTCAGAGACATAATTCTTTGAAGTTTGTGTCACATATAGATAGGGCTGTTAAGAAGGGATTTAACATGCTTGCCTTCACTGCTCAGACATTAGAGTATAGGAGTTGGGACATTATGTTGAGGTTCTACAGGACTTTGGTAAAGCTTCTTCTGGAGCACTGTGGTGCAGTTCTGCTTTTCCTATTATAGAAAGGATATTATTAAGCTGGAGAGGGTTCAGAAGAGATTTACCAGGATGCTGTCGGGAATGGGCAGTTTGAATTATAAGAAAAGGTCGGATAGGCTGGGACATTTTTCACCGGAACATTGGAGGTTAAAAGGTAATCTTATAAAAATTTATAAAATGATGAGGGGTGAATGGCAGATGTGTTTTCCCTAGGGTGCGGGATTTCATGAAAAGGGGACATATTTTTAAAGTGCAATGGAAAAAAAAATTAAAAATATCAGGGGCAATTTTTTTACATAGAGAGTGATTTGGAAATTCCAAAGGAATCGGTAGATGTGGGTACATTTACAATGTACATTATACATTTAGATAAGCACATGAATAAAAAATGCTTGAAGGGATTTAGGCCAAGCGAAGACAGGTGGACTAATTTAGTTTGGGATTATGGTCGGAATGGACTGGTTAGACTGAAGGGTCTGTTTCCATGCTGTATAACTCTGTGACTCTATGAACACAGAGGAAGTGGCAGATGACTGGAAATAGTTAATGTAGTTCCATTTTTCAAGAAGGGTGGAGAGATAGACCAGGCAACTATAGAACTGTAAGTCACATGTTAGTGGTTGGGAACTACTGGAGAAAATTCTGAAGAAGTGAATTAATCTGCACTGGGAGAGGCAAGATTTAATGAAGGATATACAGCCAACACACGTTTGCACTTTAGATACGTCTCTAATTGGTCAATCGCATTATAGTGAATGTGCATTAATGAAGGGCATGTTATAGGAGAATAACTTGTAGATGAGAATGTGGGGGTGGTGCTAATTAAGTTAGCAGATGACACAAGGATTGGTTGGGTGGTCCATAGTGAAGATTCAATAAGTGTGGTGGTGGAAAAGCACAGCCGGTCAGGCAGCACCCAAGGAGCAGGAGAGTCGTTGTTTCAAATATGAACTCTTCATCAGGAATGTAGGGGATGCCCAAAGGGGCTGAGAGATAAAGGGGAGGGGGTGGGGCTGGGTGAAGGTAGCTGGGAATGCAATAGGAAGATGAAGGTGGGGAATCTTGGTGATTGGTCAAAGTGGAAGGTGGAGCAGACAGGTAGGAAGGACAATGGACAGGTAGGATAGTTCAAGATGGCAGTGCTGAGTTGGAGGGTTGGATCTATGATAAGGTTGGGGGAGGGGAGATGAGGAAACTGGTGAAATCAACATTGATTCCGTGTGTTTGGAGGGTCCCAAAACAGAAGATGAAGCGTTCTTCCTCCAGGCATCAGGTGGCTAGAACCTGGTGGTGGAGAAGACCCAGGACCTACATGTCCTTGGTGGATGGAAGGAGGGATTGAAGTGTTTGGCCACAGGGCGGGGGGGTTGTTTCATTCGTGTGTCAGAGAGATGTTCTCTGAAATGTTTCGCAAATTGGCGCCCTGTCTCCCCAATGTAGGGGAGACCACATCGGGAGCAATGGACACAGTCGATGATGTGTGTGAAGGTGCAGGTAAATCTCTATCGGATATGGAAGGATCCTTTGGGACTTTGGATGGAGGTGAGGGGAGAGGTATGGGCTGAGGTTTTATACTTCTTGCGGTGGCACTGGAAGGTGCTGGGAGGGGAGGGTGGGCTGGTGGGGGGAGGCAGGGTGGGTGGACTTAACAAGGGAGAGGGAATGGTCTCTGCTGAACACAGATAGGGTGGGAAGGAAAATATATCTCTTGTGGTGGGGTCTGTTTGTAGGTGGCGGAAATGGCGGAGGATGATGCATTGCATCTGCAGGTTGGTGGGGTGAAAGGTGAGGACCAGGGTGGCGGGTTCTGTCATTATTGAGATTGGAGGGGTGGGGTCAAGGGCAGAGGTGCGGGAAGTGGAGGAAATGTGCTGGAGGGCATCGTCGACCACGTGGGAGGGGAAATTGTTGTCCTTGAAGAAGGAGACAATCTGGGATCTTTTATGGTGGAATTGGGTCCTCCTGGGAGCAGATACGGCAGAGGCAAAAGAAGTGGGAATAAGGGATAGCTTTTTTACAGGAGGTTTCTTCTGGATAATAGTGAAGAATATTAGGTGTCATGTGGCTCAGTGGTTCACAGTGCCAGGGACCCGGGTTCAATTCCATTCACAGGTGAATGTGTGGAGTTTGCACATTCTCCCCATGTCTACGTGGGTTTCCTCCAGGTGCTCTGTTTCCTCCTACATTCCAAAAATATGCATCTTGGGTGGATTGGCCATGTTAAATTTCCCATAATCTCCAGGGATGTGTAGGTTAGATGGATTAACCATGGAGAATGGAGGGTGTGGGTGGGATGCTTTTTGGGGGGTTGATAGGCTTAATGGCCTGTTTCTAAACTGTAGGGATTTTATGACTGATGGTTTTAAGAAAGTTTTAGTTTACAGGATGACATAGTTGGATTGATCAGTGGAGGATGGAATCTAACCTTGAGAAATATGAGCTGATGCACTTTGGAAGAAGTAACAAGAGAATGGCTTTATACTAGGAAGCACAGAGGGATCTTGGGAAGCAGCAGGGATAGGGAAGTTAGGAAGGCATATGCAACAGTTGCCTTTGTCAGTAATGGCAAAAATTATCAGAGCAGAGAGGTTATGCTGAAGCTGTTTGAGCCAATGGTTACTTGCATCTAGAGTAGTATGTACAGTTCTGGTCACCACACTATAAGAAGAACGTGATTACACTGAAGAGGATGCAGAAGGGATTCAGAAGGATGTTGCCTGGATTGGAGTTTTTCAGCTTTGAAGAAAGGCCAGATATGCTCAGGTTATTATTTTCTTTAGAGCTAAGTGGGAATGGGTTATTGTGATATATAAAATTATGCAGGTGCATGGGTTGGATGGATAGGAAGCAGCTGTTGCCATTAGTTGAAGGGTCAATAACTGTGGGCATAATTTTAAAGCAAAGGGCAAGAGATACAGAGTGGATTAAAGGACATTTTCTTTTCACTCAAAGGACGGTAGAAACCTGGAACACATTGCTTGGGCAGGTAGGTGAAATGGGAAACCTCACAACAACCTTTAAAAAAATGTTGATGAGCACTTGAAATCTCATAACATTCAAGGTTTTGGGCTAAGTGCTAGAAAGTGAGATTAATGTAGATAGGTTCGCACAGACTTAACGGGTAGAAGGGAGTCTTCTGTGCTGCATGAATCTATGTCTTGAGGATACAAGTGTGGCTTGGGTGATCTTTAATGAATCTACACAGCACATTTTAACGACACATTCACTTGCACTGTTGTAAATGTTGCTCATTAATTTATGGTATATTTGACTGAAGTGAAAAAGAATGGAGCATCTTCTTTCACTAGAATGTGATGCTGATCTTCTTTCAGGACATCTTTCATTGTCTCTCAGTTATCAGCAATATTTGTCATTAATATTGTTCTCATGACTTAATGAAGAATAGACCTAGCATTGGGGATTACCGTTAAGGCTTGGAAGATTGAGTTCAAAAACAGTAACCTTGACAATGAAGTCAGTGTGAGGCAGGGCTAGTGCCAAGTGTGTACAGCACAGAGACAATTTATGGAAGTAATGGAGAAAAGTGGCTGAACTCCATAAGGTGCAGGAGGGAAACATTATTGCCTTGCCTTAGCTCCAAGACAGTAGGGACAGTGAAGGAATAAAGCAAATAATCACAACAGAGGATGTAAGAGAACTGGGGTACATGTTCTAGCAATTATGTGTCCTCAATTACCTGCTGTTTGCTTGAGGCAATGCATGTAATCATGTTTGCCTCCAGATCATAGGAGTATGCAGGTATTATTGTGTGCAATTACACAAAGGTCAGGTTCTGCACCTAATGTAACACTTCTCAGTAATCACAGTACAAGTACAATAACATAAAAATGCACCCTTTATTTAAAACAATAGCGCAAAATGAAACAGTTTCACTCAATGAATTATGTGTCAAAGAGGAACCAAAGGCCTCTCAGCCAACTGGAAAAATAATCAGAGAATTCAAGCATGTGTTGGTAGCTTCATTGCCCTGAAATTGATTAACGATAATATTTTCATAGTCTGTCTCCTTCATCAGAATTTTTAAAATCCATTCATGGAACGCAGGTCACTGGCAAGGCACTGATAAGTGCCCACTCAATTCTGGTCCTTTTAATGAACAGTGAGGAAAATCAACCCACCTTTTGAGATAAGAGAACATAAATACCCTCTTCAGAGGATTACCCTTCTGGAGAGAATCATAGTTTATGATTGCTGCCCAGTTCAGTTTATCTGTCCCACCACTCCTTTTGCCTTCTGCAGAACTGGGAGCCTCACCCTTATGTTCATGTGACTATTACTGCTGCCTCATTGGCAAATATTAGAAATTAAAATGTGCATTCTCACTTTAAATCCCTTCAAGCAAGAGGATGAAAGGTCATCAGAGATAGGTAGGAACGTGGACTTGAGGTTACAATCAGTTTAACTATGATTGTATTAAATGGTACAGCACATTCAAGGGTCTGAATGGCCAACTACTGTTCATTCTTCATTTGATGTAAGTTACTTTGCCCTATTTCTTTATTTTTCTCTAGCCCTACAATCTCTCAACTGAACTTATTCTTTGTCTTGTCTCTTGTTCTTTTACCCCTTTCACCATTGACAGTGGTGCCTTAAGCTGCCTTGATCCCACATCAAGAAATCCCCAACCTTTCACCCTTTGTAACCCTTCTTTTGAGATACTGCTTAGAACCCAACTCTTGTTTGTTCTGTTCAGCAGCACTCCTAGAATCTTGTTTTTTTTTTATTTTTGTCAACCACATTCGTGCATTTTGCTGTATTAATCTAATTGCAAACTCTTATTAACATAATTCTAAACACATGACCAATAGAAACGAGAGATGCAAGAGCACATTGTTTCTGACAAGGCCTTTATAGCCTGTCATTCCCATGATTTCAGATAGGATCATCAGCAGGTTTTAAAAACCAAAGTGAAATCTATAGATTATTGTACCTCCAAATCCTCACCAGCAAGTAATAGCATGTAGGCAACATCATTACAAAGCAGGCTTGGCTAATAGTCAATTAAAATTAAGACTGTTTGACAAGCTTAACAACTTCTACCAATGTCAATAAAGATCTTAACTGATTCATTTGTAAACTGAGTGGGGTTCCTCAGTGGCATTAAGTATTTTTTGATTAATGCTTGTATATTTATATAAAATCAGACAAACATTGGCTGTGATTCTCTTACTTGAGTGTGGGGGTGGGTTTTTCATTGGTGACTGACTCACTATCGACAACATCAAGAAAACTCACCATATCAAGCTCCAACCAGCTTCATATGAGCTGATGGCTGAGCATCTCATCTAATCACAGACCTCAACAGTGCAGTCTTGCCTCACAGCTCAAAGGTTGTGAGCCAATCTGAGGCCAGAGGTCTCTTCGTCCTGAAAACCACTGCTTGAGGCCTACTCTTCAGGGCCTCTTTTGACAAGTAGTTCAGTCTTCTCCTTCACTTGTTGTGGCGTGGAGTCGTGGATGAAAATGGATGAGAAAGGGAGATAGATGGCCCTTCCTTTGACTCCAGTTCTTTCTCCAATTTGTCAAGGATTGGGGTAAATGGAGGTCCTCATCATCATTCTAGCAGGCAGTTCAATCTGGTTTCCCTATCTAAAGCAGCCACTTTTTCACTGCTAAAGGGCACGTATTGGGCCACCTGAGGCCTTTACGTATCCAGTAATTGAACACCTATAGACCTTAATTGTCAATAAGTAGGGAAAATCCCCAATAGACTTTACTTTTTAACCTGCCACCTAATTACTGAGATGGTGAGAAGGGGATGAGTAACTCTCCAGGGCCAACTCAGCCAAATGTTTGCTTTTCTCACTATCTTTCACCCTGCCTTCTGAGAGTGGAAAAACATGACCACCATTTCATATCCAAAATCCCAATTAAGAAGGCTGTGCCATCAATTATTTGTCAATGCTAACTGAATGCAGAGACACGCTGATGTTCCAGGAACACATCTGGCTTCTGATTCCCTCCATGAAAATACCTCAACTCCATTCAAAATTTACAAGATGCCTTCATTCAATGGAAAGTGATTATGTTCAGAAACCCATTAACTCACCTTCCTACGATTTCTACACCTGGAGTGTCATTATACAGGGATGTCCAAGATTTTAAGATTTTCAGATTTTACTTGGTAACAGTCAAGGAATGATGTAGTTCTGAGTCAGAATGGTGATGTGTAGCTTGGAAAGAACTTACAGGTTGGGCAGGCACTTGCTGCCCTGCTCTTTCTGAGTGGTCGAGATCCTAGGGTCGGAGGCTGCTATTGGAGATGCATTGAAGAATTGTTGCAGTGCAGCTTGTGAGTGGTGCTGCAGAGACTGTACGTGGATGGTGGATAGAGTGTATTTTCAAAGTGATGAATGGCAATGCTGATCAAGAGGATTGCTTCGTTCTAGATGGTCTTGACCTTCTTGATTGTTACCACTTCATCCAGCCAAGTGAAGAACATTGTACTTGTGCCTTGTTGGTGGTAGATTGGCTTTAGGAATCAGCAGGAGATCTATTTACTGTGCAATCTCTGATCTGCCTGATTAGCCATGGCTTTAGTCTAATTATTCCATGACAGGCGTCATGATAAAATAAATGAATGATGAGATTACAATATCCTTTTGAATATTTTTAGTCATGCCAGGCTCATTTGTCCCAATTCAGTGAAGCATTACACTGTGGAAAATGGCCATGCAGTCCAACAAGTCCACAATTAACCTCCAAAGAGTATTTCACCCAAACCCACACCCCAACCCTATTACTCTACATTTCCCCTGACAATGCTCCTAACCGCCACACCCTTGAACACTATAGGCATTTTAGCATGGCCAATTCACCTAACGTGGACGTCATTGGATTGTGGGAGGAAACCGGAGCACCCAGAGGAAATCCATGCAGACACTGTGCAAATCCACACAGAGTTGCCCATGGTGGAAATCAAACCCAGGTCTCTGGCGCTGTGAGGCAGCAGTGCTAACCACTGAGCCACCATGTTGCCCTTTTTTTTAGATTAGACTTACAGTGTGGAAACAGGCCCTTCGGCCCAACAAGTCCACACCGACCCGCCGAAGCGCAACCCACCCATACCCCTACATTTACCCCCTACCCAACACTACGGGCAATTTAGCTTGGCCAATTCACCTAACCCGCACATCTTTGTGACTGTGGGAGGAAACCGGAGCACCCGGAGGAAACCCACGCAGACACGGGGAGAACGTGCAAACTCCACACAGTCAGTCACCTGAGTCGGGAATTGAACCCGGGTCTACAGGTGCTGTGAGGTAGCAGTGCTAACCACTGTGCCACCGTGCCGCCCACAATTATCTTCAATTATCTCTATTGTATAGAGCTTAATATCTTCAAACATGTGCTGATTTAAGTATTTCCGGAGCAGCCTTAATGTGCTGTTTCATTTTTACAGCAAGAGTACACTACATGTCAGTGGCACTATTTCTACAGTACTTACTGTAAGCTTCCCAGAGTAATAGCAATCTTTCTTAATATGAAGGAAACATACTCAACTAAATTCTTATTTTTTAAATGTTATCAGGATAGTTTATGTGATTTTTCATAGTTAAGCCATTTTACACTTCCCATTAGAATTAAGTTGTTGAATTGGAAGGCACTGTGCTCAGTACTATGCCATGACAATAAGTTGACATGTTAAAATGTGTTCTGGTTATGACATAACTACATGTAACCAACAGTTCAACTGCAATCTTTGCTCTTTAGACCGACCCAGTTTACATTGTAGCAGGAAACATGATCTTGATATGAGTAGTCCAAAAATTACTGTTCCCTCTCATAAAACTGGGTGGGTCTAAGTAGCAAGTATTGCAGTTGAGCTGTCTGATACTGTTAGTTACATGTGATTATGTCATATCTGGAACACACTTTGATATGTCAACTTGTTTGCCTCAATTGAACCATATTAAGTTTGATGATATATTAAAGGTTAAAATGCCTTTGTCCAACATTTATTGAATGACGGAAAGTATAAATCATGCACAAATCCAATTATCCTATCAGTAAGTTTCTCCCAAACTAAGAAAGCACAGTCATTTAAACCCCAGTTTGGTCAGTATAGAAAGCCAGCTTAGGAACAAGACAAACAGTTAAATTTATGAAGAGGTACTGTGTGAAACTGAGAGCACGAAGAAGTGCCAAAGTCCAAACCAGTACAATGTACTGAATTGTAACATTCATTAGGAATAAAAAAAGAGAATACTTTGATCAAAATATACATCCTGAATTTGTTCTTAAGAAAATCAAATGAATCATTGACATAAATATAAAAATCTCACTTGATTAAAATAAATACACATTGTATTCATTATGTTGTACCAAGTCACACAAAACCCAACATATTCCATGCTTAATCCCTGGTCTACTTTGTCAGCCAAACAGAACAGCACAATAATACAACAAAACAGCAATTTACATTTATGTAGCACCTTTAGCATAATAAAATTGTCCTAAGGTAGTTAATTACTAAATTTGACATTGAATCACATGGAGAGAAATTTCACCAAGTGAACAGACTTGGTCAAAGTGGTAAGTTTTAAAATAATTGGAACCCAAATCCTCCAGGATGTTATTTCTTCCCTATTCAGTGATCTTTAATGATTTTGTTTGAAAAGAAGGTGCACAGAGGAGCATGCTCAATATCCAACATGCAGCTGACACTCAGTATCCAGGTCAAGACAAGGAGGGAAAAAATGACCTCAGTTGAGAAATAACAGGAAGCAATTGCATCTCAACTTGTATTACATACATACATGAGTCACCAAACATCAGGGAAAAGCAAGAAAATAGGAATAATTTGATAGGAAGAAAAATGACAAATGCGAAGCATGGTAAATCAAATATAATAACAGTTAGCTTTGTTTAAAAATAAATCTGAAATTTTAAAGATCATTTTCATAATCTAATGTGTTGACTACACTCTCAATTCACAATAATGTCTGTCTACAGGATCAGAAAGAAATCCAGAATGACACTTACCTGATTGAGCTGATGTTAATGACACATGTGTTATCCCAAGAAGTAGGAAGAACCACAAATGCACAAAATGCTGCATGTCTAAATTTTAAGTACAGGGCGCCACATGAAAACAAATGGGCTGACAGTTTTCAGTGTAGTAACATCAAACCAGTATGTTCTTCCTCCTTCAGCACAGCTTCAGTTCACATTGCGATTTTTCTTCTGCTTCTAAAGTTTTAAGTGGAAGAAGTTTGGCAATGCTATATTTCCCGCCCCTCTCTGAAATTTGATACTGAAATGGGCCTCTCGATTTTTTTCTGTTTTGGCTTTGATTTATATTTGTTTAATAAACCGCAGATATTCTATAATAAACTTATTAAATGAATCAAGCTAATTTGCTTTATTTCTGTAAGTTTAACACAAGCAAATCTAAAGCAAACAACAGCAACCAATTTTATTTAAAATAAAAGCACGAAATGAACCATCCTCTGTGTAAAAAAGCTTTGCTGCTCATATCTTTTTTAAATCTCTCTCATCTCACATTAACAATATACCCCCTAGTCTTGAAAGTCCCCATCTTAGGGAAAAGACAACTACCATTAACTCTATCTATACCCCAACCTATTCAGCTTGTTTTATAGCTCAAGCCTTCCATACCCACCAACATCCATGTAAATCTCTTCTGAACCCTTTCCAGTTTAATGGTATCCTTCCTACAACTGAGCGACCAGAACTGGACATAGTATTCCAGAAGAGGCATCACCAATATCCTATATAGCCTCAACATGACTTCCCAACTCCTGTACGCAAAGGACTGAGCTATGAAGGCAAGCATGCCAAATGCCTTATTAACCACCTTCCCTATATGTGATGCAAACTTCAAAGAATTATATACCTGAACCCCTGGATCCCTCTGTTATACAGCACTAACCAAGGCCCTACCATTAATTGTATAAGCCCTACCTTGTTTTTTTCTGCCAAAAGGCAATACCTCACACTTATCCAGATTGAACTCCATATTCTATTTTTCAGCTCATTGACCCATTTAATCAACATCCTTGTGTAATCTTAGAAAATCCTCTTCACTGTTTATTATGCCATAAAGTTTGGTTTCATCTGCAAACTTACTAACCATGCCTTCTATATTCTCATCCCAAATCATTTGTATAAATGACAAACTAAAGAACACACAGAACTCAATCCCTGTGGAACCCTGCTGGTGACAGGCCTCCAGTCTGAAAAGCAACCCTCCACCACCACTTTCGGCCTCTCTTCGCTAATTCCAGCATGTTCTGCTTGATGCTGCTTGCTCAACATCCACAAGATGAAAGTCCTCTGCCAAACTGGCCTACATTGTGGAGCAATCCCCCAGGCACCAAGGTTCAAGGGGAAGCCTTTCAGAACGTTGTTCACTTCCAATACCTTTGGCTAATTGGCCAAGTAGCTATTGAGGAAAGATCCAGCATTGCCTCCAGTGTGCTAGCACAGCTTTCGGCCGCTTGATGAAAGAGGTGTTTGAGGACAACAACATCAGATCTGACACCAAGATCATGGTTTACAGAGCTGCGGTAGATTGTGCCCTCAGAGATGACTCTGAGACACCTCAAGTTGCTGAAGTAGTACCAACAATGCTGCCTGTGCAAGATACTGAGAATCCGCTGGGAAGAAAGGCACATCAATACCAGCGTCCTCGACCAGGCCAACATCCCCAGCATTGAGGCACTGATCACCCTTGTTTAGCTCTGATGGGCTGTGCATGTCGTCCGTGTAACTGACAAGAGACTCCCCAAACAAGTGCACTACTCTCAGCTTTGAAATGGCAGGTGAACCCCAGGTGAACAAAGGAAGCGCTTCAGTGATACCCTCAGGGCCTCACTGGCAAAGTGTGGCTTTCCCACCTAGGCCCAAGACCATCCAAAGTTGAGGAAAAGCATCTGGGAAGGCATTGAGCACCTCAAGACTTGCCATCAGAAAAAAATGGAAGCTAGATGAAAGCAGTGAAAGGAACACGTTGCCACACCAATGCCCTACCAACCCTTTCCATAACCAGCACCTGCCCCACATGTAACTGAGTCGGTGGTAGCCGCATCCATCTGTAAGGCCACCCACTGACTCATCTTGAGAGTGAATCAGAGTCATCCTCATCTGCAAGGAACCACCTAACATGATGGGCAATTTAGGTTGGTCAATTCACCTGAATTGCACATCTTTTGGGAAGTGGGTGGAAACTGGAGCACCAGAGGAAACCCACGCAGACCTGGGGAGAATGTGCAAACTCCACAAAGACAGTCACCCAAGGCCTGAATCAAACCCGGGTCTCTGGCACTGTGAGGCAGCAGTGCTAACCATTGAGTCACCGTGCCACCCACCTGATGGTGACCTGCCCAACAACCTGTGACTTGGAAGAAGCAGTTAAAATACCAAGGCAATCATAGGGAATGGAACAATTGCAAGGTAGTTTAGTGTTTGTTGGTCAGCACAGACATGGTGAACTGAAGGACCTGGTTCTATGCTCGATGACTCCATAACTCTAAGTCTTCACCAGGTTCAGTCCTTGCTTTTATGAGGCTAGAGTAAAGCCTTTTGTTTTGTATGGTTCTCAGAGTTACAAAGAAAGCTATAATACTCGAACTTAAAATACAAAAGTCGATACATGTAAGATAGTGAGACACAAAATATGCAGTACATGCATCAGAGTCAGACAGAACTTAGCCTTCACCTAAGAGTGCCCAGCTTACTCTGAGAATATTCTAAAAAGGTTGACACTACTTTACACGTCAAATACTCTACTTCATTGTTGTTAGTATCCTGTCATCTGTGGAAGCCTCTCTTGAATTGTATTCTTTATTTCTTGGCTGGCCAATCATCTGCTTTCACCACCTCATCATCCCAACAAAACAGTACCTAACCATTGACCTTTTAAACCTCACTAAAACTATCTTAAGAACACAAGATGACAAGAATGAAAGAGTGACTCCTTGTTTGGAATGCTCCAAGGCCAAACCTGACTAAACAACACTTTAATCTTTAGCTCCCTGTGAACAGTAAAATGTTTACACATAAAACCTTGATCTTAAACAAAATCCTGAGACAGTGTTGTGTTTGTAATTAATTAGATTCATTGCTGGTTTAACATTTCAGGTTGCTGACTAATTTGGGTGCTTTGGTCTTTTGTCTGATTCTAGAAAGTTACACTTGGCAGTGAAAATAAGAATTGTTGTACTCACTGCAGTTAGTTGCCTTCTGAAGGGCTTAACTGCAGTCATGAATAGTCTGGTAGAGCAGCCTTCACGGTTGGAGGAGAAAGAAGAGCAACACCTTACATAACATGAGCAGTCATGAATAGAAAGCTGAGGGCATGTTTCACAAGGGACTGTGCACACTGTAGATACTCAGGGAGCACTTGCATGCCATGTGGGACTGTGACTATATTACCTATTAGTAATAGGTGATTTTCTGCTAACAGAGCTTTAATCTCCACTGACTCCAAAACCAAGTCAGAGGTCCTCCAACTATACTAAACACTATCCTTTCACTAACTACAAGGCAACAATAGGAAGTTAAACGCACACATTGCAAAATCCCACAGTGAAGCCTTTAGCATTAGGTGATGTTGATGCATATTTTGTTCCACAAATCCAGATGACACAAGTTTCTGTACAATGATAGATGCTTTATTATCGGACAGCTGGTGAGAGATTCTCAATGTCCCGAAAAGTAGCTGTGTGTGTACTTGTGGTGACACTTCTCCATGAATCTCTGCTCTACACACAAAGACAGTATTTTTTATTGGGATTAAACAAAGACCTATAAGTCACATGGTGGATTGTCATTACATTGTTTAAGATAGGCAATTATTATTTTTAAATGCCCAGTGATTGTCGATGACCTGTAGTAATGAGTGGATGGATTACAGAGACTGATTATCATATTCTTCATAATCGTTGTTGTTGGGATGAGATTAAATCAGAAGGGCTTTGCTTGTTCTCAATAGGGAATTCATATACCTATGCTAATATGGTGAGGAAGCAAAATAATGGGAGCAGGAGGCAGTTAATAGGGTTATGGTCAAGGTTATCAGTCTTATCCAGGGAGGATAAATGCCTTTGCCTGAAGCAGCAAGTGGAATCCACATGAATGGCTCCTCAGATTCAGTTCTCTGAGAGTCAGCCAGCTCCCCTACTGAGGTGTCCTGTCTCATGTTGTAAGAGGACAGACATGTAATTCATACTGCAGTGAGCGCTCTTAGCAAGGGAATGTTTAACCCTTGAGTCCCTAGTGTGCCATGAAAAACAAGTAAAAGATGAAACTGACCACTTTGTGGCTTTCTAACTTTCTCAGTGCTGTGGGATAGATGGTGGTGGCAGGATGGTTGTATGTAGCTGGTGTGACACCAGCCAAGTTCTGGGGCCTGAATCCTCACATTACTCTTACGTTTCTCTTCATCCTGTCGTCTTTGGACTTCCAAAGCCTGTACATGCCAAAACATATCACTTTTTATTGATTTATTTGGTTGTGTTCTATTGTGTTCCACCATGCCTCTAACGTTAAAGCTCCACGTTAAAGTCCTGCCATGACTTGATGACCAAGAAAATTGTTTTATCATCTGGCCAAATGGATTAAGAAATAACTAAATCCTTCCAAAACATGCTGATAGCAAGTGGTAAGGCTGCAAAGGATTCCTGGATGGCCAAATGATAAAAAGAAAGCTACAGCCTTGACCATCATTGCCTGTAACTCCAGGCTACAATGTGCTCACAAATGTAATTGTTGTCATACAACACAAACACATTAAGTGAGCCGTATCATATCACCATCACTCTTGTTTTCTTAAATAATAGGCCTTGACCATTTCCCAGTTAGAATCATGTGAAACAAAGGCACCCAGACTTTCAAAGCATTACCAAAAATATTTATAGCTTTTCACGTGTAAGCCACAACAACATAGAATTAGTTTTTAACAGAACTCAAATTGACATTTCTGATGAAAAGTCTACAATGTCGCCACACAAGGTGTCATCTTAGGTACAAAATGCCCAGGTGCAAAATCACAGCTGCAAAAGTTAAAAAAAGATAAAAGTTAAAATATTTGGCACTACAGTCTAAGTACAAAAGTGGAAGAAATAAAGTTAAAAAGTCAAATATTTCAGTCCTTTCTGAAGCCATGGGCTTGCAGGTGCTCCAAGCTGGGCTTTCCTCAACAAGGCTCACTCTCCCTAGCACTGGGCATGCTTTCCTGCATTTGCTAAGACCCACCTGTGTTTGCCAACTGCCTTTGCCGCTGGTGATCTCCATCAGGCACGCCAGGCTTCGGCCCCGACTGCTGCTTCACCACTGACCGCTGCTGCCGTCATCTTTCACGACTGACTGCTGACCGCTGCCATCTTTTGTTGACACCACTCTGCCATCCGCTGCCATGTTCTGTTGCCGCGTTAGCCACCTCACCGCAGAGCCCCACTTTACCAGTCCGGACCTGGGTGGATACACAATGCCACCAACCCCGATCAACCACCTGATGGTCAACTGTCAAAGTCCCCAGCTGCTGCTGACTCACTTCCATGACCGAGCTGTAAAGACTAAGGAACTGAAAGAAAGAGAGAGAAAGAAAGTGAGAAAAGAAGAAAGAGGAAGATAGAAAAGCAATCGGAATGGATGAGCTTTCATGAGGAGCCCTACTCCATGCCATCTTGAGTGGACCATTCACATAGGTGCCACTGGTATGTCTGAGAAAGGAGGCTGGATTGGTCTCCCTCTTTTCCCACTCTTCATTTAGTTATAGATCACAAAGAGGTACAATTTAAAAAGGATGTCATGACAATTCAGTATATACTAGGTTATCATGAAGCTATATATAAAGAATTAACTTGACATGATTTAACAAGTAAAGTTGATGTGAACACCCAAGTAAAGTAATTTTTAAAATTTCTTAAAATGTAAAGATCTTCTTGATTTCCACGAAATGTGCATGAGCAAACAGACACAAACCAAGCATGCAAAATAGAATTAACAGGTTAAAGGAGGCTAAGTTTGGCCAATTAATGGTTCACGAGTTATCGATCCAGAGGCTTTGGTCCTCAGCTGAGGCAGTTGCTAAAGTTGTGAGTGATATTTCAGTCTTCTTCTTCTAGAAACATTGCTGTTGAAACAGAAGTATTTGTGTGGAATTTTTTGCTTGCTTTCAGGAATGTAGATGCAAACACAGCAAAAATGATGCTCCCTAAGATTGAGAGAGAAATAGCAATAGTCTCCTCCCAGAGCTTCCAATGGTCTTCTCGCTAAACAGGGTTTTTCCTGAACCTACACAAAACGTGGCCAGTCACATGACTTCTCTCTAGCTGTCATGAGAAGTTAGTGAAATAACTCCAGAGAGGCTTGTCTCCTGTCACTAAGTCACCTCTTATTTACTTGAGGAGAATCCTTGACACTGATCCAGGTTCTTCTGAACCAGCTCTCAGAGTGAACAGAGCCTCTGACATTCCTGTTTGTATCTGTTAGTCAGGGCTCCCTGCTTGGACTAAGTTAACAGCCCCAATCAGGGAACTGATATTCTATGAGGCCCACCTGGCTGACCTCGTTACAAAGTTAAAAAATCACACAACACCAAGTTCTAGTCCAACAGGTTTATTTGGAGGCACTAGCTTTCAGAGGACTGCTCCTTCATCAGGTAGCTAGTGGGGCAGGATCATGGGACTCAGAATTTATAGTAAAAGATCAAAATGATTGTTTACTGTAAATTCTGTGACCTATCATCCTGCCCCACTAACTACCTGATGAAGGAGCAGTGCACTGAAAGTTTGTACTTCCAAATAAACCTGTTGGACTATAACGTGGAGTTATGTGATCATTAACTTTGTCAATCCCAGTCCAACATCGGCATCTCCACATCATAACTTTGTTACAGTCACCACAGTTCGAAAATCCATTACCTATTCCGAAAGGTATCTTTGATTAGCCCATGTCCACATAGTCAAAATAATGAAATCAGGGTCTTTTGTCTGAGAAATTAACTGCTGAATGGTTCATTATACTTATCCATGTTTAAATGCTATGGATCCTCATTTTTGACAAGGTAAGAAAGAAATTACTTACAACTGTCAAACAATTTTTTGTCTCTGGTTGGATGAACATAAACTTTGCATTTGGAATCCAATGTAGTGTAATATGGTTTCCATAGAAACACAGATTGTCAACTTTTCCTTTAGTTTCAGTCAAAATCCTTGAGCTGGTTAAAATAACCCTTTCTTAAAATTTGTCTGTCATCAGCCAATGAATTAAAAATTAATATTTGATTGGAACATCTTTTTGTAACAATACGCACGACAATTGAAACCCTAGTTGAAAGAAAAAGCATTCATCACCCACAGGATGTTTGCCTCTAGTTATCTTAGCACTATCAAACATGAACTAGGAAACTTTAAATTTTCAATTGGCGTGGGTCCAGATAACAGTCTAATATTGGGTCCTTTGTTCAGCTACGACTGAAGTCAACATGAACATTTGTGGAATTCATGAGTTATAACAAGACTGATTAGAATTCTCTGTAGGGAAATAGGGAATGTGATATGAAGCATTGTAACTGTAATGGCCAGGTCGCAGCCTTTTCCAGCCTCGTAACATTCCCTGAGAGATTCTATCTCCTTTCCAAAACATGACCTGAGTTATAAACAAAGAAGTTGAGTCTTGCAGCAGCACCTACACCAGTGTTCAGTTAAAAATGCAAAAAGTAATCTCTTTGCCAACAAAAAAAAAGTCAGAAAACATAAAAGGAGCTGGGCTGGTCAGATTTTGATATTACTTTAAATTTACCCAGAAACCAATCTAGTTATCTCAGGCTCGAGCATAAACAACAGTGCTGTAATCCAACAAATAACCCATTGGGAAAAAAAATAAACTCAATCAACTGCCAGAAATACACACCCAATGAGAACATTGGCTATTGTCAAAAGACCATGAAAAAGTAGTGTTGAGTTGTAGCAAAGGGGCTATGATTTGTATATGTATTTAAATTCGAATCTAATTTATACAAATTTAAATTTAATAGTACAAACTACAATTGTTTCTTCAGAACAAATTCAAAACTGTAATTTTAATCTAATAAATTGCAAAGCCCTATGTGGAACAATTTATTTAATGTTACCTTTTGGGCTTGCTGGGAAAAGCACTCATCAGTTAATTCTTGTGATTTAAAAATCTTTCCTTTTAATGACTCTACATGATTACTATTAATTTAGAATGTCTTTTAGCTTTTAATATTACAGTAAATCACACTGAATGGGTTATTTTCTTTTGACTACATATCAGTTTGGTAAGTTTCACAGATGGTTGCTGTCTGTAAGGCCTGTTGAGATCACTTGCCCTACCTTACCAAATTCACTACATTAACGACTTACTTCACACCACAGCACTGCTCTCACCTGACTCTAGCCCCTTCTTTCCATCCACTTTTTCTGGAAGAACTTGGGACTCGCTGGATATTTACTGAAAGACCAGCACCCCTGGTGCCCAGGCCAGCTCTAAAAAGCTATTGTGCACCCAGACAAACACTTACAGTCCAGTATTACCCTTCACTTGTAGTGTAATAGCACACCAGCCACAAAGCCACATTGCTCATGGCAGCCAACTGGTATGGCTGACATTCCTATGATAGAGGGAGGGTAATTGATGTAGTACTTGGGCCTAGGGCACTATCTTAAGGACTCTTGCAGACTTGTCCTGGAGCTGAGATGGCTGACCTCCAACAATCACAATCATATTCCGATATGAAAGGTATGACTCTAACCAGCAATCAGTTTGCCCCCTCACACCCATTGATTCCAGTTTTGCTAGGGCTCCTTAATGCCACACTCACTCAGATGCAGCCTTGATGTCATGGGCTGTTAATGTCCCCTCCCCTCCAGAATTCAGCTCTTTTTGTCCATATTTGAACCAAGGCCAGGAGCTAAGTGGTCCTGGCGTTGCTGAGCAGGTGCTGCTTGATGGAACACCTTCCATCACTTTACAGGTGATCGAGAGCAGACTGATGGGGCAGAAATTGGCCAGGGTGAATTTGTCCTACTGTTTGTGTACAGCAGATACCTGGACAATTTTTCACAATGTCGAGTAGAAGCCAGTGTTGTAGCTATACTGGAACAGCTTGGCTAGAGATATGATACGGGTCAAGAGTGTGGTGCTGGAAAAGCACAACAGGTCAGACAGCATCCGAGGAGCAGGCAAATTGATGTTTCGGGCAAAACCCTTCATCAGGAATTTCCAGCACCATACTCTCGACTCTGATCTCCAGCATCTGCAGTCCTCACTTTCTCCTGGAGATCTGATACGTTCTAGTGCACAATTCCTCTCTACTATTGAACGAAATACCTGTCAGGACAAATAGTCTTTGCAGTATCCAGTGTCTCCAGCCATTTCTTTGTACCATGTGGAGTGAATCAAATTGGCTGAAGACTGGTACCTATTACACTGGGAACCACTGGAGGAGGCCAAGATGGATTATCTACTTGGCACTTTTCGCTGTTGCAAAAGCTTCAACTTTATTGGTGCCCTGCTGTGTTGGGCACCCCCAGCATTTAGGATGGGGACATTTGCCAAAATTCATCCTCCAGTGAATTATCCACCACCATTGTCAACTGGAAGTGACAGGCCTACAGAACCTAGGTCTTAGGAGAAAGAGGGGACTGCAGATGCTGGAGAGTCAGAGTCAAAAAGTGTGGTGCTGGAAAAGCTCAGCAGGTCAAGTAGCATCTGAGAAGCAGGAGAGTCAACGTTTCAGGTATAAATCCTGTATCCTAGCCATTGGTTGTAGAATCACATATGCGAGAATACATATGTATTCTAGTTTTGCTATTAAATGGTAACCTTTGAGGTTTGAGACACACTTTCATCAGGCCATGGGGCAACATAGAGGCAATAGAATCACTGAGAGCAAAGGGTGAGAAGTGGAAGTCCCTTTAGCGAAGAGCTCCAACCATTTCACATCATTTTTCTCATAGCCAACTGAAATACAATAATGTAGGGAACTGATCACTGCAACAACATCTTTGGTTTGATTTTTCAGAAACCATGATCCCTCCATCTCTGGTTAATTATATTGCAGCAAGCTGTCTGGCAGAACGTGCCAATGTTGAAGAGCTTACAGACCAGAATTGGGGTTCCCTCCCCTCCTAGGCTGGATGTCCCACCATAGGGAGTTGCAGCTGAGCAGAAGCCCATAGCTCTCCAAAACTGGCAGTGCCACTGAGAACAATGGTCATGATTGGTACTGCACTCTGGGCTAAAGGTGATGTTCATTAGTGCTTGGGAATAGTTGGTGGTCTCGCCAAGGAAAGTGATGCAGGAAGGGTTTGAGAGATCCTGATGGAGGTGAACCTAAGAGGAGTAACACCTTGGGGAGGTCCCCTGATATTCTCAGTAGATTAGTGTAGGATAGACCATTTCTTTCGATCTCCTCCAGCAGCCACCCCCAGGGAAAGCTGCAAGGCTGGTTGCTTGGCATTAGTTTCTCCCACTCACTGCTGGCTACACTCTGGTTGCTGAGGCACAATTCCTCACTTAAGTATTCAATTGACCCACTAGCAGGCTGGTCACATCTGCTACTCTCACCCCACCCCCAACATCATCTACTAGTACAGTTGTGATGGAGGCATTGGGAGTGGTCAGGTTACCTGTGCTGTGTACATACCCTGCCCCACTTCTGCACCCCCCACCATGCCCCACACCCCCAAACCCAATGGTGAGAGAACATCAAATCCAGCTCCTTGAATTTTTATTCATTACCCATCACAAAACCTGACTTTATCTATCATCAAATTGAGAGGGAGGATCATACGGGCAATTAAGTATTTCAGTTGAATTCCTAGTAAATCTGGAGCCATAAACGTGTCTAATTCAAGGAAATTAATGGAGTCAGACAGTCGACCAGGGAGTCAAATTACATGCTATAAGCAAACAATTCCCTCCTAACTATTGCATTCATAATTAAACCTACATCACATCAGTTTGTTGAAATAATGTCAATATTATTGATATAATATGGCATTAAAGGTTGTCTGTGCTTTGTAGTATACAATAGTTTGACGTTTTTCAAACTGATCCAGTTTACTTCAAACCAATAAGAAAGTTGTTCAGATTTGATCTGTCCACAAGATGTAGGATAAATCCAACCCAGCCAACTACTACTCCATCAGTGTATTGTTTTAAATAAACCTTGAGTTAGATCTCATGGAATACAGGGAGAACTAGCCATTTGGATACAGAACTGGCTCAAAGATAGAAGATAGAGGGTGGTGGTGGAGAGTTGTTTTTCAGACTAGAGGCCTGTGACCAGTGGAGTGCCACAAGGATCGGTGTGCGTCCACTACTTTTTGTCATTTATATAAATAATTTGGATGTGAGCATAAGAGGTAGAGTTATTAAGTTTGCTGATGACACCAAAATTGGAGATGTAGTGAACAGTGAAGAAGGTTATCTCAGATTAGAATGGAATCTTGATCAGCTGGGCCAATGGGCTGAGAAGTGGCAGATGATGTTTAATTTTGATAAATGCGAGATGCTGCATTTTGGGAAAGCAAATCTTGACAGGACTTATACACTTAATGTTAAGGTCTGAGGGAGTGTTGCTGAACAAAGAGACCTTTGCAGATTCATAGCTTCTTGAAAGTGAAGTCACAGGTAGATAGGGTTGTGAAGAAGGCGTTTGGTATGATTTCCTTTATTGGTCAGAATATTGAGTACAGGAGTTGGGAGGTCATGTTGTGGCTGTACAGGACATTGGTTAGGCCATTGTTGGATTATTGCATGCAGTTCTGGTCTCCTTCCTATCAGAAAGACATTGTGAAACTTGAAAGGGTTCAGAAAAGATATACAAGGATATTACCAGGGTTGAAGGATTTGAGCTATATGGATAGGCTGAATAGACTAGGTCTGTTTTCCCTGAAGCATCAGAGGCTGAGGGGAGACCTTATAGAGGTTTATAAAATCATGAGAGGCATGGATAGGATAAATAGACAAGTATTTTCCCTGGGGTGGAGGAGTCTAGATTAGAGGGCATAGGTTTAGGGTGAGATAGGAAAGGCATAAAAGAGATCTAAGGGGCAACCTTTTCACTCAGAGGGTGGTACGTGTATGGAATGAGCTGCCAGAGGAAGTGGTGGAGGCTGGTACAATCGCAACATTTAAGAGGCATTTGGATGGGTATATGAATAGGAAGAGTTTTGAGGGATATGGTCCAGGTGCTGGCGGGTGGGACTAGATTGGATTGGGATATCTGGTTGGTATCCGAAAGGTCTGTTTCTGAGCTGTACATCTCTATGCCTCTATGACTCTAAGTTAGATAATGCTAGCTGGGGACATGCATCGAAAATAAGAATTGCATAGTCAATGGAATCGGACAGAACTGTATTGGAAACCTATTGAAATTCGATTGAAATGCCACCATTGGATGCATGATGCACCCAAGCCACTGAGAAGATCACTCAATCCTGAAGGCCTCCATTGTTCCAGTGGACTCTGCATGCTCCTTCTCCATAGATACTGGACACGGAAGTGAGGCAGACAGTCAAGGCCTACCACCCCCTCCACTGCCCACTGCCTGGACCATTTCAATGGTCATCATGGCCAGGCCCAGAAGGAAGTCCCTTCGATCAGGCCACCCAATCCCCCATTCCACACAGGGTGCCCATAGATAAGGATCCCATCAGACCATACTTAATCTTCAGCAAGGTGATGAAAAATATCATTGAGGATAATCAGCACTTAGATCACAATAACCTGCTCATTGATGCTCGATTTCACTTCCACTAGGGCCAATCAGCTCCTGGCCTCATTACAACCTTGATCCACACATTGTCAGAAGACATGAACTCAATAGGTGATTTTCGAGGAACTGCCCTTGACATCAAAGTAGCATTTGACCAATATCAAGGATTCCGAGCAAAACTATAATTAATGGTAATCAAAAGGAAAACTCTCCACTAGTTGCAATCATAGCTCACCCAAAGGCAGTTGTTATTGGAGATCAATTATTTCAGTCCCAGGGTAGGTCGGTGAATGTGGGGTGAAAGTGATAGGTCAGAGAGGAGGGTGGAATGATAGGTGGGAAGGAAGATGGACATGTAGGACAGTTCAAGAGGACAGTGCTGAGTTGGAAGATTGGATCGGGGGTAAGATGGTGGGGAGAGAAAATGAGGAAACTGGTGAAATCCACATTGATCCCTTGTGGTTGGAGTAGCCATGTAGATACTGCAGAAATAAGAACAGGTCTGAAGCCAGAAAATTTATGGCAAATAATTCACTCCTGCCTCATTAAATCCTATCTGCTATCCACAAGGCACAAGTTTAGTGGAATGTTCTCGACTAGCATGCAGGAGAACAACTCCAATAACTCTCAAGAAGCTTGACACAAACCAGGACAAAGTAACTCACTTGATTGGCAACCCATCCCTCACCTTAATCATTCAGTCCCTCCACCTGGCCTTACAAGGAAAGTTTGGTCATGATAGGTTTGTATCCACTGGAAGTTGGAAGAGCAAGAGGTAACTTGATTGAAGCATATAAAATCCTGAGGAGCCTTGACAAAGTGGATATGGATGGGATCTGTCATATATCAGAGAAATTTGTGGGCGTTCTGGATATTGCTGGCTTTGAGCTCTTCAGGCTGAACTCTTTTGAACTGTTATGCATTAACCACACAAATGTAAAGCTGCAACCACCGTTTAATCATGCAATGTTTATCCTGGAGCAAGAGGAACATCAGCTACAAGGAACTGGATGAAACTTTATTCATTTTGGCTTTGACTTGCAACCTTGTATTGACTTATTTGAGAATCTTGAACTATGGAGTCACTGTTTAAAAATCCCAGGTCACCAATTGAAAACTAAGATTAGTCAATAGTTTTTCTCTCAGAGAGTCACGAGTCTTTGGAATACCCTTCTTGAAAAAATTGGTGGATACAGAGTTCTGGAATATTTTTGAAGCAGGGGCACATAGATTGTCTGTAGCCAAAGAGTGAAAGATAATCAGTGGTAGACAGAATTTGGATATGGGGTTAAATCAGCCATGATTGTATTGAATGAAGCAGCAGACTCAAAAATGGTTTATGGCTTCACTCCAATTCCTAATTAATATGTTCATATGTTCTATACTCCACAATCCATTCAAAGTGACCGCTATCATTATAATGTGTGTATTGCTTCAGAAGATAGGAATATAAGAATATAATATAGAAAGCATGGTTAGTAAGTTTGAAAATGATACCAATGTTGGTGGTCTAGTAGACAGTGAAGAAGGTTATCTAGGATTACAAAGAGATCTTTATCAATTGGGTCAATGGGCTGATGAGTGATAGATGGAGTTTAATTTGGATAAATGTGAAGTGTAGCCTTAACTCGCTGATATTTCAAAATTCTATCTGTCTCCTCTTTCAGTAATCTATCTCCACTACTCTGTGGTAGAGAATTCCAAATATTTATTTCTCCATGGGGGAAGAAATTCCTTTGTATCTTGGCTTTAAATATGTGTCAGAGATTCATGAGTCTTTGCAGCACTCTTCTTGAAAAGGTTGGTGGATGCAGAATTCTTGAATATTGTAAAACAAACAAAGGCAAGGCTTACAGAATAAAAAGTAAGGCTTTGGATAATGTCGCAGAACAGAAAGACCAAGAGGTTGAGGTAAATAATTCTTTGAAATTTGTGTCACATATAGATAGGGCAGTTAAGAAGGTGTTTATCATGCTTACCTTCATTGCTCAGACCTTTGAGTATTGGAGTTGGGTCATTCTACTCAGGTAGTACAGGACATTAGTGAGGCCTCTTCTGAAGCATTGTGTCCAGTTGTGGTCACCCCGTTATAGGAAGAATAAAAATAAGCTGGAGGGTTCAGAAGAGATTTACCAGGATGTTGCCAGGAATAGATGGCTGGAGTTATAGGGAGAGGTTGATGGGCTGGAATATTTTTCACTGGAGCATTGGAAGTTGAAAGGTGAGCTTATAAAGGTTTATAAAATAATGAGGGGTATAGATAAGGTGAACAGCGAATGTATTTTCCCTAGGGTGGGGGATTTCAAAAGTAGGGAGCACATTTTTAAGGAGAGGTGAAAGATTTGTAAAAGTTATGAAGGGCAATTGTTTTACACAGAAGGTGACTTGCGTGTGGAATGAACATCCATAGGAAGTGATGAATACAAATACTGTTACACGATTTAAAAAATATTTCGATAAGCACGTGAATAAGAAATGTTTGGAAGGATATTGGCCAAGCACAGGGCGGTGAGATTAGTTAATTTTGGGATTATAGTTGGCATGGACAGGTTGGACCAAAGGGTCTGTTTCCATGCTGTATGACTCTATGAACCCGTAAGAGACAGGAGAAGGAGTAGGCCATTTGGCTCCACAAATCTGCCCCACTATACTCTAAGACCATGGCTGGCCTGCCCCAAGCCTCAACTCTACTTTCATGTCAGCTCAGTATAGCTCTCAACTCACCTATATTTCAAAATTCTATCAACAACCTCTTTCAGTGATCCTCCACAACTCTCTGGTGGAGACTTCCAAATATTTACTGCCCTGTGGGAGAAGAAGTTCCTTTGTATCTTGGCTTTAAATATGTGTCAGAGATTCATGAGCCTTTGGAGGACTCTTCTTGAAAAGGTTAGTGGATGCAGAGTTCTTGAATATTGTAAAGCAGAGGCAGATAAACTGTCTATCAGTGAGAGGATGAAATTTGGAGATGGGGTTAACAATGAAATATTTAACATTATTAAATGTTGCCTTATTCTTTAACTATGTTCCCTGGTTTAAGATCCCCCCACTCGTAGAAATATCTTCTTGAGATCTACCTTGTCAGGTTCCCTCGGAATCTTATATGTTTGAATAAGATTACCCTTCATTCTTCTAAACCATATTGAATAAAAGTCTAAAGAGGGGAGCTGTTCTTGATAAATCAACTCTTTCATCTCCAGAATCAAACGAGTAAATCTCTTTTGAACTGCCTCCATGCCAATATATCCAGATCTGCCAGCACAACACTTTTTGTACATAAAGGAGGGAGACAAACAAAACAGGTAAGTCAGTTCGTTTTATGTAGCGATTGTAACAAAGTCAGCCAAGTGGACCTCATGGAATATGAGTTCCCTGATTGGATCAGATTACCAGCACCAATCAGGGAACCCTGGCTGACAGATAAAACCAGAAATGTCAGACATCCTGTTCACTTTGAGAGCTTGCTCTCAGGGAGCTGGGTCAGTGCCAAGGACTCTCCACCTCTAAATGAAGGGTGATGAGATGCTGGCCTCCGTGGAGTTATTTCAGTGGTGACCAAAGTAGGATGTGATTTTGGTTTAACCCTTAATGAGATGCCAAGAGAATGGTTGCTATGTCCAGCTAAAACCCAACTGGATTTCAAACAGGCACTCTGACAGGCTTGATCTTTGGAAAATACGGAGCAGAAATATGCCCAGATAGAGGAGGAAGGTACAGCAGTCATAATTGGAGTCAGGGAATTCCACCAATACCTTTATGGACGTAAATTTGTAATACTAACAGACAACAAACCCCTGCTCAGTCTAATTAAAGAGGAGAAGGTAGTCCTCACCATAGCGTCAGGCTGAGTTCAGCTGTCAGTCCCAATACTAAATGCAAAAATTACATGTTGGAACACCATCCAGGAGGCCTAGTAGCAAATGCGAATACATTGAGTTGCCTCCAGCTGGCAGATACACCACTTGTGGTCCTGTCACTGGAACAGTCTGTAATGGCTTCAAATTTTCTGGACATCCTTCCAGGCACAGCTGACAAGATCAGTCTTTGGACACAGAAAGATCCAGTCCTGGCAAAACTGAAACAACTAGTAACGATGGGAAAAACCCACAGGCCATCACAATGAGAATGAAAACTTTTTCGCACCCAGGGAGACCAGATCACAGTTGAGGATGATACATTATTATGGGGAACAAGAGTGATTCTCTTGAGTAAAGGCCACTGCCAGATACTGGCTGGCAGCTACCAGGATCATCCAGGGGTTTTCAAACTGAAGATGTTGGTGAAAAGCTATGTCTGGTAACCAGGATTGGTTGCAGACACAGTTCATTGATGAGGCAGTGCCCAGAGTGCCAATAGGACAAAAGGTTACTGTCAACAGCTTCCCCACGTTCGTGGGAATGGCCAGGTAAAACTTAGACCCTACAAAATATGCCAGGCCTTTCATGGGCTCCATGTTCTTAGTCATTGTGGATGCCCACTCAAAGTGTCTGGGTGTGTCAAGAGTTCATTTATCAAACATGGGAATGATGATAGAAAACTGTGTACATCTTTTACAATACACAGGCTCGGGAACTTTTGATCATAGACAATGGGCTATCATTTACCACCAGGGATATTGAGTATTTCTTACAGTCATATAGTATAAGGGCAACTCCATACCATCCATCATCCAATGGTCTGGCAGGAAGAGCATTCCAAACTTTGAAGGCAGGCTTAAAGAAATAGCGTACAGCTTCATTCAACACCAATTGCCCTGGTTCCTATTTGGTTACAGGACCACCTTGTGCGTCTGCAGGGATAGCTCCAGCAGAGTTGCTAATAGGAAGAAGGCTCCACGTCTGGTTAAATCTAATCTTCCTGGACCTGGGCAAGATGGTGAAATGGAATCAGGAACAGCAATGCCGCACACAAGACTCCACTAATTGAGGAAGGGGATAAAGTTTGGTGTAGGAACCACTGGAATGGCCTTGCATGGGAACAAGGAATGGTTGAAGCGAGGTCAGGCCCAGTGACATACAAAGGTCATGTGGGTGTGATGGTCCTGAACAAGCAAGTGAACCATATGAAAGCTGCACACTTACCAACAGTGCAGTGCAAAGCTGTGCTGAGCTCCTCAACAGCCTTTCCGACTGTTCCAGAACCCATGGGTTCTCCGTCTTCATCAAATTTTAGATTAGATTACTTTTTTTAGATTAGATTACTTACAGTGTGGAAACAGGCCCTTCGGCCCAACAAGTCCACACCGACCCGCCGAAGCGCAACCCACCCATACCCCTACATCTACCCCTTACCTAACACTACGGGCAATTTTAGCATGGCCAATTCACCTGACCCGCACATCTTTGGACTGTGGGAGGAAACCGGAGCACCCGGAGGAAACCCACACAGACACGGGGAGAATGTGCAAACTCCACACAGTCAGTCGCCTGAGGTGGGAATTGAACCCAGGCCTCTGGCGCTGTGAGGCAGCAGTGCTAACCACTGTGCCACCGTGCTGCCCATCAAGTGTTGAAGATCCCTCAGAATCTGAGAATCACCGTAGTGCCGTAGTGAGGACGGTAGATGTTGACACCTTTGTTGCCTGAAGAGGAGAATGAATTTCTTCCAAAAGACTCCAGGAACAAGAGGCAAGCCACTGTGTGTTCCATGTCACCGGTATCCTAGACAAAGTTGGAGGAACCTGACCTGGTGCTCAAATGCCTCAGGAGAAGCTTTAAAAAAAAAAGAATTTGCTTATATTTTGGATTCAGAGGGGGAGGAATGGACTGATTGTAACAAAGTCATCCATGTAAACATCATTGAATATGAGTTGCCTGATTGGGGCTGTTAATCTGGTCTAGTTATGGAGCTTTAGGGTGGCACAGTGGCTCAGTGGTCAGCACTGCTGCCACCAAGAACCAGTAACCCAGGTTCAATTGCAGCCTCGGACGACTGTCTGTGAGGAGTTTGCACATTCTCCCCATATCTGCGTGGGTTTCCTTCGGTTTCCTCCCACAATCCAAAGATGTGCATGTTAGGTGAATTGAATTGGCCAAGCTAAATTGCCCATAATGTTCTGGGGTGTGTAGGTGAGGTGCGTTGGTCAGGGGTAAATGGAGGGTAATAGGGTAGAAGAATGGGTCTGCGTGGTTAGATTCCCTACTGTATGGAGACAGGCCCTTCGGCCCAACAAGTCCGCACTGACCCTCTGAAAAGTAACCCACCCAGACCCATTCCCTTATGTTTACCCCTGACTAATGAACCTAATACGATGGGCAATTTATCAAAGTCAATTCACCTGACCTGCACATCTTTGGATTGTGGGAGGAAACTGGAGCAAACCCAAGCAGACACAGGGAGAATGTGCAAACTCCACACAGACAGTTGCCCGAGGCAGTAGTCGTTCCTGGGTCCCTGACACTGTGAGGCAGCGGTGCTAACCACTGAGCCACTGTGCCACCCTAGTGGGTAGGTTACTCTTCAGAGGGTCGGTATGCAGTTGTTGGGCTGACGGCCTTGTTTCCACACTTTAGGGATCTTTGACTGATATATAAACAGGAATGTCAGAGGATCTGTTCCCTCTGAGAGCTGGCTCTGAGGGAGCTGGATCAGTGTCATGGAGTCTCTATGTGTGAATAAAATGTGACTTGGAGGCAGGATGCTGGCCTCTGTGGAGTTATTTCACTTAACATCTGTCTTTGGGAAAATGTTAATGTTTCTTATAAAGGATGCAATAACAGAGTATTTAGGAATACATAATAAAATCACATAGAGTCAGCATGGCTTCATGAAGGAAAAATTGAGCACGTAACAAACAGGATAGATAAAGGGAAACAAGTAGAAATACTTCTATTTGTTGGAGTTCTAAAAGGCATTGCATAAGGTACTGTACATAAGGCTACTTAATAAGATAAGAACTAAGATGTTGAAGGTAATATATTAGTATGGATAGAAGATTGGCTAACTAATAGAAGACAGAGATTTGGGATAAAGGCAACATTTTCAGGATGGGAACCTGTAATTAGTGGAGTGGCATAGGAATCAGTGCTGAGTCCACAATTATTTGTAAACATTATTGACTGGAATGATGAAAGTGAACGTACTATCACCAGGTTTACAGATGACACAAAAATACATGGAAAAGCAAATAGTGAAAATGACACAAAGAGTATGCAGAGGGTTATAACAGTAGGTTAAATGAGTGGACAACAATTTGGCAGATGGAGTATAATGTGGGAAAATGTGAGGTCATGCTTTTTGACAGGACAAATAGAATAACTGAATCTTATTTAGTTGGGGAGAGACTAAAGAAAGCTGAAGCACAGAGAGATTTTGATGTCCATGTTTGTGAATCACAAAAGCTAGCATCTAAGTTCAGCAGGTAATATGGAAGGCAAATAGAATGTTGGCCTTTATTTCAAAGCGAATGAAGTATAAAAGCAGGGAGGTTTTGCTAAAACTATAAAAGGCACTAATCAGATTTCAGCTGGAACTCAATGAACAGTTGGTCTTGTTATCTAACGAAAGTTAGATTGACATTGGAAGATGTCCAGATAAGATTCACGAGGCTAATACCAGGGACTGTCTAATGAGGAGTTGTTGAGTAGGTTGGGCCTGTACTTATTGTAGTTTAGAAGAATGAGAGGAGACCTCACTGAAACACTTTACGGTGTTCCGCAAGGATCTGTTTTGGGACCATTGCTGTTTGTCATTTTTATAAATGACCTGGAGGAAGGGCTAGAAGGTTGGGTGAGCAAGTTTGCGGATGATACGAAAGTCAGTGGAGTTGTTGACAGTGAGGAAGGATGTGGCAGCTTACAGCGGGATATAGATAAGCTGCAGAGCTGGGCAGAAAGGTGGCAAATGGAGTTCAATGTCGCTAAGTGTGAAGTGATTCACTTTGGTAAGAGTAACAAGAAGATGGGGTACTGGGCTAATGGTCAGATACTTGTTAGTGTGGGTGAGCAGAGGGATCTTGGTGTCCATGTACACAGATCTCTGAAAGTTGCCACATAGGTAAATAGTGCTGTGAAGAAGGCATATGGCGTACTGGCTTTTATTGGTAGACGAATTGAGTTCCGGAGTCCTGAGGTCATGTTGCAGTTGTATAAGACTCTGGTGAGGCCGCATCTGGAGTATTGTGTGCAGTTTTGGTCGCCATACTATAGGAAGGATGTGGAGGCACTGGAACGGGTGCAGAGGAGGTTTACCAGGATGTTGCCTGGTATGGTAGGAAGATCGTATGAGGAAAGGCTGAGGCACTTGGGGCTGTTTTCATTGGAGAAAAGAAGGTTTAGGGGTGACTTGATAGAGGTGTATACAAGATGATTAGGGGTTTAGATAGGGTTGACCATGAGAACCTTTTTCCACATATGGAGTCAGATATTACGAGGGGGCATAGCTTTAAATTAAAGGGTGGTAGATATACGACTGACGTTAGGGGTAGATTCTTTACTCAGCGAGTCGTGAGTTCATGGAATGCCCTGCCAGTAACAGTGGTGGACTCTCCCTCTTTATGGGCATTTAAACAGGCATTGGATAGGCATATGGAGGAAAGTGGGCTAGTGTAGGTTAGGTAGGCTTCGGTCGGCGCAACATCGAGGGCCGAAGGGCCTGTACTGCGCTGTATTTTTCTATATTCTATGTTCTATGAAACAAATGCAATTCTTTGGGCACTTGACAGAATAGATTTGGAAAAGTTGTTTCCCTTTGTGGGAGAGACTAGAACCAAAGGGCATAATCTCAGAATAAGGGATCAGCATTTAATTCAGAAATTAGAAGGGATTTCTCCCCTCAGGGGTTGTGAATCTGAGGTATTCATTACTGCAGAGGGCTGTTGAAGATGGATTATAAAGTAACACCAAGTTGGAAATCGACAGATTTTTAATCAGTAAGGAATTCATGGATTATAGGAAAAGGCAGGAAAGTGAAGTTAACAGTTATTAGATCAGCTAGGAGAAAATGAGGACTGCAGATGCTGGATATCAGAGTTAAAAAGTGTGGTGCTGGAAAAGCACAGCTGGTCAGGCAGCATCTGAGGAGCAGGAGAATCAACATTTCGAGCGTAAACTGTTCATCAAGGATGAGCCACAATCTCAATGAATCTGGAGTAGACTTGATGGACTGGAAGGCCTTTTCCTGTTCCAAGTCTTATGGTTCATGGCAGCAATGAATGAATGAATGAATGAATTTATCATCATGTGTATTTAACAGTGAGAAAAACAAAAAAATGCAGTAAAAAACTTTTCCACTGTCACCACGATCTAGCACCACCTTGTATGATTTAAGAATAAGAAGTAAAAAATGTAAGATCTAGCTTAAAGAGAATGCATCAGTTCTGAGCCAATTCATCACCAACATCATCTGTGCTGCCATCCCTCCTCCACCGTCTCTCCGCTGTCTACACCAGATCAAACCAATGTAGAAGTCACCACTCTCCAGGAACCATCTTTCACCACTGGGCTGATTCTCCTTCACCTTCGCCTCACCACCATCTGCTCCAGACCCACCAACATTTGTCACATTTCTGTCCATTGAGTGTCAGGTCTGGAGGAAGGGGAAAGTTCAAAGTTTGTGCGAAGATTTGCAGCTCGGGTGCTTGTTGTAGTGGTTCTGTTCGCCGAGCTGGAAGTTTTTGTTGCAAACGTTTCGTCCCCTGGCTAGGGGACATCATCAGTGCTCTGGAGCCTCCTGCGAAGCGCTTCTTTGATGTTTCTTCCGGCATTTATAGTGGTCTGTCCTTGCCGCTTCCGGGTGTCAGTTTCAGCTGTCCGCTGTAGTGATTGGTATATTGGGTCCAGGTCGATGTGTCTATTGATGGAGTTTGTAGATGAATGCCATGCCTCTAGGAATTCCCTGGCTGTTCTCTGTCTGGCTTGCCCTATGATAGTAGTGTTTTCCCAGTCGAATTCATGTTGCTTGTTGTCTGAGTGTGTGGCTACTAGGGATAGCTGGTTGTGTTGTTTCGTGGCTAGTTGGTGTTCATGTATGCGGATTGTTAGCTGTCTTCCTGTTTGTCCTATATAGTGTTTTGTGCAGTCCTTGCATGGTATTTTATAAACTACATTAGTTTTGCTCATGTTGGGTATTGGCTCCTTTGTTCTAGTAAGTTGTTGTCTGAGCATGGCTGTTGGTTTGTGTGCCATTATGAGTCCTGCGACCCCTAGGACTCATAACGGCACACAAACCAACAGCTACGCTCAGACAACAACTTACTAGAACAAAGGAGCCAATACCCAACATGAGCAAAACTAATGTAGTTTATAAAACACCATGCAAGGACTGCACAAAACACTATATAGGACAAACAGGAAGACAGCTAACAATCCGCATACATGAACACCAACTAGCCACGAAACGACACAACCAGCTATCCCTAGTAGCCACACACTCAGACAACATGAATTCGACTGGGAAAACACTACTATCATAGGGCAAGCCAGACAGAGAACAGCCAGGGAATTCCTAGAGGCATGGCATTCATCCACAAACTCCATCAACAGACACATCGACCTGGACCCAATATACCAATCACTACAGCGGACAGCTGAAACTGACACCCGGAAGCGGCAAGGACAGACCACTATAAATGCCGGAAGAAACATCAAAGAAGCGCTTCGCAGGAGGCTCCAGAGCACTGATGATGTCCCCTAGCCAGGGGAAAGTAGCATTCGATCCTGTAGTGGGGAAATCATAGAATCACTACAGTGCGGAAACAAGTCCACACCAACCCTCCAAACAGTACTCCACCTAGACCCATTTCCCATACCCTATCACTTTACACTTCCCCTGACTAATGCTCCTAACCCACACATCCATGAACACTATGGGCAATCTAGCATGGCCAATTCACCTAACTGACTCATCTTTGAATTGTGGGAGGAAACCAGAGCACCCAGTGGAAACCCATGTAGACACAGGAAGAATGTGCAAACTCCACACAGACAGTTGCCCAAGGCTGGAATTGAACCCAGGTTCCTGGAACTGTGAGGCAGCAGTGTTAACCACTGAGAAACCGTGCTGCCATGTGGCAGAGTCCAGTGGCTTGGAGAGGTATCAGATCTGATGGCAGGTGAAGGGGATTCACAGCTGAGGATAGGAGGGGTTGGGAATGGTGTCAGGTCCAGGGGCAGGAGTGTGGTGCATCATTGGGTTTGGGATGAGGTAGTCAGGGAGGCGTGGGGTTAGGTTCTGGGAGATATATGTTGGGGGTTTTGTGAGATAAAGTGGAGTCTCAGTTCAATATTTACTCTGGAGTTAGACTAGGTATTTAATTATCTAACTTTACCTAAGTTACTATTTATTAATCAGTAGAATCCTTCAAATTAATCAGCTCAATGGATACTTTCAAAAGGCTATAGGTGTATGGAATCTTCAATTTCCCAAGCAATTCCTTCAGAGTCTGATATGATGGGAATTCCACATGGTCCCACCTACTCTCATCTATGCTTCAGAAACTTCTAACAGGCCTTTGGAAATCCTAGGGCAATGTATCAGAAGATAATAACCAGCCTTAGGTTACATGCCAATACACTTTCCAAAATGAGTTTAAAGGATTTACTTTAATAATTATTACAGTTCAATAATTTCTCTACTGAATTCTATTCAAATGTCCTGTAACTTGCAACATGTAGGAATCCAGTTTGTTACATTGTAGTTGCCACACAAATGCAAGGAAAATAATTTGCCTTATGCCAGATTGCTTGTCAATTTCATGGTGCTTAAATTTTCCATTTAAATTGGTCCTCCCAGAATGTATTGTGAAATAGCTACCTGGCATTTCTTCCAATGATCTGGCATGACTTAATATTTTGCAACCCATAATTCTGCAACCGTGAGTCTTTTATCATTCAGTCATTGGCCGATTTTATTTTTGTCAAACTTTCGACACTTCACGAAGTGCGGCACAAAGTAATGCTGTATCTTAAGAATTGAAAATAATTAATAGGATTCAACCTGTTGCAGCTGACCCAGCAGAGCAGAGTTTAGATGCATAGATGCATTAGTCTAAATGTGAAGGAATGAAAACATTTGCATAGGTTCAAGTACAAGTCAAACACTTAGAAAAACAGAAAGGCGGTTGAGGTTAATAACATACTTAGGAAACTATCAGCCTCACATTGAGAGTTTTTCAATTCTATCAGCGAGGTCAAAAGTATTAATAGTATGAACATCACACGAGATAAAAGAAAACTGCAGTCTGAGGATGAAATGGAAGGTTAAAGCAGTGCTTCGTTCTAACTTGCTGTTCATAGATTCATGAATACAACTTCTACAGACCAATTGAAAATGACCCAGTGATACCTCAACAGGGTGTCATTCTCAGTATGGACTGAAGGAATTCTAATAGCACATCCTCAACTTTAAACTTGATTACATTTGTCAGCCATTCTGTCACACAGACACTGTAAATCACAACATGTCTGTCCCCTCTACCAGAGGCGAACACTTATTATGTCTCTAATGGCTTATTATTATAACCTTTTAGAGTAAAAATAGCGTGCTTAACATAACTAATAAAAGTATTTAAGTGGTAAATATGCAGTACTTCTGTCAAAATGCAAATTTATTATCTTCCATTGCTCAGGTCGAAGTTATCCCTGTTATGTTAAATTCAAAATCAAATTTATTTCATAATAAAAAAATCCAAGTATAAGTGGAAGAAGAGAGGAGGAGTTTCCCTTGATCATCAGGCCAATGTTTCTTTCTCAGCCAACATTACTAAAACATATTGTTGGGGTGTTTATCTCATTGCTGTTTATGGGAACTTCCTGTATATGATTTGGCTTCTACATTTCCTACCCTACAACCATTGCAATACTTCACATAAAACCATTCATTTATTATAGACAGTTCAGGTCATGAAGGGTGCGAAATAAATACAGCCTCTTTGTTTATTTTTTTATGTATATCTCCAAAAGAAGTGTAATTTCACTCCCCACAATGGCTAATTATATGATACAATTTTTGGAAGGCAAACAAATTCCAAGACCTCAGAGTTAATAAAGTAATCTTGGATAAAAGAGCATGAGCAAAATTAAAATCAACTGCAAGCAAAACCATATTTTTGACTAAATCCCTTGACTTTCCTCCCTATATGTGCCTAATCACTTCTTTAAAAATGTTTACCATTTTGATTGGTCACAAGCAAGATGTCCCCATCAGTCAGCAGGGATGTTTGACATTTTCGGAGATGCTCTGAGATGCTCCCAAAGGAATTTCCATTGTCTCCTGGTTGTCTCCTGCCCTGATCATGCTCGAAGTAGAGCAATTGGTCCAAGAATCTGCTTTCAGGCATCAAATAGCATGGCCTGCTAGATCAAGCTGGGTTTAAATGATTAGCAGCTGCAGCTGGACTGCAAAGTTAGTGAACTCACATTCGTTGTGTGTAGAAACAAAAACAGAAGTTGCTGGAAAAGCTCAGCAGATCTGGCAGCATCTGTGAAGAGAAATCAAAATTAAAGTTTCGGGTCCGGTGGACCCTTTCTCAGAACTGATGGTAGCTAGGAAAATGTGTGTTTTGTATGCAGAAGTTAAGTTGAGGGGAGGGGGTAAGAACTAAATGATAGGTAGGGATAATGTCCAAAGAGAGAGAACAGTTGGACAGACAAAGGAGTTGATAATGATCTGGCTGGGAGGGTGAGTAGCTGTTCATGGAAACTGTTAGTGGCTAACAATGGGGAGTGTATGATGACAGACTATGTGATAACAAGGCCTGGAGTGTGTGGTAGGGGGTTAGGCCATTGGAGAGTTGACGCACTAAAATTATTGAACTCAATATAGAGTCTGGAGGACTGCAGGGTCCCCAGGCGGAAAATGAGGTGCTGTTCTCGCAACTTGCACTTCGCTTCACTGGAGCACTGCAACAAGCCTGACACAGAGATAGTGACCAGGGAACAGGGTGGTATGTTAAAGTGGCAGGCAACTGCAAACTCAGGGACTTTTTTTGTAGGCAGAACTTAGGTGTCCTGTGAAGCAGTCACTCAGTCTATGCTTTGTTTTCCCAATACAGAGGAGACCACATTATGAGCAGTGAATACAGTAGACTAGATTGTGAGAAGTGCTGGAAAAGCACAGCAGGTCAGGCAGCATCTGAGGAACAGGAGAATCAACATTTCGGGCAAAAGCCCTTCATCATGAATGAAGTGATGAAGTGAATTCCTGATGAAGGGCTTTTGCGCAAAACGTCGATTTTCCTGCTCCTCGGATGCTGCCTGACCTGCTGTGCTTTTCCAGCACCACTCTGATCTAGACTCTGATCTCCAGCAGTCCTCACTTTTGCCTAGATTATGAGAAGTGCAGGTAAAGTGCTGCTTCACCTGGAAGGTGTGTTTGGGACCTTGGATACTAAGGAGTGAGGAGGTAAATGGGCAGGTGTTATGCCTTCAGCAGTTGCAGGGTTAGGTGATGGAGGCTGTTGGGGGGTGTTGGGAGAATGGACCCTGCAGAAAGTGGACAAGGGAGGGGAGGAGAATATGTGTCTGGTTGTGGGATCTCGCTGGACATGGCGGAAATGACGGCTGATGAACCTCTGGATGTGGATGCTGCTGGGATGGTAGGTAAGGACAAGGGGAACCCTATCACTGTTACAGGAGGGAGGAGAGGGGATGAGGGGGGGAATATGAGAGCTGGGTTGGACCTGGTTGAGAGCCCTGTAGACAATGGTGCTGGGGAACACTTGTTGATGAAGAAGATGCACATTTCGGAGGCTTCCTTGTTGAACTTGGCCTCATCAGAACAAATGCGATGGAGACATAGGAACAGGGAGAATGGAACAGAGTCTTTATTGGAAACAGGGTGTGAGGATGCACAGTCCAGGTAGGTGTGGGAATCAGTGGGTTTACAGTGGATATTAGTGGCCAGTCCAACCCCATAAATGGAAGCAGAGATGTTGAGGAAGGGGAGGGGAGGAATCAGAGATAGACCAGGCGAAGGTGAGGGCAGGGTGGAAATTGGAAGCAAAATCAATGAACTTTTTGCAATTCCAGATGAGAGCGGGAAGCAGCATCAATGATGTCATCAATATATTGGAGAAGGAGCTGTGGGTGGGTCCCAAAAAAGGACTGGAACAAGGAATGTTCTATGTACCCTACGAAGAGACAGATATAACAGGGGACCATGTGAGTACTCATGGCCACCCCTCTGACCTGAAGAAAATGAGTTAAAAGAGAAGCTGTTGAGGGTGAGGGCAAGCTCAGCCGGGTGGGGGAGGGTGGTGGGTGGAAACGATTCAGGCCTTTGCTCCAGGAAGAAGGGGAGAGCCCTGAACCTATTCTGGTGGGGAATAGAAGCGTAAAGGGATTGCTTGTCCACGGTAAAGAGGAGGAGAAAGTGAGGTCTGCAGATGCTGGAGATCAGAGCTGAAAATGTGTTGCTGGAAAAGCGCAGCAGGTCGGGCAGCATCCAAGGAACAGGAGATTCGACGTTGCGGGCATAAGCCCTTCTTCAGGAATTCTTATGCCCGAAACGTCGAATCTCCTGTTCCTTGGATGCTGCCTGACCTGCTGCGATTTTCCAGCATGGTAAAGAGGAGGCAGCTTGAGCCCGCAAACTGGAAATTCCAAAACTGTCGTAATGCATCAGAGAAAGCACGGATAGACATGGGCAGGGACTGGACTAAGGGAGAACAGACTGAGCCAAGGTAGGAAGAGCTGAGTTCTGTGGAGCAGGAGCAAGCAGAAACAATAGGTCTGCCCAGGTAGGCCTGTTTATGGATTTTCAGAAGGAGGTAGAAGCAAGCTGTGTAGGGCTGGGGACTATCAGCTTGGAGGCACTGGGGGAGAGATCAGGGGGAGAAATGAGGTCAGTGACTGTCATTGATACAATGGTCTGATGTGTCATGGTGGGGTCATGGTCCAGGGAAAGATGGGAGGAAGTATGAGTGCTGGCACTCAGCCTCTGCAATGTAGAGGTCAGTACTCCAGACTACAACAGCACCACTCTTATCAGCAGATTTAATAACAAAGTCATGGTTGGATCTTAGCATACAGAGCGCAGTCAGTTTGGAGGGAGATAGGCTGAATTGGATGGGGGAGGGGGGAGCACGGTGAAATTGAAGTTGACAGTTCTCAATGAACAGATCGAGTGCAAGTGGGGTCCAGGTGGAGGGAGTGTATTGGAGCTGTGCAGCAGGGAGCCAACTTTTGTCCAAAGAAATGGGTACAGAGGTGAAGACAATGGAAGAAGAGCTCAATGTCATGTCATGCCTGAAATTTATTAAGTTGGGAATGCAGTTAGATAAAGCTGAGACCTTTGCTGAGTAGAAAACATTCAGCATTGGTAAATGGAATGTTGGGAGGGATAGCGAATACCTAACAGGAGGTGGGGTAAGTGCAGGGGATGGAGTCAGAGGGAAGAGGAGGGAAGGAAGGTTCCAGAGGGTCATGGGTATCCCTGAGTTATATGTAACGTGGATGAAAGTGTCTCCTGCACCTGAAATTGAGGGTGTTTATCATATGGAAATTTGAGTGTGACATGCCTTTTTCCATATTTCATGTGAATAATCTGCTAAATTGGGTGTTGTTTCATTTTTTTGTCAGTCTCATTGTGAATAATTTTAAGAGTGTAGTTCACCTGAAATAAGCAGCAGTCTTCTTTTTGTATGCGTTAATGAACTGCTGTCAGAATACTGAGGTGCAGGCCATCCAGACCCTTCCTGGGAAGATCCAGTTAGAACGAGAACAAAGAAAAATTCACTCTTTCATAAAATTGTTATCACAGAATAAAATGTGACAGCAACCAAAGTTTCCTATCCAACTTGCATTGTTCAGCCATTTATGTTTCTGGAATCGTAACTCCGAGGGCTGGAATAGTCGTGAGGAAAATGTCAGTGCAAGTGCCGCTGTTTTCTCACTTATTCATGGCGCTGGGGGGAGGGGGGGTGTCATTGGCTGGGCCAGCATTTGTTACCCATCCCTAATTGCCCAGAGGACAGTTAAGTGTCAATCGCATTGCTGTGGGTCTGGAGTCACACATAGGCAAGACCAGGTAAGGATAGCAGTTTCCTTCTCCAAAGGGCATTAGTAAACAAGATGAATTTTTCCCAACAATCAATAATGGTTTTGCTTGGTCACCATTCAAATCCTAATTCCAGACTATTTTAAATTGAATTCAAATTCCACTATCTGCCATGGCTGGGTTCAGACCTAAGACCATTGTCAGGATCTCTGGATTAATAGTCTAGCGGCAATACCACAAAGCCATTGCCTCCCCTAATATTGAAGTTTTTTTTTTAAACATCTTTAATTCAAAAGAGAATCTTACTCAGGAGGAGTAACAAGCCTGGGAACCACATGCCAGTTAGTTTAACACTAGTGGTGAGTAGGTTTAGAAACAGTAATCAGTTCAAATGGCTTCCAAAGAGTCCTGGAAAGGTTTGAGTTGAGGATAGTTAGCATGGATTTGCATTAGGAGATTGTGCTTGACTAAACTAGTTGATTTTCTTGATGAATCTACAGGAAATGTTGATGAAAGGAATGTTATTAAATGGATTTTGAGCAAGTGTCTGTTGAAGTACCATGTATTGGCCTTGTTAACAAAATGTGTGCCTTGTGATGTGTCACAGATGAGGTTAGTCATTAATTTGGTTAAAGCTATTGTAGTAGGAAGGTGAGACTCAAACAAGGAAATGGGAAAGATGAACATAGATTTATGATGCAGCAATAACTTCCAAGGGACATTGGAGGAATTGATCATTACCAGATTATTCACTAGCTCCTGTTAATTGTCTACCAGATATTGCTTGGACTTATCATTAATGTTATTTTAATGACAGGAACCCAAATTGCTTTTGATTTTAAATGAAAATAAAATACGTCCAAGCAGGGCGGCAAGGTGGCTCAGTGGTTAGCATTGCTGCCTCACAGCACCAGGGTCCCAGGTTCAATTCCAGCCTCAGGTGACTGTCTGTGTTGAGTTTGCACATTCTCCCAGTGTCTGTGTGGGTCCCCTGCAGGCGCTCCGGTTTCCTCCCGCAGTCCAAAGATATGCAGGTCAGGTGAATTGGCTGAGCTAAATTGCCCACAGCAATAGGTGCATTAATCAGAAGGAAATGGGTCTGGGTGTTACGCTTCAGAGGGCTGGTGTGGACTTGTTGGGCCGAAGAGCCTGTTTCCACACTGTAGGGAATCTAATCTAATCAGAAGGTTAAGCCTTCTCATTCAGACATGATGCAGAGTTGATTGATTACAGATCAATTGTTAAATGGTTAATTGTACTGCATCCTCAGAGGATTATGTTCATTGTGATTTTAGCAAAACTTTTAATTAGTATCTCAAAAAATCCTAATTGCTCTTAAATCATATTACCTGCTTTATCGGTTTGTTGAAAGTTAACAGCCAAAACGTTTCTTGTCTCCTTCCAAATGCCAGTCAATGTTCTGGACATATCATAAAATTTCCAGTATGACTTATTATGGAGCACAGGAGGTCAAGGAGTGACCTTTTGGAGGTTTATAAAATCATGAATGTACAGGGAAGGTAAATAGCAAGGGCCCTTTCCCTAGAGTAGGGCGTTTCAAAACCAGGAGGCATATTTTTAAGGTGAGAGGAGAAAGATTTAGAAAGGACACGAGGGGCAATGTTTTTACACAGACACTGACTGGTGTGTGAAATAAACTGCCAGAGGAAGTGGTGGATGCAAGTACAGTTACAACATTTGAAAGACATTTGGATAAGGACATGAATAGGAAATGTTTGGAAGCATATGGGCCAAATGCAGATAAGTGAGACTAGTTTAGTTTGGGAACATTTTCTGCATGGATTAGTTGGACTGAAGTGTATTTTTCATGCTGTGTGACTCTATGATTATAGATTTCCAGCACTCTCAGTTTTCACTGTCTCTTTAACAAATTCACATTGCTTTCCCCTCTGTTTGTTTTGTCAGGGATAATTATTTTGGCTTTGACTAAGAATTCTTTTCCTGTTGCTGAGGTCCAACTTATCTTTTCAAAAATTGTTCATTTTGTTTAATATATAGATTTTCATCAGTCTGCTCTCTGCACATCATCACGCTCTTCACAACCAAACTGTTTCTCTTCGCATCGTCAACAATTCAGTCTCTTTACATTCCTTTGGTTTTTCAGTATTTTTCTCTCGGGGAAGCAGTAATTTCCCACTTGGAAAGCTTCAGATCCCCTGATTCAGACTCCCTCCCACTTACCCAAATGCGAGATCACATAAGCTGCAGCAGCAGTTGACCCTGCTATAACTTTGTGGATGGGTTGTAATGACTGTGGTTTCTGCCACTTACTCTGTGTTGTCAAAACGCTAGGCCTCACTCTGCCATGGTTGAAAGGAAATTTCACTCACCAATACAGCTCTAACCATGAATACACAGGCAATTGGAATCCACACACGAGACTCTTCCCCATTTTAGAGAGTGCCCCTGTCAGCAATGACGTAATTGTGGCTCTAGTTTAATATAACTTCATTCAAACAATTTTTATGTGGGCGATTCATGGAAAAGGGATTTTGTAATTTTTTGAAAGCTTTCCGTTCCCATGCAGCTGCACACAATAAGATTTTACACCATTTTTCACATAATAACTTTAACAGTGTTTATTTTGGTCATATCTATGTGGCTGCTGCACACTTTTTCTATTGACCGAACAAAGTGAAAAATACCAGACTTTCAACAGATGCCGAAACTTGTTTTATACATAGCCGTTGAAGCGTAATGTTAATCTAGATTTGATGAGCTCATAAATTTAAAGTGCATTCTGAAACATAAATCTAAGCTATGTAGGTAGCTTTGCTAAGATCAAAGTCCATTTCAGTTGTAAAGTTTCAGATCTGCCAAGTCTTGGTCAGAGTACAAAGAAAAAGTAAAGAAGGCAGAACAATATGAGCCAATAGTACAATCTATATTCTTGGCACCCCATTATTATTTCCTGTGTTCTTTTATTTCTCAGTGATAACACTGACCTCTAAGACAGAAGGAGGTGAATTCAGTCCCATTACAACTGTTGAGTGCATAATCGAGGCTAATAATGCAGTACAGTGCTGAACGCCAGCTGCAATGAAATCTTAAATTGTGGCCCTGCTTTTCAAGTGAATTTAATCTCAGGGTGAATTTTAAAACTGTCATATTTGAGATGAAACTTCCAAACCGCTCATCAGAGGGCCATTATCTGATGGCCAGTAGCTTTCTTTTATTTGAGAATTTATCCTGGAGTGTTGGCCACTGCTGGGACTACAGTGAATCATACATCAATGGAGCCAATGATGCAAATCTGGAGTCTTGCTCAGGCCAGGTTGGCAGAGGTCAACTGGATGGTAGGAGTTAGTCAAGTGGCAAATTCTTTAGTTTTGGGAGGGTTGGGGGAAGAGGGATGTGCATGTTGGGGGTGGGGGGTGGGCTCTGCTGAGTGTATGGTGCACAAGTACGAACTTCTAATCCAGTCACAAGGCTAGCAGTTTGCTTTTCCTGAGTAACCTAAACAATTGGTTTGGACCTTTCCTTCCATGGGAAAAATTCAAGTAGTGGCAAATGAAGGGCTTTATATGGCCATTAATTAGCCACTTGAGGGCCTCAAGTGGCTCATGGGCAATCAGGCTGCCCTCTACCTTCCCTGATACGGATAAAATCCCTGCAGGAGTGAGTGGGCATGTTCAAGCAACAGCATGGCACCATTGCATGGCACTCAATTTTTTTAGCTCCTCCCACGAGACTTCCCAACCCCAGGGGTGTATAAAATCCAACTCATTTTTGCTGGATGTTGAAACTTACTGCGCACAAATTGATTGCTGTGGCTCCTGCATTGTGACAGTGACTCATAAGGACCACAACTGATTAGTTTTTATCTGAGTAAGGAGAAGATGTTGTGCTCATTCTCTGGCACTAACTTAATCTTCTCCACCCCTTCATTCCAAATATATTTTGCACTCCTTTGCCTTCTTATTTACCCTCCTGTTATTAAGAATCCTTCACTTCCACCACTACTTCGATTTCCTATCCCTTGAATCTCCCTCTCAATTTCTATAACCTTCCCTGCCACAAGTTTATTATCATTTGCCACACACCAATCCTCCAAACGTCCACAGATAACCCACAAACGTATTTCTGTCCTGTCATTTCATGCTACTTTTCACCCGGTATACATTAATCACAAGTTGGCTTTCTGTACTTTCCAAATTCAGCTTCTCCATATTTTTAAAGCAGATTGGTAAGATGGACACTTTCCCTCTCTCATTCATCTGTTATGAGTAGGTTAGGAGAGGTGAACAAATTGGAGCTTCAAAATTATAATTCATAAGAGGGAGTATCATTGCTGGAATTCTTGATGAAAAGTTATCAGATTTCTCACACTCCATGGAATATCTTACTTCAGAGAAAGCTATTCAAATGGATTTGAAGGCAGAATAAGCATGTCCTGAAAGGTAAAGACCTACACTACATTAAGAAGGCAACAGAATCTATTAACTTTCTAAGGAATGGACCCTCCTAGGAGGCATGTGATATGTTCACATAGAGAGTAAGCCAAATAACAGATGATACAAACCTATAACAGCTGTGGAATAACAAAGCCATACAGGCACAGGCAATGCCCAGCCATCAAAGAAATGCTGCATTTTTGAAGTTGTAGTTCACTTCGAGAACATGTGCATGAGCAAGGCAGTTTTAAAACAGCAGAAATATAAATGGCCATACGCACAAAGGGGCCCATACTGTAGAGTACCCAAAATCATTAGAAAATAAATCTGCATTTAATCAGATGCTTCTTTTGGAGAAGATACCTGAAGCATTGCAGGGGAACTAACTAATCCAATTAGACCAGAAGCGACAAAACACTTCTACAACAATGTATATCCTGTTGATTTTGAGCATAATATGGAGTAAATGCTACTGTCTTATCAGACCAGTTACCACGGCCAAAGAAGTTAGATTCCACAGAGGTAAGACTATTTTGTGCAGGTGGTGTAACTGACAAAGGTATAGGAATGCCACATAATACACAATGCACTACACCTAAGAGACTGAAAATCTGTACATTGTCCACAATCAACCAATTTCATTTTTGAACTTGTAGGCATGTCTTGACCTGAACTTCATTAGAAGAATTGGAGGGGTGCATCAGCTCCCCCCCCACCCCAAAGAGAACAACTGCTCCAGAAACAAACTGCAGTCCAAACGTGGTCCATGAAATAAATTTTTATTGACCAATCAGTCATGGAGTTTCTAGGCTCATGGTGGAACACCAACAAAAGGAAATAGTCAAGTGAAGTCACTTACGTCAGCCTAAGACATTTATTTAACAGTATCATGGAAACATAGTAATGTCATAGAAAATAAAAGCAGTAGGCCATCCAGCCCTTTGAGCATGCTCCACCATTCAATGTCATCATGGCTGATCATCCAAGTCAATACCCTTTTTCCATTTCCTCCTTTTTATACTTTGATTGCCTTTGTCCTAACAATTATATGTAGCTTTTTCCTGAAAACATCCAGTATTTTATGTCAAAATAGAGGTAATCACAGATTTCACAGGATAGCAGGAAATGTTCAATTCTGAGTCTTCTGAAACAGGGCAGTTAATGCTAGTGACAGGGTTAGTGCTAAGTAGCAATCTTTTAGCAACACGATTGAGCTTCACCAGTCAAGCAACCATAATGGTTACTGAGAAAGCCCAACCTGATCAACAAGCCGAGGGAGATAGGCTGCATCTGACTCCACTGAGCCAGATCAACATCCAGAGAATGACCAGCAATTATCAAGAAGAAGACCTCGCTGGTCTTAGCATCGAGGACATTGTAAAAAAAAATCATCTCTTTCGATTAAAAAGTGATGCCTAACCCAAAAATCCAGGATATGGCAAAGAAGAAAACACTTGTTTCAACAGAACAGTTGTCTTCCAGGAAGAAGTTTCAGGATATTAAGGACCTCCAGATAAGATAATGGAACTGCAACAAGGTCTATGGCAAGTATTACCCTCCATGAAGGATAACTGTGAGACAAAATATTCCACAAATCAGAACCAGGGTTAAATATCCTCAAGTAAAAGACCTACAATTCTTATCATTCTGAAAAAACATGTGAATCATCTACTTGAAGAAAACAATCTATACAAATCAGACATGAATGACATGCATGTATGACCTTGCTTTTCTTTGAAATGATTTAGTAAAATAACTTCATTTGACTTGCTAAAATTGATAGAAAAATGTTGCAACAGTCAGCTGACTGAATAGTTATTTTATGTCTGGTAATCCTGCAAATGAGGCAGTCAGTTTGCACAACGTAAACTTCAATTACTTTCTTAGGCCACATACCAGCCTAAAATGGGCTAGTTTGCTCTATTATTCCGGCACAGATTTTGCAACATTCCATTGTTATTATAGTAATGTAGAAAAGAGGAGCAAATTGGCTAAACAATAATAGTGCTGGAGGTGCATTAGTGGTGTGATTTATGGATTTTAAAAATCCATCAGATGTTCAGTTTATATGTCTTATGCTTTGTTTTTTCGAAAGATGTAACATGGTTGAGGTTACGTATGGACAGGCAGACTTGCAGAGGAAAGTGTTGATCATTTTTCAATCAGATTACGTTAACTCTGCGAGTTGAATCAAAGTAAGTGTGGTTTGAATGTCTAGACAAAACTGACTTTCAGCTGCTGCTTATCTATGAATGAAAACAGTTCACAGAGGTGCTCAATGACCAGACTGAAGAGCTGAAATTCCCAGATACTCACAGCTCAAACTGAGACAGGTACCCAACATAACCATATCAAATGCAGACTGCCATGCTATGAGAACATTTTTTTTCATTTCAATGGCATTTCTAAATCCATCACTATCAACATCAACAACAAGAATAAATATTGGTTGAAAAAGCTCAGCAGGGTCTGGCAGCATCTGTGGACAGAAAGCAAAATTAACGTTTCAGGTCCACTGATTCTTCATTATCCTTTGGGGTGTGGAGGACCACATTAATATTGTGGCTACAAGAACAGATCAAAAGCTGGGCAGTTTTTACCAAGTAATTCACCTCCTCACTCGCCAAAAAGACATAATTCAATTGAGTGTGATTCATATATTCAATTATAATCTCCAACCACAGAATAAGGACATATTATATATATAAATATACTGTAGCAAGAATTACATTGTCTTTAATTCACTCTGATTACTATTGAAATATTCTAATTAGAAAGCTAGGGTATCTTGGTGTAAGTTAGCAATGGTGGGATTAGCGCAAAAAAAAGCAAAACATGCAGCATCATTTTATCAAAAACTTCTCAGCACCAAGACAAAGACTAGGATCTTGGAAGAGGCAGCAAAGAAAAGGCATAATGATATTCAACGACAAATTAATGGATGAACTTCAACGGAAGAGTGTGAAACTTGAATGTAGACTAGGACAGTGGTAGTGGCAAAGGCTGAGAAGGGCAAGCGTTTCTAGATTGCAGTAAGCAAAGTTTCTGACAGAAGTATGAGTCTCATGCAATGGAAAGAATGCGCTGATTCTAAGAAATGAGATGGGCTACATGTCAGTTGAAGATAATTTAGATTAGATTCCTTCCAGGGTGGAAACAGGCCATTTAGCCTAGCAAGTGCACACTAACCCTCCGAAGAGTAATCCACCCAGACCCATTTCCCTCTGACTAATGTATCTAACATATGTGCAATTTAGCACGTCCAATCCACCTGGCCTACACATCTTTGGATTGTTGGAGGAGATCAGACCATCCAGAAGAAACTCACGGAGATATGGGGAGAACATGCAAACTCCCCACAGTCAGTTGCCCGAGGTTGAAATTGAACTCAGGTCCCTGGTGCCGTGAGGCCACAGTGCTAACCACTGAGCCACCATGCCACCCTCATTCTTATTTAAGAGACAGTTGATCATTCTATCACGAGGTTTGTGATAATATTAAAAAAGGACAATACACAATTCAGATCAAGAATATTTCATTGGCGAAAACTGGCATCAATGGGGCAAGTACACAAACTGGAATGAAAGGTTGATAGGATAAACTGAAGCTGAACAATAGGCTACCTTCATGGTTGGGAGGGTTTAAGTACAGTTAAAATGTCTTCCCTCAAAAAAGTACAGAAGGCAAACAAATCCAGAGCTCCCTGGATGAAGAAAGGAAACAGAAATTAAGATAAAGAAGAAAAAATATGCTTGTGACAAGTACCAGGATGAGAATACAACTGTGAAGCAAAAGGATTTGAGAAGTTCAGAGGTGAAATGGAAGACCATATTAGAGAAACACAGAAGTATTCTGAAAAAAAGACTGGCAGCCAATATAAAGGAATTATATTCCATAGTCTTCTATAGGTATATCAATCATAAAAGGGTAGAAAATGGAGGAGTAAGGCTAACTAGGGACAGGGAATCAAGAGGCATAGTTGAGATGTTAAATGAATTCTTTATAACTGCCCTTGCTAAGGAGGTTGATGCTACCCAACCCAAGGTGAAATGGGACAATGCTCTGTCACCAGTGGGTTCAAAATTGAAAGAGATAAATGGTTGGTTTAGCTTCCAATATTTAAAGTTGATAAGGCACCATGATCAGATGAAATGCATCCAAATTTTTGACGGGAGGGAGAGCGAAAATTGTGTGGACACCAGTCATAACCTTTCAGTCCTCAGGCTCAGCAAGGATGCCAGAGGATTGAAGAATTGCAAATCTTTCACTCTTGTTCTAAAAAGGTTATGAGGATAAGTTGAGCAATGCTAGACCAGTCAGTTAAAATACACTCATGGGGAAGCTGCTGGGAATAATTATTCAGGACAGAATTAGTCATCATGTAAAAAAAGTTGAGTTGTCTAGGAAGAGCCAACATGGATTTCTAAAGAAGAAATCATATCTGTCCAACTTTTAAGGGGTTGTTTGAAGAGGTACCAGAAAGAAAAAAATGTATGGCTTACTTGAAGTTTTAAAAAGCATTTGAAACAGGACCACACAACAGATTTATGACAGAAGTTGTAAATCATGGAATAAAACGGACAGCAACAAGATGAAGACAACATTGTCTGAGGAATAGGAAATAGAGAGTAATAGTTGGTGGGTATTTTTTTGGACTGAAGGAAGATGTGACCAACAGTTTATGGTTTGTCTCTATGTCTCTATGAAAATCGCTCATACACCCATATGACTGATAGTCTCCTTCCCTACAATTACATATGCTGTCTCTGTGTCTGACAATGCCCTGGAGACATAATATACCAGCTTTGTCACCAATCTAGTTCTGCTGAAAGAAAACTGCTCCTTCCCCTGTAGCTGAAATAACAGCAGCCTTGATAATTGGAAAAGATGGATTATTGTGATCCTTTGACATCTGAGGCCATCAGCATGTCCTTGATTGATTGGAAAGTCTCTTCCTGACATATGTTCGAGCTCCATTCTTGTTTATTTTTTCTCTTAACAGTTGCCTCAATTATTCAGTCACTGTTACTAGATGAGTCAAGAACTTTGCCAACTGGCTTACTTCATGTAGAAATCTCTGGAGGCCATGAACAGATTTCAGAGTGGGAAACTCCTGAACTGTCTTAATTTTCTGTGGGTTTAGCATTACTCCATCTGCTTTGACAATATGTCCCAGAAACACATTGGTTTAGGATAAAGAAAGATATCCAAACACCATTCAATTGATTTAGAAATGAAGTCCATTTTGATCATTTCCTGAAGTCGCTTCTCGATCTGTTTTATGGACAGATACAGTATATAATCCTTCTGTGTGTGCCGATACATAATGCTGTGTTTGATATTAAGTTTCCCTAACCATGTGAACAATTAAAGGTAGCCCTTCTCAAAGGAACTTCTACTCTTGTGCGGTTCAACCTTTTCAACTTTACAAAGAAGGTTGGGGTTAAAACAAACATTCTTGCTCAAGCGTATTGCTTTTCGGTTATGATGTACATGTACAACATCTATTATCTTTTATCCTTTGTGTTACAGGGTTGGTTGCACCATACTTCCCATCTTCAAAGCTCTTTCAGCTGGACCATGAAGATTCACTTCTGTAGAGGGCAACTTCTTTAAATAAACAGGTGAAACAAGAACACCAACCCCTATATCAATTTTAAAATTAATGAGATGTCCATTGACATGGACAGGTCTGTTAAATCCAAGTTGGTTATTTCCCACAAGAATGCATTTCTAATACCAGGTGCTATACCATATTAATATCTCACTTAGAGTAGCTATTTGGTGCTTTGTTGCTCCGTAACTATGACCTACTTTGACATGTGTTTTAGAAAGGGCCAATAGTTTTACACACAGATCCTTATTTTTTTTAAATTACCTGGTATGCCTTGTGCCTGTGGGGCTTTTATGATCTATAGCACTGACACTGAACGTTAATATCTGCTGTCAGCTTTTCACCTATCAAATGTATCTTTAGGATGTCTATACATTATGAACTGAATGGATTCCTTTGCTCTCCTTTGATAAGGCTGGCTTCTTCTCTTTATATAGCTCTGTGATTCTTCTTTGTTTCTATTTTTTGTACAATCTGAACAGTTCTCTTCAAAGTCAAATCTTTTGGATTGCAATAAGTACATCAGTAATTCCACTCACAATTCGGTTTCCTATGAATTCTGATTTCAATGCTCTGTAGTCACAGTTTGCTACCAATCGCAAGGGATCTATTCATCCTAATGAATTTAGCAGTGTTTACTTGTTCTGTTTGTGATTTAGAATTTAAATTGGAAGCAATTCTGTGCCTTATGTTGTTGCTAAGTTGTTCAATGGTTCTATTTGGTTCATCTCTGAAAGTAGATCCATTGGATATTATTATTTCCTGTGCCATATATTCTTAATGTATTTCTTCTTACTTTAAAACCTTTATATTCTGCAGGATTTTAATGCTGCTTAATTCTGCTTTCTTTGAAAGCTTTCAATCTGGAAATGTATCGATGTTTATTTATTCTCTTGGTTGGACGATTTTTATCTCTACAATATAGCAATACTGTTCAATTTGTTTTGCCTTAAGGGCCTTTAAACAATGCAATATGGGAATGTTCTGTCAGTGGCCTGCTCACTGCAACATAGTGGCTCGGTGGTTAGCAACTGCTACCTCACAAAACTGAGGACCTGGGTTCAATCCCACCCTTGGGCAACTATCTGCATGGAGTTTGTACATCCTATCTTTGTCCAACCATAGATGGGTTAGCTGTTGGATATGGAGGGTAGAAAGATGGGATGGATTTTGGAGGTTAGTGTGGACTATTTGGACTGAATGGCCTGATTCTCTACTAAGATACTCAGTCTTTCCTCACTTTTTATATAGTCATTATGGAGGCTTCCCAGCTCTTACAGATGAGATGGGGATTTCTTGATTTTCTATAGTCTGCCTTTTGTAGACAAAATAGAACTTGCCCACTTATTCATGGGCAAAATACATAATTTCCCACCTTTTGAGATCTAATAACTAATGTCCACTCTTTTCTACAACTTTCCCACAGAATGTCTTATGCTTGCAGCGTGAATGCATTCTTCCTATTGCACTTTTTATTGGTCACATTTTTCATTTGTTCCATCATTTGGTGTTCTCCTTTATGGATTTCCCCCCGAGTTCCTCTGCAGATGGTCTCATTACACAGTTATTTCACACTTCCTGCTACTGCAGCTACAACAAGGTTACAGACTGTACTTAAAGCCATAAAGTGTTTAAAGCTGTGAATATTCCAGACATATGGGAATTCTCTTAAGTCCACAGGAGTTCTTTTCATTGTTTCCTTGAGGTTTTAGCATTGATATCCACTGATGGGGTAGGTTACTGCCATCAATTGAATTGTAGCTGGTAAAGGCTCGAATCTGAAATATGAGGTAGTTTATTGCAGGAGAGCAATCAATGACAAGTTACATTGGTAAGATAAACATTGTGCAATTATAGCAATGTATGTCTCTGTACTGGTAGCTTAATGGTAGCTTTCCCTTTTTTTTGTAGACAAAATGGACGCCGTCCCATTTTTTTCTATCCTATGACTATGAGAAGGCCTCTGCATGAAGATTTTCACTCCATGCTGTCCTCGGACGTTCTGTGTTATTGCCACACTAGCCAACATAACATCATCAGATTATACAGAGCTTAATGTCAGTTTCAACATTTCCCCCTTTCAGATACATTTCCTTATGCACCAAGTGCCATTGAAAATAGATTCAGCTCCATCACACAATCAGACTATGGAGACCATGCAGCTGCAGTATTGTGTGGCAAGAGGAAGGTTTCCCAGTCACGAAGAAGCTAAACTTCAGCTGCCAAGGACAAAGAAGAAAGACTGTCAGGTAAAACCCTCAAGTAATTGCAACTGGTTTGTTTGCCTGAAGTTATCCAAGCACCAGAGCAGGAAGAAACTGCAACTGACCCAGGAGTGCGAATGAATGATTGTGTCTCCCTTTAATGATGGACTCTCTGTTTGCACTACTCACCTACAGCACCTGCCAGCTACGTCCTGTCGAAATTCTCCAGCCACTTTGAAGACCTCTGAGATCCATCTGTGGTTATGAGCAGCTGGAGAAGCCATACAGAAGTGAATGCATCACCATGCCAACTGGCATGCCTGGACCAGTGGAGCATCCGTGCGGTTTAGTGGGAATGTTTCCTCTGGTAGTATGGGAGGTGATGGTGGCCCTCAGTTTTAGAGGGATTATTTCAGTGTGGGGTCTCTCAGCCTTACTGCTTCTTTGAGGCCCTCAGAAATACCTTCCTTGCAATAATAGCTGACTTCTTCACCTTCCCAATTGGACATGGCCTTGCAAACACAGAAAGAGTGAATTTCACCAGAGGAGCCAGATGTCCCCCACAGTCATAGGGTGATTGACTGCATCTATGCTTCCCTCAAGGCACCCCCAGACAGACTTGATCGATTCATCAATAAGAGGGCCTACAACTCCATAGATGTCAAGCTGGCATGTGATCACAAAAAGAACTTGTTGCATCTCTATGAGTACTCTCCAGGCAGCTATCTCAACCATTTTACACTGATCGGTTCAAGTCCATCTTGGGACTATCACTCCATCAGCACTCCAACCCTACTCTCTGGCACCAGCTACACATTTGGATTCTGAGTGACAAGGGAAACCCATTAAGGGAGCAGTTCCTAAAACCCCTGCAAGGTCCATAAACTGAGACTGATTGCCATTTAAACAACAACCACTTGCAATCAAGGAGAGAGATTACATTGCTTTGACTGCTCTGGTGAAGCATTGTAATATACATGGTGACAGAATGCAGTAAGCTGGATAATACAACACCGCAAGGGAGAGTGACACTTGAGGAGATGGAACACAAGGGAAATCCCATATCATCATCAGAGGTGGAGCAGAGCAGGATGAGGGAGATGAGCTAGTCTGGCTCTTTCCTTTGTGTTGCATGCCCACTATCTCCTGCAAGGACAAGAGGGAGAAAATGAAGGAGTGCAGCATGGAGAAAGGTAATTCCTCCACACAGTCTGACCCATTTTTCTGTCAGTAGCAGAACACCCCTGCACCCCTCCCCCCAACACCTTTGCACAAACCACCTCTGACCTGCTTGACGTCTCTCTCTCTCTCTCTTTCCTCCAGTTCATCACTTCTGTCACTCCATTCCAACTGTAGACCTTCACTCTCCATCACATGCTTTCTCCCCCTTGCTGCAGCACTCAGACCAGGGATTCAAGTGAGTGAAGCAGCAAACAGGAAAGAGGAGAGAAGGCGAACATGTGAGGGGTTCAGCCAAAGACAGGCAAGAGGGAGAGACAGTGAGAGGGAGAGGGTGAGGAGGGAGAAGGGAGACAGAAAGGATAATGAGTGGTGGAACTAAGAAAGCAGAGAGATGGTGCACTGGATATTGGAATCAGTGAGCAGGAGGTAGCTTGAAAGATTTGTTGCTATTAGAGTTAATAAGCAGCAACTGTTCTTGTAGAAATCGAAGATTGATCCCAAAGAATTCTGACACATTAAAATGCAAGTACATTTGCTGTGAATTTGCGAAATTGCTTTGCATATCTTGGCCAGAACTTTACACAATATTACAACGATAATTACAAGGTTATGACAAAGGACACTTTAAACCTTCCAAATATTACCCCTCCTCAGTTCACTTTTGGACAAATTGTGAAAGACTCTACTTGTGAAATGACAACCTGTTTATTATTTCACAATTAATAGATTTTTAGAACCAAAAAAAGAAACTATAGATAAAATAAATGTTCCTGCTCCCCCAAAATTAGTTTAACCCTTCATTAGAGTTATAGACTCATAGAGATGAACAGCAAAGAAACAGATTATTTGGCCTAACACATCCATGCTGACCAGATATCCTAATTAAACCAAATTAGGACATAATTCTGTATTGAGACCAAAAGTGATTTCACTTTAATAGTCCTCATTTGTCCTGTAATCAGGCTAGCCATAAAAGCAGGACTCTTCCACAATTGAGTTTATATTGGCCAGGGCCTAATTGAAGATCTGACTTGGGAATGCGGCTACAGACATGAGGCATGACATCAGCATCTTACATTTTGATAATAATTAAACAAAATATGATATTAATACCTCACGACATATGTTTAAACTGCAATTAACTGTCAAAAAATAAACTGCATCATATAATCTACAACTCGCGGATGGAAATTCCTAGGAATTTGATTCCCCACATGATCTTGCAATATATTTAATTTAATTAGATTCCCTACCGTATGGAAACAGGCCCTTCAGCCCAACAAGTCCACACTAACCCTCAAAAGAGTAACCGACCCAGATCCATTCCCCTACCCTATATTTACCCCTGACTAATACGCCTAACATTATGGGCAATTTAGCATGACCAGTTCACCTGGCTGGCACATTTTTGGATTGTGGGAGGAAACCAAAGCACCCAGAGGAAACCCACGCAGAGACAGGGAGAATGCGCAAATTCCACACAGACAGTCGGCCAAGGTGGGAATCAAGCCTGCATCCCTGGCACTGTGAGACAGCAGTGCTAACCACCTTTGCCACCTGATTGAATATGGACCTAACATTGCATAAAAAGCCATCTCCTTTCTCCAATTCTTTACAATCATCTTCGGCCTGCTCTAACTTGAAAGGGTTCAGAAAAGATTTACAAGGATGTTGCCAGGGTTGAAGGATTTGAGCGATAGGGAGATGCTTAACTGGCTGGGGCTGTTTTCCCTGGAGTTTCGGAGGCTGAGGAGTGACCTTATAGAAGTTTACAAAATTATGAGGGGCATAGATAGGGTAAATAGTCAAAGTCTTTTCCCTGAGGTCGGGGAATCCAGAACTAGAGGGCATAGGTTTAGTATGAGAGGGGAAAGATATAAAAGAGACCCAAGGGGCAACTTTTTCATGCAGAGGGTGGTGCATGTATGGAATGAGCTGCCAGAGGAAGTGGTGGAGGCTGGTACAATTGCGACATTTAAGAGGCATTTGGATGGGTATATGAATAGGAAGGGTTTGGAGGGATATGGGCTGGGTGCTGGCAGGTGGGACGAGATTGGGTTGGAATATCTGGTCGGCGTGAACGGGTTGGACCGAATGGTCTGTTTCCATGCTGTACATCTCTATGACTCTATGAGTTATTTCGTTCATCTCTTACTTGTATGCATTTTGCAAACATTATAAATATTTTCCTAATGCTATTATTGAGCAACACAAATTCCACTTTTTTAAAATTCCCTTTAATAGCTTTATCAAAGTTCAGCCTAATTATTACAAAATCAGTCTCTCTAGATGATATGTGTCAAAGCCTTGATGACCTAAAAGTGTCTTCTTAATCTTAATTTTAACCATGCTGTGAGGACTGTGTATTTGTATATTCCTGTATTTAGATCATGAATTAAAACGGGAAAAGGACTGTTTTAATAACCAAGAATTGTGGAAACGATTATAGCAAAATTTAAAAGCGAGTTAGCTGACACTAATTGTAAGTGCTGTTTGCACTGCTGTTTGTTCACACAGTGGGAGTAGTCACCATAGACAAGCTGGAGTCAGAGAATATGTACAAACAGAGATTTGGCCAGCACCAAATGGTTGATTGGCTTATGGAATGGCGGCCAGTTGTTGATGCTGAAGGTTTTCTGCCTGACAACAACTATCTAATTGGCTCCCAGGTAGCTGAATAACATGTAGATGTGAATATTTGGTCTGAAACCATTGGACCTCTGGAAAGAAAGCCAGTTTATTTACCCTCACCATTTGCTGTAAACTGTGGCTTTTAACCAATCAGTCAGAAATGTTATAAGTGTGAACCAGTCACTATGTGCTTCACGCAATCAAGTGAAAGTACCTGGCAAATGAACATTGAGGAGCAACAGGTTTTGACAAAGGGACAGATGGTCCCATCAAAAGGACTATCTGAGTGACCCCTGTGGACAGAGACCATTGAGTTGCCTCCCCGACTATCACTCTGCCATGTTTCTTTCCAAATGTCTGCATATGTTTAAGGAAGAGTTTATAAGGGAATAGAGTTTTAACTAGTAGAGTTATATGTTGACAGTTTACAATTGTTTATATACAGTAATTGTTTAATGTATAACATCTGACTTGTCACAGTGTACCACCAGAGTCTGTCTAATCTGGTTAATATTTATTTTAGATAGTGGAAACAGGATAGGTGGCAGCATATTAACAACCATAAACTACTAGAGATTAGTCACCAACAAATTCTAATATCCATTCTGGTTAGTCCTAATATCCTAATGCATTTTTGCCTTAACTTTACCTCACACCATCTTTTATAATCATTGAAGGGCCTTTACTAAGCACTATAGAGTTTGCATTGCTTTTCTTTTATTGAGGAGTAAAACATTCCATCTGAATCCAGGCCTTGTTTTGTTTTGTTATTAAATTCCAATCTTTACATAACGATTAATTTGTTTTTGTCCTAACTGTTCTGATAATGGGATCCAAGCTGGTTGATTTACACCCAATATTTATACAAAGATATTGCAGAAAATTGTGTAATACTAATGAGGATTACTGGAAGTAGTCAAAAGCAGTCTTAGAACCTCCAGTTTCCCACAGGACAAGATGTTATTGTTTATTCTCTCATCACTGTCGTTGACCACAGTTTTGTTTATCCTCTTGGTCATGAGAGGCATGATCTGTGCGAACTTTATGCTTTACTTTAAAATTCGAAGAATATCTGACCCTCTTTCATAAAATGTCTGCAAAAAATGTCCATCACGGGAAGTAAAATGACCAATTTGTGTACTTACCCCTCTCATTAATTTGTCCAGCATGTGCTGGTTGATTGTTGATTGTGTCTTAACTGTCTATAAATAGACATCAATAACAAGAACAGAAAGTGCTGGAAAAATACAGCAGTCTATGGAGGAAGTCATATTTGCTGACTGTCTGCCCCACTTTCCACAACTGCTTTTGTCTGGCAGTGTCTGTGGAGAGAAAGCAGAGTTAACGTATTGCGTTCAGTGACCTTTCTTAAGAAACAGATGCTACCAGACCTGCTGAGTTTTTCCAGCAAAACCTGTTTTTGTTTTTGATTTTCAGCATCTGCATTTTTTTTTTGTTTCCTATAAATAGACACGTTTGGTAATCCAGAACTGTTCCGTAAATATTTATTGTGACTGACGTTAATCATGCTCTCAGTCTATGAGCAAGATCATAGTGAAAATTACATAATCTAAACGGTTCGCTTGAGTGCCATTCTTTTGATTGCTTGTGTGGGGCAGAGAAGAATTTCCTTCCTTCTCAGTCAAGGATTCATTTTATTGTTTGTTGTGACTCTTTTCAATGAATCTATAATGGGAACCCAGCCGGAGGTGTAAGAATAGATGTAAACAATGCTCAATCATTATTTGTTATGCACATGAGGCAGACTTGATGGAACAGCTTGTCTTTTCCTACTCAAAATGCTAGAATGGTGGAAATCTCAGCAGATTCTCTGCACAAATTAAGTTGATTTATTATTTACTCAGGGCATGTCATGTCAGATTATTTGTGCACAAGGTCAGATTCTAGCTTGCTAATGGTACTACACTGCTTCTGCTCTCTGGCCTTTGCAATGGACTGATTTAAAGCACCCAGGAAGCTCAAATCTTAACAGTCACAATAAAGCTACAGCAGAATTTACAAGTTACATTTGTACCATCAAATGTAGTCCAAATACCAGATCATTTTGACTCTGTGATTCGAATAAAAATTAGTACAAATTATTAAACAGCTGCTACAAACAAATATCAACGTACCTTGAAATTGTTTCATATTTTCAGCCCTGTGGTGCACCAGCTCTTTCTTTATGATCAATTCTATGAAATTGTATGTAGATCTTAAACAGGATGTTCGATACTAAAAAAGCTGCTTTGCTGCAAAACTCCAAATTAGGCAGCGAGACCGAGTTGTTGAAGTGACATGTCAGAGGAGATCACCTTACATGTGAGTCTGAATGTTTCTGTAGAGGCTGAAGTCCCATCACCGGGGCAGAAAGCCGAATGTTAGGCCAGCATTCGGCCAGCAGTGGCAATTAACAGCACTGCCCCAGAGTAGTCACCTAATTAAGAACAGTGGCCTGTCCTCAAGAGCTGTCAGGAACTCTCAAGGCTAAGGCAACCTTGAAGACATGGAGAAGCTGGGGCAGGTACACCGACCTAGTGGTTGGGTATGTGGAGCATTATTATAGCTCAGCTAAGCTCTCCTAGCCTAGAATGCACCATATAGCTTAGGTGGAGGCCATAAATCCATGAGACTGTGGAAACAACTGTGCCTCAGAGTAAACATAGCTGATTGATACTTTTCCTTTTGGATCTATCCAAAAATTGTGCCATATTTATTTATAAGATTGAGAGATCAACTGCTGGCAGTGTCTGTTACTGATACTTTAAAGAGTCTGAATGACTGACACTTTGACTGCGTTGTTGTAAAAGCAAGTTTTATGAATGGATGACTAGGTTTTTAAAGCCTTTCTACAGATGCTATAATTACCAAAAGTTCTGTCATTCTGTACAGAGTGTATGTGGGGTGAGTGGGCATGGATGCGCCATAAGCTAGAGTGGAGGATATTGGCAGGGTGGGCCATGTGTGTGAATGAAGAAGGAACAGGTTTGCATGGAGGATATGAGGGGCCATTGGGAATGGGTGAGCATGAGACGTTGTAAGGAGGTATGACAGGTAAGGGCTGGAAGCTTGGAGGACATTGTTTTTAAAAATGATTTCATTGTAATTAGAACTACATATAAAAAGGGATGCCGGTTAAACAGTCATCCTCTGTATTGCACAGCCATGAGACTACCTCTGAACTCTTTTTGTGGATGACATGCCTGATTCCAGTTCCCAACAGCACCTACCTGCCCCCACCACACCCCATCCCACCCCAGAAAGAGAATCCCGTCAATGCAGATACTTTTGTAAAAGGCATATTGGGATATTTCCTGATTCCTATGAAGTGTCTTGACCATAGAAATTCAGCTTGGTATCCCAGTCAATGTGGGTGGCACGGTGGCTCAGTGGTTAGCACTGCTCCCTCAGAGCTCCAGGGTCCCAGTTTCGATTCCAGCCCTGGGTAACTGTTTGTGTAGAGTTTGCACATTCTCCCTGTGTCTGTATGGGTTTCCTCTACGTGCTCTGATTTCCTCCCACAGTCCAAAAGTGTGCAGGTCAGATGAATTGGGCCATGCTAAATTGCCCATACTTTTAGGTGCATTAGTCAGAGGGAAATAGGTCTGGTGGATTACTCTTCAGCGGGTCGGTGTGGACGAGTTGGGCCGAAGGGCCTGTTTTCACACCAAAGGGAGTCTAATCTAATCAAATCATTTAAGTATAAAAGGGAAACTATATCTGGGATCACAGGAAGAGAGTGTTGTGATTGAGAGCGAAAAGAAATTCAGGTAGGTGAATTCCCTGGGATGGGGGAGTCCAGAGCTGGAGGGCATAGGTTTAGGGTGAGAGGGGAAAGATTTAAAAGGCACCTAAGGGACAATATTTTCACGCAGAGGACGGTGTGTGTGTGGAATGAGCTGCCAGAGGAAGTGGTGAGGCTGGTACAATTACAATATTTAAAAGACATCTAGATGGGTATATGAATAGGAAGGGTTTGAAGGGATATGGTCCAAATGCTGGCAAATGGGACTAGATTAGGCTGTTCTCTGCTTGGCTTCTCCTATAATAATAGTGTTGTCCCAGTTGAACTCATGTTGCTTGTCATCTGTGTGTATGGCTACTAAGGATAGCTGGTCGTGTCGTTTTGTGGCTAGTTGGTGTTCATGGATACGGATGAACAGCCAGGGAATTCCTAGAGGCATGGCACTCATCCACAGATTCTATCAACAAACACACCGACCTGGACCCAATGTACCGGCCACTGCAGCGGACAGCTGGAACTGACAACTGGAAGCGGCAGAGACAAACCACTATAAATGCCGGAGGAAACAACACAGAAGTGCTTCACAGGAGGCTCCCAAGCACTAAGGATGTCACCTAGACAGGGGACGAAACATCTGCAACACAAATTTCCAGCTCGGCGAACAGAACCACAACAACGAGCACCCGAGCTACAAATCTTCTCACAAACTTTGAATACCTATGGGCGAGAGACACTAAGACAAGCCAGGAAATGGGAATCCTGTGCCAAACGCCTAAGCACCACATACAAACAATTCCAGTTCCTGCACGAATGCCGAAAGAATCGAATCCTTCCACCATGTGTCAGATACAGACCACCAGTCAACAACCCACAAGCCAGAGACACAGCCAGACAGAACGGATTCAGGATGTTCCAGGTAATTTGTGTAATTACAGATGCACACAACAGACTACACAAATACAGACAAGAAATTGCGCACCAAAAATCGTTAATTTCAAAAACCACCAATCAGGAATGGACCCGGACCGTAGAACAGGCCATCACCATAGGACAGAACAGGACCACACACTGCAAAAACACGGCACTAAAAGAAAACATGGTCAAACTAACTCACAACATAGAGGACACCACAACACATACTTGGGTTAGAAACCTCCCCCACAGACAGCTCACAGACACGGAAAGAACAATACTGGCCAAGGGACTCAACTACAACCACAGGGACGCCAAGACAGCAGACTTCCTAGTAGCACTAGGATGCACGCTCAGAAACAATGGACTGCTGGAAGAGACACAACAAACAGTGAGACAAAGTATCGTACCCCTGATAACAAGGAAAAGACAAACACACAACCTCAACACCAAGGAGAGGGAAGCAATAAAAACACTAAGAAATGATAAGAAAGCAGAGTACATCCAGAAAGCGCAACAACTACTTGCAGATACCAACACCTACCAAAAGAGGGAGTTTGACCCCACCCCACAGCTCACCAATAGGATAAACAACACACTGAGGAACCTGCAAAAAAATGGACAGATAACAAGGTTTGACCTACAGAGAATGAAACCTGAAAGCAGCACCACCCCCAGATTCTATGGACTACCTAAAGTGCACAAACCAGACATCCCACTCAGACCCATAGTATTACTACCAGGGACACCATCACGCAAAATGGCTAAAGAACTACAGCAGAAACTGAAACACCTGATCAGCGGATCCAGACACTCTATACAGTCAACACAAGAATTCTTGGACATCATCAGAAGTATACACATAGACAAGGAAGAAACTATGGTATCATTCGATGTAACGGCACTGTTCACCTCTCTCGACAAAACCCTAGCCAGAGAAACAATATCCAACCTGCTGGACATATAGAACTGACAACAGCATGTTGAACCTATCAACAAAGATGGCATACTTAAACTACTGGACCTGTGCCTCACAACACACTTCACATTCAACAACCAGATATACGGCACACCTATAGGCTTACCCATCTCTGGACTCATAGCAGAAACGGTAATGCAAAGATTAGAACAAACAGACTTACCGCAAATTCAACCCAAACTCTGGGACAGATATGTGGATGACACCTTTGTAATCATTAAAAACACAGAAATAGAGAACACAAACCGGATCATCAACGCCACATTCACAGGAATCCGATTCACTAGAGAGCAAGAAAAGGATAACCAACTCTCATTCCTAGGCGCGATGGTACAGAGAACATCAAATGGAGAATTCACCACAAAGGTATACAGGAAAGCCACACACACACAAACCAAGTCCTGAACTACGAAAGCAGCCACCCCAACACACACAAAAGAAGTTGCATCAAGATACTGTTCAAAAGGGCCACGGCACACTGCAGCACACCTGAACTGCAAAAAGAGGAAGAAGAACACCTCTACAATGTATTCGCCAAAATCAGATACTTCTGCAATTTCATCAACAGATGCCTAAGGGAAAGACAACGGAATGAGGACATACCACAACCCAAAGGACTAGCCACATTACCATACATCAAGAACATTTCTCAAATGACAGCCAGACTACTACGATCACCAGGACTCATAACAGCACACTAACCAACAGCCACTCTCAGACAACAACTCACCAGGACAAAGAACGCAATACCCAGCATAAGCAAAACCTACGTAGTGTATAAAATCCCATGCAAGGACTGCACAAAACGCTATATAGGACAAACAGGAAGACAGCTAACGATCCGTATCCATGACCACCAACTAGCCACAAAACGACACGACCAGCTATCCTGAGTAACCACACACACAGATGACAAGCGACATGAGTTTGACTGGGACAACACTACTATTATAGGACAAGCCAAACAGAAATTCCTAGAGGCAATGACATCCATCCATAGATTCTATCAATAAACACATCGATCTGGACCCAATATACCGGCCACTGCAGCAGACAGCTGGAACTGACAACCGGAAGCGGCAGAGACAAGCCACTGTAAATGCCGGAGGAAACAACACAGAAGCGCTTCACAGGAGGCTCCAAGTACTGAGGATGTCACCCAGACAGGGGACGAAATGTCTGCAAAACAAATTCCCAGCTTGGCAAACAGAACCACAACAACGAGCGCCCGAGCTATAAATCTTCTCACAAACTTTGAATGCATTATGTTTTAGCTTACATGTGTATCTTTGGTTTTAACACTCTGATCGTCCCTATAAGCAGAATTCATGTTGCAGCAACCTGTACTCTTTGGTTATTTTTAGTTAACTAGTTTTAGTCATTGCTAAGTTACACATTAATAAATGGCTCCTTCAATTAATATATGTTGCTAGATGGTTCACCAGAACATATTCTGTAAGTGGTCATACAAATTGTTTTCTGGTACCTCAGTGTCCTGACCACTGAGCCAGGGCACCCAGGCTCACATCCACTTGCTCCAGATCTGCATAATACCATCTTTGAACAGATTGATTAGAAAATATTTATAAACTTGACAAATTGACAGGCAAAAAGCTGTAATGAAAAAGGTACACTTACAAGTGAGTGATACCTCAGAGAACCAATTTAGGCTGTACCAGTAAGATGACCATCATCCTTAACAAATAAATCAGAAATTGAGCACAAATTGAATCCAAAACCAACTGAGTGATGTTTATGTGCGGGCAAGTCAAAGAAAGCTCAGTGATACACCTGATCCTGCAGAGAGGTGATGCCTAGCAAGGGTTAAAGTTCGTTAACTTCCAGCAGACAGGCACAAAGTAACAGCAGACGAAAGAAGAAAAACAATATGTTTCATATACCAATAACAACATATTGAATTCTGTCATAGAACAATTCTTAATTTTGTAAACCTATAATATAGTATAAACATTAGTTTCTACTTTTCCTTTTTGAACCCTTTCCTTATCCAAACATCAATCTCCACTGGAGAAGAATTCAGCCTTTTTTAAATCCAGATTATTTTTACATACCACTCAACTTTATTTCTTTTACGCATCACCAAATAACCTGTGGATGTTTTTTCATCTATTAAGCCCCACCAGTTAATCGCTCGTGCTCCTAATTGAATAATTTATGTGCAAAGTTTGTTAATAGAAATGCAACCCACAAAGGTGAGGAAGAAATAGGGAGAGGGGGGAAGGGGGCAAATCAGAATGGAGTTGGAAGGAGAGATAAAGCAGTTCATTCCTTGCGGTGCTCATCTCGCTCTAAAGGTATGAAGAGCATTCGTGAACACCATGTGCTCCCTCGCCAATGACACTCGGGTACAAATGAAACCATGGAAAAGGGACAATCAGCAGATATGACCGCCTCCACAGCCCACTGCCTGGACCTGTTAATAGCCAACTTGGTCAGGCGCAGAAGCACGCCCACAAGGAGGTCTTCTGACTTGCCAACAGCCCTCTGCATCCAGATTAGAGCATGGGCTGAAGCACAACCAAAAGCACAACAAAAGATTTTTCAAGAACTAAAAACGGGATGCAGTCCCTCATTGCCAATAGAAGTCAATTCTTTAATGTTTTTCTTTTCATGTCCAGAAGTGCTCTCACACAGTACCAAAGGACTTTCTCACCAACAAAACATTGTGACTTTCCTTTTGTTTTTTTTTAAACTATTAACCACCACCAGTAAATCATCCAGGAAGCCAATTGAATATTTACAAGCAAAGCCCAAAATGGAGTTGGAGGGAGAAATAAAACATAGTATCCCCTTCTGTGCCCACCTCTACATCGACAGCAACTGTCTCCAAGGACACCAAAGCATGCATGTAACCACAGAAGAGGGGCAGACAGTCCAGCACTTTGTGTTTTTTTCTTTTATTACACAGCTCAGCTCTTTTATTTGTCACCTTCTCACCACCAAAATCATAGTTACTTTTTAAAATTACAATCTACCACCAGTAAAATCCATGCACCCAATTTGATATTTACACGAGTCCATTATACGCATTGCATACCATCAAAAGCGAAGAGTGGGGTTCACCTCATTAATTAAAAATTAGCCTGTTTTCCTAATCGCCCTATCTAGAATCAGGGCCTCCCAGTCAGGGGTAGTGACACTACCACTTCACCACAATAGGGCCCTCAGAATTCAGCTTTTAATCTGGGAGAAAGTGAGGACTGCAGATGCTGGTGATCAGAGTCAAAACGTGTGGTGCTGGAAAAGCACAGCAGGCCAGGCAGCATTTGAGGAGCAGGAGAGTCAATGTTTCAAGCACAAGCTCTTCATCAAGAATTTTCCACTTTATTTCCTAACCTACCTTTTCAGAGATGTTATTACACACCTCCAGAACAGGTGGGATTGAACATCACCAGCTGTCAGTCGACTCTGAAGCTGATCTGTTTGAGTCTGAAAAGGGCCTGCATTTCTAAATCTGACACAAGAGAGTCACACCCAGCCAGCCTGGAGGTACAAGCTCTGCCCTGGATTAAACATATTCCCCACATGTTCCTCTCCAAGTCGTTTGTCAGCCTGACGTGGAAATATGTTGCTGTTGCTTCACTGCCATTCGGTCAAATTCCCAGAATTCCCTCCCTAACAGCATTGTGTTATGGATTATCTGCGTGTTACTGAAATCAAGTGACTTTAGTGAAACAGATCAGCAAAGATTTCAAGGAGATAGATTTAAAAAATTGCCTTAGTTAACAAAACAAAAGCTCTGGGTTTGAGAGGCCGAGGGACTCCTCAGCTAATCTTTGCATAGTAACCCACTCCGGACTTCGATTCTGTTTTCCACGCCCAGGAGTCAGTGCAAAGAAGATACTGCTGATGCTGCAAAATTCTCTCTTCAAATCCTACTCTCCCTAGAAATCCCTTGCTACCTGATACAGCTTCAATATACCAGTACGTCAGTTCACCTGGTTAAACCTGAGAAGCTGGACTGTGACAATGCTCTGGGGACATGAGTTGGCTGGTATTGGAATTGGACATCTATCATCAATCTGGGGTTATCAGCGATTTGGCTTCATTGAGAAAAAAAGTGGACATGAAAAGACATATTATCTTTCATTGACCCACACTTTTTTTTCCCTGTTTATTCTTCTTTAAACTATCTTAGAACCATAGAATCATAGAATCTCTGAAATGCAGAAAGAGGCATTGAGTCTGTGCTGCCCCTTGGAAGAACATCCCACCCAAACAACACCCCCCCACCTACTCTCCCCCCACTCTCCCACACTAGCCCCGTAACCCTGCATTTCCCATGGCTAATCTACCTAGCTTGCATATTCCGAGACATTATTTCCCATGGTCAATCCATCTATCCTGCACATCTTTGGACTATGGAAGGAAACCAGAGCATCAGGAGGAAACTCACACAGACACGGAGAGAATGTACAAACTTCTATATAAAGACCTGTCTCTGCCAACATCTCTGTCTCCTGCTGCAGTGCTCCAGCAAAGCTCAGCACAAACTGGAAGAACAGCTCCTCATTTTCTGCTGGGAACCCTTCAGTCTTCTGGGGATTCAATAGCAAGGTCAACAATTTTAGTATTTGAACACCTTTCCCCATGCTTTCCCCATCCCCACACACATTTGTCATATGGGCTGCTACGACGCATGACCCTTTGTCAGTTACTGATAGCCTCCATTTGGAGCTATTCATTCCCCCCCCAAATTGACCTTTAATTGTTCCTTTGTCTTTCCAACTGTTTTTCTCTCTCTTTGGCCCTATTGTCATTGATTGATTATTCTCCCACCTCCCCCCACCCCATCTTCTGTAGAAAAACATTCCTTTCTGTAGCTGCCATTACTTCTGAACAAGGGGGACAGAACCTGAAACATTAACTCTGATTTCTCTCCACAGACGCTGCCAGACCTGCACATCACCTCCTCTATGTGAGATTTTCCAGCAAGTTTTTGTTACAGATTTCCAGCTTCTGCAGGTCTTTTGTTTTTATTTCCTTTCTCTTTGGGTGCCATTTCTACCTTTCATTTACTCTCACCCCACCCACCAACCCAACTCCTGTATCAATATCAATCTTTTCCTAGCTATTACCAGTTCTGAAGAAGGGTCACTGGATCCAAAACACTAACTCTGATTTCTCTGCACAGATGCTACCAGACTTGCTGAGTTTTTCCATCAACCTTTGTTAGTGTTCTTGTCTTTTTGTGTATGGCTATGTGAGGAAAGAAAGGAATACTGTTTTATTTCCACATCAAGGTTTAGGTGTCAACAAGAATATGCCTCTTGTTTTAAGAACACGTTTTGTTCATAACAAACAGATCATTTTGAGCACATTAGAAAAGTCTGAAGGATTTTTATTTGTTTTTGATAACAGTACTAAAATGATTGACCTTTTGCTGCCTGACCTGCTGTGCTTTTCCAGCAATACATTTTCAGCTTTTTGGTAATTAAGTCAATATATTGACACCAATGGTGTGACTGGTTGGAATAGTAGGGTTTGATTATCAAAAATTCCTCCTCTCACTTTGTAACATGTGAAACATACTCATGGCTGAGTGTATCTGTAACTAGTCAGCAATGCAAGCTAGAATTCAGCCCATTATTGTACTTTATTTAAGTCTTGCAATCAAAGTTAAATTGAATATTCTAGACCATAAAAGTTAAGATTTGGCAAAGCATTTCACCTTGGCTAACTTTCTTGTGGACCAAGGTTTTTACGAAATACAGACAGCAGTTTAGCATTCGAAAATTATTGCCTAATGATAACTGTAAAGCTGACTGCTGAGTCGTAGTAGCAGCTGCTGAATCATCAGATGGTGCCAAGTTCAGCTGTGAAAAGCGCACTTGTCAACACTCCCTTAGGTCCTGGAGAAGCAATAGGACTCTTCTCTGTCAGTCTGGTTAAGAAGTTCTTGCCCTCGCCATTTCTGGCTTCTCACTGCATAAACACAAGACCTCTCCTCCTCTATGTGCAGTTTTTCCAATGAAATCCTGTTTGCAGCCGCCTAACAAAAGAATTCCTATTCCTAAAGAAAAACCGAAAGAACTGTGGATGCTGTAAATCAGAAACAAAAGCAGAAATTGCTGGAAAAGCGTTTGAACCCGAAACACTGACTCTGACTCCCCACCATGAATTCCCATTGCTGTCCAGTGGGCAGATGATAGATCAGGCCATGTTAAACTGGGATTCCAACAGCATTGATGTCAAAGAGGGCCTTGCATCATTATCACCTGGGGCTCCGCAGGCCACAGACCTCCTCACGGTGCAACCATTCCCACTCATCGCCAACATTCCCCAAACCACCTTCTAACCCTCTCCCCATCACCACCACCTTTTACAGTATATGTATAATGTCACCATTAGGAGCAGAAAACAAGGCCTCAGTTAAGTTGGAGAAGCTAATTTGTAAGACATGTACAAAAAAAAGCAATGACACCACTTTTAATGCCTTGACAGCTATTGTTTGTGTAATGGCTTCCCTTCAATTCTGTGGTTAACCCCAGACAGAATCTGTTAGCAATCAGTTGTGTTTTGTAAACTTCACACACAGCTTTAAAAAGCAGACAGACATTTTCCTTTAACCAGCTGCTGAATCCTTTTTCAACAAATTTGTTTCTAAAGTTAAGATCCACAATACATCAAGAAAGTCCACAAACTCCAAATGAATATATTGATTGAGTAAAATCCTTGTTTATGAAACAGATAATTTCAGTATTGTTGCAGATTCAAAGCTGTTTTGTTCATACACCACAAATTTTGTAAATTGTTTAATTGATACATCATAGTTTAAGCATTCAAATTTAAATTTTGTCTTGAGATGAAAGTCAATGGACTATAAAACACTAGAATTAGGTTTGGAAAAGAGGTGAGGGGTGACTGTCAGTCCTTACTGACCCACTAACATTAATGAACATGGCCATTCTAACTCCAGAGCCTCCATTGCACCCAGTGTCAATGACATGATATTCATAGGCATGCAGTGGATGGTGAGGGCACAATGCCGACAGTCTGGAATTTGAAGAAATAAATACAGTCAGGTAGGGCAGCGTCTGGAAAAGAAACATTTCCTGGATCTGTATACTTTAGCCATCTGCATCTACACTACCATCTCCAAAGTAACAGTTTTTGGTGGATATCAATTGCTTTAGTGTTAATGCAATACACTAGTATTTGGCACCATTTTTTGACTTGGGGACATTCATACATGCGAGGACATCATGTTTGGAGCTGGGGATTTGCTTAAATTTCCATCTGCAGTTGACAAGAGAGTGGTTTAGTGTTGTAATCTGCTCTGTGGTGGATACAGATGTGAAGAGCACTGGGCAGACCTTGTCTTCTGGTGGTAATTAGGTTTCCTTAGTCAGATGATACTTTTGACAATGCATACCCTGAGAGGAAGTGTCAGTGATGTAGAGTTAATTAGTTCAAGAAGCCATCGCTCTTTGTCCTTGATGTTACTCACCTCAGGGTAACTGAAGCACACTGAATCTCTGTCTGATCCAACATATGCATTGAAATCTTCTGGGATGAATAACTCTTTGCCATTTGAAATAAACCTCAGACAACAATTGAAGTGATTTCTGCTGTGAAATCCCCCATGTCTTGTACTTTGTTTTCCCTGAATACGACAATGAGGAAAATTGTGGTAATGGTCGAGTGTGTCACATTTCCACATTGACCATACAAAATTTCACCCCACTGGGTGTAATTGGCAAATTCTTCCACCATGGGTCCCCAGTGATGTCTACTCTGGGAGTTATCCAGAACCAAGGAGCCAGTGTCTGAGACTTGCTTTCTTCAGACCTTGTTCTATTGCTGTGAAAAATGCAGGCCTTACAGCAATCAAGAAGTTCAACAACTTTCATTTTTGCAATTTGCAATACACTCTGGGCAATTCCCAGAGAGGCAAATCCTAAATCCAACACTCTTTTCAAAAGCAAAGCTCCCGAGTGTGATGGCAGTCATCAAGCAGAATGACTCCACTAGTTCACGCACATTTGGAGGATGGAAAATAGTTGTCTGCCTAAGAATTTTCCATGCAGCAAGGTAACTAGAGCCTGTTGACCAATAGGATGTCCAAAACTCTACTTCAAGCATACTTGCAAACACGACCTGTAGGTCCCAATTCTTATTCCGATGAGACCCTTGCTGACGACAGAAAAAAGAAAGGTGACCTGTGGGCTGGTCTGTATTACTAACCCATTCAGTGGTCACATAGCTAGCAACAAGCATCATGATGAAAAAACAACAGCCTATGATGATACCTGATAACCACGTCACATGCCACATTTGTGGTAGAGTTGATGAAGGGCTTTTGCCAGAAACATCAATTTTCCTGCTCCTTGAATGCTGCCTGACTTGCTGTGCTTTTCCAGCACCACACTCTCGACACTAATCTCCAGCATCTGCAGTCCTCGCTTTCGTCCACACTTGTGTTTGAGTCTGCTTCTCACAAGAAAATCTCTGACGACTTTATGGAAATACTCTTTCTCCTGGAGATTTAATTTGCTGCATAGCCCTCATTTTATACAGGAGGAAGGATGTTGACAGCAGCATTTAAAGTGTGACTTGAAACTTCGTCAACAGGTTGGACTTAATCTGTTTCTGATAAGCGACAGCATTCAAGGCATTTGCTTGAAGTGTAGTCCATTATATGGTTCATGCAAATTTTCTCCAACATTTATTCAAATAAATAGTCAAACCATTGTAAGTATTGATAATTTCTTTATGTCTACATCATGGTATACCCTTCTTTGCACAACACAAACATTCCATGTTGCAATGCACTGTATAACAGCTGAAAAAAGGCAACAGAATTTGGTGTCAGTTTTTAGAAAATGATGGCAGTGGACACTTTTTGCATCTGCCAGATACAAAAATGTACACCATCTGTTATGTCTGAATGATTATCAACCATTTCTTTTCTCTGGTACTGAACCCATGCCATCATATGGTTATGTTGACAGTTCTTTGACTGTGTTGTACTTTTTCACAATCTTATCACATTATCTAGATCATACTTTTGGATCATTATCCAGAGTAGTGGGAATGTGCCAAAAATACTTTTGATCTTATTCAGTTGACAGGAAATGTCTCATTCCACTTCCACCACCCCCACCACCGAGTCCACAGAACATTAAAATAATGTTTTTTACAGCTGAAATATCAGAAATATTAGGTACTTTATTCGTTTTGTGAAATTGCTCCAGATTTTCCAAGGTTTAAAAGAAAGAGAATACTTCCTTAATCATATAAGAAGAACAGTAGGGTATTGGTCAACTTGGGGTACTTAAGGCAAAAGCCTCTCGGCATTTCGCTTCTTTATTGCACTGAAGCTGACAGCAACTTCTGACATTTTGCACATGTGCAGTTATACGCCGAAATTTGGGAACTGCTGACAGTGATTTCCTCTACCTTCTTGAGACCTCAGTTGGAGTTTCTTAGAATTAACTTTATTCTCACATGTACTCAAGTGAGTACAGTGGAAAGTTTACAAATTGCCACTGAAGGCATCATCTTAAGTCCAGCATTACAGATCATAGGAATAAGCTAGAAAAATGAAGTAAAAGGTTTAGAATAACAGTCCTTCAAACCCTACAAGGAACCTCGTTGAACGCCTTACTGAAGTCCATATAGCTCACGTCTACAGCTCTGCCCTCATCAATCCCGTTTGTTACTTCTTCAAAAACTCAATCAAATTCATGAGACGTGATTTCCCATGCACAAAGTCATGTTGACTATCCCGAATCAGCCCTTGCCTTTCCAAATACATGTACATCCTGTCCCTCAGGATTCCCTCCAACAACTTGCCCACCACTAACGTCAGGCTCACTGGTCTATAGTTCCCTGGCTTGTCCTTACCACATTTCTTAAATAGTGACACCACGTTAGCCAATCTCCAATCTTCTGGCACCTCACCTGCGACTATTGATGACACAAATATCTCAGCAAGGGCCCAGCAATCACTTTCCTAGCTTCCCACAGAGTTCTAGGGTACACCTGATCAGATCCTGAGGATTGATTCACCTTTGTGCACTTCAAGACATCCAGTACTTCCTCCTCTGTAATATGGACATTTTTCAAGATGTCTCTATCTATTACCCTACATTCTATATCTTCCATGCAAAATACTCAGGAGAAAGTGAGGACTGCTGATGCTGGAGATCAGAGCTGAAAAATGTGTTGCTGGAAAAGCGCAGCAGGTCAGGCAGAATCCAAAGAGCAGGAGAATCGACGTTTCGGGCATGAGCCGAAGAAGGGCTCCTGAAGAAGGGCTCATGCCCGAAACATTGATTCTCCTGCTCTTTGGATGCTGCCTGTCATTTTTCAGCTCATGCAAAATACTCATTCAATATCTCCCCCATCTCCTGCAGCTCCACACAAAGGCTACCTTGCTGATCCTTGACAGGCCCTATTCTCTCCCTAGTTACCCTTTTGTCCTTAATGGATTTGTATTTGGATTCACCTTAACCCTATTTGCCAAAGCTATCTCATGTCCCCTTTTTGCCCTCCTGATTTCCCTCTTAAATATACACCAACTGCCTTTATAGGCTTCTAAGGATTCACTCGATTTATCCTGTCTATACCCGACATAATTTGGAGATACCAGTGTTGGACTGGGTGTACAAAGTTAAAAATCACACAACACCAGGTTATAGTCCAACAGGTTTAATTGGAAGCACACTATCTTTCAGAGTGACGCTACTTCATCAGGTGATTGTGGAGGGCTCAATCGTAACACAGAATTTATAGCAAAAATTTGCAGTGTGATATAACTGAAAACTGGATTGTTTGTTAAGCCTTTCATCTGTTAGAATACAGTGATAGTTTCACTTCTTTCATGTGTAAATCACAAAACCCTTCTTTTTAAAGTTGCATTCTCGGGTTAGCTGCTAACAATGGTGATAGCTAGACAATATGTTGAAGGTGTTAGCCCCCTGTGTTCTCTGTTTATGACCTGATGTTTAGATTGATTCTCATCTAATAAGCGAGATAATAGTGTTTTACATAAATTCCTGCAGTTTTTGAGCTCAGAGTTCGACATGAATGTATGCAGTTTTTGAGCAACATGTAATGTAACTGTGCAATATAAATTCACCACACAAAATATATGTGTGCCTGTGTGTGTGTGTGTGTGTGTGTGTGTGTGTGTTGGGTGCAGAGTGTCTTAAATCTGCGAGGAGGTGCATGTGTGAGTGTGGGAGTGTGTGTGTCTGTAAGGGTGTGTGTGTGTTCTCACAAGAACGGGGTACGATGCTCAACTCATCAACCGCCAGTTCCGACGTGCCACAGCAAGGAACTGTAATGATCTCCTCAGGAGACAGATACGTGCTGCAATTGACAGGATACCCTTCGTTGTTCAGTACTTCCCAGGGGCTGAAAAATTACGCCATATTCTTCGTGACCTGCAACACATTATCAATGAGGATGAGCACCTCACCAAAACCTTCCCCACACCTCCACTACTTGCCTTTAAACAACCGCCAAACTTCAAACAGATCATTGTTCATAGCAAACTGCCCGGCTCTTAGGAAAACTCCATACAACCCTGTCACGGTGGACGCTGCAAGACGTGTCAGATTGTGGACATAGATACCGCTATTACGCGTGGGAACACCTCCCATCTTGTACATGGCAGGTACTCATGTGACTCAGTCAATGTTGTCTATCTTACACGTTGCAGGCAAGGATGCCCGGAGACATGGTACGTTGGGGAAACCGAGCAAAGGCTACAACAACAGATGAATGGGCACTGCACAACAATCAACAGACAGGAGGGTTCCCTCCCAGTTGGGGAACACTTCAGTGGTCCAGGACATTCAGCATCAGACCTTCGGGTGACCATCCTCCAAGGTGGACTTCGGGACAGGCAACAGAGAAAAGTGGCCGAGCAGAGGCTGATAGCTAAGTTCGGTATCCATAGGGAGGGCCTCAACTGGGACCTTGGGTTCATGTCACATTACAGGTGATCACCATTGCACTACACACACACAGATATTCCTACGCACAGACACACTCACATACACACTGACACAGGTACACACAGATGCGCACACAGACACCCACACACACCCGTATAGACACACACACTCCCACACTCACATATGCACCCCCTCACAGACTTAAGACATTTTGCACCCATCTCACTCACACACACACACACACACACGCACACATATATTTTGTGCGGTGAATTTGTATTGCACAGTTACATTGCACGTTGCTCAAAAACTGCATACATTCATGTCGAACTCTGAGCTCAAAAACTGCAGGAATTTATATAAAACACTGTTATCTCACTTATTAGATTAGAATCAATCTAAACATCAGATCATAGACAGAGAACACAGGGGGCTAACACCTTCAACATATTTGCAAATGTGTTGCTGGTCAGATTTTACCTTCAACATATTGTCTAGCTATCACCATTGTTAGCAGCTAATGCAACTTTAAAAAGAAGGGTTTTGTGATTTACACATGAAAGAAGTGAAACTATCACTGTATTCTAACAGATGACAGGCTTAACAGACAATCAATTTTTCAATGTATAATTTCAGTTACATCACACTGCAAATTTTTGCTATAAATTCTGTGTTACGACCAAGCCCTCCACAATCACCTGATGGAGTGTCGCTCCGAAAGCTAGTGTGCTTCCAATTAAACCTGTTGGACTATAACCTGGTGTTGTGTGATTTTTAACTTTGCACACCGTAGTCCAACACCGGCATCTCCAAATTATGTTAGAATGAAATTTGAAGGCTCAGTTTAGGTCATTGAGAATGACAAGGTAGCCAGGAAAGATTGAAAGAGAGAGCTAAGATGAGCAAGGAGTGAACATGAGATGTTGTTGGTCATTAAGATCAGGGAAAACCCTCAAGCTTTCTATAGGTATACAAGGGATAAAAGAATGACGAGAGTAAGATTAGGTTTAATCAAGGATAGTGGAGTGAAGTTGTGCGTGGAGTCAGAGGAGATAGGGGAAGTATTAAATGAATATTTTTCATCAGTATTCACATTGGAGAAAGACAATATTGTCGAGGAGATTACTGAGAAACAGGCTACCAGACCAGATAGGATTAAGGTTCACAAGGAGGGGGCATTAGAAATTCTAGAAAGTGTGAAAATTGGTAAATCCCTGGCCGGAGCGGACTTAACCTTGGATTCTCTGGGAAGCCAGGGAGGAGATTGCTGAGCCTTTGGCCTTTATGCCATCTTTATGCCATCATTGTCTACAGGAATAGTACCAGAAGATTGGAGGATAGCAAATGTTGTTCTCTTGTTCAAGAAGGGGAGTAGAGACAACCCTGGTAATTATAGACCAGTGAGCCTTACTTCGGTTGTGGGTAAAGTGTTGGAAAAGGTTAAATGAGATAGGAATTGTAATCACCTTGATAGGAATAAGTTGATTAGGGATTGTCAATACAGTTTAATGAAGAGTAGGTTGTGCCTCACAAACCGAATTGAGTTCTTTGAGAAGGTGACCAAATATGTGGATGAGAGTAAAGCCATTGATGTGGTGTATTTGGATTTCAGTAAGGCATTTGAAAAAATTCCCCATGTTAGGCTATTGCACAAAATACAGAGGCGTGGGATTGAGGGCAATTTAGTGGTTTGGATCAGAAATTGAAAGAAGACAGATGGTGGTGGGTGATGGGAAATGTGCATCCTGGAGTTCAGTTATTCATGGCGTACCACAAAGTTCTGTTTTGGGTCCACTGTTATTTGTCATTTTTATAAATGATCTGGATGAGGTGTAGAAAGATGGATAAGTAAATTTGCAGATGACATTAAGGTTGGTACAGTTGTGGATAGTGCCAAAGGATGTTGTAGGTTACAGAGGGACATGGATAAGCTGCAGAGTTGGGCTGCGAGTTGGCAAATGGAGTTTAATGCAGAACAGTGTGAGGTCATTCACTTTGGGTGGATGATAAGATTCTTGGTAGTGTAGATGAGCAGAGAGATCTCGGTGTCCATGTAAATAGGATCCCTCAAAGTTGCCACCCAGGTTGACAGGGCTGTTAAGAAGTAAACGGTGTGCTAGGTTTTATTAGTAGAGGGATCGAGTTTCGGAACCATGACGTCATGTTGCAGCTGTACAAAGCTCTGGTGCGGCCCCACTTGGAGTATTGACTGCAGTTCTGGTCACTGCATTTTTGGAAGGATGTGGAAGCTTTGGAAAGGGTTCAGAGGAGATTTACTAGAATGTTGCCTGGTATGGAGGGAAGGTCTTACAAGGAAAGGTTGAGGGACTTGAGGCTGTTTTCATTAGATGATGAAGGTTGAAAGGTGACTTAATTGAAACATCTAAGATAATCGGAGGGTTAGATCAGTGGACAGTGAGAGCCTTGATCCATGGATGGTGATGGATAACATGAGGGACATAGCTTCATACTGAGGGGTAATAGATATAAGATAGATGTCAGAGGTAGTTTCTTTACTCAGAGAGTAGTAGGGACATGGAACACACTGCCTGCAACAGTTGTAGACTCGCCAACCTTACGGGCATTTAAAAGGTCATTGGATAGGCATTTGGACGAGAATGGAATAGTGTAGGTTAGATTGGCTTCAGATTTGTTCCACAGGGCCACCCAATATCGAGGGCCAAAAGACTTGCACTGTACTGTAGCGTTCTATGTTCTATAAAAGTGAACAAATTCAATCATTTTTAACTTGCTACTTTACTACCGATGAGAACACTTCAATGTTGTTGCTCTGCTAGATGTCATTTCTTTGCTAGATACATGGAGATCTTCACTTGTACCAGATTCAATTTGACTTTGGGCAGGTGAAATCCCACAGAGTAGGGTGATCCTGGGTATGGAAAAGCTGACACATTGTGGGTAAGGCACAACTGGGTGATGGGCAGGAGGAGGACTTGGCTAGCTGCACCTACCAGATACCCACAAAACATGTGCCATTTAGTTTCTCAGGGAAGGAGAGGAGAAAATGTTTCTTGACTGTCACTCAAAGTGTAAAAAATGAGGTCTGCAGATGCTGGAGATCACAGCTGCAAATGTGTTGCTGGTCAAAGCACAGCAGGTTAGGCAGCATCTCAGGAATAGAGAATTCGACGTTTCGAGGCTTGTGTAGAGGTTGTAAGCTGTGGATTTGGTACTTTCATCAGTGCCATGTGTGGAAGTGTGGAAATAAGGCACAACTTCTGATTGCTAGAAACTGCTGATGGACAAGTGATGGTGTTGTGGTGCGATGAGCAGTGCATAAGGTTTTTTATTCAGTCAGGGGTTTGAATGTTGCTGGCTAGCATTTATTCTCCATCCCTTGTGGACTTTGAGAAAGTGGTAGTGGTAATGAGCTGCCTTCTTGAATGACTGTCGTCCACTTGCTATAGGCAGATGCACAATGTCATTAGGGAGGGATTGCCAGGATGTTGACCCAGTGACAGTGAAGGAACGGTGAGATATTTCCAACTCAGGATGGGGTGTGGCTTTGAGGCAAACTTGCAAGTGATGATGTTCCCATGTATCTGCTGCTTTTGTTCTTCTCGATAGAACCAATTGTGTGTTTGGAAGTTGCTGCCTAAGATCTTTGCTGAATTTCTGCAGTGTAATTGTGAATAATGTACAGTGCTGCAACTAAGTGTTGGTGGTTCAGGGACTGAATGTTTGTGGATGTGGTGCCAATCAAGTGGATTGCATTGTCCCGGATGGTGTCAATCTTCTTTAGTGTTGTTAGAGTTGCATCAGCCAGGTGAAGGGGAGTATTCCATATATTCCTGGCTTTTGCCTTTGTAGATGATGGATAGACTTTGGAGAGTTAGGAAGTAATTCACTGGAGCCATTATATTTGTTTAGGATGTTGATAGCGAGAGATTCCGTGATAGTCATGTCGTTGGATATCAAGGGATGATAGTTAGATTCTCTCTTTTGGAGATAATCATTGCCAGTCATATGTGGGGTGCGAATACTAGTTGCCATTTGCCCAGCCAGGACATTGTCCAGGTCTTACTGCATTTGGACATGGACTGAATCAAAAATAATGCTGCACACTGTTCAATCATTGGTGAACATCCCCACTTCTGACCTTGTGATAGCAGGAAAGCCATTGAAGAAGCAGCTAAAGCTGGTTGGGCTGAGGACACTGCCCTGAGGAACTTCTGCAAAGTATTCTGGAGCTCAGATGACTGATTTCCCACAACCATCTCCATTTATGCTGGGATGGCTCCAAACAATGCTGAGTTTTCCCCACTTTTCTGTTGATTCAGTTTCCTGAGGCTCTTTGACATCCTAATGACTTTCCTGATAAAGGACTTATGCCTGAAACATTAATTCCCCTACTCCTCAGATGCTGCCTGACCTGCTCTGCTTTTCCAGTGCCACATTTTCAACTCATCTTTGATTTCACACTCAGTCAAAAGTTGCCTTGATTTTGAGGGCAGTCACAGTCACCTGTCTTCATGCATTCAGCTCTTTAGTCCATGTCTGAATTAAGGCTGTAATGTGGGCAGGTGCTGAGTGGGTGTCAGTGAGCAGTTTATTGCTGAGCTGGTGCTGCTGCGTACCACTGTTGGTGACACCTTCCATTACTTTACAGATGTTTCTGAGTAAACTGATGAGGATGTGAGTTGTTGGGTTGGATGTGTTCTGGTTTTTTTCATACAGGACTAATCTGGAAATTTTTTTCACATGGTTGCATAGATGCCTGTGTTGTTGCTGCAATGGAACAACGTGACTTTGGATGTAGCAAATCTTAAAAGTTTTTTGCCTAAATGTGGTCAGCGATTTTGCAGAATCAAGTATCCCTGTTTCTGAAATGAATCAAATTGGTTGAAGACTGTCATCTGTGAGGCTGGAGACCTCAGGAGGAGACCCTGGTCAGTTATTCATTTGGCACTGTTACTTGGTCATGTGACTCGTGGGAAATGACAGTTAACGACACAATGACTGACCTTAACAACTCTTATGCAGCCAGTGAACTTTCTCTGACATTATAGTTTCACCCACAAACCAAACTCAGAGCATTGACCTCTGTAGTTATCTGATCTCTTTTTCTTCCAAATGCATGCTTGGACAGCCTCTTAGATGATACTGAAAGATACCTTACAGGGAGTTCGCTATTTCCACTGACAGTACATTAGCTGCCAGTGTTGAATTTGAGAACCTGAGAATCCTCTCTCTGTCAGGCAGCTCCTTCACTTTGAATTCCTCCTGCTCCAAAATTCCTTCACCAACACATCCAGCCCTTACCTTAGCCAGAACAACCCTTTAAGAGGTGCACACTGGTTTTAAAATAATATGCAGGCTATATTTAATTTAAACTTGGTTGAGTGTATGGACTCTCAACAATTCATTTCATGCTGGAGATGAACAAAGAGCCCAATGTTTGTATGCTATCGTAGTCACTCTCACCAGCTATGGAGTAGCACCCATTGAATTCCAATGCTCGGTTACATGACTCATGTAATGTTTAGCCCGATAGTTACTGGGAAAGATGTGAGACACAGCACAGAAGGGTAATGGAAATCTTAATCATTTTTTTGTTTAGCTATTAAGATTTCTATAGAATAACTGGAGAACATCTGTTTTCACTGCGTCAGAGCCAATTACAAAGAATCATAAAATCTTGTGAGTTAGGAGCAGGAGTAGGCCATTTGGTTTCTTGACCATGTTTCACTATTCATTAGATTATGTTTGGCCTTATTGTGGCCTCAACACCACTTTCCTGTCTGTCTACCATAACCCTTCATTCCTTTTAAATCTGATCCAGTCGAATATCTTTCTCAATCAGCCTTGATATATTCAATGAGCTCACTGTTTTCTCTGGAAACAAATTTCAAAGACCACCAACTCTCTGAGAGAATAAATTCCTCCTAATCTCCCTCTGAAATGAGAGACCTGTGCCTCCTAGATTGTACATTTCCACAAGAGAAAACATCCTCCAGCAGTCATGTCTCTCAGACGCTTCCACCTCTCAATAAGATCACCTCCCTTTCTTCCAAACTCCAAGAGAAGACTGAAAGGAGTTTTGATTGAAGTATTCAAGGTCATGAGAGGTCTGGAGAGTCTAGAGTGGGAGAAAATATTCCCAATTATGAAGGGATCAAGAACAAAAGGGGACAGATACAAAATAATTTGTCAAAGAAGCAAATGAAATATAAGGAAAAATGCAAATTCATGCATTTTAGGCAGTTTGGGTGGTAATGCAAAGTGTTCCTAAAAGTGTGGCGAAGCAAGGTTCAATTGAAGCATTCAAAAGGGAATTAGAAGATTATTTGAAAAGGGCGAATATGTAGGGTTAGAAGGAGAAGACAGGAGAATGATACTAAGTGAGAAACTCTTTTGGAAAGCCAGTCCAGACATGATAAACTGAATGGTTTCCTTCTGTGCTATAACAAGTCTATGATTCTGTATTGGTGCCTCTGAATGAAAACATTTCTCAGTCTTGTACCATAGAAAAAAAACTTCTTGCTTTACACTTTTCCTACTAAAATGGCTAATTTTGTACTTCAATGAATTTCCTTCCATCTGTCACAGTCTCATCTAGTTACACAAGCTGTTCATATCTCTCTGTAAATACTATGGTAAATGGTGACATCTTGGACAACTGTCATTGTTAGGTCAGCACAAAGACAAGAAAAGCTCAGCTAGTAAACTCAGTAAATGTCATTGAGAGATCAGGATGGAGCTCATCCTCTGCAGCTCAGAGGTGGAATTTGCAGGACAACTGGAGTTTGTAAGTGACAGTAATGGCCGCATTAGAAGCGACAGTGATGCAATGAGGATTGATAGCATCAATAGGACCTTTAATTTCATGTCAAGTGGAACAAATCCAGGAAACTTATGTGTTCCACATGCTCAAGTGGCAAGTCTGTGGTATTCTGTGAAATTCCTCAGTACTGAGATGATGATTAGATTCCCTAAAGTGTGGAAACGGGCCCTTCAGCCCAACAAGTCCACAGTGACCCCCAGAAGAGTAACCCAGCCAGACCCATTTCCCTCTGACTAATGCACCTAACACTGTGGGCAATTTTTTTTAAAAAAATGGCCAATTCACCTGACCTGCACATCTTTGGACTGTGGGAGGAAACTGGAGCACCCGACGGAAACCCACGCGGACACGGGGAGAATGTGCAAACTCTACACAGTCGCCCGAGGCTGGAATCGAACTACAAGCAATTGTGCCACCCACCTTCAGTACTGGCTAAAGGTGAATTGTGATCATGGGGCAGCTGAACAAACTCAGTTTTTGTATGACCTTTAGAGCACATCTTGGGATTGGTCTGACCATCCCAGTAATAAATAAGGGCTCTCCTCATCTGGGTCCTGGTGTCCTCAGACCAATCCATGTTATATGTCTTTACCATATCCGTGACACTCAAGGTGTCCTCTTTGAATCTGTCGCTTAAATCATCATAAGTATGGACTGGTCCCTTTCCGTCACCCTCACCCATTTGTTCCTGCCGCTTAGTAACTTCTTCTGGTGACAAGGTCATACAACAGAGGGCAAACAGATCTTGGGGTGTTGCATTGTCCATTTGAATTGTGTGCTGGATGTTTTGAGCGAATTGGAAGTTTATCCTTAGCAATCCAGAGCCTGATTTATTATCATGATAATCTCTTTGGGTTCCAGGTGACGTAATTCATCTTCCCCATCTGCCTTGAGGTTCAGTAGTCATCTTATGGGAAGCATAGTTTTGGTGGGGGAGTGGTGACATGGAGATGGTGAACTCCAGTGCAAAGGTAACAGGGTACTGCTGGTTTCTTAGAGCGCATCTTAACCCAATCAGCTATACAGGGACTTGGGTACAGCAGCAGGGATGGAGTCATAGGTGGCTTAACAGGAGGTGCCAGTGCACTAAGGTAACATCTCTATTCCCCCTCTACCTCGATATCATTCCCTCCCTCCTCAAACCGGGGTGGTATGCCAGACCTGAGCTTGGGATCCCGAGAAGTGCTTAGGTTTGTTGCTTTAGCCCCTCTTATTTATCTTATTCAGCTTTAGCTTCTTTATGCTTTTTCTCCTGTTACTTTTTTTAAACATGTCATTAATTCATCCAATTTCAACATCTAAGAGAAGTATTGCCTCCATACTGTCCAGAAATAGTAGTGAAAGAATCCTGTCTATTAGATTTGTCCTACTCCAAGGCAAGCTTATCGAGTAAAAATAAAAGTGGCTACCACAAAGAAAGTTCTTCAACCTCTTGTTTCAGTGCTTTGCATGAGGAACACAATGTCTCATTTTCCCTTAATGGTTCCTCACTTGCTATGCTACCTACATGTATCCTCATATTGCCAGAACCTCTGTCACCAATTGAACATTAATCAACGCAGCCATATTATAAAGTAACCATGAGGCAATGACACAGATCACTGACAATGTGGAAAGGTATAAAGCCTTAATTTAATTAATTAACTAACGGTGATAATGCAGTTCAGGATAGTACAAATTGTTTAAAATATTGAGTTATAAGCATATTTAATGAGAGCTGGAAACTGAACAAGTGACTAGGCATCATACTGTGAAATAATAAGAATGAGCAAACAGCTTTCAAAGTCACAGAAATGATTCAAATCTGTTTAGTGTTTAGATTAGATTTACAGTGTGGAAACAGGCCCTTCGGCCCAACAAGTCCACACCGACCCGCCGAAGCGAAACCCACCCATACCCCTACATTTACCCCTTACCTAACACTATGGGCAATTTAGCATGGCCAATTCACCTGACCCGCACATCTTTGTGTGCTGTGGGAGGAAACCGGAGCACCCGGAGGAAACCCACGCTGATACGGGGAGAACGTGCAAACTCCACACAGTCAGTCGCCTGAGTCGGGAATTGAACCCGGGTCTCAGGCGCTGTGAGGCAGCAGTGCTAACCACTGTGCCACTGTGCCGTCCATGTTGTATATATGAAATTGTAGCAGGATTGTTCAATTACACGCATATCCCTCTCAGCTGACCAAATCACAAGTTTTTTTCCTATCGAGTAGGAGTTTTGTTAAGAGTCTTCAATATGAGCTGGAAATTAATTTAATCAAAATCCAGTGCTATAATGTAAAATGTACAGTTTCCAACTCTGAACTCCATTATGATTAGCTGGTTCTAGTCTTTCAATTTACATCCCCAATTTATTTTTTTTCAAGCAGTTCTGATCAGTCATTGCTCATTTATAATGTCCTAGGCTGTGAAATGACTGTAGCAGCATTAATAAAAGTCTTGTCAAGATGTCTCATATGCACAAATAATAACTAACCCAAAGACTCAGATATTTACAACAGTATCTTAACCTTTGTTACATGATTTTATTTGCAAGATAATGTTGAACTGACACTTCAGTTCTTAGTGAGGAAGGGAAATCGACACCGAATAAAGCTATAACTGGCACTCCATACTGACAAAGGTATGCAGCAGCTTAAAATTAAGTGGAGGAAAACAAGTGTGAAACAAAGATTCAATTCAATCAGTATCATTTTCTGAAAACAATATTGTTAGAATATCCAGATCCACCTTTACATGAGTAACTTGTTTCCTGATTCCTGAAGAAGGGCTCATGCCCGAAATGTCAACTCTCCTGCTCCTTGGATGCTGCCTGACCTGCTGCGCTTTTCCAGCAACACATTTTCAGCTCTGATCTTCAGTCCTCACTTTCTCTTATCAGTAACTTGTAGCCCAGTATTAAGAATTGTAACAGCTTCCCCCTGTGTGGTCAGGAGTGACCAAAGCAGTGACCTTGTCCAGCTGAGGGTCAGATTGCTCAGCACTGACGGTAACTTTGGGGGTACTGATGGGAATAGAGCGATGGCGTGGTGGAAGGGCCTCCCAAAAGAGCTCTCGGGACGCTGTCTGTGATCTCTTTAATTTTAGGGGACTGATGGCCCCCAGGCACCTTCCCAAATGCATCCAGACATTGGATCACATGAATCCTACCACACAAAGGGTCTCTGCATCCACTTTCTATGTTTCCTCTCCCCCCACCTTACACTTGCAATGGGGTACTTCAGTGTCCTCCGTGAGACGGCAGGCCGATGCTTGGCCACCCTTCTCAATGAGACAAGACATACCTGTCCCTGGGGCAGCCTTTCTCTGGCATTTTAGAGTTCAGCCCAGAATTCAGTAAGCAAACAAACAAGAAACAAAGAACAAACAACAACACAAAACCCACACAGACAGGACTAAACACTGGCACCCTGGTCAATTGTTTTAATGTGATTGCAATTAAAAGTGCTAAGCTATAATTTTGGAATCAATTCACCATTCAAATGAAAGCTTTCACAATACATACCATCACAATCACTCAAAAATTCAAACTGGATATACTTTAATTTGTATATAACAATTTACCAAAATAACCAAACCATTTTCCCGATCAGGTATTTTCTCACAGATTGTCTACCTTCCCAACTACATAGAGGGACAGTCCAATTTTATCTTATGACTCCTTGCTCTGCTGTAAACAATTTCCACCGGCCATATCAATACTGCAGGGTGAGAAATTTATCAAGCCTGCCCTCTTTCTTTATTGTGTATTAATTTCCACTGGCCATATCTGAAAGAGGCAGCACCCTAAACCAAATCCGTCAGATAGTGATGAACACTTCCCTGACCGGGGTCCCCAGTCCCGACATTTTTCCGACAGGAACAATACAGAGTAGCCAATGTCACCCTGCAGCAAATCAGAGTAATCTGACAACTGTTGGACTTAGGCTCAATCTACCAACTTACTTTCTTCTATGTGTGAGCCCAGTCCTGTGTGCTCTTTAAATAAAGCAATAGGAGAAGATATTCAATCTTACACTTTTAGTTTTATTCTATCAGTAAGTGGATAAAGTATACAGAGCTCTGGGTCTAAACCTTTCTGTCCCTGACAAACTACTAAGTAAGTCAGTTCACAAAGAACAAAGACATATTCCTGCCCCTGACCCATATCATACAAAACATCATACCATCACTCAAGTGAGATTGTCTTCTAATTGGCTGTTGATCTGACTCCATTCCCCGCCTCCTCGCATTCCCGGATGTCCGATCCCACGTGACCTTCCTTTGTCTCTGAAAAGGAGCACCATGCGGCCTCCTTTTGGGCACGAAATGGCAGACTCGCACACTTCTAGGGCGTGAAACGACCGATCACGTGACCTTCCGGCACTCTTCCGGAGCGTGAAACAGGGAGACCACGTGACCGCGACCGCGCCTCGGAGCATCACGTGATCATCCTCTGTGCATGCATCAAAGGACCACGTGACCTCCGAACGCCGAGGACACACCCACTCGGAATCTACAATCTATTCTACCGGTAAGCCATATATATATTAACAACTCCCCCTTTTGGTCTCATGAAAATGAGACCAACAAACCAGTTTTATGCATCACATTCACTTTCCGACGCATAGTCCTCCCCTCTTGCCAGAGCCATGGTTTCTGCCTCCATCTGTGACATCTGGTAGGGCGGTGGAGCCTTCCCTTCAACTGCTGTAATAATTACCCTGTTCAACAAAGATCTAATACAGAGAATACAACAACATCCACACAACATGAACAAAATGGTCATGCCAATGAGGGACATAAACACAGACACAATTAATCCTTTCCATTTCCCTACCCAGGAATCGAAAATGCCTCCTAGAGGGTTGTCAATACCTGAATGTTCATGCATTTCTTTAGACAAGGTTCTTAATCCCTCCAGTGCTCTGGTTACCGAGCCATCAGGTGCTGTGTTGTTGGGGATGAACGTACAACATTGATCTCCAAACATAGAGCACACTCCCCCCTTTTCTGCCAACAACATATCTAAGGCCATTCTATTTTGTACTGTCATCAATGAGGTCGCTGCCACGTGTTCAGAGTCCCGCCACAGCATTTCTAGTTCTATTGGCTAGCCTGAGTACATTGTAATGTACATAATTAATTCAATCAATGTTTTTATTCGGCGTAACTGGGAATAAAGCACTAATAATTGGGAGATTCTCAAATCCTGTTGCTACCTGGTCTACCAACTTATATTCATCAGGTATGCTGCAGGGAACCCCTATTTCATTTATATACGTGGTTGAGCCAGAGGTAATGTCAAACAAATCCCTGTGTATTCATGCATGCTGATCTATTTCCTGTTAAGGGTACCCCTCGCCTGACCATTGCACAGGTTCCAGACCAATCTGGAGGTAGACTAATCTGTAGTGTTCTATCTCCACAGTACCAAAAAAGATCAGCTCTGGCCCAAACCATTGTGCTAGCATTCTGCCAGCCAGTTACATCGATCGTGTTCTGGCACCAGTCAGTGGGGATGTGTCCCATGACTGTATTAGATTTTCGAGCAAAACAAGTATAATTGTTAGCCCTTGGGGTAAACACTGGAGGTAACGTGGATTCTTGACAGGTGGAAAAATAGCACTTATGGTGGTACAATTTGGAGGGTCCATCTGCATGGTGAGAGCCATCATGCAGTGAAATCCTACTGGGTCTACATTAGGGAACAATGGGGCTGGGGTGGTAAATAGAGTTGGCCTGGCCGAGGAACACGCAACACAATCACTCATATTCATTGAGATTGCAGTTGCTGTCATCCAATCCAGCCATACATTCCTATCCCCATATCCGGTGGCTAATTTAATAATGTCCCTTCTCGTGAGGTTGTTATAATCTACTGTCACAACTCCTGAACTTGATTCGACCACCATGCTTGTTGTATTTTCGATTTGTGGCTGGTTCGTAGGAGGGTCCACCAAGGTTACCTTCACTAGTCCCATGGAATCCACTCCTGATTGATCTACACCTATTACAAAATAAAAGCTTCTGTCATCAATTCCACAGTAAAACTACCTTTTTGGGACCAGGGTTAGCATTGAATCTTGTCAGGGTTAACAAGAGTGGATTTTTTAGCTCTGAGGAATGGTCGAGTTGCCCCTTTGTCAGGCTCACATGGTCTCGAACTTCCCATCTATTATCCGAGGGTGACAACTTCTTAGGTGTCCATTGTCCCCCAGTCCATGTTAATACATCATCCCACGACGGACATGGGTGATAATCAATGGCGTAGATGCAAAGATATACATCATAGCCCCTCCAGCTCCCTGTATCCTGGCCACAGTCAATTATTTGGCATAAGTCAAACTGGTATATTGTATCACACTTTTTATCATGTCTGATGTGTACCCGGCTCCCCGCCTCCCTTAAACATTTGTCCATCTCTTGTCCTATTGATCTCTTATTCCTAGGACTCTCTACCTCGTCTGTGTGTTTGTCCCTCGAGGTTGATGCCTTTATTAACGGTATCATAACACTTATACATAAAATAGTAAAAACTCCCAACCTTAACGGCCTAGGATAATGTGGGCTAGTTACTAAAATAAGCATGATATTCGTTACACAAAAACCACAAGTTTAAGACCTTTCTATTCTTTTTCTGTTCTTATTTGTTGTAGAGTTCTCGTTGGCGGTTCTGTGGCCGCACACTGGCTCCGATGGTACCAAGTGTCTCCTTTCCCTTGTAGTCGGACTGCATGAGATGTCTCCTTTCCACCACCTTGTAAGGTCCTGCCCACCGTGGCTCCGACCACTTCCGTTTGATCACCTTCAGCAGAACCCACTCTGTGGTGGATGGCGCCTGGCTCTGTAGGTCCCCCTTTTCCAATCCAACCTGTTTAGAGAAAGCTGACACCATGATAAGCTGTTAGTTGGTCGTAATAAGGTTTGTACCTTATTGAGACTCCTCCCTCTAACATCTGTATTCCAGCTCCTGGTCCCGGGAACTGCTGCCCTGTGGTTAGCTCGTACAGGGTAAACCCTGTAATAGAGTTTACTGAGCTTCTAATAGACATTAAGGCTAAAGGTAGGGCATCCACCCAGCTTAACTTCATTTGTGCATACACTTTTCCTATTTTTCCCTTTATGGACTGGTTCATTCTCTCCACTTTTCCCTGTGACTGAGGATGGTAGACCGTTCCAAACGCATGTTTCAATCCTAAAGCCGCTTCTACTTCTTGTAGGTCTTTATTCTTAAAATGTGTGCCATTATCTGACCTGACTTTCTTTGGAAACCCAAGCATTGGAATATATTGATTTATCAAAAATTTGATCACTGTCTTTGCATCTTCCTTTTTCGCAGGTATCGCTTCTGGCCAACCAGTGTATGCATCCACTGCTACCAAAAGGCACCTGTATCCGTTTACTCTCTCTACCATGTCAGTGTGGTCAATCACTATTTCTTGAGCTGGCATTCTTGGGAGAGGGAATTTTCCCTCTTGTGGTTTCACTGTTGCTTTTACATTATATTCTGTACACGTTTTACATTCTCTGATATAATTTTCAATCATTGCTGGCAAGTACGGATGCCACCAATGTGTCAGATACCTCTGCATCTGCGTCCTTCCACAATGGGTCAACCCATGAGCTTCCTGGAGCATGGAAGCTAGCAAACCTGGGGGTAGCACTGGTCTACCGTCCGGTGACCTCCAAATTCCTTCTGACTCTATGGCCCCTCTCTCTCTCCATACTGTCAGTTCATGAGGAGAGGCTTTCTGCTGCTCTGTTATTAACACATTTGCATCGCAGGCGGGCAGCAGATCATACACTGTTCTCTCTGTTTGCATCATTATGTACTGGGGTACGTATCCTGCTGCTTTTTTCGCTGCTAAGTCTGCTTCCTGATTGCCCTTAGCTATTATTGTATCAGTTTTATCATGTCCTCTACACTCAATCACCGCCACTTGTGCAGGTTTCATTAGGGCCACAACTAATCTTCTCATCTCTTTTTCATGTTTAATTGGGGTTTTTGCTGTTGTTAAGAATCTTGCTCTGATCCATTGACTAAGTTCTACCTGTATGGCCCCTGCCACGAATGCAGAATCAGTGTAAATATTTACTCTTTTTCCTTCTGACCATTCTAATGCAGCTATCATTGCCTGTAGTTCAGCCAATTGGGCTGGTTCTTTGCCTGTCACTTTTCCTATCAACACTTCTTCAAATCCCTCACTTGTCTGTCGCACCACTGCATTGGCTGCTTTAAGTCCTTCAGTTGGATATCTGTAACAGCAACCATCTGTGAACAGCAATTCTTCTGGGTCTACTAATGGAATTGCCTGTAAATCTGGCCTAACTTTGGCGTCTCTCTGTGTCCTTTCCTCACACATATGTGGCTGTCCTTCTCCCATGTTATCAGCCATGTTAATTCCTTCATGTGTAAAATTTATAATGTGGTGCACTCAGGATTTTCTCTAACCTGATCTGCCGCAGTGGCGTCATTGTAAAGGCTGTTGAGTTCACATAGGCCACTATACTATGTGTCGTCAGTACTGTTAATGAATGTCCCATAACTATATGTGCTACCTTTTGGAGAATTTTTGCTACCCCTGCTGCATGTCTTGTACATGGCGGGTGTCTGTCCTCTATTGGGTCAAAGGTAACACTTACATACATCAGCACCTGCCTGCCCCCCCCCATTTTTCTGAAAGAGAACACCATTTATTGTGTGTGCTTTTTCAGAAATATTGAGGAAAAATGGCTCTTTGTAATCTGGGACCGCGAAATCAGCAGCCCGCGTTAGGGCCTGTTTAAGAGATATGAAACTTTCGTCTGCCTCCGTGGTCCACTGCAAATGGGCCGACAAATTTCTCATGCCTTGCTCATTTACCATGGCCCTTAGAGGGAACAAATTGTCTACTGTATCCTGCCAATCCAAGAAATGAGAACATGTCTTTTACAGTGATTGGTTTGGCATGATGCAGAATAGAAAATCTATGGGATGTAGACATACCTGTTCCCTTACCGGGAACTCTACCCAAAAAAGACACCGTTCGTCTGCAGCATTGTAATTTAGCCCATGAAACTTTGAAACCGACGTTATGCAAGAGAAACAGCAATGACTTTGTAGCTGCCAAACAAGAAACATGGTCGGGTGCCGCCAAAAGAATGTCATCCACATATTGGATCAATACCACCCCGTCTGGGAGCATCAGATCCTTCAGCTGCTGTTTCAGTACCTGATTAAACACCCTAGGCAACAAAATGAACCCTTGAGGATCCCTTGTATAACGAAGTTGTTGGTCTTTATAGGTGAACGAAAAAAATGTCCCTTAAATGATCAGCTAGGGGCAAAGAGAAGAACGCGTTGGCCAGATCAATGCACGAGAACCACTTATGGTCAGGGGTCAGCACAGACATCGCAGTATAGGGGTTTGGGACTGGAACTGTTGGAGTAGAAACGATACTATTGATCCGTCTAAGATCGTGCGCCATCCTATATTTGCCTGTATTCTGCTTCTCTACAGGTAAAATAGGAGTGTTCCAGGCTGAGTAAGAGGGTTCTAGCACCCCTGCTGCTACCAATCCTTCAATTGTGTCGGCGATGCCAGCTTCAGCCTCTGGTTTGTGTGGGTATTGTCTCTGCCAAATCAGAGTGTAGTCTATTAAACCGAATGTGATTGGTGTTCGCAGTAACCAACATCCATCGAACAAGGTATCCGTTAGTGTATCAAGCATCGCTGCAGCCTGTGGATGGTCCGTCTTTTCCCTGTCATGAAACCTTTCAATCTGCCTATGTTCCAGTAACACCTTGTCAGTTGTTCTGTGCATAAGTCTATAAGCTTCAACTGAGGGTGAATATTGCAAGCCGGGTAACTGAGTCCAAACCCAATCAGTTAGCTCCATCAAGCGTTTGGACTTAGGTCCCAGATCTTTGGCCTGATATTCAGCATGCACTGCCAATGTGACATGCGGTATAGCTTCTTCAGACATCTCATACGATTCCAACTGTTCCGGAGTTAGTTCCACAACGCCCACCACACCTTCTATCCCTAGCAGAATGCAACTAGAGGAAATATCCCATTGAGTCCCTTCTAGGTGTTGATAGAATGCATGCTGATAGATTTCATTGTCATCTCTGTCGTAATATAGGGTCACATGAAGGGGATCTGCAGGAGGAGCATAGGGATGCAGCATCTGAGCCCAGGGTCGCCATTGGTTGTATAAAGACTGTATGCCGTTATTCTGCCCTTCCTCAGCTTCAAGGAGTCCCCAGTATATATCTGCCCACTGCCCTTCTGCCATTGGTGATGTGTCTGGTGATAACATCATTTGGGGTCCAGAGTGAATCATCGACATAGAACAATTAACAGAGTATCCATTTGGAAAAGTTACAACGAGTCCATCTGGTCCGCAAAAAACCAAGACCCCATATCTCACCAACAAGTCCCATCCCATCAAATTCATAGGGCATGCAGGTGATAAAACATATTGATGATAAAAAGTCTGTCTGGCCACTGATGTGATCAGTGGCGATGTCAAAAGTAGAGTTTTTGGTATACCCGAGAACCCTACTAACTGGACAGAAGAGGATGAAATATTTGACGGAGGTAGATCACAAATGATAGTAGAAAATCTGGCACCTGTGTCAACCAAAAAAGACAAATTCCTGTCCATTACCCTCACTTGCATATGGGGGTCTGCCAACCCCATATGTCCCTGGGTTCTCGGGCTCCGTCAATATTCGTACCCCTGCCCTTCCAGGATAGTTTGGGGGTACTGTCCTTGCACCGGGGCTGCAGCTGCATTTGGGACTTGATACAGCTGAACAGCCTGTTGAAAAGGAGGCCAATACAAGGGGACATACTGTCCTCGGATCAATCCCTGGCCTCCCTGGGGCCCCCACAGTAGGGGACAAGTTCTTCTCCAATGCCCAGGTTGGCCACATTCAAAACAAGTGTTTGGTGGCTGACCTCTGACTCCTCCATTGCCCTTCCTCTACCTCACATTCGTCCTGGAACACCTATTGGCCTGCCCCCATAAAGGGGGTAATATGGCATCGAATCAGGTGCCGGATCTAGACTCGGTCAGTTGTTTTGTGGCTGCCGCACCATCTGATTAATCATCTTCTGGGAGGCTTTCTTTGTTTCATTAACCTTCCGTCTAGCCTCATCAAGCTGTAACTTCAGCAACTGCACTTGAGCTGACTCATTGCTCTGTTTATCTTCATTCTGTTTTGTCCTATATCGCTTCATGTGATGCATCAAATGTTTTTCCCACTGTTCTGTAGAACACCCTGGGATATCAGGATTACTCTCCATTGCCTCTTTTACTTCCTTAGGCATCCCTGCCATAACGGCATTCCTAAATAACGTGGTCGGTAGCTGACCTGACCCTGGATGGCACCCCGCAGTATCTGTCCACGTGCCTTTACATCTAGCCAAAAAGGCAAGCATCTCCTCCCCCTCCTTCATTGTGAAGGTGAGCGAGTGTATCGCTCCCGGTGGATTTGGGAATCTATCCCTCATAGCCCTTCCCACACAGGTGGCATGCTGCGCAAACGGGTCCGAGTCAGGTACTAAGGTGGTCCTTGCAGACACTTCAATCTGCTGTACCTCCCACATACTCAATTGTCTGCCCAATAATGCTCTCCAATCGCCAATAGCTAACTTGAAGCCTAGTGTGTATTGGCAAAATTTAGTCATCCAAGGTCCACCTCCCTCCATGGGTGGCGGCATTTTATCCAAAATGCAATTCGTATCCGTATAGGTAAAGGGCTGATACACATCCCCCGTAAAAGAGCCTTTATAAACTAGAGGCAGTTGGTGCCGATATTTTATGGGCTGCCGCAATGTCTCCCTCCGTCGCAAATCATAACTGTTTTCAAACGGATGCTGTACCCCTGATGGGCCCTGTTCAGTGTGCATGGTAAGTGAGCCTTTTAAAGTCACAGGGTACGTATTTGAACCGCCCCCTGGGCGGGACTCATTGTCTTCACTATCTGTGCTACTCCTTGACTCCTTCTCATCCCAGTTTTCCCTATTTTTTTCTTCCCTTAAATCTCGCTTTCTCCTGTCTGAGAATCCATCATCTGGTAACCGACCTGAACTGTGTAATCCTCCCCTCATTTCATTCTCAGCACTATACGGTGTCGAATGAGCATCTGGCTCTTGCCCGACTGAATACCTCCCCTGTCCTAACTGTTCTTTGTTTCTGCTGTACGTAATTGTCATCCTGCTTGCTTCCTCTGCATCCTTAATCCTCTGTTCAGCTTCAAATGTTAATTTTTCTACTTTTCTGATGTTTTCTTCTAGTGCTTCTGCCAGTCTCTCTTTTACTACATTGTACTCCCTTGTTCCGACTTCTCACACATCTAACACCCCTTCTTGAACATGCATAAGTGGTATTTGTGTTACAGGATGTGTGGGTGGTAATTGTGCCTCAGGCAATTTAGGACACACAGGGGCAGAAAGTCCTGGCTTTTCTGTTTTAGAAGTAGCACCTATTCCCCTTTGTAATGTTTCTACTGCTACACAGGCTAACGTCATGTTATGTAGATTAATCCTCCTCTCTTCTTTCTCCTCACCTTCTTTGGTGCACTTTCTTTTAACCAATATTGACCCTTTCTTTCCCTTCATATGCTCCTCTACTTCTCATCTAACCTGCTCTTCTGCTTTTCCCAAAAACGGTGACGATTTCTTCCTCTCCTCATCTTTAGGGACTTTGCCCTGCTTTAGTAAATCTTCCCAAATCTTATCATATTTCTCCATCATTGTTTTTTGTTTGTTCTTTGCAAGCCCACTAATTAACTGACTTCTAACTTTACCCCACTGCTGTTTTACGGACATTAAATCAGAAGAACATCCTCCGTTTTCTTCACACACTTTATCAAATTCCCCTACCATTTTATGTATTTCTGTTTTTTTTTAATCCTCCTGTCCAATAACCAATCGGTTTATATTTAATATAGCCGAACAACCAACCCAATCAAAAACAAATCCAGTTGCCAATCAATCTGTATAAAATACACCTGAGCAACTGACCCTTACAGTCAAAGTTATCAGCAGTTTCGTTATCACCTTTAGGTTTCTACTGCCTACTCTTTCTCACTGAGACACCACCGTCTTTGTCTCAGAGACTCCACTGGCTTTCCTACCACCCTCCGTACATTCCCCAATATAATTTTAAAACTTACAACACGTCAATCATCAACCAAAATTCGTGAGCGGTGTTTTTATGAGATCCTGCTCAAAGGACTTTAAACCTTCTCACACTTACGTACCTTGGTGCTTTTATGAGGACTCTAACCCCATGGGACTTTAAACCCGTACGTTTTAAATCAATACTTGTGAGCGGTGATTTTATGAGATCCTGCTCAAAGGCCTTTAAACCTTCTCACACTTACGTACCTTGGTGCTTTTATGAGGACTCTAACCCCATGGGACTTTAAACCTGTACGTATTAAATCAATACTTTATCCACTTACTATTACTAGGACACTTGCAGTCTAATGACAACAATCAATTTAGTATCTCCAATCGCAGAACTTCAATATAAACAGGTGTCTGCTCACCTTTTTTTATGCGGTGCCGCTTGTTGTCGTCATCAGACGTCAGTGTCCGTTGTTTCTATTTTTCTCTCTTTTACGTCACTTCTTCGTCTGTATCACGTCGGGGTCACCAAATCTGTTGGACTTAGGCTCAATCTACCAACTTACTTTCTTCTATGTGTGAGCCCAGTCCTGCGTGCTCTTTAAATAAAGCAATAGGAGAAGATATTCAATCTTACACTCTTAGTTTTAGTCTATCAGTAAGTGGATAAAGTATACAGAGCTCTGGGTCTAAACCTTTCTGTCCCTGACAAACTACTAAGTAAGTCAGTTCACAAAGAACAAAGACATATTCCTGCCCCTGACCCAGTCTCTTATACCATACAAAACATCATACCATCACTCAAGTGAGATTGTCTTCTATTTGGCTGTTGATCTGACTCCATTCCCCGCCTCCTCGCATTCCCGGATGTCCAATCCCACGTGACCTTCCTTTGTCTCTGAAAAGGAGCACCACGCGGCCTCCTTTTGGGCGCGAAACGGCAGACTCGCACACTTCCGGGGTGCGAAACGGCCGATCATGTGACCTCCTGACACTCTTCCAGAGCGCGAAACAGGGAGACTATGTGACCGCGCCCGCGCCTCGGAGCATCACGTGATCATCCTCTGCGCACGCATCAGAGGACCACGTGACCTCTGAATGCCAAGGACACGCCCACTCGGAATCTACAATCTATTCTACCGGTAAGCCATATATATATAATTACACAAGTTGGGTAAAGGTGGTTCGTTCGACCTCCTCGAGGTACCAGTTCCACTGGATGAGGGATAGATTGTCTGGCTGAACACAAGGAGCAGTCTGGGGTAAAATACCTTGGGGCGCCCTTACCACTCTGTTCTGTTCAATTCAGACTTTCGTGTCACTTACTCAGCCCAGTGAGACGTTCCCTATGTTGAGGTCTGAGTCACGGCACCAAATGTTGATGTACATTTTGTTCCATAAATCTGGACGACACAAGTTTCAGTCCAACAGTAGATGCTTTATTATCAGAGAGCCGGCAAGAGATTCTCAATGTACCCAAAAGTAGCCGTGTGCAACTTGTAGTGACATTTCGCCACGAATCTCTGCCCTATACACAAGGACAGGATTTTTTTCGGGATTAGACAAAATTGGAGGTGTAGTAGACAGTCACATAGTCGATTGTCATTACATAGTTTAAGGTAGGCAATTATGAATTTACTAAACACGATGAATGTTGATGTCCTGTGATAACTTGTGAATGGATTAAAGTGACTGATTTTTGTATTCTACATGATCATGTGTTAATGGAAAGAGAATAAAACAGAAGAGTTTGCCTGTTCTCAATGGGGATTCACATACCTATGCTAATATGGAGGGGAAGTAAGACAATAGGAGCAGGAGGCAGTTTAACAGGGTTGTGGCCAAGGACAGGACTGATAACTTTGGTGTGAAGCTACAGAGGAATCCATGTGTTGCTCCTTAGGTCTCTTTCCCTTCTCACCCTAAACCAAGCCCTCTAGTTCTGGGCTCTCGTACTCCAGAGAAAAGACATTGTCTATTTATCCTATCTATGCCCCTCATGATTTTATAAACCTCTATAAGGTCACCCCTCAGCCTCCGATGCTCCAGAGAAAACAACCCTAGCCTATTCAACCTCTCCCTATAGCTCAAATCTTCCAACTCTGGCAACATCCTTGTAAATCTTTTCCGAAACCTTTCAAGTTTCACAACATCAGAATTTCATGCAATATTCCAAAAGTGGCCTCACCGATGCCCTGTACAGCCACAACATAACCTCCCAACTCCTGTACTCAGTACTCTGACCAATAAAGGAAAGCAAACCAAATGCCGCCTTCTGTGACTCCACTTTCAAGGCACTATGAACCTGCATTCCAAGGTCTCTTTGTTCAGTAACACTTCCAAGGACCTTACCAATAGGTGTATAAGTCCTGTTAAGATTTGCTTTCCCAAAATGCAGCACCTCGCATTTATCTGAATTAAACTCCATCTGCCAGTTCCCAGCCCGTTGGCCCATCTGGTCAAGCTCCTGTTGTAATCTGAGGTAACCCTCTTCGCTGTCCACTACACCTCCAATTTTGGTGTCATCTGCAAACTTACTAACTGTACCTCTTATGCTCACATTCAAATCATTTATGTAAATGACAAAAAGTAGTGGACCCAGCACCGATCCTTGTGGCACTCCACTGGTCACAGAACTCTAGTCTGAAAAACAACCCTCCACCACCACCCTCTGTCTTCTATCTTTGAGCCAGTTCTGTATCCAAATGGCTAGTTCTCCCTGTATTCCATGAGATCAAATCTTGCTAACCAGTCTCCCAAGGGGAACCTTGTCGAACGCCTTACTGAAGTCCATATAGATCACGTCCACAGCTCTGCCCATATCAATCTTCTTTATGGCAGCCTTAGTAAATAACTCATTGTTGGTGAATACTGGCCTTGGGGTTCCATCACATGTCAAGGCAGGATCACCTCCTGCCTCTGCTCCTGACAGATATCTTCAGGTCATCTGAAAATGTCAGTCTGTTAACACTGTTTATATGTCCATAGACTGTGCAAGCCTACTGAGTATTTCCAGCATTTTGTGCTTTGAATTCAGATCCCGAGTACCCACAGTACGCTGCTTTTACATTGTTAATTAGTGCCTTTGGACCATTTCCAAAGGCATGAGGTAATGGTTCTGCCATAATTAAAACAAAATGATGCTGAAACTTGATTTTGAGGTTTAGATTTCCATTATCTTGTGAAAAGAAAATCACTAATTTTCTTCTTGTTTTTCCTTTTGTGTCCAATTGATGCACCATCATTGCTTCTCTGATGTCCACTTTATTAAGAAACATGTAATTTCCTAACCAGAAAACTGTCTTCAAAATAACAAATTAATCTGATCCAGATAATGCAATTCTAAATTCTTAAATACATTCTGTTTTAAAATCAGCATTTAATAATATAATAATTAAATTTACAAGAGGAACAATGTGCGTGACCTTTATATTTCTTTATGGTCAAATAAATGGTTTACATTGGCTGACAGTGTTCAAAACTATTCCATTCCATGAAGACGTAGTAAATGTGTTAATCTCATGTTAAGCAAAAGCGTTGGGGCAAGTTCGTAAGATGTCATTGGAAAGTTATTTGACCCAGGTCCCGATGTACTCTGCATGCAAAATGGAATCTCTTAGCATTTTGTATGAAAAAGTATGAGCTACTCTGACCTCATGAGATGCTGTGCAACCTGAACAGCTTCCAAGAAAACATTAGTGTACTTATTGGAGTGCTGTGGTTGCACATAGCAGTGGGGGAGGGAGAATGGATAGCAATAAAGGTTAAGCAAGGAGTAGTTATTTCTCATGTATTTTAAGTTATAATGCTGGGATAATAAGATTAATCAGTACTTTTAAGCAGATAGTCTATGGGTTGCCTAGACTTGTTCCCAGGCTCACCAGGTTTTTGTTTGATAAATAAACGTGACCTCTCAATCACTTGTGCAAAACAAAATAAAGCTCTCAGATCCAGGAAATGGCAGAAATCGTAACAAAATCAGATGGAATGTATTTGCCTGACCAAGACCACAGCAAGGATTTTCCTTCGCATTTGTGATGTTCCCTGCTGTTGCATTGCATGACCACAAAAGAACACGATGATTGATTCCCATGTGGTGTCAGTGAATAGCAGAGATACACTGTTAGCGCTTTTGCAAGACATAATTTGCATTTAAATTCAGTTGGAAAGTGCAAAGGCAGAATAACTTATTTTCTCCAGCCATGATTCACAAGTTCCACAGCTGCAAATGTGTTGCTGGTCAAAGCACAGCAGGTTAGGCAGCATCTCAGGAATAGAGAATTCGACGTTTCGAGCATAAGCCCTTCATTATTCCTGATGAAGGGCTTATGCTCGAAACGTCGAATTCTCTATTCCTGAGATGCTGCCTAACCTGCTGTGCTTTGACCAGCAACACATTTGCAGCTGTGATCTCCAGCATCTGCAGACCTCATTTTTTACTCTTCACAAGTTCCACAGCAACAAGTATATGAAAAAAAGAGCAAAATCAATGTTTGTCAGCAGTTTTGCTGTAGAAATTCAGGACCACATAGCAGGAAAATTCCATATAGACAGTGTAATCAATTTGACAGACATTCATTTTTCACCTACCTTCTTCCATTCTTCCACTTATACGCTATTCATCATCCTTGAAGTCTTCAAAATCTCATAATCATCCTCATTTACTGGACAAATGACTTCTGCTGTTAAGAATCAAGAATAGCCAAGTCAAATGTTTGATATTCAGTTGCTATGTTTGGGAAAGATTGCCACTTAATTGCTTTCTCCTGTCTTTTCCCCAAAAACTTGCTTTTTTTTTCAAATGTTTATACATTCAGTAGATTCTGCTTCTACTATTCATTTTGGTCTGAGGAAGTGTCCTCGTTAATCCATGATTTCACTCCTTCAGTGATAATATTAATGTTATACTCCATGGTAAACAGCTATTCATCTAGTGGCAATATTCACTGTTTACTTCACCAAACTCTTTCAGATTTCAATAACCTCTGGTAAATCTATCCTCTTAAAACGAGTTCTATTGTAAAGCATAGTGATTTCTCTAACCCATTTTCACACCGAGAACCTCTCATCCCAGATGAAATTGTAGTGAATTCTTTCTTTGCTTTCACTATCCCGCTCATCTTGCCAAGATACAGACATGATAGTTTAACTGTATCTTAGCCAATGATTTATACAGATATGTCATTTCATTTTTGCTTTTGCACTCCATGGCCAAATTTCTGCTCATAAGTTAGTGAGCTCGAGTAGGGAAATTTCTGAATCAAAAAAGTCACCTGGAACATTGTGTCCTGTCAGATCCAATGTTTACTCCCTGTAATGAGCAGGGAGTAGACAGCAACAGGAGTGGCTGAGGCCTGAACCTCAGTTCTCCATGGCTTTGTCAATTATATTGTAACATTGTAGGCATGTTACCGCTCACCAAAAGATCCTAAAATATTTTTTCTCAGTAGCAACATGGTAAGGAAATCTTCTGAAGATAAATGGATATAAATGATTATTTTGAATAACCTTACCTTTTACATCTCAAATGGTAAATGAGCTTATAGGACAAAATTCTCCACAGACAGTTATCTCTCCCTTAACCACTTTTTGTAAGATCACAATAATCCCACTCCCTCATTAGAAAGAGACAACTGTGGTCGTTTAAACCTGAGGGGCACTATGCCTCAGGTGAGCGGAGAAGTTAAGAAGACAGGACCTTCTTGATAACATCAACTGATGTGGGAATTGAACCCGCATTGATGGCAGTACTCTGCATTTGAGACCAGCCAATTAAGCTAACTGACGCCCTTTGACCCTCCCTTTCAATTCCTGACCTTCTTAAATACTTATACTCTCGTTGCCAACTCATATAATATCCAACATGGGCAGACCCCACAAATTATGTGGAAAATGAAACAAAATAAAGTTCTAAATATCTAGAACATTCCCCTCTACACTGTTTTTATGGAAGCCTCCTATTCATGAAAGCTTAATTAAATCTTTTACACTACAAATGGATCATTTCATTAAAAGAACTTTTAGAAAATTCATTTTCCTAATTTTATAAGTGTCTCTTTAAGCTAAGAATCACACTATGAACCTAGAACCCTCTTACATCCATTGTAAAGGTTATCGATTGTAGAAATCAAGAAAGGATTCATAAAATCCCTTCATGAAAGGTCAACAACTACTAAGACTGCTAGAACAGACAGATCTCAATAAAAAAAGTCAAAAAAGAACCCATCCTACTCACTATAGTAGATTTACAAAAACACTTCGAGTAAAAAATGAGGTCTGCAGATGCTGGAGATCACAGCTGCAAATGTGTTGCTGGTCAAAGCACAGCAGGCCAGGCAGCATCTCAGGAATAGAGAATTCGACGTTTCGAGAAACACTCCCTACTTAGCTGCTCCCCTGCTGTGATCTCCTCACATGGGTTTTCCTAAGGTCAACCGTGAATTTCGCTATTTGTTTACTTTTCTTAAATGAACTCCCATGTCCAGACATACTTAAAATCAAATAGCAGAGGCAGTAGCTGTGCTGGGTCAGACAGCTGTGCAGGTTCATTTCTCTGTTCATACATTTCCCACCATGTGGTCAGTGCCTTTGTCTCCCTTCCTCTTTTTTTTCCAGAAGTGCTGCTGTTTTGATCTTTTTTTTTGTCAAGACAATGAAACACCTTACAAAACAGTAATTAGTGCTCCTCGAATTCAAGGAAACCAGCTCCAACACTGAAAATACCTCAAAAAAAGGAGCAGTTCTTCCAGTCAAATTTTTCCCACCCTCCATCTTAGATTACCCAGAATACTCTTTTTGGAGTATCACATGCAATTCCAGACCCTCTACTAGATTCGCTACAGAGTGGAAACAGGCCCTTCCGAAGAGTAACCCACCCAGACCCATTTCCCTCTGACTAATGCATCTAATACTATGGACAATTTACGTGGCCAATTCACCTGACCTGAACATCTTTGGATTGTGGGAGGAAACTGGAGCACCCGGAGGAAACCCATGCAGACACGGGGAGAATGTGTAAACTCCACACAGACAGACGCCCAAGGCTGGAATCGAACCTGGGTCCCTGGTGCTGTGAGGCAGCAGTGCTAACCACTGGGCCACTGGATGCTGTGAAATGAGAATGAGTTCAGTAAAGATTTACAAGGATGTTGCCAAGGTTAGAGCGTTTGGGTTATAAGGAGAGGCTGAATAGGCTGGGATTGTTTTCCCTGGAGAATCAGAGGCTGAGGGGTGACATTATAGAGGTTTGTAAAATCATGAGGGGCATGGGTAGGATAAATAGAGAAGGGTTTTTCCCTATAAAGAGCATTTATGTCTATTCCATAAGTAGCAATACATACACTGTGGGTTAAAGTCCTTAACATAACTAAATTGGGGCCTGTTTGAACCTCAGGACTGAGTTCAAAAAGTCCTGCTAAATTTGGACTTTTCTTCCTGTGTGAATCATGCTCTGCCCCCTTTCCCTTGCTGACAAAAAAATAGGGATCTCTTAGAAATGGGGGTGGACTAATCCAACCAGAACTCACTTGCATTTTTTAAGATCTGTTGACTTGATTTGGCTCATCAAATTCTGGTATTCTATTTATTAAATCCGGCTTGTTTTAAAAATAGTTTATTAACTTCTGTTATTTATATTGTTGATTTGCGTGTCCAACCTCTTTTAAATGAGCTCTCAAGAGTTCAGTCAAGCTGGTGTCCTATTTGACAACGGAACAACCATTAAGGAAGTGATGGCTCACATGTAGAAAGGAAGCATGGCCTGTGATAGACTGTCTAAGTATTTGGAAATAACACTTGATAGTCCCATTAAATTAGAGACATATGCACTACGCTTATCAATCTTTCATGAAAATCGTGGTTACTTCATAAAAAGCTCAGCCAATAACCAAAAGGGTTTTTGCCAAAGACACTTGCTTTCTGTACACCATAAATGTTGTCAAAAAAAAGATTAGTGACACATAATCGATAATCAAACCATTGGTTTTAAATTTTTATCTAGAAGATTACTTTCTTTTAATACATAACAATTCATTACATTTGGTTCCCCAGCCCAAACTCTGTTTCCCTGCAACTTATCCCGGTCTTTTCCCTGTCTACTTCTGGATTAGTGGTGCTGGGAGAGCACAGCAGTTCAGGCAGCATCCAGCATCTGCAGTCATTGTTTTCTCCCTGCCTACATTTAAATTAGAATACTGAAGGCCATAGTGTTAAGTTTGATCTTAAAATGACCCTCTGACCACATAAGCATGCTATTATTAAGAGTGTCTACTTTTACCTCAGCGACATTGTCTGCCTTTATCCATGCCCCAGTTTATATACTGCTGCAGGTCTCATTTAAACCTTAACAGCAGTGTTAACTACTCCAATGCACTCCAAGCTGGCTTCCTACATTTTAAACATTAGGTTATCCAAACCTCTGCAGCCTGTGTCCTGACTTGCAATGAACTCTGTTTAGACTATCAACCATACGCTCATGGATCATCATTAGGTCTTGGTCAAGAAATGCTATGATTATAAAATATTATTTCCAGCTTTCTATTGTGGGCGGCACGGTGGCACAGTGGTTAGCACTGCTGCCTCACAGCGCCTGAGACCTGGGTTCAATTCCTGACTCAGGCGACTGACTGTGTGGAGTTTGCACGTTCTCCCTGTGTCTGCGTGGGTTTCCTCCGGGTGCTCCGGTTTCCTCCCACAGTCCAAAGATGTGCGGGCCAGGTGAATTGGCCATGCTAAATTGTCCGTAGTATTAGGTAAGGGGTATGTGTAGGGGTATGGGTGGGTTGCGCTTCGGTGGGTCGGTGTGGACTTGTTGGGCCGAAGGGCCTGTTTCCACACTGTAAGTGATCTAATCTCTGTTCCTTCCTTTGTTGTGTTTTTTTTTAACCATCTGCCCTAAAATGTGACTTGGTGGCTACTTCCTTTATAATGCTCTTGTGAAATGCCTTGGGATATTTATTACATTAAAGGTGCTCTATTAATGAGTGCAGACTTTTTACTTAAATTGCTATTTGAAGTTTATTGTGAATTTTTTAAAAAGGGACCATTCAGAGGAACTTTTATTTGGTTTGACACGTTCATATCCCAATACTCACATAGAGTCACAGAGTCATAGAGATGTACAGCATGGAAACAGACCCTTTGGCCCAACCTGTCCATGCCAACCAGATATCCCAACCAAATCTAGTCCCACCTGCTAGCACCCGGCCTACATCCCTCCAAACCCTTCTTATTCATCTACCTATCCAAATGCCTCTTAAATGCTGCAATTGTACCAACCTCCACCATTTCATCTGGCAGCTCATTCCATACACGCACCCACCCTCTGCGTGAAAAAGTTGCCCTTAGGTCTTTTATATCTTTCCCCTCTCACCCTAAACCTATTCCCTCTAGTTCTGGACTCTCTGACTCCAGGGAAAAGATTTTGCCTATATATCCTATCCATGCCCCTCATGATTTTGTAAACCTCTATAAGGTCACCCCTCAGCCTCCGACGCTCCATGAAAAACAGCACCAGCCTGTTCAGCCTCTCCCTATAGCTCAAATCCTCCAACCCTGGCAACATCCTTGTAAATCTTTTTTGAACCCTTTCAAATTTCACAACATCTTTCTGATAGGAAGGAGGTCAGAATTGCAGGCAATATTCCAACAGTGGCTGAACCAATGTCCTGTACAGTTGCAACATGACCTCCCAACTCCTGTACTCAATACTCTGACCAACAAAGGAAAACATACCAAACGCCTTCTTCACTATCCTATCTACCTGTGGCTTCACTTTCAAGGAGCTATGAACCTACACTCCAAGGTCTCTTTGTTCAGCAACATGCCCGAGGACCTTACCATTAAGTGTATAAGTCCTGCTATGATTTGCTTTCCCAAAATGCAGCACCTCGCATTATCTGAATTAAACTCCATCTGCCACTTCTCAGCCCATTGGCCCATCTAGTCCAGATCCTGTTGTAATCTGAGGTAACCCTCTTCGCTGTCCACTACACCTCCAATTTTGGTGTCATCTGCAAACTTATTAACTGTACCTCTTATGCTCGCATCCAAATCATTTATAGAAATGACAAAAAGTAGAAGACCCAGCACCAATCCTTGTGGCACTCACTGACTCTTTAAATAAATGAGTTTTCCTGACTCCGAGATTGTGAATGAAAGAATATGAGAGTTGGAAGATGAGTGTTGCTAGCAGAGAATTGGCATAACTTAACCACTCAAAGTCTTTGGACCTTTCAGGAATATCTCGCATTTGCTAGTGTGGTGGACATTGCACAAATTGTTCCTGCTCCTCCCTCCAACCTATGTTTACTGCTCTGTCATGAGAGTTCTCCTCAATGTCCATCCCATCCACCAGCAACGCTTTCACAGATGCATATGAGAAACCCAAACTGCATCCGCCATTTGTTTGGCTAAGTGTCAGTTTTGTTGAGTTTCACAGATGGTTGCTTTCCACAAGGCTGGGTGAGTTTTCTTAATGCCTCTTACAAAGCTGTCTTATTAACCATCCACTGGTTCCTACAGTGCCATCTCACTGACTCTAGCCCGATTCTCCCATGTGCTGTTCCCAGCAGAACTCATCACTTCCTCAAAACACTAACATCCTTGGCACCCGTGTCATTTTTAAATAGATGATGTTCCTGCAAAAGGGTGCTAGCATTCCAAAACTGCCCTGTTCAGACATGGGCAGTCATTCTGAAGATGTTGGACAAAGTGAATATAATGCCTTGATTCTACACCTAGGTCTTGATGGTGCTGCTCACATCCTCAAGCCTGCTTCTCCCTCTATCATCTTGGCAGTGTCTTAAGACATATGTGAGACCCCCTTCTAAACTTTCTGCAACCTTCCAGAAGCCAACACTAGACTGTCAGCCTTCCACAGGGTAGGGAGTATATTGGACAATTGATCATTGAATCTGCACCAGATTCAAGAGACTGAATTATCTATGCAACAGCAAAAGTTGACAATTTATCCAATGAAATTTCCTTTCATTATCCTCCACTCTGTTTGTCCCAATGTTTATATGGCTAAATGAGTGAATTAGAGTTGACTCTCTTTCCAATTTCCCTTCTCATGTTTACAGCTCAAAGAATTTAAGAGGCATTCTCAATATGATGTTGTTTTAGTTGGAACTGAGAGGAAGGCCAGTTAAAATTATCCACATCACTCATCCATTTTCGCATATCTGGAATTGACGGATGCTGAAGTTCATGTGACAGCACTTATTAAATATCTGGACATAGAATCCCAGTAATGCTGAAGTGTTATGTCACAATTTAAGGGGAAATTGTATATTTTCCACCAAATCAACCCAGCAGCATAGAATGGCCAGCATTTATTGCCTATCCCGATTTGGTCTCGAGAAGCTGGTTTCCTGAACTGCAGTAGTCCTTGTGGGTTAAGTACGCCAAAAGTGTATTAGGAAGTGAGTTCCAGGATTTTGACCCAGCAATGGTGAGCGAAGGTGAATGAAGGCCAGGACATTGCTTAACTTAGAAGGCAAGTTGCACATTGTTGTGTTTTCATGTATTTTTTGCCCTTGTCCTTCTAGTGTTAGAGGTCATGGTTCAAAAGGTTCTGTTTAAAGGAGCCTTGGTGAGTTACTACAGTGGATGGCACACACTGCTGAGACTGTGCTTCTGAGGTGGAGGGAACAAATATTTAAAATAGTGGATGGTGTCAATCAATTGACTGCTTTGACCTGGATGCTTCTTGACCATAGGAACTGCACTTATTCTAGGAAAGTCAACATTGTTTCAATTCCCCTGGACCTGTTTGGATGCATCCTAGGATGAGTTACAGAAAAAAGTAGCTACAGAAATAATTGATGCACTTGTAATAATCTTTTCAAGAGCCTTTAGATTCTGGAAAAGTCCCAGAGGACTGGAAAATTGCTGATGATGCACCATTATTTATAAAGGGAAGGAGATTGAAAAAAAGCAGGCAACTGTAATTAGCTTATCGTCCATTATTAGGAAAATGTTATAGTCTATTAAAAACAATTTAATGGCAGAGCATTTAGAAATATGATCAATCAGAGAAGCCTGGCTTTATGAAGGGGAAATTGTGCGTGATAAATTTACTAGAATTCCTTGAGGAGGTAATAAGCAGAAGGGATAAAGTTGAAGCACTGCATGTAATATATTTTTATTTTCAGAAAGTGTTTAATAAAGTGCCACATGTTGTGCTACTTAATAAGGTAAGGGCCCATGGTGTTGGAGGTGGTATTTAGCATGGATGGAGGATCACCTAACTAACAGAATACAGAGTTGGGATAAGGGTGCTTTTTCAGGATGGCAACCTGTAACCAGTGTAGCACCATTCAGGACCAGTGCTGGGTCCACAATTATTTACAATATATATTAATGAGTTAGATTAAAAAAGAGAATGTCCTATAGCCAAGTTTGTGGATAACATAAAAAGGCAAGTGGTGGGGATAACAGAGAGTCTGCCGAGGGATATGAACAGGTTAAGTGAATGGGCAAAAACCTGGCAGATGGAATATAATGTGGGACGATGTGAGTTTATGCACTTTGGCAGGAAGAATAGAAGAACTGAATTTTATTTAAATTTATTGGAGAGGTAATGAAGTCATGGTAATGTCACTAGACTTGCAATCTAAAAGCCTGGGCCAATGCTCCAGGAACATAGGGTTGAATTCCACAATGGTAGATGGTGAAATTTTAATTCAAAGAAATCTAGAATAAAAAGCTAATCTAATGGCAACCATATTAGTATCAATTTTCATAAAATACATCTGATTTACCAAGGTCCTTTAAGGCACCAAATCAGCCACCCTTATCTCATCTCTGCTGACACATGACTGCAGACTACTGCAGTGTGGTTAACTCTTATCTGCTTCCCTGGGCAATAATTGCTAGACCTAGCCAGCAACATCTGCTTCCTGCGAATGATTTTGTTTTAAATTAGAGAAAGATAGCAGAAAGCTGCAGCACAGATGCATTCCCCTATAAATCACAAAATGTTAGCATCCAATGTCAGCAGGCAATAGAGAAGCCAAATATTGGCCTTTATTTCAAAGAGGTTGGACAATTAAAAATTTGATAAAACTAAGCGACATCTTAGACCATAGCTGGAACAGTGAACAGTTTTAGCTCCATATCTAGGGAAAGCTAAACTGATTTTGGAAGCAATCCAGAGAAGATTCACTGGATTGGTCCCAGGGATGGGCGGACTGTCTTATAAGGAGAGGTTCAGTAAGTTGGGCCCATACTGATTGGAGTTTAGAAGAATGAAAAACAACGTTATTGAAACATACTATGTTCTTGAGACTTGACAAGGTAGATCTGGAAACATTGTTTCCCCTTTTTAGAAAGCCTAGGACCAGAGAGCATAATCTCAGAGAAAATGGTCACCCATTTAAGACAGAGATGACAGAAAAGTTTTCTCTCTGAGGCTAGTGAATCTGTGGAATTCATTACCGCAAGAGCTGGGTTGTTAAATATATTAAAGGCTGAGATGGACAGATTTTTAATCAGTTATAGAATCAAGTATTAAGGAGAGAAGGCACAAAGGTGGAGTTGAGGATTATCAGATCAGCCATTGTCTCGATAATTCTGCTCCTATGTTTTATGCTCTTATGGACATGTACAAGATTTGGAGAGACATAAGGAGAGTCACTCCAGAAATGCAGCCTCTGATCTGTTCTTGAACATAGTATTCATATGACTGGCGCAATTATATTTCTTATAATTGGCAATTCCTCTCAGGATGTTAGAAGATCGGAGAATCTCATGATTACAATGCTATTGAATGTTAAAGGAAATGGTTAGATTCTGTCTTTTTGGAGTTAGTCATGGTCTGGCTCTTGCACAGTTGTTATTTGTCAATTATCAATCCAAATCTGAATGCCGTCCAAGTCGTGTTGCTGTCAGCTCATGGCCTCTTCGCAGTGGATTTATCCATCAGCTTCATGTTAGAACACGTGGAAATTCAGTTGACAAGAATTTAACTGAAATTAAATCTCTAACCTTTACTTGCCTGCCAGAAGTTGCTAACAATTAAAAATGTACACCCTTGGTTTGACACCAATGCACACCCCACCAACATGTAACACCCAACTCACACCATAATTGCCTCAGCAATCCTGAACTTGTCCATATAGAAAACATAAGCCCAAATCCTAGACATAGAACTTCAAAAGAAGATCAAAAAATGTCCAGTTATATTTCTGTGTTGGATACCTCCATTGAAGTCTGTTTAGCACAAGGGGGGAGATGATGGAACACCCCATGATAACAGAGGAGATGGAAATGCCCCAAATGGCAGCAGTAAATACCATAGAGACAAAAACTGAGAGGTACATTTACTGAAACTTCTCAAGGTAATAAGTACCATTTCATTTACTTTCTGTGCCAGTTAAATATTTAGCCTTCTGTTCATTGATTAAGCATAAATGTAATGGTTTTTTAAAAAATCTTTCAAATATTTAACCTCATTATTATTTAATAATTTCAATTGTAATTAGAATTGTAACTTTCTTATTTATTTTAGCACTCAATGTTATTTGGTGAATTCTCAAAATTGACTGTGGGTAATTGAGGTAAGTGAATAGAGGCAAGGGATGAAGTGAATAAGAGGGTAGAGTGACAGCTAGGTAAGGTGGTCGATTTTTTTTTCTGCCTATCTTTGTGTCTTCAGCAAATTTGGCAACATACATTTTGCTCTTTTGTCCAAGTCATTGATGTAAAATTAATGTGGATGACACAAACTTGGAAGAATTGTTTCTGTGGATAACACAACATTTGGAAAAAGTGCTAACTGTGAAGAGAGCTGTGTAGAACAACATTGACAAGTTGATGAAGTGGGCAGTTGAGTTAGCAGGTGAAGTTCAATGTGGAGAAAGAGCATGGAGAGACAGGATAAAATAAAGGGTGTGCAAGAGCAGATAGACCCATATGGATCTGTACATAAGTCATCAAATGGCCGAACAGGAAGGTAGAGCTGTTAATAAAGCATACAATATTGTTGGAATCATTAATAGTTCCAAGTTGGGATTGTTTTCATTGGAGAAAAAAATACTGAGAAAAGATTTAGTAGAAGTCTGTAAAGTTATGAGGAATCTGGACAGAGGAGGTCAGGAGAAACTGTTCCTGTTTCTTAAGAACCAGCGTGTATGGTTTTAAAATATTTAAAGATCAGATGTGAGGTGAGGAAAACCTTTTTCAGACAGTAAATGGCTTAGTCTTAGAATTTGCAACCAAGATGTCTGATGTATGCAGGTTCAACTGAAACTTGTGCGGCATTGGATAATTATTTACAAAGCAACAATGTGCAAGGTTATGGGGAAAAGGCGAGAATGTTCAGAACCAATGCAGACATGATAAAATAAATGGCCTCCTGCATCATGATGATTGTGTGATTCTATCTAACTCTGTATAGGATCCTGCATTCGTTCTTGCAGTAATCTGCTTGACACAGCCTACAAAATCAAAATGGCCCATCTGTACCTATTCTCTGTTTCCCGTTAGCTAACCAATCCTCTAACCACAATATTATTTTAGCTGTTATTCTATGAGCTCTTACTTTGTGTCACAATCTTTGATGTGATCCCTTCTTAAATGCCTTCTGGAAAGCTAAGTATTGCAGATCCACTAGTTCTCTTTTATTCACATTGCTTGTCACTTCCTCCAACTAATTAGTCAAACATCATTCCTCTTTCATGACACCATTTTTACTCTGCCTGGTTGCACTGAAATTTTCTAAGTGATCCACTGAAACCTCCTCAAAAGGGAGATCCAGCATTCCCCTATGACCAGTGCTAAGATAATTAGCCTATAGTTGTCTCCTTTCTTTTTCCTCCTGTTTTGGGTAGAGAAAGAATGTTGGGGTAGTATGGTGTCTCAGTGGTTAGCACTGCTACCTCACAGCACCAGGTACCAGGATTCAACTCCTGCCCTGGGCGACTGTCTGTGTGGCGTTTACACGTTCTCCCTGTGTCTGTGTGGGTGTGCGCTGGTTTCCTCCCACAATCCAAAGATGTTCACGTCAGGTGAATTGGCCATGCTAAATTGTCCATAGTGTTAGGTGTGTTAGTGAGGGAGCAGGAGACTCGACGTTTCCGGCATAAGCCCTTCTTCAGGAATGAGGAAGGTGTGCCAAGCAGGCTAAGATAAAAGGTAGGGAGGAGGGACTTGGGGGAGGGGCGTTGGGAATGCGATAGGTGGAAGGAGGTTAAGGTGAGGGTGATAGGCCGGAGAGGGGGTGGGGACGGAGAGGTCGGGAAGAAGATTGCAGGTCAAGAAGGCGGTGCCGAGTCCGAGGATTGGGGCTGAGATAAGGTAGGGGGAGGGGAAATGAGGAAGCTGGAGAAATCTGCATTCATCCCTTGGGTTGGAGGGTTCCTAGGCGGAAGATGAGGCGTTCTTCCTCCAGGCATCATGTTGCCATGGTCTGGCAATGGAGGAGGCCAAGGACCTGCATGTCCTTGGAGGAGTGGGAGGGGGAGTTAAAGTGTTCAGTGACAAGACGGTTGGATTGGTTGGTGCGGATGTCCCAGAGGTGTTCTCTGAAACGTTTCGCAAGTAGGCGGCCTGTCTCCCCAATGTAGAGGAAGCCACATCAGGTGCAGCGGATGCAGTAAATGATGTGTGTGTGGAGGTGCAGGTGAATTTGTGATGGATATGGAAGGATCCCTTGGGATCTTGGAGGGAAGTGAGGAGGGAGGTGTGGGCTCAAGTTTTGCATTTCTTGCGGTTGCAGGGGAAAGAGCTGGGAGTGGAGGTTGGGTTGGTGAGGGTTCTGGACCAAAGAGGGAGTCCCGGAGGGATTGGCTTTTCTAGAATGCTGATAGGGGAGGGGAGGAAAATATATCCTTGGTGGTGGGGCCTGTTTGGAGGTGGCGGAAATGACGAAGGATGATACGATGTATCTGGAGGTTGGTGGGGTGGTAGGTGAGGTCCAGTGGGGTTCTGTCCTGGTGGCGATTGGAGGGGCGTGGTTCAAGGGCGGAGGAGCGGAAAGTGGAGGAGGTGCGGTGGAGAGCATCGTCAACCACATCTGAGGGAAAATTGTGGTCTTTGAAGAAGGAGACCATTTAGGCTGTTCGGTATTGGAATTGATCCTCCAGGGATCAGATGCGGCGGAGGCGAAGGAATTGGGAATATGGGATGGCGTTTTTACAGGGGGCAGGGTGGGAGGAGGTATAATCTTGGTAGCTGTGGGAGTCGGTCGGTTTATAATAAATGTCCGTGTTGAGTTGGTCGCCCAAGATAGAAATGGAGAGGTCTAGGAAGGGGAAGGAGGAGTCTGAGACGGTCTAGGTGAATTTGAGGTCAGGGTGGAAGGTGTTAGTAAAGTGGATGAACTGTTGAACCTCCTTGTGGCAGCACGAGGTAGCGCCGATGCAATCATCGATGTAGCAGAGGAAAAGGTGGGGGATGGTGCCAGTGTAGCTGCGGAAGATAGACTGTTCCACATATCCGACGAAGAGGCAGGCATTGCTGGGGCCCATGCAGGTGCCTATGGCTACTCCTTTGGTTTGGAGGAAGTGGGAGGATTGGAAAGAGAAGTTGTTCCAGCATCTGCAGTCCTCACTTTCTCCTCTGTGTTAGTCAGGGGTAAACGTGGGGGAATGGATCTGTGTGCAGTACTCTTTGGAATGATGGTGTGGACTTATTGGGCCAAAGGGCCTGTTTCCAAACTTAGGGTATCTACTTTAAAAAAGTTGTTATTTTATCATCTAATTGGACAATCTAAGGAATTTTGAGCAGCTACTCCTTTTAAAGACCTAGATCTTGATTTTAAAATTCTCATCCTTTGTTTTCAATCCTTCCATGTCCTTGTCTTTTACAAACTTTCTAAACTCCTTCAGCCTTACAACCATCTAAGATATCTGCATTCCAGTTTTATTTGCTTCATGATTATGGGTTTTGCCTTCAGTTGTCCAGACCCCAGAAGTCTGGAATATGCTTCCTCCACCATTCCACTTCAACCTCACTCTCTTCCTTAAGACTCTCCTTAAAACCTATCTGCTTGACTAACCTTCTGGAATAACATTCCCCTTATGTGAGCTAATGTTATACCTTGTTTTATAATGCTCTTGTAAAGCAACTGGAGATATTTTATTGCATTACTGAGAATTATTTCCTGTTGTTATTATTAACACAGTGGCTGAGAACCCTGTGGTCAATAATTTATCTCCTGATTTCTCAATGGCTGTGCACCATCGAGTGTGATGGTTTACCTACACGTCTCTTGATGGATGCAGCCCCAATAACACTCAAGAAGCTTGAAACAATTGAGGAGAAAACAGACCAGCTCGATCACTACTCCATCCACTGACCCTCTCCAATGCCAGTGCACTATGAGAGAAGTGTGTACCATTCACAACAAGCATTGCAGCAGCTCATCAAGACCCTTTTACCAACACCTTCCAAGTTAGCGACCCCCATCACTGAGAAAGACAAGGGAAGCAGATGCACATCAGCAATGTCCCCTCCAAGTCATGCATCATCCTGACATGGAACTATATGACTTCACTGTCTCTGAGTCAAAATCATGGAACTCCCTCCTTAACAGCATTGAAGGTGCACCTACACCACATGGAGTACAGCAGTTCCAGAAGGTGATCATCACCACCTTCAATAGGGCAAATAGTGATGGACAATAAATGCTATCTTAATCAGTGACACTCATATCCCGTGAAAAAAATACACAAATATACACTTGAAAAAAAACACAATGCAACAAGCTTGGCTACAGAAGCAGCTCAAGAAACATGATGGTTGACTGTCTGAGACCTCTTTACAAGAATGTTCTGATTTATTACTGTTATTTTGCAAAACACAATCATAAGTCTTGATGACAATGCTTCATAAGAGTCAATTCTTCAAGACAGCTACTAGCCCAGAAGGAAAGATCAGTAAAACTGGCAAATAAGTTTTGACTTACCATGCATACATTAAAATGGAGGTCCAGAACATGCTTTTCAAAGTTTAATTCATTATAACAGTTTTTTTTTCTTTCTGAGATGTAGAGTTAAAACAATTCAAAATCCAGGGGAACAAGCAATTCTGGATTTATTATTGAACACAACTGACTGCCAAAGTTCCTGCCATATGGAAAGCTGCTGCAATACTCCTTTAAAGTTATACTGTGGGAATTGACACAGAAATTCCACTGTTTCAATCAATGAAATGGGAACAATACTGTTGCTGTTAAGTGAGCAAGCTTCAGTAAATTGATTCTTGGAAACTTCCTCCACTGAGGAGAATCCATCACCCCCCACACATTCAATGAGCACATACGGCAGCTGGCTAACAAGTCACCAACATCACTGACCAATTAACTGTCCAACCCCAAAACAAAAGCTCTTGCAACTATTCTTAATCCCAACTACCAGTTAGAGAGTAAAAGTTAAATTAGGTCTCTACTCAGCTCCTGCCAGAAGCATAAATCCTGGTACCACAGAAAAACACATGTCCCATAAGAAAACATCTGAAAACTTGATACAAAAGCCAATCCTCCAAACCTACAGAAATTCCTGAATAGGACTGCACCCAAAATACTGTCAATACCATCCTTCTCCTTTCCAACAGAGATGAAATGCCTCGTTTAGATGAATATCTTAATACTCCTTCCTCAGAAATTAGAAACACTAGCTGTGGCTCAGAACGCCATATTCTACCCTGCTGAGCAGTCAACTTAAATGGTATCGAAACCCAACTCACTTGGTGTCTGTCATTCCTTCTGTTTGCCCCACCCAGCTCAGCAAATCAGTTTGTTGCTCACTGTAACTGGAATGAGACCAAAATGTTGAATCAACCCACCAACCTAACCTTGACACCAACACTTCTTCAGTTGTACCAAGGTATTTGGAGTGAATGGTCACCTGAAATGCCTGATCCACCTCAGTTTCACTTACACAAAATCACTAACAACCCCATTACCTAACTCTGCTTAACCTCAACAGTGCATCTGATTGGACTTTTTTTTTATTTTGAAGTTAGTTAGCAATCTGCTTTGCCTCTGTCTCTTTATTCAGCAATCTAGTATCGGCATTTTATTGAATGCCTTTGGAAAATCCAGATAAATTCCACTTACTGCATTATCGTTGACTACGCTCTCTGTTACTTCTCAAAACAATCTGTATAACTGAATCTGAATACAACTTCCTGTTGTTGCAACTGTTAACAAAAGTCAGTCGCTGAGAACGCTGGAGCAAATAATTCACCTTCTGACTCCTCAAGTTTAGTCAAACAAGATTTTCCCTGTTGAAATCCACTCTAACTATTCCTTATTATATTTCTATATTTCTGTTCTAGAAATTCTTCTCTTATTTAAATCCTTTGCTGTTAGAACTCACTAGTCTAGGTGTGCAGTAAAAAAAAACACATAAAAAGAAGAAATGTCAAACTTTATCATGCCAATGCGATTTTTCTGAGGAAGAAGGAGATTTCCATAGAATATACAACAACTCAAAATGATTGTTGCACTAAAAAATTCATAATGCTAATGCACACAAACAGTTTAACACCTCACAATAAGAAACATTGGAAGAAAACTCAGAATGGCAAGCTATACCTTCAATAGAACACGTAGATGATAGGGCACCTTGGAAGGTACAAATGAATCTATTTTAGGTGACTCATCTGAACCAGATACTACACAGAACATACAAGGCAATAGTCATCCAATTAATTTTAAATATGAAACTGGAGTCAGTGTTAATATATTTGCTGACCAATCAACTCAATGTGGGAGGGGTGCGTTCACTTGTACTACGGGGGAGGCTTCAAACTATAATGGCGGGGGGTGGGAACCTAAGCTGGGAGATTCAGAAAGGACAAACAAAGATAGAAACAGAAGATAGAAAGATAAGAAGCAGAAGTGGAAGGCAGAAAAACAAGGTTATAAAAAAGAGTTCCCAGTGAAAGATAAAACTAAGATACCTTATAAGGTTAAAAACAATGTCCAAAGGCGTTGTGTCTTAATGTGTCAATCATTCACAATAAGGTAGATGAATTTGCAGTGCAAGTAGATATAAATGGATGTGATAAAGTTGCAATCACAGATACCTAGCTGCAAGGTGATGGAAGTTGAGAACTGAATATCTAGGGTGTTCATTATTTAGAAATGACAGTCAATTAGGAAAGTAGGTGGGCAGCATTGTTAGTAAAGGATGAATCAAAGTAAAAGTGAGGAAGAATATTGGCTTGGAAAATCATGATGTTAAAGAGAGATAAGAAATACCAAGAGGTGGTAAACATTGTTTAAAGTTGTCTAGAGGCCTCCAAACAGTATTGGAGGTGTCAGAGAAAGCAGTAGACAAAATATCAGAGATGCATGATTTAGAGAACAACTGATTTTAATTTTTGTATAGATTGGACAAACCAAACTAGCAATGGTTTTGGAGAGGTGGATCTTCTGAATATGTGTGCAATGTGTTCAACGAGAAAAGATTAATTAAGTCTTCTAGTGCAGGGTCCCTTAGGAAAGAGAACCACAATATAATCAAATTCTTAATTAAGGTGGAGAGTGTAGTAGTTAAATCCAAAACTAGAGTCTTGAATCTAAATAAATGTCGTGGCATCAGTTGTGAATTAGCAAGGAAGGATTGAAGATCCTCACTAAAGGGGTTGAAGTGGATGGGCACTGGTTCATATTTAAAGAATAGTTTCAGGAATTACAACAATTATTCATTCCTGTCCGGTGCAAAAACAAAACAAAAAAGGTGGCTCAACCATGTCTTACAAAAGAAATTGGGGACAGTATTAGATCCAACATGGAGACATATAAAATTATCACAAAAAGCAGCAAGAAGAATGGGAGCATTTTAGAATTCATCAAAAGAGGACAAAAGTTTAAATAAGAGTGGAATACTAGAGTATGAAAGTAAAATTGCAGGTAACTGACACTGACAATAAAAGCTTACATAAATTTGAAAAGAGAAGATTAGTAAAGAAAAATGTAAATCCTTGGCAGTCAGAAGCCCAGGGAGTTTATAATGCAGAAGAAAGAAATGGCAGAGGAATTCAACACATACTTTGCTGCTGCCTTCACAAAAGTGGGCAAATTTAAAGCACATGTGAATAGAGGGTAATATATTGGAGTGGATCAAGAATTGGTTGACAGACAGAAAACAGAACGAGGGTAAATGGATCTTTTACTGATTGTAAGGCAGTGGCAAGGAACCAAATGCAACATTTCCAAGTGTTCTGACAACACAAAGCTAGGTGGGATTGAGATTTGTGAAAACGATGCAAGGAGACTTCAAGCTGATTTGGATATGTTGAGTGAGTGAACAAGCACATGAAAGATGCAGTACAATATGGCTAAAAATCGAGTTAGACACTTTGGTGTGAGAAACAAAAAGGAAGAGTATTGTTAGAATGGTGATATATTCTGAAACGTGGGATTTAGGTGTTCTTATATACCTGTCAAGGAAAGTAGCAGATAGTTCCAGAAAGCAATTGGGAGGGCAAATTGTATATTATCATTTTTTTGTAAAAAGATTGAGATTCAGATTAACTCACCTCCTGACTCCTCAAAGCCTGTCCACCATCTACAAAGCACGAGTTTGGGAGGGTGATGGAATATTTCCCATTTGCCTGGATGAGTGTAGCTGTAATAAGACTCAAGAAACTTAACATCACAAAGGACAAAGCAGCCCCCTGACTGATTGGCATTATATCCTCAAGCATCCACTTCCTCCACATTGCTCAGTTGCAGCAATGTGTACTATTTACAAGATGCACGGCAGAAATTCACCAAAGATCCTGAGGCAGCACCATTCAAACCCACAATCACTTACATTAGAAAGACAAGGGCAGCAGATACACAGGAACATCACCATCTGCAAGTTTCCTCCCAAGTCACTTACCATCCTGATTTGGAAATATAATACTGTTCACTCACTGCCAAAGGTTCAAAAATCCTGGAATTCCCTCCCTAAAGGCATTGTGAGTCTACCTACAGCACATAGGTTGCATCAATTCAAGAAGGCAGCTCACCTTCTCGAAAGCGATTAAGGATGGGCAGTAAATGCTGGTCAGCAAGCGATACCCACATCCCATGAGTGAATGAAAAAAACTTTATTGAGCACAATAATGACCAGCAACAGCAAAAGAGACTAATGGGACTAAGTAAGCCACAAAGCAGAGGACTGGATGCCAACTGTGCCAATTATATTTGAACTTGCAAATGGAAAGCTTGCAACCACCTCAGTAATCCTGGAACTATCTGCGCATTAAGTTGTTTTTGTGGTCTTGGTCATTCCAGCGTATTGCCCTGTGTTCTTCTCACTGACTGTCCCTTTCTGCATTGCCTACTTATCCAAAACACTCTCCTTTTAGTGACTTCCAAATAAAGAAAGGGAAAGGAAGAATACTGGTAAAGCTGTGGTTTCACCTGGAATCAACACTGAGAACAGAACTTGGCAGATACCTGAGTAATCTCTAGCTTGTGTTTTCAAGTCATTGAGATTCTGGGTTGGGAAGTAGTTAATCAGGAAGGGGAAGTTAGTAACTTAGGTTGTGCAATTGATGAGATCCAAATAAATGTTAATAGGTTCGTCATCACCTCATGGCGAGAAATTTATTCTTGCAATCTAATAATTTCTCACTCAGTTAAGTCATCATGCTCACCATTATTCTTTTCACCTCAGGGTGTGGAAGAAAAGCCTAATGTTTCCTTACAGATTTTATATTCTGCTTTTCTGACACCTTCCTGTTTCATTTATCATTTTGCACGTAACATTGGGCGGCATGGTGGCACAGTGGTTAGCACGGCTGCCTCACAGCACCAGTAGACCCGGGTTCAATTCCCGACTCAGGCGACTGACTGTGTGGAGTTTGCACGTTCTCCCCGTGTCTGCATGGGTTTCCTCCGGGTGCTCCGGTTTCCTCCCACAGTCCAAAGATGTGCGGGTCAGGTGAATTGGCCATGCTAAATTGCCCGTGGTGTTAGGTAAGGGGTAAATGTAGGGGTATGGGTGGGTTGTGCTTCGGCGGGTCGGTGTGGACTTGTTGGGCCGAAGGGCCTGTTTCCACACTGTAAGTAATCTAATCTAATCAAATTAATTGAATCCCTATATATAATGTTTCCTGCAGATTTTTCATTGTACTTTTTATCTACTTTATGAACTCTATTGAAGTCTTTAATTCCAACAAACCAAAAAAAACTTTGATTAATTTACAGCCATTTAATTAAGTTTGCATCACTCTATCTTAAATTTGAGACTTTGAAATTATAATTTGTATTAAGTTAGATATGGCAGATTCAACTCATCATATGAGTTAAAATTCCATGAATACAACATCCTTTTTAATTGCAAAAATGTGAAGGGCATCATTTTTAAAGCTGTCTTAAAGATGCTTTTTCATCACTTACCATGTCTATATTTAATACTGGTATACATAGTGTGAGAAAATTCCTTTTCCTTCAAGTCGAATTTCGGGGCTACAATGATCTGAATATTTATGTTTAAATTCCTCATGATTAGCTCTCACTATGAGCTGGCTGATATAAAATTCATGATTGAGCTGTTAATGTAAAAGTTTTGAATTTAGTTACTCAAGGAGACAAATGTGTTTAGTTTGCTCTTCCTCTAGTAGAATGCATTTTGGACACATTTAGTTGCCTTACCTACCAGGTCAGAATGCTTGCCCTGAAGGCCCAACACATTAACCGTAGGTGCCACACAAACTGGAAACTCTGCTGGACTTGGCATCGCATTGGACCATTCCCACACATATTGACCAATTATTGGAGGGAAGCTTAAGGGATCTGGATATTGTAGATATTGCACTCTGGTGTGATCCAATTAGATTAAATTCCCTGAAAATCCTTTTGATCTAGCATTCAGGAAAATATGGAACTGCCCAAATCATGAAATAATCAAATACATAGAAAACATTTACTTGAGCCCGATTCCCCCACGGCATGGAGCCTGGTGTTTTACAACTCATGTAATTCCCCTCTCCAGGGTCTTGGCCTTTTAGCAAAAATAGTCAATGATTATTATTCTGTGTTTTCACAGAACTCCCTTATGAGTCTGTGCATTTTTCATCCATCTCTCCACCACTGTTAGGGTGTCTGTAGACAACACAAATTCCCAGGATGGATTCTTAATGATTTTTTCTTGCCATTCACATGAATTCTATTTTTGTCTTGCTGAAAGCTGGATCTTTTTTTAAATGCCATTATGTTATCTCTATCAAGTTCAATTGATTTTCCATTTCTCTCCCTACCCTTTCTAAGCATTCCTCAATGTTCTGCAAGGTTTTATTCCCAGTCCTTGTTTATTTGTTACAATATCTCAGTAATCCTGATTGGTGGCATTCGAGGGGAATTTGTATATGTTCCCATGTATCTGTCTTTGTCCTTCTTGATGGAAGTGGTTGGGAATTTGAAAGGTGCTATCTGAGGATGTCTGGTGAATATCTGCGGGGCATCTTGCAGACAGGGCACACTGCAGCTACTGAGCATTGGTGGTAGAGGAAATGGGTGTTAGCGGTGTGGTGCCAATCAAGTGGGCTGTTTGCCATCCAGACTTGGAAATATATTGCTGTTTCTTCCATATTGTTGGGTCAGAATTCTGGAATCCACTCCCTATTAGCATTGGTGGTCTACTTACAGCACATTGACTACAACGGTTCACAAAAGCATCATCACCCTTTTGAGGACAATTGGGTTGGGCAATAAATGCTGGTCCAGCCAGTGATGTCCACATTTCATAAGTGAATACAAACAGGAAGGGTGTGACTGTTAGTGAACCAGTAGCAGAACTTTTGAATGTTGAGTCGAACTTGGATAGTATCAAGTTTCTTGAGTGTTGATGGTGCTGCACTCATCCAAGCAAGTGGGGAGTACTCTGTCACACTTTGTGCTTGTGCCTTGTGGACAGCTTTCAGGATTCAAGAGATCAGTTATTTACTGCAGGATTCTCTGTCTCTAACCTGCTTTGAAGCTACTATATGTATATTGCTAGTCCAGTTTAGCTGGCAACAATAAGCCCCAGGATGTTGAGAGCAGGGATTTAGTGGAGGTAATACCATTGAATGGCAATGATTAGGGTTAGATTGTCTCTTGTTAGAAATGGTTTCTGCCTGTCATTGTATGACACAAATATTACTTGCCACTTGTCAGAGAGTACACCAGTGTGACAGAAATTGATTGGGTTGAATTTGCAGTGCGTTTTGTGTATAGGACTTACATTGTTGGGTAGATGCTTGTGTTGCAACTGTACTGGAGCAATTTGGGTATGATGCAGCAAATTCATGAGCATAAATCTTCAGTAATACAGCTGGAATGTTGTCAGGGGCCATAGCCTTTTCAGTGTCTATTGCTTCCAAATGTTATATCATGTGGAGTGAATCAAATTGGCTGAAGACTGGCATCTGAGATACTGGAAACTTCTGAAGGAGACTGAGATTGATCATCCACTTGGCAGTTCTGGTTGGAGATTATTGCCAATGCTTCAACCTTATCTTTTGTACTGATGTGCTTGGCTCCCTCATTCTTAAGCATGGGGGTAATTGTAGAGCCTTCTCCCTCAGTGATTTGTTTAATTCTCCAACACCATTCATGACTGGGTGTGGCAGGACTGCAGATCTTAGATCTGATCCATTGGTTGTGGAGTAAATAAGCTATGCCTATCAGTTGCTGTTTAGATAATTTGAAACCAGTTAATCAAGCATTATGACTCATATCAGGAATAAGAGAGACTTTCTGGACATTACCACTGTGCACTAAGAGCCATTTGCTATTTACGATATTTGGGAAGCAATTTTTAAAATTCATTTGTGGGATGTGGGTGTCACTGGCTGGCCAGCATTGATAGCCTGTCTCTATTTGCCCTCAAAGGTGCTGGTGTGCTGCTTTCTTGAATCGCTGCAGACCACCTGCAGTGAGTTGACCCACAATGCTGTTACAGAGGTAATTCTAGGAGTTGGACCATGCAACAGTGAAGGAACGCCAATACATTTCCAAGTCAGGATGGTGAGTGGCTTGAAGGGAACTTCAAGGTGGTGGTGTGCCCATTTACCTGCTGTCCTTCTAGCTGAAAGTGGCTGTTGTTTTGGAAGGTGCTTTCTGAGGAACTTTGGTGAATTTCTGCAATGCATCTTGATAGTATACACTGCTGTTACTGAGTATCAGTGGTGGAGTGAGTGAATACTTGTTGATGTAATGCCAATCAAGAGGGCTGCTTTGTCCTGGATGGTATCAAGCTTCTTGAGTGTTGTTGGGGTTGTACTCATCCATGCAAGTGGAGAGTATTCCCATCACACTCCTGACTTGTGCCTTGTAGGTGGACAGGCTTTGAGGAGTCAGGAGGTGAGTTACTGGCTGCAGTATTCCTAGCCTCTGACCTGCTCTTGGAGCCATTATGTTTACATGGCAAGTCCAATTGAGTTTTTGGTCAATTATAACCCTCAGGATGTTGATATGGGGGATTCAGTGATGGTTACACAGCTGAATGCCAAGGGGCAATGGTTAATTTGTCTCTTATTCGTGATGGTCATAGCCTGGCATTTGTGTGGTGCAAATGTTATTTACCACTTGTGAACTCAAGCCTGGTTATTGTCTGCATCTTGTTGCATTTGAACATGGACTGCTTCAGTATCTGCGGAGTGGTAAACATTGTGCAATCATCAGTGAACATCCCCACTTCTGACCTTCTGTTGGAGGAAAGGTCATTGATGAAGCAGCTGAAGATAGTTGGGCCAAAGACACGACCCTGACGAACTCCTGCAAAGATGTCCTGGAGCTGAGATGATTGACCTCCAGCATTCTCGATTATGTTCCTATATGACTCTAGCCACCGGAGAGTTTGTCCTCTGATACCCGTTGATACCACTGACTCATACTAGTAACTAATACTATTAAGTAGTACTATTTTGTGGCTTCACTAGGCTGCCACCTCATTTTTGGTAGGCATGGTGCTTCTCCTGACACTTCCCCCCACCCCCATCCCAACACTCTTCTCTGATGCTGTGTCTCACCCTGGGATATTACAGAACTCTGGATAGAATTTAAACAGTAGGAATGGAGAATAATTATAGATATGGAAGGGGCACAAAACAGTCTAACTTACACTCCAACTCAGCGATCTTGTGCCAGAAAGATTGAAGCTGGAGACATCTCCTTCAGCTGTGTTTGCAGGAATCATTCTCACTCCCACCTTCAACAGTCCACACCTACTGCTCTGAGACTATCCTGACTTTATTTACCTAATTCATTAAAGTTTTTATAGTTTGACATCTATCTAATTCAATTTCTTATCTTCAAAGCATAAGGTAAATTATTCCATTTCTCCAAAAGGAATTGAGATCAAGTGATCACGTGCTCAAAGTCAAACATTTTGAATTGGCCCATAGCCGGAGAAATTGGGCTCAACAGGAAATTGGCCAAATTGAATTAAACAGCAACAGCAGCTGTCGGCTGCAGAGAACAGTGGAGACTAAGATCAAAGAAGCCACAAAGGGTTGGGCACCAACGAGTTGTGTGTTGAAGAAGCATTGATCAGACGTTCTGGCACCTTGACGTCCAGCAGCACCTGAGAACGTACACTTTACACCTCCCCAGTAAGGCAACAGTAAAAGGTATTGGCACGGTCCCATTAGATGCATTGAACCCTGCTTATGACTCCATTAGCCAAAGAACATTGGGAAAGATCAGGGGCGAGGGGGGATAAGAGCACACACCTGGATGCCTCACTCTTAGTGAAGATGCAGTGAAGATTCGACCTGGTTCAGCAGCAGAACTCTGAACACCTGCAGAGAGAGAGAGAAAGACAGAGAGAGAGAGAGAGAGAGAGAGAGAGAGAGAGAGAGAGAGAGAGAAAAAAGATCCACCTTGACCTGTGAAATCCACCTTCGTGGAAGAGACCCAGCCCTATATTAGTGAACAAGGTGATTCCAACGGCCTAGCTCAAACACATGGATCATTGCATGTGATATCCTTTCTAACACAGACACAGCTAGATAAAAAGTAAATACTATGGGAATTTGGGAAAGGCTTACATGATGTTTTTAAAAAGGAATATTTTGTTAATAAAATTGATTTGGACCATGAACTGAATTGTGTGTCCCTTTGTCCACCTCACTAACAGGAACGCTTGAGTGAAATGCTTTTAATTTATAAGTTTGTCAAAATTTCCAAAGCACGTACATCAAAACATATGCTGATGAATCAAACACTGCTTGGATGCATATCTTAATATTCATGGTTTATTTACAAAGATTCAAGTTTATCTTTTAAGGTTTGATCATATCCAATCTGAACATGGTACTCCATTTTGAAGAAAGAAATCTTCCAATGATAGAAATTTAGAACAAAAAAAGGACTTCTATTTCTCTCCAGCCTTCATGACTTTAGGATTGCCAAAGTTCTTTACAACCAATGATTGTAGTAACTTTCGCAGGCAGTATCCATCTAGCAAGGTTCCACAAGAGCAATGAATTAAACAATTGGCCAACCTGTCGGTTAGTTCAGTTGGCTGGAAGCAGATTTGTAATGTAGGGCGATACCAACAGTGTGAGTTTAATTCTTGTCATGGCTGTAGTTACTATGAATGTTCAACCTTCTTGACCTCAACAGCAGTTGTCTCTCTGCCTATGATCCACTAGGACTAGAATGATTTTATATTTAACCTGTTTTTTGATGATGTTGATTGAGAAAGACATATTGTTCAGGACAAGACAGAACTTCCCTGCTTTGTTAAAAATGTATACAGTGATGTTTTTAGCATCCACTGGAGGGGGCCATTGGGGTCTTGGCTTAATGTCTCACAATTTTTCTTTACTGTACTGAAAGGTCATTCTGGGCAGTTTCACATCAGACAGTGCTCATATCTGAGAGTAAGTCTTGAACCAGACAAGAGGATATAGGATTTGGTTTTGGTGTATTCTTTTATGATCAAGGCTTCTTGCTTTCTTTTCAGTCTTGACTTTGTATAACTTGAGATAATGAAATTGTTAATTTGTTAATTTGCAGCATTTGGCATCATTTTAGCAATGTACAGTTTGGCTGACTGTACAGATTGAGTTGTAGCATGTGGTGTTTCAGTTTGCTGGACTAAATGTTGTCAATGCATTATGAGATAAGATTGGTGCAGCATAGTACTAAAAAGTGGGACAATGGTGAACAAGTTGAACTTTGGTGGTTTTACTGAAAGTATCTCATTTCTGGGTGCGTTATTCATAACAGCACCTACCACAACATTAACAGTAATCAAGGATGAGATGTATGATTAAACATCGATAAAGTTCTGGATCTTATTATCAGAAGCTTTGTAGAGTGAGGATCTAAACAGTTACTAAAGACTACACATCAATTTTTTTTATTGTCCTGACTTTGTTCAAATGGATGCAGGACTAGAAAAAAAATGACTCCCAAGCAATGTACTCAGAGTTCCTGCCAGTTCATGAGGGTGATGGAGGGATTGGGACCTGCAACATGCTTGTTCTGATTACGAGACCATTTTCCTATAGTTTTTTTCAATGTAATTAGCAACTGTTGAGTTTTATACCAACTGCATGGAGACATGAACTGAAGTTGGGAAGGTCTAAAATTTGGTTAAAATAGCTTTACCACCTTTACAATTCATCATAAAATTTTGTAGCATGAGTTATATTTGCATTCATTATGTGAATCATGATCATACTGAACTTTTCTCTCAGAGTCAGAGACATTGAATTTCCGATTTTCACGTTCTGTTGTCTCAAGGCCAGCCAATTTAAAAAGAACTTTCATCCCAAGGGGGTGAGAATTGGAGTCAGGATTACCATCTTATGAAGCAGGACTGAGTTGGGAATGGAAGCCGGTTGATGCACAGGTTATGCAGAAACATTCGCTTGGACATCCATCCAAAGCTCCATATGGCCAAGCATTCATTTACATAAAGGAAATCATACTTGGCAAATTACTGGAATTTTTCAAGGATGTAATTAGTATGGTTAATGAGGAAATACCTCTGTTTGTGGTATTACTTGATATTTTAGAAGCCTTTTGATAAGGTCCCACATAAGAGATTAGCATTTAAAATTAAAGTTTAGGGGATTGGGAGTTAATGTACTGACATTGCTATAGAATTGGTCAGCAAATGGTAACACATAGACATAAACAGGTTTTTTTTCCAAGTGGCAGGCAGTGTCTAGTGGGGGACCCCAAGGATCAGTGCGAAGGTCTCAACCATTGACAATACATATTGATTTTAATGAGGGAATTAAATGCAATATCTCCACATTTACAGACACCACAAAGGTGGGAGGGAAGATGAGTGGCGAGGAAGATGCAGCAATGCTTCAACGTGGTTTGGTTGAGTGAGTTGGCAATTACATGGCAGTGTAATATAGATAAATGTAAAGTTAACCACTTTGATAGCAAGATAGGAAGGTAAATTATTATCTGAATGGCAATAGATTGTACCTCCCTCTTTCCCAATGAGACCCGTGTATTGTATATCAGTTACTGAAAATAAGCTTGCTGATTCAGCAGACAAACAGCAGGCAGTGAAGAAACTAAATGGCATGTTGGCCTTTATAGTGAGAGGATCTGAGTGCAGGAGTATGGACGTTTTACTACAGTAGTACAGGGCCTTGGTGAGACCACACCTGGATTATTGTGTGCAGCTTTGGACTCTTTATCTGAGGAAGAATGTTCTGGCTCCCTATGGAAGGATTACAACAAAGGTTTATCGGACTGATTCCTGTGATGGCAGGACTGACGTATGAAGAGAGACTGGATCAGTTATTTCGAGTTCCAGTTTGACTCTTCTTCGGAACTGTTCCAAATAAAAGTTATATTGGACTCATAGCATTAACTTTGTTGCTCTCAATACAGAGGCTGCCAGACTTGCTGAGTTTTTCCAGTACTGTATATGTTGCAGTTACCAGCATACTTTGCCTTTATTTGAGTTATGATCCATAATACACTGCCTCAATGGAACATGAAAGTAGATTCAACATAATTCTCAAAAGGAAATCTGATATGGACTTGAAAAGGAAAACAATAGGGAGCTATGGGGAAAGAGGAGAGAATGGAACTAATCGAAGCAGCTTTTTCAAAGAGCTTGCACCAAAGTAATGGGCTTAATTGCAGCCCTCTGTTCTGTAAGACTTGGGAATGTCAACCTGTATTATGCCCACATACTTCAAAATTTTGAGATAACAGGAAATGCAAATGCTGAAAATATGAGCCAAAACAAATATTATTCAAAACACAAAACATGTCCATTCAAATCTAGGGGAAAAAAAGATGCTTAAATTGCTGCCTCTTCAGCAACTGGCTGTTGATCAAAATTATTTGTGATTTTGTTTTAGACCATAACACCTCTATAGTGTCATAATTTCCAACTTTAATATTTTATTTTAGTTCTTTTTTTTACCAGATTAAAGAGATCAATGAGGAAGGGATAAAAATAAGTGTCTTGAATAGTTATATTTTACATGGGTGTCTTCAAAGTCAAGAAGAAATCAATACATCTTAAAGAAGGGTTGTTAGTCTATTCAGTATATTTCTACAAAGTACAATGAGCTTATCTGCTCAAGAAGCTTTGGAGACTCCAAGGACTCAGTTCAGGTAATGACATTGTCTGGAGAGAGTTACGCAAAAGGAAAATAAATCAATTCAGAGTCGCATTGATGGTATACTTTGGAGTCTTTAGGATTGTTGAAACACAACACAGAGCTCTTATGTTCTTGGCATCATAAAGGTCTGACTCAAGTAAGGGCACCATTTCCTCTGCTGCTGCAATCAAACTCTCAAGAAGCATTTAAAGCTTACTGCACTTACTGCAGCCTGTAATGGACTATCCTCATCAAACTCCTCACCGTTTCACTGCATTCATTCCTTAGCTCAGGTCCAGAAACAAAACAGAGGGCTTCAAATGAGCAGAATAAATTATAATTCTGGGCAGCCATATGTGAACCAAAGTAGTAGAAACCTAAACTTCACATTCTTCTTCAAGGTCCTATTCTTCTAGACATTATCTAACCTCTCACCAGATGTTTGGCCCAATGTAAACCTGATGTGATTTGTATACAATTGAAGGCAGTGAACAGGGTGTGCTATATTTCACTTCACCTTTCTTGGCAGGCTTAGTGGCATGACCTTTTCAACAAGAAACAGAGCATTATACTGCTCACTTTCTGTCTAGGTCTATGAATATCTGCCTGTTTTGGCTGCTTGTTTCTTGACTGGGGAGATAAGCAAGCTTGTAGGAGGATAGCTCAACAAAGGCATATTTGGATGACATCCAATTTACAATGGTGAACAGAGCATGGAATTTCACAGAATCCAATAATCATTGGACTGTTTCAGTGCAGAAGGAGACCTTTCAGCATAACATGTCCGTACCAGCTCTCTAAGCATTTTGACTTAGAGCCAAACACTTGCCTTTTCCACATATTGATTCTATTTAAAGAATCAGCTAATGCCCTCTTGAATGCTTCAATTTAATCTGCCTTCACATACTTCCAGGCAATGCATTAAAAATATTGAACAATTCGCTTTGCGTAAAAGCTTTTTTTTCCAACTCGCAATTGCTTTTTTGCAAAACAGTAAAACTGTCTTCCAGTTCCCGATTTTTTTTTAAAACAGAAAGTTTTTTCTGATCCATTCTGTCCAGATCTCTCATGATTTTTAAAACATCGATCAATCTCCCTCAGCTTGCTCCTCTCCAAGGAAAACAATCGCAACTTCTCCAGTCTATCCTCCAAATGAGGTGCTTTATCCCTCGAACCATTCTGAAAAGCTTTTTCTGCACTCTCTGCTGTTCACTCACAATCTTCTTAAAGCAGGGCACCAAGAACTGTGTTCAGTACTCCAGCTGAGGTCTAACCAGTGTCACATACTCTCCCTGATCTTGTACTCTGTGCCGCTAGTAATGAAGCCAAGGATACTGTATACATTTTTTAAAAAGTTGGCTCTACCTGTTCTGACAAATGTACTATATACACATTTAGGTCTGTCTGCTCCTGCACACCCTTTAGAGCAGGACCTTTTAGTTTACACTGTCTCTTCATGTACTTTCCGCCAAAGTATAACTCAGACTTCACACCTCACACTTCTCTGCATTAAACTTTATCCATAACCCATCTACCCACTTCACCAACTTTAAGTCTTTTTGAGGTCCTGCATTGTATTCCTCACAGTTGACAATTCTGATTTTTCTTCCACAACTTTGAAATTGTTCCTTAAACACCTAGATCTAAATTCCTTTTAAATATCAGGAAAAGCAAGGATTCCAATACCTACTCCTGGGGAAAATCCACTACAAACCTTTCTCCTGCTCAAAAAATACCCATGAAATGTTGTCCTCTGTTTAGTGCCACACAGCCAATTTCGTATCCATGCTGTCACTGTCCCCTGCACTCCATGACCTATTACCTTACCCATAAGTCTAGTGGGTTGCCACCATATTGAATGCGTTTTGGGATTACACATCCACCATATCAACAGCTCAACATCTCAATGTGAGTGCTTAGACTGCTGATACGGGTATCCCAATCAGAAAAGCAGATTTGGACCATTTGCAGCACATTTAGCAGACAGTATAGATGATGCTGAGACTGACTGGTAAAGGTGGGGTGGGGGTGCGAGGGTGTTGCGGGTCACCCTTGGGAAAGTAATGTTGATGTAAAAAAAAAGTTGGATGGTGGACCATTCCTCCAGGCCTTGGGCACAGGCTTTCGTAGATGATGTCCTCAGTCATCTCCCTTTGGCGCATTGAGCCTTTGGCTACAATACAACTCCAGGAAGCTACCTCGGTGCAGCTCTCAAGTTTGGGCACTGCTCCGCTGTCAGCAAAATGTCAATGGTTTGAGAAAATAGCTCTTAATTATGCTTTTCAAAATTGGCTGCCTACCTCTGTGGTGCAGGCTGCCATTCCAGCCCTGAACCTCCTATGGGGAAACTTCCCCTGTCGTGTGACTGTACTGGAGAGTTAAGCTGAGACAGCTTCCTGGCATGTTATCAATTCTTCCACCTTCTAGCTCAATACCCCCCGGCCAGTAAAATCCCAGCCACAATTTGGAACTGACCTTGAGCAAGTTTCTCTCGTATAAGTTCACGGCACTTTTTCTACTTAAATACCTTCCCTCTTCTTCTGTTACAAGCAGGAACTAAAGTTATCTGTGCCAATGCTATCCCTATGAGTAATGGCAAATCATCCAAGAATAGGCCAGAGGAGCAAACAGCTGGTTAGATTCTCTGTTTTGTTCACATTCCCTTTTTCTGGAAATGTACTCATCAGCATGGTTGATATAACTCTTATGTGAGAGTTTATATTAGTCCAGTATTTTATTTCTTTGTTGCTTGTCCAATTAGAGGAAAATCTGAGTCACGGTCTGGCATGCTGCTTGTAATTTTTCAGAGAATTCTTTCCAATTTAATTCAGAATCAAAGTACAATGCTTTAGAAAATGTTTATTCTCTGCCCATGGAAATATATATCTAATACCTTGCTGGCTACAGGTGAACTGCCAGACGACTAGAAGATAACTACTGTGGTTCCTTTGTTCAAGAAGTTCAGCAGGGATAGGCTAGGCCATTACAGACCAGTTAGTCTGATGCCAGTGGAAGGGAAATTACTGGAAATAATTCCAAAGGACAGGATTAGTCAGCATTTGGAAAGACAGAGATTGATCGGGATAGTCAGCGCAGATGTGTTCGAGGGAAATCCTATCTCTAATTTAGTTGAGGTTTTTTTTGGAAATATGGCAAAACACATTGATGAGGGTTGTGCAGTTAATGTGATTTACATGGACTTCTACAAGTTCTTTGACAAGGTCCCACATGCAAGGCTGGTCCCAAGGGTAACCAAGGGATCCAAAGCAAACTGGATCTAAAATGTGATTACAAACAGGAGACATGAGATGAGATGGAGGGGGGAATGGTTTTGTAATTGGAAGCCTGTGATTAGCACTGTACCACAGGGTTCAGTGCTGGGACCCTTGCTGTTTATAACTTACATTAATGACTTGGATGTGAGAGCAGAAGTTAGAATTAGTAATGAATTGTAGATCCCTAGGGAGTAACGAGAAACAAAGGGACATTGATAAACAAGTCTGAAGATCGAGCACAGGTAGACAGGCTGGTGCAGACAGGATGCTTACCTTCATTAGTTGGGATGTAGAATATCGATCTTGAATTGGGGCAGCATGGTGGCTCAGTAGTTAGCACTGCTGCCTTGCAGCATCGGAGACCCGGTTTGATTCCAGCCTTGGACAACTGTCTGTGTGGAGTTTACACATTCTCCCCGTGTCTTCTTGGTTTCCTCTGGGGTCTCTGGCTTTCTCTCACTGTCCAAAGATGTGCAGGTTAGATGGGCCATGTTAAATTTCCCTAAATACTTCAAGGATTTGCAGGTTAGGGGCATTAGTCACAGGAAACATGGAGTAATAGGGTAGGGGTTTGCTCTGGGTGGATTACTCTTCGGAGGGTCGATGTGGACCTGTTGGGCCAAATGGCCTGCTTTCACACTGTACGGATTCTATGATTCTATGAAGGAAGTATTGGTACATCTTTATATAATATTGAATAGGCCAGAACTGTCTGCAGTTCTGGTCCTCACACTATCAGAAGGATGTAATTGTACTGAAGAGGGTGCAGAGGAGATTCACCAGGGATGTTGCCTGGGATGGAAAATCTCAGCTATGAGGAAAGATTGGGTAGGTTGATTTTGTTTTCCTTGGAACAGAGGAAGTTGAGGAGGATCTGAATGAGGAATATAAAGTTATGAGTGGCACAGACAGAGTTTAAGGTGAGGAGCAAGTGGTTTATAGGAGAGATGAGAAAGAGTTGTTTCACCAACAGGGTGATAGAAATATGGAACATGTTGTCTGAGAGGGTGGTGGAGGGAGATACTCTTACAACATTTAAGAAGCACCTGGATGAGTGCTTAAAATGCCATGGCAAAAGCAGGCTATGGACCAAGTGCAGGAAAATGGTATTAGTGGAGTTTGGTGTTGTTGGTCAACATAGACATGATGGGCAGAAGGATCTTTTCTATTCTGTCTATATAACTCCGTGAAGAGGAAGATAGATTTCCATTTATGCAGTACTTTTTATGCCCTCAGGCCATCCTAAGATCCTTTTAGCCAATACTTTCTGAAGTGTACTCACTGCTGTAACAGGAAGCACAGCAGCAAATTGGCAACCATTAAGGTCTTTCAGTGTGATAGCGATTTGAATATCTATTTTGGGACTTGGATTGAAGGATATTTATTGACCATAAATACTCCGGAAAATTTGCCTGCTCTTTTCCAAATACTGCCACATGATCTTTTATGTTCACTGACAAGTCAACAATAGCATCAGGTTAATATCTCATCTGAAATACAGCACCTCCAAAGTGTACATTTCCTGCAGTACTGCACTATTTTGTGCTCACTTGAACTTTGTGCTGAGACGTTTGTGACTGAGGCAACCATTCATTCAGTGGAGGAATCTTCCAGTGCACTTCCAAGATGAGACCAGAATCCACTATGACTTCAGTTGGATGCAGAGACAATGGAGCAGATCTCTCTTATGCCAGGGAGCTCGGCAGCTCTGGAGCTGGTCCGTCTTCCAACTGTTTCAGTTCTTCCTCTTCTCTATCATCCACAAGATACATTATCATTCCAGCTCATTCTCCCTACCCAACTTCAGGCCTCTTGACATTGTCATGTTGAGCAATGTCCAGCAGACAAGCACAATACCAGGAGAAAGTGAGGATTGCAGATACTGGAGATCAGAGTCACGATTGTGGCGCTGGAAAAGCACAGCAGGTCAGGCAGCATCTGAGGAGCAGGAGAATCGACGTTTCGTCCAGATCAGGAATAAGGCTTGTGGGGAATGTAGCTGGGAATGTGATAGGTAGATGAAGGTGGGTTTGGAGGTGATAGGTTGGAGGGGAGGGTGAAGCTGATGGGTCGGAAGGAAGATTCATAGGTAGGACAGATCAAGAGCGTGGTGCCGAGTTGGAGGCTTGGGACTGGGATAAAGCTAGGGGAGGAGAAATGAGGAAACTGGTAAAATCCACATTGATGCCATGGGGTTGGAGGGTCCCAAGGTGGAAGATGAGGCGTTCTTCCTCCAGAAATCGGGTGGTAAGGGGTTGGTGATGGAGGAGGCCCAGGACCTGCATGTCCTTGTTGAAGTGAGAGGGGGAGTTAAAGTCTTCCACTTTGGGACCCTGCAACCACACAGACTCAAGTGGATTTCACCAGTTTCCTCATTTCCCCTCCCCTAACCTTATCCCAATCCCAAGCCTCCAAGTCAGCACCGCCCCCTTGACCGATCCTCCTGTCCATTTCCTTTCCCACCCATCTGCTCTACCCTTCTCTCCAACCTATCACCTTCACTCCCACCTTCATTCCCAGCTACCTTCCTCCTAGCCCCACCTCCTGTCCTATTTATCTCTCAACTTCCCTGGCCCACAAGCCTCATTTCTGACGAAGGGCTTATGCCCGAAACGTCGATTCTCCTACTCCTCGGATGCTGCCTGATCTGCTGTGCTTTTCCAGCACCACACAACCACAATATCAGCCACACTGGCTAACTTCCAGAACCTTAGACAATAATAGCACATCTTCAAGATGGTGATGGTCTGTTCAATGCACGTGTTAGGAAATGCTCTTGGTTGGAGAATCAGTATCTGGAGCACCAGTATCATTAACAGCCACCACATCAGAGGATAATCCGCACCACCCACTGTCCTCCCAGCACATCTTCAAGATGGTGATGGTCTGTTCAATGCACGTGTTAGGAAATGCTCTTGGTTGGAGAATCAGTATCTGGAGCACCAGTATCATTAACAGCCACCACGTCAGAGGATAATCCGCACCACCCACTGTCCTCCCAGCTCAGGGTCAGTATGTTGGCCTGAATAAGTTCAGGTTCACTTCAGACTCTCACAGAATGAAGCAATCACAACTGTCAGAAACCTGAGTGCAGATTTGCAAGGTTCAATTCTTGTAGTCACGAACCAACCAGACATTGAATATGTACTTATGTAAAAAACCAACCATGGTACGTTGGCATCGCTAGCTTGACCAGCATTTATTGAACATTCCCTAACTGCCTTGGAGATAGTGGTGGTGAACTGTTTCTGGACCATTGATGCCATGATGGATACGTGGAATCAATCCATGACTCCTTAACCTGAAGGAAATTGACTAATTACTGTGAATGGTCTGGATGTAAACATAAGCACTCCAACAGTGAGGGACCTTGATGGCTGCAGACAAGCCACTGCTCTGGGAATTATCAGAGACCAGAGTATAAATATCCAAGACCAATTACATGCAAAAGTCCAGCATATTATGGCAGTGGCATACTACCATCTACAAGTAGCTGACTCTTGGTCAGTTTAGCTAAGTACTCTGGCTGTATACACTCCAAGTCTTGGGTAGTGCCACCACATCCTCTTGTAGTTCCTTGCTGCTGTCTCTATTAGTCTCCTCTAGAACACTATTCTGTCAATATCAGAATAATGTGTTCCTATCCTTGCACCCTCAGCCTACCTTTGTTCATTCATTAAGGTTTCTTTTGATGTCCAGATGATGCCAGCAGCTTCATGCCAGTCTCTAGATTCCTACCATTCACTGCTCACAGATGCCAGGTTCTCAGCATCAGTTCTGATAACTCTGTTTGTGCCACTGTGTTTATCTTCTCCTCTCAAAAAAGCTCTGACCACAGCTTGAGCCTTGATGGCTCCTCACAAAAGCTGCCCTCCAATATGTCATAGATGCTGATTATTTCCTGTGCCTCCCAATTGAAATATTACCCCAAAACTCCTCAACGCTGTGGGGGTTAGGAGCCCAATCCACACAGCAAGCTAAAATCCTTGAGGTCAGGAGTTCGGAGGCACCAATGATTGCTATAGAATTCTGATTGACTTAAACTCCCACTGTAGCATGCTTCTGCTCTCTCAACCCCAATTCTTTGTTCTCTCAGTTCTTACTCAGAGATTGCAACAATTTGGGAAGAACATTTGGCAGGGACTGCACTAAAGCCTGTTAATGGGCTTCACAATGAGCTGAATGACCAGGTAACTGGAGGTGTGTGAGTTTCCAATCCCCATCATTCCTTTGAAAATTGCTTTGCATTCGAGAGGTATAATGCACAAGAGAAACACAATTTTCAACGTGTGCCTCTGCTTGAACTTGGCCTTGTAGTCAGTTGAACATCTAGCCCCAGAGCTCAAATGAAAGACAATCAGCAGCTTTTTAAAAGGCTGGTGTCCCCTGACTGCAGTCATTCAGCAATCACTGCTGACCAAATGGCTAAAGATCAGACTGACAGGTCTTTGTTACTGCACTGGTGGTTTTGACAGCACAGGGAAGAAGGGATATGCCACACTCCATCCCACCACACTCTAGCTATGTATTTTGCTGACAATAGTCAAGAATTACTGAACACCCAATGCCAGAAGCCAGGACATTGCTGCAATGATGGAAATAAATCCAATGATCTAACTAGAACTATACCTGGAATGAAGGTTTTAGCTCCATCACTTGCAGCCTCATTAATAACACCATTAAGACCATTCACAATACTGCCCTTGCCATCACCCCTCACATTCTGACAATACCCACATACTTCACAGCACCTTCTTCTCTTTGAACAAGAGCTCACTGACCTAGCCCTCATGTCTCACATACAGACGCACTAATATTTCATCATGACATTTTTTCCAAACACATGGCAAAACTCAAACCAACTTCTTTCATTCTTACACAGGAAGGTGACGCACAACTCCAGGCTAGCTGCTAGAATCCAAGCAAGAAAAGCCAACATGCAAAACTTCTTCCCCCCAATAAACACAACAATTAAAACTCTAAACCACATTGAAGAGTATGGTACAGTCTTCAGATTGTTGACGATGTGATGCATCATGTAGGATATAGTGTCACAAATGTACTGGAAATCCTAACACACAGCCTTATATGGAAATGTCCCAGGATGTATAAACCTCTAATGGACAATCCCACTGATGTCCAGGACCTTATGTGAAAGTTCCTAACTCAGGGCCAGAGTTAGAGACTTGGGACAGATCCATGTAATTTGCTTTGATAGTCACAAACAAAATGTTAAACACCTTAAAACTTGGACTAACCTTAGTAACCTCACAATTTACCCCTTCAATCATTCAACTATTCCCCAAGCCTCCGAATTATTCTGCCCCAACCACTGATAACACACTAGTCACCCAACTAACCCCAATCTGATGACCCATTCACCCACATACTCATTTCACTCACTAATACTTAATCACTTGCCCATTCACACATGCAATCATTCAGTGACACATTGAAAATCTTTGGGTCCTTCAAACACTAATGTCCTTTAGCGAAGAAACTGCCATCCTTTCCTGGTCAGGCCTACATGGGATTCCAGACCCATAGCAATATGGTTGACTCTTAACTATCCTCAGCATTAGGGATGGACAATGAATTTAAATAAGACTTAAATAAATCGTGGAGGTGATAATGTGAAGAAAGGTTGTGTCTGTTGCATTGATCCACTTCACACATCTGTGTGGACTTCTGTTTTGTGGATTGGCATTTCTTCACCAAAAGACCCCCTTGTCGGTAAGTGGTCAGTTTTTGAACTAATCAGCATCATCCGCATAAACTTTGATGCTTCTGGAAGATTATGGCCAAACTTAAATAAAGTCTTAATGCAACCAATGACCCCACCTTGCTAATGTAGAATGCAGCATGCTTTCCCCAGTATTGCCATCATTTCTGGAAACAGGCTACAGTCACTTCCAGCTTCCCATTGAGTTCACCTTTATCCATTTTGTTACATGATAACATCCAATAACTATCAAATGTCCTCTCCTTCAATCTTCTGAGAATCCTCTGTGGTACTGGCTACCGTGATAAAATCAGCACTCGCTGGAGATAGTGCAAACTCATGTAAGGCCCAATAGCCACCACATTTAGTCCTGAATGATGCACAGTCTTCGTTAGATTAGTCTGAAAGTGAAAGGTGTTGGAAAAATTGGAAACACAGGTCAAGCCAGCTGACACTGCTGCTTTACAGTAAAGACATGAGTGGTTTACTCCACCAATAGGATGTTGCTGTCAAGCTAAGAAGAACTCTTACTTGCCACACAAATGATTAAGGTAATAGATGAATTTTAGTGCCAGTGTAATGCAAAGCATGTAATCTACATGTCCTACTGAATAGCTTCAATCACATCCCAATGAAAATTTGCAGTTGCCGAACCTTCTCTTTCAGCTTATGCACAGCACTGTGTCCAACATAAGAGGTAATTCTGTTTTTGGAAAAGATTTATGGAATAATCAGATTGCACATGGTATTGCAATAGGATCTAATTTAACATTATCAGTCAGGCTCACAGTATGATGTATTTGCATGTACTAGAAGCTACATACGTTATCACACTACTTTATGTCGGCAAAAGAAATCTATACTTACATTACATACACCTTTCTCATTGCAAAAAAGTGTCATGGAGTCTGCTAACCTCTGCTGCATTCCCATGATAACATCCTGACCAATTAATCTCTACCTTGCTAGTTTGAGAATGAAGATTGACAATGAACTATTCTTACTGAATCTGCATTTCGCTAGACTATTAATCTGACATTTGCAATGTTCTGCAGAACAGGGTTAGAATCCCACCATGGGCAGGTAATGGAATTAAGAGTCCAATTAAAATCTGGAATCAAAAGTCTAATCTGGCTGTGACAGAGTTTCCAATTAGAAAAACCCCTCATCCTTTACAGAAGGAACCTACCTCAGGACCATTAATGTGGCCTTGTCAGTGATGTTCACATCATGGATGTGAATTTTTAAACAGTTACTCTGATATGAAGTTGATAATCTAGAAACTAAATTGGAGAGAAGCAATCATGAAAAACAATGTGTTCTTCTTTACCCAACTTTGTAGTTACTTGTGGGAAAAGCCAATGTCTTTGAAAGCTGGATGTTGGAACACCTAGCCTTAGGTGACCCTTGCTTGAAACCAGAAAAGTTACCTTAAAGCAACTGTGTTGTAGTTAAATAATATCATTCTTTGGTGGAACCCAAATAAGTTCTGCATAATTCATGTTTCATTTAGAAATCTTTTTTGTGAAAAGGGCAAAGGAACAGCAATTTGTAGTCTCAAAATCCTGGTTACTGGTGAATTCTGATTCGTACAGTGACCAAGATAAGCTAAATTTACAGTATTATTCTTCAGTATGGTTTGGTTTCCTGGGGGACAAAGCAACACTGAACACATATTGATAAATGCTCGTACAATGATTTCCAAATATTCAGAGTAAGTAAACGACTTCACCAAGCCAGATGTACTATGCAGATTCACTTGCTTTAAAAGGATTAAGGAAAATGAACACTGTAGTTTGTATGGATTATACATTAATTGTCACATGCCTTAATATGTGAGACATTAGTGTCAATTTTTTTGTTGTATATCGGTGTAAAGGCCTAAAGTGTTAATGCTGAAGCACTACCTATCATGCTAATGTCATATAGGTTTGGGGGGGGCAACAACATAAAATCTCATTTTGTCCTTTTTAAAGTAACAATGTTTACCACATCATTACTATAAGTTGCATAGAGTTACTATCATGCAATAGTACATCTTGTTTAAACAAAAGCCATTCTCATGAGATTACTAAATGGGATCATTCTACCACACATAAATTAACCAGGCCATGTATAACACTATAAGAAAAGGGATGATAGCAAATCTCTCTCATAAAACATAACAACAATGAGAAGATCCATCTGACAACAAATTTAACCTGGATCTTAGGAACTGACGGGAGCCAGATGGAATATTGGTTTATGCCCCGCCAAATATTACCCTCCACCGACTTCAAAGGGGATGAGATTATTTTGCATGTAAAAATGGCATTGTAATTTATGTGCCAATGGTTGATTTGGGGTTAAATTGCTTCCTCATATATTAGCACCAGCATTGTGTTTTATTCAGCAGTCAATATTATTTGAATCCATAGGCATAACATTAAGTTATGTCAACTTTGGTGGCGGTAGTATAGGTTTTCCCATCGTACGCTAATTTTCATTGTTTGGTTAGCTTCCTATCAACAATTTGTTCAACATTTTTTAGTCAGACAGTAACTTATTAAAACTAAATATTCTTTATGAAAATCAAAAATATGGGATAATTTGCATGTAGTATTAACATAGTAAAGCTCTTATGGATTTGGTAACATATTAATCTAGGAACCAATGTTTCTGCTCCAAGATTTTCAGTTTGAATTATTAAAGAGGAATCATTATGAAAATCCTAAATCACTTTTACATAGAAATCTGCTCTCGTAATCGCAAAATGCAGTAAGGAATCAGAAAATAAAGAAAGCCATGTCATTCTGAAGAATAAATCTAGTTCACAGATTGTAAATACATCTGTAGCTCATTTACTAATAATTATAATGCAGTTGAGCACAGTAAAACTTAAGGATTCATTGAACTGTTACTCTGTCATAATAATATAATTACCAACAGATGAACAACATTTCCTACTATAATAGATTTCAACCTTTATGTGTTCCAGTAATTCCTTAAAAAAAAATTACATTCAGCATAAGAGATGATTGAACTGAAAATACCAATTTAGAGCAAATACTAGGTATGACTGATCAAGGTAAAGACCTTTTTTTGCATTTCCCCCAATGGGCTTCATTTTACTTCAATATTTGTAGTCTGATTAGTGTAATTTTTCATTTATTTTAAGATATATAGTAAACTGGAAGAGTGCGTAAGTTTTGCTACTGCGAAGTTAAACAAGACACAGGGAATGTTGATGAAGCAACATTTAAGCATTATCCTAGAAATATGCATCCATATTGCTCTCTTAAGGGCAACTTTGAATATTGATGCGTATTTTGTTATTCTTGGGGTTTTATCCCTGCTGAAAGACTAACATTGTATAATCAATAAGAAGTAACAATGCAAGCTGAACATGGGGAGATGCTGGCCTAGTGGTATTTTTGCTTGACTATTAATCCAGACACTCAGCTAATGCTCTGAGGACCCAGGTTTGAATTGTGCCATGTCAGATGGTAAAATTTAACATTTGCCTCACCCTTTTGATCCAAAACAGCAAAAGGAAAATCGAATGCCTTGTGAATTAATCACACAAGGTTGCATGTCCAAATTTCCAAACTGTCTTTATGTTGTTCAGGAAGAATTTCAAAGCAGATGCCAGTCCTGCATATAAGGCATCAGCAGAGGTCATCTCACACCACCTGCAAGTGACAACATCATGTGTGGTATGTCTCACTGACTTTCCAGAATTGAGTTGTTCAGCTATCAAAACAAGTGCTGCTGATGACCACTTCAAGTCCCTGGACTGAGATCAGATGCTGCCATTAAATCACGATGGGGGAGTTTTATCATGTGCTTGATGCTAGACTGTTCAACACCTTCCACTACCGTCACACCACTTGTCTTATGCGTAGCATGTATCAAGCATGAGCAAACTACCAAATTTCCCATCATTTGATCTTTAACAACCTTTAATCAAAATACATCCATGTATTAAACAAGATTATTGCACTCATGAATTTTAGTAATATGAACCAAACTTAGCAATTATTTAATTACTGGTAAACACAGTAGGTGTCTACAGATTAATACATGCCAAATGAGTTGGACGCAAGATATAAATAAATAATATCCCCCACAATTCCCATCTGAAAGTCAGGAGCACAAGCTAATTTCAGTTAGTGAAGCTATGTATTCATGAATGTGTTTTTGGAACACATTTTTGGAATGTTCCATAGTAATGGTCTTTCAGAGAAGATAAAACCATTGTACCCTACAAATATCTTTTTTTCTTAATCAGAATGCCAACAATACACTAACAAGCTGAGAGAAACTAAAGCTGAAAGATCTTTGGATCCATTGCCTATCCCATGACATTTTAACATTTTGTTTCCCTGATCCTTGTCTTTAAGCAGAAGTCACATGACACCAGGTTATAGTCCAACATGTGACTTCTTACTTTGTCCAGCCCAGTCCAACAGTGGGACCTCCACATTGACTCTAAAATTAGCATTCACAATGAGCATTCTCAATCCATGGTACAATAGGTCTGTGACATGGACTGTGGCTCTGTCTAAACATGCAGTTAGATATCTTCCACAAATTTGGTCAACAGTTTTCTTTGTCAAACATTTTGGCTCGAGATAGTAAAATAAAATAGCAGAGGGTGGGTTTTAACTATTGTTGTAATTTTACAAAGATGCATCTGTGTGATAAGGAAACATCACATGTCAGGTCTGCCCTGGTCCACTAGATGCACACAGATGAGGTTTGATGTGAAACTGTTTCATTTGCTGCTGTCGCATCCATTCAAGCATGCACCAAGTATTCAATTGACACATTGCAACTGATACATTAAGGGCAGGCTGTGAATCACATATAATTGCACAATCTCTGTCTTGTAATAAACTCCTAAAACTAAATTTTATTTATTCATAGGAAGTGAAAACCACTAGAAGTGTCAGCAACTATGGCCTGTTATTAATTGTCCTTTTGATGGTAGCAGTGAGCTGACATTTTGAATGGCTTCATTGACATAGTTACACCCAGTGTTGTTTGATAAGGAGTTTCAGGATTTTGACCCTGCACTGCAGAAAGAATAGTAGCAAATCATTTGCAACTTACAGATGATGGTGTTCTCACATGCCTGCTTCCTTTGTCCTTTCACCCTGTAGCAGGCACAGGTTTTGACTTGATTTATTATCTTCACATATACCTCGGTACAGTAAAAAGTTTTTTTTTGTTTTGCATGCAATACAGGTAGATCAAAGTGCATAAGGGTACTGGAACAGAGTAAGGAAAGCAATGTTACAGCTACAAAGGAGGTGTACAAAGAGTGAAGTCAACATTAAATTTGAAATTTGAATGGTCCATTCAGAAGTCTAATAATAGTGGGCAAGAAGCTGTTCTTGAATCTGTTGGTACATGTGTTTTGCATCTTCAGCAGAGCTGAGTGTTTCAGTGATGGTTGCGGTTGCCAATAAAACAGGTAGCTATGTGCTGTATGGTGTTAAGTTTCTTGAATGTTGTTTGAACGTTTCTTTAAACTGCACCCTTGAAGTCAAGTGGAGAGTAGATTAGATTAGATTACTTACAGTGTGGAAACAGGCCCTTCGGCCCAACAAGTCCACACCGACCCGCCGAAGCGCAATCCATCCCGACTCATTCCCCTACATTTACCCCTTCACCTAACACTACGGGCAATTTAATCATATTCTTTTAGATGGCCAACAGGATTTGTGGAGTCAGGGGATAAATTATTCATCACAGAATCCCCAGCTTCTGACCTGCTCTTACAATCAGAGTATTTATACGGATGGTCCAGTTAAGTTTCGGCTCAGTAGTGATTCCTAAGATGCAGATAGTGGGTAACTTTACAACAGTAATGCCATTGAATGTCAAGGGAAGGCTCTTAGATTCTCCATTGTTGGAAATGATTATTGATTGGCACTTATGTGTTATGAATGTTACTTGTCCTGTATCAGCCCTATCCCGAATGTTGCTCATGTCTTTTGTGCATAGCCACAGATTACTTCACTTACAGTGGATTTGAGAATGGTACTGAATGCTGTGCAAGCATCGGCAAATATTCCCATTTTTGACCCTATGATGGACAGAGGATCATTGATGAAAGTATGCCTTCCCTCAATACAGTACAATTCAAGAAAGCAGCTCACTACCATAACCTTAAGGGCAATTATGGATGGTCAAGAAATGCTGGTCTAGCTGAAAATGGTCAAATCCCATGGATGAATAGTAAGAAAGCTAAAGATGGTTGGATCAACGATACTGGCTTGAAGAGCACTTGCAGTGTTGACCTGGGACTGGAATGATTGGTTTCCAACAACAATCAGAAGAATGAGAGGGGATATGATTGAAATGTATGACATTCTAAAAGGACTAGACAGACAAGATGCAGGCTGGATGCTTCCCCCGGTTTAGGAGTCAGTCTCAGGATATGGGACTGAGATGAGGAAACATTTCTTCATTCAGAGGCTGGTCAACCTGTGGAATTCTCTACTCCAGACAGGTATGGAAGCTGACTCATTGATGCCTTTTTAGATAGCTAAGGCATCAAGGGACATAGCAATAAGGTTTTGACCTGCGTTTGGAAGCACATCCCACATATTTGCTGGTGGTGACAATCCCAAGACACAAGTTTATGTTTGAAAAATCACAGGCTTTATTACACTAAAGGAAACTAACAAAATGCTGTAGTTATCATCAAATGTTCGAACATGATATGACCTATCCGTCCTCAGGTTGATCAGGCCTGGTGCAGTCTTAACTTCAAGCCGTCTTCTACAAATTGGGTCCTGGTCTTTCTCTCTCTCTCTCTCTCTCTCTGAGTGCAGGTTCTCCAGCCTTATTTCTTTCTCCTATCCTCTTTTTCTCCCAGCTACTGGAATTCGACTTACCAGTCATATCGTCCTGCTAATTTTTTTTCCCCTGTGCCTATCCTGCTGATTAGGCCACCGTTAGAGCTTCTTAACTCTAGTACTATTCTATACAACAGGATATGAGGATCAACAGCCTGGTGGGGACTCTCCAGCTCCAAATGCCATGAGTTCTGTTGTGGTGTTGTTACAATATATTCCTCCAAGAAATATGACAGTTGTTTCCAGTGAGCTCATTGTCCTTCAGGAATGTGATCGGCAGTCTATAGAAAGTAATTCCTTGCTGGGTGGCACAGTGGTTAGCATTGTTGCCTCACAGCACCGGGGGACCCAAGTTCAATTCCAACCTTATTCAACTGTATAGAGTAGGGATGTTCTCCCGGAGTCTGTGTGGGTTTCCTCAGAGTGCTCTGGTTTCCTCCCACAGATCAAAGATGTACAGGTTTAGGTGGATTCGCTATGCTGAAAATTGCTCTATAGTGCGCGGGGACGTGCAGGTTAGGTGGTTTAGTATGGCAGAAAACTTCATGCAGGGTTATGGGAATGAGGCGTGGGTCCGAGTGAGATTTTATTTAGATGATTGCTGCAAATTTGATGGGCCAAATGGCCTCTTTTTGCACTGTAAGGGTTCAATCACAAATAAAATAGGAATATGGCATCAAAATAGCAAATCGACTATAATCATATTGAATGGTGGAGCTGGCTGGAAGAGCCAAATGCAAGCTTCTGTATTTCACACCTTGCTTTGTATTTGTGCTTGTCATAATGCCAGACAGTGGAGAGATTTCTTTTGATTCCTGTTCACTTCAGTTTTACACTGCCTCTGTGGTGCCAAATTTGGGCAAACGCTGCCCTGATGTCAAGGGCAGTCGCTTTCACTTCATGCCTGGTATCCAGCCTTCTGTTCATGCTTGAGTATTGCTCAAATGATCTGTCCTGATCATGAGAATGGTTCATATCTGAACAATGTTTGATTTGGTTAGTAGCTATGTCGTAGGTGAGATGCATTAATCTGGGGTAAATGTAGAGTAGTAGGGGAATAGGTCTAGGTGGGATACTCTTCGGAGGGTCAGTGTGGGCTTGTTGTGCTGAAGGGCCTGTTCCTACACAGCAGGGATTCTGTCAGTGCTGTTGCGCATTTGGAGCAGCTTGACTAGAGATGCAGCTCATTCTGGAGCATGTTTTTATTAATTACATCAGAATTTGAATTAGAATTCCTACAGTGTGGAAACAGGTACTTTGGCCCAACAACTGCTGAAAATGTGTTGCTGGAAAAGCGCAGCAGGTCAGGCAACATCCAAGGAGCAGGAGAATCGACGTTTAGGGCATGAGCCCTTCTTCAGGAATCAGGCCCTTCTTTGGCCCAACAAGTCTATACTGCCCCTCTGAAGAGTAACCCACCCAGACCCATTGCCCTACAATTCCTCTGACTAATGCACCTAACCTACATGTCCCTGAACACAATGGACAATTCAGCACAGCCAATTCACCACAGGAGAAAACCAGAGCAAACTCCACACAGACTGTCACCTGAGGCTAGAATTGAACCTGGGTCCTTGGTGCTGTGAGGCAGCAGTGCTAACCACTGAGCCACTGTGTCATTGAGGACAGATAATTTATGGATCCTTCTCCTGTCATTTTTTTTTAAAAAATGCCCACTATCAGTGACATCTGAACATGGTGGAACTGTAGGACTAGGACTCTGATCTGATCTGTTGGATCACATAGCTTTATCACTTATATGCTATTTCTGCTGCTCAGTAAGCCCAGTGTGGTGGCTTCATCAGTTTGGTAATTCCAAATGAGGTTGACTTGGTGTTGATCCTGTCACTCACTCCTATGCTCCTCATGAACCGCGGACTACCAGGCTTTATAGTAATGGTAGAGTGTGGGACATTACAGGACAATACAGATTACAACACCATACAAATCTGCTGCTGATGACCTAGGGCAGCTCACAACTGCTGATTATCAGATTTGAAATATTCCAATTTATAAAAGTGATAGTGCCACACACTACACAACAGAAAATGGTCCCCAACTATGTTGCTGATCAGGTTCCTGATGAAAGGCTTATGCCCAAAATGTCGATTCTCCTGCTCCTCAGATGCTGCCTGCCTGCTGTCCGTTTTCAGCACCACACTCTCGACTCATGCCTACATTATTAGTACAGTCACAGATAGTTGCAATTTTGCATTATCTTGTCAAGATAACCTTTTGATGCATAGAGGCAAACTGGCAGATTAATTTATTACAAAACAAATGATAAACTATAATACAGAAACAGTTGTGAACAAATTGGGAGGTCATGTTGTAGCTGTATAGGACATTGGTTAGATCATCTTTGGAATATTGCGTCTAATTCTGGTCTCCTTCCTATCAGAAAGGTGTTGTGAAACTTGAAAGGGTTCAGAAAAGATTTACAAGGATGTTGCCAGGGTTGGAGGATTTGAGCCATAGGAAGAAGCTGAATAGGTTGGGACTGTTTTCCCTGGATCGTCAGAGGCTGAGGGGTGACCTTATAGAGGTTTATAAAATCATGAGGGGCATGGTTAGGATAAATAGACAAAGTCTCTTCCCAGACGTGGGGGAGTGCAGAACTAGAGGGTATAGGTTTAGGGTAAGAGGGGAAAGATATAAAAGAGACCTAAGGGGCAACCTTTTCCCACAAAGGGTGGTACGGGTTTGGAATGAGCTGCCAGAGGAATTGGTGGAGGCTGGTACAATTGCAACATCTAAAAGGAATCTGGATGGGTATATGAATAGAAAGGGTTTGGAGGGATATGGGTCAGGTGCTGGCAGGTGGGACTAGATTGGGTTGGGATATCTGATCAGCATGGACGGGTTGGACCAAAGGGTCTGTTTCCATGCTGTACATCTCTATGAGTATGACTCTAGTGTTGAAGGAAAATCTTAACAAAGTATCTACATGTTCTGACAGTATAAAAACGAAAATCAGAAAGCAACACAGACATGAACTGCTAAGTAAAAAGCCTACCTCGACAATTGTTCTAATCAAATATATCAATGTGAGAAAGATAGGCAAAGGACAGACACAAAGAATGGGCTGGATATACCGGACAACAGTGATCACCCCGTCCATTTTCTACTCCACCCCCTGGGCTATGATAGGTTGGGGCAGCAGCCTGTCCAAGGTCCTAAGGATGACACAGTGGCAACTTAACACGGAAAGCAGTTTTAACAGATAAAAGTCAAGACTCTGACCCCCTTTTTCAAGAGGAAATCTTAGATGGCAGAGATGCCAACCAATTCAATGCCCAACAGGCAAATGTAAAATAAAACCCCTTTAACTTTCGTTAAGTAAAAGTTTAAAGAGGTCAAGAGTAAAGATGGGTAAATGGTCTAAAATGGGCAATATCAAATTAGCTGCATATTACATGCCCAATAATATTTTGGTCAGAAAGACGTTATTAGTTGGATGTCGAAGAGCACCCTCTGTATTAAAATTCCCTCTGTACTTAGCCCAATCAATGCAATTTATCTTTTTTTAATAAAATAAAAGAATGATTGGGTCAAATGCTCTGATCCAGGTCAGAAGCCCTTTGTGGAGGAGGAGATTCAAACCAGTGAAGATGTCTAATAGGTTGTTGGAGTGGGGTGGTGTTGCTTGGGAGTACTTGCTCTCAGGTCTGAGTGGTCAGGTCTCAGGTGGAAGGGGAGGTTGGTTGTTGGTAAGGGTATGTGTATGAAGTGGAGGGCGAGTTACAGGAGTCAGTTTTATCATTACCTGGGTAGTTAGAGCAGGTTTTGGACCCTTTACATAACCCGGCTAACATTTCGGTAAGCAAGATGGGCACTCCAAATCTCTGCGTTGTTAACTTTGGTGAACACATTGAAACAGACAATTACATAATTGTGGAAGTTCCAATTTCTTGGGCACTTCCAGCAGACTTTGGGGGAGTTATGACATTGACACTTGCAATGGCCTGGCAATTTGCAAGTTCACTCTATGGTGCTGCAATGACTGGAAGATCCGTGCCAATATGTTTCCTCACATTAATGGTGAAAGACATTTTACTTAAACAATATACTTTTCTATCTAAATGTTTACAATCAAGTTTCCACAACAGGTTTTGCCTTCAAGTGTTGTACTTTTGTTTATCTCTATATTCACAACCTGAGGAACAACCTATATCAGTCTATTTTGTTGACTTTTTTTCTCTCTCCATAGAGGTTACCAGACCTGTTGAGTTTCTCAATAATGTCTGTTTTTGTTTCAGATTTTCAGAATCTGCAGGTATTGGTTTTAACATCTTTCAGTGTTTATGGGAAGACAGACTTTCTAGAACAGAGTGTGTGAGAGATGTTTTTTCAATTATGGGGCTATGTCAATAAATTATTTATTAGTTCTGGTTCTAGTTAGTAGGAGTCTCAGTGCTTAACCGACAACCATTTTAATCACCTTTTACTGCATTGTCCCATTTTTGCTTTTCGAAAGAAAAATAAAAGCATCTGAGTACACTTTGCTTTAAAAGTCCAACAGTTAAATGCAACCCTTTCTTAAAATTCATTTTGTAGCCAGAAACCTAATACTGCTGGACTTAAAAAATATACTGAGTCCTTGTACACAAAGTTACATTCACTCAGGCTATATTTGTACCAAAGTTAATCAAAATCAGTGCAACAAAATTCTTTGCAACATTTTTAATGTAATATCTCTCCTGGATAAATTTCAAATTAATGGAAACACTCTATTCTACATGGAAGATCTTACTTAATCTGGTAATTGACAAAGAAATAGATCCACTCAAAAGTAAAATAATTATAAATACACAATCGAAAGGGCATATGTGCCAGAATCTATGAACTGTGAGCAAGTTGAAGTGAAATGGTATTGAAAATCTAGCATACAAGAGACAAAATCCAGAAATAAAAACCTTTTACTTAAAGAACATGGTGAATATTGTAAGTGAAGTCATTTTTGTTTCCTTGTTCTGTATAATTTACTTGCATAATCCCTCAACAATAATCAGCAATAAATGCAGATACAAAGTTAAATCTCTAATGCTGTTCTATTCTAACATCTTTCAGTACTTTTGTTCATGCTGCATCAAGTCAGTGAAAACAACTTTTATTTCAAAGTCTTGGAATATCCAGTCATCTCTCTAAGCTATCCTCAAACCTATGCCTAAGTCAGTAAAGTAGGCACAATGAACGCAAACAATGAGAAGTCTTCATCTCTGAAAACAAAGTCCTCTTATCTGCTGTATATATTCAATTAAAGCTTTTGCTAAGATGGGCTAAACATAGGCTGATGTAATGGCAAAAATGTTAAGACATAGGCTGAGCATGAGTTAGTAAATTCCAAAATTGCTATGACAATGGGTCAGAACCATGAAGTACTGCGAAAATATTTAGTTTACAATTCTTAAATGTGTGTTTTTGTGAGAGGGAGATTCAGCCATGAGTGATCACAATTGTAAATAAATGACTGTTTAGAGACAGAGACAGAAACCAGTGAGATGCAACACTGAAAGTGACAAAGAAATTCCAAGCAGACTGGCTTATAACCCGTTCATCCAATGAGGAGCTGAAAGCTTCCTGCAAGCAACCTACAGCAAATTATGAACCAAATACATTTTACATTTATCCTTTTAAGAAATACATAAGGACAGGGGTTGAAAAGTCCCAGGTTCAGTTCTACTAAGCTGCATTACTAGGACTGAATACTGTTGCGTGAACTACCCAATGGTCAAGTGTTAGCATGTGTTGAAGGTCACAATTGAAGAGTTATCCCATAGTCATCCCTCTCTCTTACTCTGACTGCTGCATTTAAAATATTAATAGGATAAAGTTAACCAGTTTACAAAACCAAGAATCTCAAAAAGCAACTACTCAACTAACAATGTCAATGCAACTAGCAATCTCTACCATAATGGCCCCATTGATCAACTACTTGCTTTTCACAAACAGTTCAGAGACTGAACCATACTATTTTAAAGAATTTTTATCCTTTTGGACATGTCTTTTATTTCTAACTTTAAAAAAATTCTTTGACAGGATGTGGGCATCATTGGCTGGCCCAGCATTCATTGCCCACCCCTAATTGCTCAGAGAGTGGTTCAGAGTCAACCACATTGTTGTAGGTCTGCAGTCACATGTAGGCCAGACCAGGTAAGGATGGTCGTTTCCTTCCCTCAAGGAAGTTAGTCAATCAGATGGGTTTTTCCTGACAACTGGTAGTGGCATCATGGTCTTCATTAGACTCTTAATTCCAGACTCCTGATTGATTTGAACCAGGATGAAACTAGAACTGTGGGTGGGGGGAGCATAGCCTCAAAATAAGGGGTAGCAGTTGAGGAGGAACTTCTTCAACCAATTGGTTGTGAATTTGTGTAATTCTCTGCCCAGTGAAACAGTTGAAGTCATCTTATTGAATGTTTTTAGATTAGACTTACAGTGTGGAAACAGGCCCTTCGGCCCAACAAGTCCACACCGACCCGCCGAAGCGCAACCCACCCATACCCCTACATTTACCCCTTACCTAACACTACGGGCAATTTTAGCTTGGCCAATTCACCTGACCCGCACATCTTTGGACTGTGGGAGGAAACCGGAGCACCCGGAGGAAACCCACGCAGACACGGGGAGAACGTGCAAACTCCACACAGTCAGTCGCCTGAGTCGGGAATTGAACCCGGGTCTACAGGCGCTGTGAGGCAGCAGTGCTAACCACTGTGCCACCGTGCCGCCCGTGTCTTTTAATACAAAGACAGATAGATTTTTGAACAGAAAAGGAATTAAGGATTATGGTGATTGGGCGGGTGAGTGGAGCTCAGTCCATAAAAAGATCAGCCATGATCTTATTGAATGGCAGAGCAGGGACTGAGGGGCCAGATGGCCTACCCTTGTTCCTAGTTCTTATGTTCTAACATCTAATTTTTTGCAATACTTTTCTATTTTTCCACAATAGACATGATGTTTAATTGACAAAAGCATACTGTCCTATTAAAGCCGATCTTTTCATTTAATGGACCTGTGATGCATTCATATTTCTTTTCATGTGTAGTACTTAGTAAATTCACTCTTTTTCTTAATTCGAGAAAGCCCAATTAAATCGACTCCTTTTAAAATACATTGTTCATTGAGTCTGGAAGATACCTACAAGGGAAGGTATCCTTTTTAAAATTAATCTTGTTGCAACCAACTAAGGATATGGGGGAATAAAGGAGACAGATCACCCAGGAGCTGATCAGTTTGGCGTATCTTGTTTCAAATTGTAACAAAATGGGAAAATCACCCAGAGTCTAGTTGTCACACAAATAAAGTGAAATCTATTCAGTCTTCAGATACTTTCACTAAAATACTCCTAAAAATCAGTTTTTGATTAAAGTTCAAACCTTACAGAAATTCATTAGAGTATCTGAATGAAGATGGAACTTTCAAGATTGCTGCAATAAGCTATGCACTAATGATCATTACAGGAAAATCAAAATGCTGGAGTATTTCAAACAACTTATCTTGTTCCGTAAAGAATACTTTAGAATTTAGGCTCTGACAAAATAACAGCCTCGATACTGCAAGTGGTTGGTAACTGTCAGGGTCCTGCACTTACGAAGCTGCAGCAGGCAGAAATAAAGGGGGTTTTAAAACTTTCAACAGCTGCTCAAGTCACAGAATGGTTACAGCACAAGATCAATTAGTTGTCCCTCCACTGAGTATGATCAGAAGCTAGCATTCTTGAGGGTTAATTTGATGAAGAAAGGCTGTATTTGACCCCAATGTAGGGAACTGGATACTCTCACTATGGAAAATATTTTACATATTGACACTCAAATATATTTTCTTTGTGCTTGTACTCTCAGTTCTATTCAACCATCACAAGTCATGCATCACTTGCAATAGTTGGAAATTGGTAAATTCCATGAGAAGAGATGTAAATAGCTATAAACTGCTATGGCATGAAATCTGGGATAAAACTTGGAGAAATTTCAGGCTTGCATTTCTAACACTATCAGCAGTGAAAACTCAGCTATGACATCTGTTTCTTGGTTAAAATCAATTTTGTGTGATTTAAACTTAGTTACATTAAATATTATACAAAATTACACATTACTCAGCACCACATTTTGTGGTTATTCCAGAGACTAGATGTAATCCTCTCTCTCTCCTGGTGGCCTGTCTCACCAGAACGATGACAAGAACCCTGCAGTTGGTTTCAAGATACCCAGAGGGGAAGGACGCCAAAATCGGAGTTTCCAATGCCTGAATCCTGCCTAGTAACTTCTGCTTGCTACGTGTGGGTATGCATGAATGTTGGATAATAAGACCATTCAGCTTAGCTGTGGATTGCATCAAAGAAAGGTAATTTCAGAAATATATCAAATGGGTGTTAACATACATGGAGCCATACTCACCCAGAAGTTAAGACATGCTGAGCAGAGAACTTCAATACAAAATGATTACTCAGAAACATAGCATATGCTATACATGTTTACTTTTGAATAGTAGATCATATGTTGATCCCATTTTCTGTATCAGTATCAAATATAATGTATGTGTTCCATGCTGAACTTAGTGTAGCCAAGTCCACGTTTTCAATATTGTGGGAATTATGTTCTTGCACTCGTCTTTGTATGGTTACTACTTGGTCAACCGCATCCTACATTTGAAATTCATTGAATTGTATTTCCATAATAAACCAAATTCTACTGCATTAGAAAATAACACCGTTTATAAGAACTGTTTTCATCTAAAAAAATTAGGAAGTGTGAATAAATCAATCTTCACTATTTAAAAAAAGTTTATTATCAGTAATCGAAGGAGACTTTCACAACTAATAGACATTACAAAGATACACTGGTGTTACGGACATGGTCTACCTCCAGTTTACAAAGGTCAATAATAGTACGCGTCTATGAAGCAATCGTAACTTTTTTGGTTCAGCGTATTCTTTATGTATATTTAATAGTACCAGATACTGGTACAACACATACAGTTATGAATCTAAATTATACTTATTCTCTAGTGAATTGACAAAAATCAAAGTTTTGTTAATTCATTAGCAGTCACTCCTACAGATATGTGAAGTTAAACAAATATTGCCAACACCATTTCTGTGCTAACAATCGCAATTTTAACATTTGGGACAGGAAATGATTTGAAAAGAAGACAATTATGTGCATGTAAAATTATCTCTATTCTGTTATAATCTCTGACCAGTGACTACACAGTTACTTGAGAGGTGCAGTTTGATTTTTGAAAAAAAGGTATCACTGATAATATAAGCAGTGGTACACTACACCACCCTCACAATATACTCAGGTTACTGATAAGTATATTTAAAGCGCTGAAAATTATCACTGTGACCAATCTTAAAGCGAAAAAAAATGTCGTTTGCAAAAGGTGCAGATAGAAGTAGGAAGACTTGTTAGATTCTGCATATTACAAACAAGAAAGACAGTTATATGAAATACTGGCAAAGCATGCAGATATTTATTTATAATAATTTATTGAAATACATTGATTTTGTAAAAGTAATGCTAGGTTTAAATGATTTACCCTTCATTTTATGTTTCTTGATTTAACTCATCATCTTGCAGTGTTCAAGTAATAGATTAGTATTACACCTCAGATGATACACTTCAAACATATCTAAGTAACCTGGTAGAATAATAAACTACTCCAAATACAGTTGGAGATAAAATTAAAATGATTGCTAATATTTAAATAATCTGCACTAGTTTTTAATTTTAAAAACCAATAAATGACTTCTTAAAGTAATATGTAATTTGCTTTTATGTTTGAAAAATAAATGTCTCACAAAGAACACAGGCATCGATAACTGGCTGACTCATCTGAGGGAGTCCCTCTCCCACTGCAACTCCCAAGTCATTTCCTCAGCCCTGAAGCTCTTCAACCATGTCGTGAAACAAACTCCTCCCTGATCTATCACCTCTCCCACTCACCTATTGTACTCTATGCTACTTTCTCCCCACCCCCACCCTCCTCTAGCTTATCTCTCCACGCTTCAGGCTCTCTGCCTTTATTCCTGATGAAGGGCTTTTGCCCGAAACGTCAATTTCGCTGTTCCTTGGATGCTGCCTGAACTGCTGTGCTCTTCCAGCACCACTAATCCAGTGACTCGTACTGAGTGACATTCCTCAGGGGTTGCTACTGGGATCTATTTACCTAAATAACCTGGGTTCATAAAATTAATGCAGGTTAGCCAAACTAGTAGATACAACTAAATCTAGAGAGGGCATCAGTGTAACATCATGATTTAGCTAAGCTAATTTACGGAAGAACTTAGATAATTATGAATTGATAACAATGGCAAGAAATTCAACACAGGAAATTCAAAGATGTTACATATTGGATGAACAGAAAGGGGACAAACTGCTCAATTACATTGAACTTTTAAAGAGGAAAGGTTGCAAGAGAGTTGTAAATTATTTTACACTTAATAGTTACCATAATCCCCTAAATGTAGAGAGTCAAACTGAGGATTAGGCTTTACTGCCAGATCAGCAGAGGGTAAATCTGAAGGTATAAAGCCAAAAGTGTTCAATCCTCTATTCAGTCCACACTTTTAGTACTACATTCATCTATAGTTGAGGCACAAAGGAGACATCCAAGTCCAGGAAGCAGTGGAGAAAAGGCCAAATGGTTGATCATTTATATTTGAGGGAAGAGTTATGAGCAAGACATCTTTTTGTTCATTTTCAACTGTACTGAGTAAGAGATGGTCCTATATGGGCATAAATAATATTACATGGAGTAGAAAAGCAGCTTGAAAGTAAACCATAACTGCAGTAGAAGGAGGCATAGGTACTAACTAGCAAAAAGGACTGCTATGAGAATACATATCTTCATGCACAGTAATTGGTATCTGAAATGATCTTTTAGATAAGCCAAGTGGTGGAAAACTTCTGTGAGAGTGACACCAGAGATGCCCACAGAAGAAGAGTTGGATGGAACTGATGACTTTCCTCATCTTGACCAATCTTTGCCTAACCTACACTAGAAGGAAAGTCTGACTCTGCGAGCCTGTAAGAGGCCAGAGGAGTAGTTAAAACTATCCAGTGGGACATAACTTCTGGTATCCCAGTAACCTTTTGTAAGTGATGCTTTAAATATATCCTTCCAAGGATGTGGGAAAGACATCTGCTGGAAATAAGCTGGATGTGAGGTGGGGGTAGGTGTGAGGTTCGAATTAAACACCCTCAACAGAATTGGAAAGAGCAGGTGACTGGGAAAAGCTTTTGGAAATGATAATGGAAGAGGCAATGCCAGAATTGGACCCCACTCACCATTTCTGAAGGGCCCCAAGTCAGACAGACCCAGTGAAAATGCAAGTCATTATATTCAATGTCTCTGGTTACACTCTGCATCATTAACTTTTCACACAAATGCATAGATGGATGAAATATATGTAGAACTTGCTTCTTAAATAAAAATCCTTTTCAAAATTAGGACAATTATAATGCAATGCTAATTCTAATTTTAAAAAAGAGCTCAATTCCTTGGATATGTATTAGAAATTAGAAACAGATAGCTTCATAAAGTGTCAGGGAGAATGCAAATTTTATGTTAACATAAGTTGTGACCAACTTTTCTATGTTACTTTCTCACCTGACAAAGAAAATTAAGAAGAGAATGCAAGCAAAATCAAGTTAAAAATTCACACAAGGGAGGTATTATGAAACAATGTGGAAAACAAAAAAAAAACTTATTTTTTGGCACTTCATTGGCACTATATGTTTAATGATCCAAATGTGAAAATATTCAGTTTCTTAATGTCAGCATCTGCCGTCCAGAGGATCGAGAGAGAACACAGTGCCTTCGAGAGTTAGTCCCATTTTGAACCCCTCCTAGAAAACAGAAAACATGTTTGTGACTGTAGCAGATACTAGTTTTCAATAACAAGTACACAACACTTAAAACAATAGCAGTAAAACTCCAAAACAAAACCCATTTTTTTTGTGTCCTAATTGGAATTTTTGATTTTGTTTTATAATCAGCCAGAATTATTCTCAGGCTTTGAACAGAGCTCTTCAAAAAGTCAAAGAAAGCTATAACAAAGTAACCATAACATCAATCACGTGTGCGCGGGAACCTCGGAATTCATCTAAAAGGCCTGTTAATGATAGATGTATAAAACTAATGGTAACTTATCAGGGATTTAACATCTTGGGATGGAAGGCAGGCAGGCACAAAGTACATTTATGAGATAGCACACATAACAAATTAATCATACTGTCTACTCTCCTGTGTAGTTTGGATCTGGGTGTGGTTTACTTTCGAAAAGCAGTGACCAGTTACTGAAAGAGGTTGCAAGGGTAATTAGTAGTTAAGTATTGTTGAGTATTCCTATAGTTTACGAGCTGCTTGGTTCCTTGCTATGCTAATTGAGCAGTCTTTTTAGGTTAACAGAATAACAGCAGGAATCAACTTGGCTTTGGTACCTTCTTAGCACATCTTTTAGAAAAATAATTATTGTTATGATTTGATTTTTTTTGTGAAAGTCTTGAATTGGGAATTTGGACACTTGGGAGCATAGCTCTTTTTAGGTTGATAAGCAATACCTTCGTGAAGTGCTGAGAAAGATATTTTTACTGAAAAATTATACTTTATTAATTGAAACATCTTTATGCACGTAGACAGTTACTGAAGCAGTTCTATTCAGTCTTTGCGCATGTAGAACAAACAAAACATTGGAATTTAGCATGCCCTCCTGTTGCAAAAAAAACCCAAGACATTTCTTCCTTATACAGGACAATATTTATGTAGATTTGAGGCACAAAGAGGGTCTTATAACTGAACGGAAAGACCCTACATTGTGGTGTTTCAAGTTGTGTAATGTGCTGCAAGAAGACCTCCATCTCATCTGCAGAGAATACATGCTATACCTGAGGCAAAGAAGGTGATAATCTTTTTAAAATGTGTTTATCTCTGGATGTTTTCAATGACCTACTGAGGGCATCTCTAATGTTCATCATGTTGCTATGTAACGATGGATACAGATGAAAGTGATTTACTGTCTGCCGGGAGCAAGAACCTAATGGGTGCCTTCTGGGCATCTTCAAAATTACAGTACATAACACCTTCCATCTTCACAGTAAATAATCACAAACTAGATTTTCACCACAGGGTAGAAAGCAGGACCGACAATTGTTTCTGTGTCCAACGCCCACCTCCATTGGAGAATTAACTGAAATTCATGATTTTATTGGCTTGGGAGGAGGGAAGAGGTGGTGTGATAATGATTTAATTGGTATGGAAACAACACTCCTGTCCAGTTAAAGTTGGTGGGGTTGGTAATGGAGTTGGGTCAGATGAAGATGGGCACTCATTCAGACATCTGAGTGATGCACTGGTGTGTAGTTGCCTGTGAGATGCTGCTAAGGTCTCCCTGAATATGGCACAGACATCCATGGCCATTTACGCAGAGAGCTGTAACATCCTTTGCCACTTGTTCCAAGTCATATTCAGGTAGCTTTACCTCTCTCTGGAGATTCTATGTACAGGATAGGTAATAAAGAAGGCAAATGAAATCTTGTCCTTCATTGCTAAAGGGATTGAGTTTAAAAGCCAAGAGATTATGTTGCAGCTGCATGGGGTGCTGGTGAGGCCACACCTGGAGTACCGTGTGCAATTTTGGTCTCCTTATTTGAGAAAGGATGTACTGGCACCAGATGGGTACAAAGGAGGTTCACTAGGTTGATTCTGGAGTTGAGGGGGTTGGCTTATGAGCAGACACTGAATAAACTGGGATTATATTCATCGGAATTTAGAAAGAATGAGGTGGAATCTTACAGATGGGCGGCATGGTGGCTCAGTGGATAGCACTGCTGCCTCACAGCACCAGGGTCCCGGGTTCAATTCCGAGCCTTGGGTGACTGTTTGTGTGGAGTTTGCACATTCTCCCTGGGTGGGTTTCCTCCGGGTGCTCCGGTTTCCTCCCACAGTCCAAAGATGTGCAGGTCAGGTGAATTGGCCATGGTAAATTGCCCATAGTGCTAGGTGCATTAGTCAGAGGGAAATGGGTCTGGGTGGGTTAGTCTTTGGAGGGTTGGTGGGGACTTGTTGGGCCGATGGGTCTGTTTCCGCGCTGTAGGGAATCTAATCAGAAAACACAAAATTATGAAGGGAATAGATACAATAGAAGTAGAGAGGATGTTTCCACTGACAGATGAAACTAGGGCAAGAAGGCATAGCCTCAAGATTAGGGGGAGCAGATTTATGACTGAATTGGGAAGGAACTTCTTCATCCAGAGGTTTGTGAATCTATGGAATTCTCTGCCCAGAGAAGTGATTGAGGCTTCTTCAGTAAATATTTTTAAAGTTAAGATGGATAATATTTTGAACAGTGAAGGAATTAAGGGTTATGGTGAGAGAGTGGGTAAGTGGAGCTGGATTCACGAAAACATCAGCCATGACCTTATTGAATGGCAGAACACGCTCGAAGGGCCAGATGGCCTACTTTCTGCCCCTGGTTCTTATGTTCCTGTGTCTCCTTCACCTTTCTGACCTGGGTCACTTTCCTCTAGCCTGGTAAATCCTTTGCCCTCTGTTCATATTGTGCACATCCCCAGCGGCTTCAATTTCTAAAGGTACATCACCCTTAAGCTTATTCTGGCCCCTCATTGCCCAGTCTGAACATTGGTCTGAATATAGCTGCGGAACGTTAGCGCCTCTTGGAAGATCAAAATCTTTCCAGAAGTGGGTTTCTACAAGTTTCTTGGATTGATTATGGATCTGGGCGAGTTGACAAGTCCATGCTACCCCCAACCTTCATCAGGATTGGTAATGGTGACACTGACATAGGATGATGAGAGCGTTAACGTCACTGTGTTTCCTAATTCTTCACTTCCACTTTTGCCCTATTGGTTTTCTCTGTTGAATATGTTCTGTGACTAGATTAGAGTGGTGCTGGAAAAGCACAGCAGATCAGGCAGCATCGGAAGAGCAGGAAAATTGACATTTCGGACAAAAGTGCTTCATCAGGAATGGAGGCAGAGAGCCTCTAGGGTGGAGAGATAACTGGGGGGGGCGTGGGCCAGTTTCAATAGACAATAGACAGTAGGTGCAGGAGTAGGCCATTCAGCCCTTCAAGCCTGCACCACCATTCAATATGATCATGACTGATCATCCTTAATCAGTATCCTGTTCCTGCCTTATCTCCATAACCCTTGATTCCACTATCTTTGAGAGCTCTATCCAACTCTTTCTTAAATGAATCCAGAGACTGGGCCTCCACTGCCCACTGGGGCAGAGCATTCCACACAGCCACCACTCTCTGGGTGAAGAAGTTTCTCCTCATCTCTGTCCTAAATGGTCTACCACGTATTTTTAAGCTGTGTCCTCTGGTTCGGCACTCACCCATCAGCGGAAACATGTTTCCTGCTGCCAGAGTGTCCAATCCTTTCATAATCTTATATGTCTCAGTCAGATCCCCTCTCAGTCTTCTAAACTCAAGTTTCAGTCGCTTCAGTCTTTCAGTGTAAGGTAATCCCTCCATTCCAGGAACTGACCTCGTGAACCTACGCTGCACTCCCTCAATAGCCAGAATGTCTTTGCTCAAATTTGGAGACCAGAACTGCACACAGTACTCCAGGTGTGGTCTCACCAGGGCGCTGTACAGCTGCAGAAGCACCTCTTTGCTTCTATACTCAATTCCTCTTGTTATGAAGGCCAGCATGCTATTAGCCTTCTTCACTACCTGCTGTACCTGCATGCTTGCCTTCATTGACTGGTGTACAAGAACACCCAGATCTCTCTGTACTATTCCTTTACCTAAATTAATTCCATTGAGGTAGTAATCTGCCTTCCTGTTCTTGCCACCAAAGTGGATAACCGTACATTTATCCACATTAAACTGCATCTGCCATGCATCTGCCCACTCACCTAACTTGTCCAGGTCACCCTGTAATCTCCTAACATCCTCATCACATTTCACCCTGCCACCCAGCTTTGTATCATCAGCAAATTTGCTAATGTTATTGCTGATACCATCTTCTATGTCATTAATATAAATTGTAAAAAGCTGCGGTCCCAGCACTGATCCCTGCGGTACCCCACTGGTCACTGCCTGCCATTCTGAAATGGAGCCTTTTACCACTACCCTTTGTTTCCTATCAGCCAAACAATTTTCAATCCAATCTAGTACTTTGCCCCCGATACCATGCGCCCTAAGTTTACTCACTAACCTCCTGTGTGGGACTTTATCAAAAGCTTTCTGAAAGTCCAGGTACACTACATCTACTGGATCTCCCTCGTCCATCTTCAGAGTTACATCCTCAAAAAATTCAAGAAGATTAGTCAAGAATGATTTCCCCTTCATAAATCCATGCTGACTCTGTCCTATCCTGTTACTACTATCCAGATGTGCCGTAATTTCATCCTTTGTAATAGACTCCAGCATCTTTCCCACCACTGAGGTCAGACTAACTGGTTTATAATTTCCTGCTTTCTCTCTCTCACATTTCTTAGAAAGTGGTATAACATTAGCCACCCTCCAATCCTCAGGAACTGACCCCAAATGTATCGAACTCTGGAAAATAATCACCAACACATCCACGATTTCCCAAGCCACCTCCTTCAGTACCCTGGGATGTAGACCATCAGGCCCCGGAGACTTATCAACCTTCAGACTTAACAGTCTCCCCAACACCAAATCCTGGCAAATATAGATTCCCTTAAGTTCAGGTTCTTCAGCCACTGTTACCTCAGAGAGATTGCTTGTGTCTTCGCCAGTGAACACAGATCTGAAGTACCCATTTAATCCTTCTGCCATTTCTTTGTTCCCCGTCATATATTCCCCTGTTTCTGTCTTCAAGGGCCCAATTTTAGTCCTAGCCATTTTTTTTGCCTTGCACATACTTAAAAAAGCTTTTACTATCCTCCTTTATATTATTGGCCAGTTTACCTTCGTACCTCATTTTTCCTCTGCGTATTTCCTTCTTAGTAATCCTCTGTTGTTCTTTAAAAGCTTCCCAGTCCTCTGTTTTCCCACTTATCTTTGCTATGTTATACTTTTTCACTTTTAACTTTATATGTTTTTTAACTTCCCTCGTCAGCCAGGGCCACCCTTGCCTCCTCCTGGGATCTTTCTTCCTTTTAGGAATGAACTGATTATGCAACTTCTGCATTATACACAGAAATATCCGCCATTGTTCCTCCACAGTCATCCCTGCTAAGGTATTGCAGCATTGAACTTTGGCCAGTTCCTCCCTCATAGCTCCATAGTTCCCTTTGTTCAACAGAAGTACTGTCACTTCCGACAGTATCCTCTCCCTCTCAAATTGCAGATTGAAGCTTAATGTATTATGGTCACTACTTCCCAATGGCTCCTTCACTTCGAGGTCCCTGACCAATTCTGGTTCGTTACACAATACTAGATCCAGAATTGCCTTCTCCCTGGTTGGCTCCAGCACCAGCTGCTCTAAGAATCCATCTCTGAGGCACTCCACAAAGTCTCTTTCTTGAGGTCCAGTACCATCCTGATTCTCCCAGTCTACCTGCATGTTAAAATCCCCCATAACAACTGTAGTAACATCTTTACCACAGGCCAATTTCAGCTCCTGATTCAACTTACATCTGACATCCAGACTACTGTTTGGGGGCCTGTAGATGACTCCCAAGAGGGTCTTTTTACCCTTAGTATTTCGCAGCTCTATCCACACTGACTCTACATCCCCTGACTCTAGGTCCCCCCACGCAAAGGACTGAATATCCTCCCTTACCAACAAGGCCACCCCACCGCCTCTGCCCGTCAGTCTGTCCTTACAATAGCACGTGTAGCACTTGAATATTCATTTCCCAGGCCCTGTCCACTTGAAGCCACATCTCAGTTATGCCCACAATATCGTATCTGCCAATTTCTAAAAGACCCTCAAGCTCATCCATCTTATGTCTAATGCTTCGTGCGTTCATATACAGTATTTTTAATTTGTTCCTGCTCTCACCCTTCCCAACAACCCCTATTTCACTCAACCTTACAGCATGATCCCTTTCCGAGTTTTCTGCCTCATTGATACAGTTGTCTTTCTTGACTTCTCTTGTTCTAACTTTCCCCTCAATTTCCTTTTTATACATCCAGTTTGTCTCCTTCCCCCCGCTACTTAGTTTAAATGTAACGGTGTTGCAGTAGAAAACCTGCCTGCCAGAATGCTGGTCCCTAACCTATTAAGGTGCAAACCGTCTCTCTTGTAGAATTTATGCTTACCACAAAATATACCCCAGTGATTCAAGAACTTAAATCCTTGCTTCCTGCACCAGTTCCCCAACCACACGTTCAAGTCCATTATCTCCCTGTTTCTGGCCTCACCAGCCTGAGGAACTAGAAGCAAACCAGAGATAACCACCTTGGACGTCCTGCTTTTCAGCCTTCTTCCTTGTTTCCTCATTTCTCCTCCCTCCACCTTACCCCAGTTCCAAACTTCCAGCTCAGCACTGTCCTCATGACTTGTCCTACCTGCCAATCTTCCTTTCCAGCTATCCACTCCACCCTCCTCTCTGATCTATCACTTCCATCCCCACCCCCATTCATCTACTGTACTCTTTGCTACCTTCTCCCCCCAATTTATCTCTCCCCCCGGAGGCTCCCTGCCTCCATTCCTGATGAAGGGTTTTTGCCTGAAACATCAATCTTCCTGTTCCTCCGATGCTGTTGTGTTTTCCAGAACCACACTAATCTAGACTATGTTCTGTGACTAGCTGTCCAGTGTTCATTCAGCCTCACTGATCTGTCAGTGACAAAACAAAATATTAAAATGAAATGTCAAAAACTGGCTCCTTTTCAGTTCTTGATCTTCAAAAGACTGATGTAACAGACAGCTAATTTTGCATGTGTTTTGAACTTCCTTGGTTTTTGCAGCACAGTTAATCTACAACTTGATGAGGAATGGACAAATAACAGGAACAAGACTCAACTTAGACTTGTAGAATTTTTGGCTGCTAATTCTACCACAGCATTGACAGTACTTTGCATTGAGATGGTGTCATCTTGCAAAATGTCCAGATTACAGAGGAGGAAGTGCTGGATGTCTTGAAACGGATAAAGGTCGATAAATCCCCAGGACCTGATCAGGTGTACCTGAGAACTCTGTGGAAAGCCAGAGAAGTGATTGCTGGGCCTCTTGCTGAGATATTTAGTATCATCGATAGTCACAGATGAGGTGCCGGAGGACTGGAGGTTGGCAAACATGGTGCCACTGTTTAAGAAGGGCGGTAAAGACAAGCCAGGGAACTATAGACCGGTGAGCCTCACATCCGTGGTGGGCAAGTTGTTGGAGGGAATCCTGAGGGACAGGATGTATATGTATTGGAAAGGCAAGGACTGATTCGGGATAGTCAACATGGCTTTGTGCGTGGGAAATCATGCCTCACAAACTTGATTGAGTTTTTTGAAGAAGTAACAAAGAGGATTGATGAGGGCAGAGCAGTAGATGTGATCTATATGGACTTCAGTAAGGAGTTCGACAGGTCCCGATGGGAGACTGATTAGCAAGTTTAGCTACCTTCTGATTAGCATGGAATACAGGGAGAACTAGCCATTTGGATACAGAAATGGCTCAAAGGTAGAAGACAGAGGGTGGTGATGGAAGGTTGTTTTTCCAGACTGGAGGCCTGTGACCTGTGGAGTGCCACAAGAATTGGTGCTGGGTTCTCTACTTTTTGTCATTTATATAATTGATTTGGATGCGAGCATAAGAGGTACAGTTAATAAGTTTGCAGATGACACCAAAATTGGAGGTGTAGTGGACAACAAAGAGGGTTACCTCAGATTACAACAAGATCTGGACCAGATGGGCCAATGGACTGAGAAGTGGCAGGTGGAGTTTAATTCAGATAAATGCGAGGTGCTGCATTTTGGGAAAGCAAATCTTAGCAGGACTTATACACTTAATGGTTAGGTCCTAGGGAATGTTACTGAACAAAGAGAGTTGGAGTGCAGGTTCATAGCTCCTTGAAAGTGGAGTCGCAGGTAGATAGGATTGTGAAGGCGGCGTTTGGTATGCTTTTCTTTATTGGTCAGAGTATTGAGTACAGGAATTGGGAGGTCATGTTGCAGCTGTACAGGACATTGGTTAGGCCACTGTTGGAATACTGCATGCAATTCTGGTTTCCTTCCTATCGGAAAGATGTTGTGAAACTTGAAAGGGTTCAGAAAAGATTTACAAGGATGTTGCCAGGGTTGGAGGATTTGAGCTACAGGGAGAGGCTGAACAGGCTGGGGCTGTTTTCCCTGGAGATTTGGAGGCTGAGGGGTGACCTTATAGAGGCTTACAAAATTATGAGGGGCATGAATTGGATTAAAGGCAAAGTCTTTTCCCTGGGGTCAGAGAGTCCAGAACTAGAGGGCATAGGTTTGGGGTGAGGGGGGGAAAAGATATAAAAGAGACCTAAAGGGCAACTTTTTCACACAGAGGGTGGTACGTGTATGAAATGAGCTGCCAGAGGAAGTGGTGGAGGCTGGTAAAATTGCAACATTTAAGAGGCATTTGGATGGTATATGAATAGGAAGGGTTTGAAGGAATATGGGCTGCGTGCTGGCAGGTGGAACTAGATTGGGTTGGGATATCTGGTCGGCATAAAAGAAGGGTCTGTTTCCATGCTGTACACCTCTATGACTCTATGACTATGGAATGGTGTGTAGCACAAGCAGGCTCTGAAGAAACAGGAGGGGAGGTAATTATTTTAGCAATAATGGATTGTTATGTAACAACATATATACATTGCCTAGGAACAGTTTAAGCATTAATCAAAATTGTTTCCAAATATACTTTCAAAAGGCAATACTGCATCAATAAAGAAAAAGTCCAAAACCCATATCTTACATGTTCATGAGAAAGAACAATGTGGAATTTGGAAGACTGTGTCTGTGTAGATGAGGGCTGAGGGAAAGATGCAGGGATGCTACCATGCACAAAATAACAGAGCTTCATAAAACAGAAGCTGTAAACAAGATTATCAAAATATTGAAGCTGCTATGAATTGTGGAGTGCCTGTCAAAATAAATGAAGTTGAAATAAAATGAAATAGGTCTTCATAGAGAAGAGGATCAAGAGGAGCAATAGTTTTCCAGGATACAGGAATTGTTCCAAAAAATGGCTGTGAATAGATTGTGCTTTTAGCAAAGTGAAATGGAACAGGCTGAAAGATCTTGGACATGCCAAACTATACTGGGGACTTGAATGTTGATTCTTTATTATTTTCAGAAGCATTATAAAACAATATAATGGATTAATCATGTTGAAAAGTGCAACCAATATGCATGTAAATTAATAATAATTCCAAATACAATATACCAACCATCGCTGACGCTGCTGGGCAGAAACGTAAGCATAAGGATAAAAAAATGCAATTCAGTAAGAGAGCACAATTATAATACTACAGAATCAAAAGTAAGACCTTAGATAATTGAAAATAATCATGACCAAACTTACAATATTATGAATACCTTAATTTGCAAATAAACAGTCATTCAAGATGTTTTCTATTATCATTTAGAAAGAATAAACCATGTAGCTTAAAGATGAAATCTCACAATCAGTGCACTTCTGTAACACCAACATCTTCTTTATTCTCAACAAAAGTGAATTACATCATCCTAAATACAAAAATCTCTTGGAATCAACATTCCTTGAGGAAATTTCTAAATAGGATGCTCAAGCAACCCACACCCTCCCCAATGCTTAAAAAAGATAAGTCATATAACAAATATTAAATCTTTTCAAAAATATCCGAAAGCGATTCCCAAACTATGAATTGCTTGGACTGTCATTATGTAAGTACCTATATGCAGCAAATAAATGTTCAATTTCAGATTTTTGGTGAGCAGAATTAAAAAAAAGAAATAGCAAAGATCATTGAAGCAACGCTCTTGAGATAACATAGCTGCAAGGCACACTAGAAACGAAACAGAAGTGAAAATCAGGCCAACATGAGGATATTTTGTGTTTGTAAGTAGATCTTCATTGAAAGAATGAAGAAATATCATACTGATTGGAAGATATGGAACATTCTTCCTCATTAATTAAATATTAACATACACACAAACAGAAATAAAATTGTGTAAAAAATAATAATTGCTCTCAAATAATGATGAGTTATAACAATGCTGAATTAGTTATAAGGGCAGCACAGTGGCTCAATGGTTAGCACTGCTGCCTCACAGCGCCAGGGACTAGGGTTCAATTCCTGCCTCGGGCATACTCTGTGGAGTTTGCACATTCTCCCAGTGTCTGTGTGGGTTTCCTCCGGGTGCTCCAGTTTCCTCCCCCAATCCAAGGACGTACACATTAGGTGAATTGGCCATGCTAAATTGCCTGAAGTGTTAGGTGTAGGGGAATGGGTCTGGGTGGGTTGCTCTTTGGAGGGTCGGTGTGGACTTGTTGGGCTGAAGGGCCTGTTTCCACACTGTAGGGAATCTAATCCAATCATTCTGAGGTGTCAAAAGCAGGTAACTTGATTCAGGTAGCTAATTTGCAAATGATGTTAACCAAAATATGAGCCACTCTAAGAGTTCAGGAACTTCAAAGAGATTTTACTTGGACTGAAAATGTTCACACTTTGCTTTAGGTAATACTTTCTCTCAAGCATGTCAGTGGACCCAGAATGAAATTTGGCCAGTATATTACCTGCTAATACCCCAATTCCCAAACCAGTCTGAAGTTAAGCTTCTGTGCTGGAACAAATTGCTTCAGAGCTAATTTTTCTATCAGCACACCTCTTTGTGCCTGAACACAAGGCATGATGGGACTGTGAAGATAGGCAGAAATCTGTTTGCCTGATCTGAACCACACCTTCTCAGATCTTTGCGTCAGACAATAGGTGGAATGGGATCCCTTGAAAGTATAAATGTAGAAAATCCATGGGATGTGCATGAGAAGTTGGAACTTCTAATGGGCAATCTTTCACCACTGCAAACTGGTACCCTCTAAAAACGTCTCAGATTTGGAGTTAGAGTCCGAGACTTTGCATGTTCCAACTTACTAACCTGGATTGCTGTCCAGGACATCATAGGCAGGAGAAGACTGAGTAACTACATAACTGATAACCCTACTTTCACCTTGCCAACTCCAAAAACACCTTGGCACGACCTGACTAGTCCCCATTTGACACATCTTTCCCTGACCCAACCTAATCCAACCCAACCACCAGATTCTACTACAAACCCACAACTATTGAACTTGAAATGACAAGCCCCCCTCCCCAATGAAACACCTCCTGATTCATCCTACCCTAACATACTATCCATCTGATCCATGTATTTACCATTAACTCTGTCACCCCACCTACCAGCTACTCTACCCCCGCCACCCATGCCTGTATGTGAGGGAGGGTGAAAATGATTGAAAGAAGTTTAAAGACATGAACACTGTCCAGAGCTCTCCAATATCATAGCTCGAGCAAAGATTTAGAGACTTCATTGAACATTTGTAGCTAAGGATGGACTTTAATATGCTTTTCTCAGTTAAACGTCATATTTACTGTGTGGGGAAAAAAAAGTTATTGCAATAAGTGATTTGTTGCATAAATGCTTGCTGTCCAGGTCACTTGACAGCAGGAAGATTAATTGCTTCCTCAGTTATGGTTGTATAATTTCTTATTATACATTTTAGGCTAATGGGTACATTGTAGCAGGCTCATTGTGCCACTCTGACGCAGTCAAGATGCTAATACTTAATTTGTCTTGGAGTGTTATTTCATTATTGTTCATTTTCAAACAACAGAGATGCCATGTCAAGAGAAGAAGGTAGCATTTTACAGAAATAAGGATCTATTATCAATTTCATTAGAAATTAAATGGATGAATCTGAGCATAATGAGCAAACACTCAAGTTGTGACCCACAGAAGAAAATTTCGCACTTATTAAAAGTATAACAAACCTAAAATAATTGATTGCATACGCTTAGGTAGCACAGCATTAGGTTGGGTAACCCTATACTTAAAGTTGAGAAAGCAATAGAATTGCATAAGATACATTCAAGGATACTGAAGGAAGTGACAGCAGAAACTGCAGAGACACTGGTCATAATTTTTCAGTCTCCTTAGACTCAGGAATAGTGGCAGAAGACTGCAGAGTTGCAAAAGTTACAAACTTAATCAAAAAAAGGTATAAATGTAAGCCGAGCACCTCCAGGCCAGTCTGTTTAACTTCAATGAAGCAAATCTTTTACACCTAAAAGTTTGGGAAAAACAATAACAATCAAGCAGACAAGTGTGAACTAAGTAAGGAAAAGGATTCATTAAGAAAAAAATCATGTTTAACTAAATTGCTAAAGTTTTTTGAAGAGATAATGGAGAAGATGGATGAGGGAAATTTGTTGAAGTTGGACACACAGACTTCTAAAAGGTGTTAATTTTGTGACTTAATATAGTGAGCAAATTTATAGTTCATGAAATAGTGAGAGCTGCAATGAAATTGACTGAGAGACTGGAAACAGAGCAAATTTGAATGAATGTTTTGTTTGGAAGAAGATTGTTAGTAGACCTCCCGGGGGACTGAGTTTGGGAATTTGTTCTTCCTGATATATGTTAATGACCAAAACCTTAGTGTACAATGAACAACTTCAAGATTTACATATGATCTGAAACTTGGAAACTGTGTGCTGCCAGGAATTTACACTTTCAAAAGGATGTTCACAAGTTGGTTCCAGGGGTAAGAATATTCTGTTTTGAAGAGAGGTTGTGGTAGTTGGAACTCATTTTTTCCCCAAAAAATGGCTAAGAGGAAATTTGATAGAGTTAATCAAATCTTGAGTAATGGGATGGAGTAGATAGGGAGAAACCATTCCCACTCATGAAGGTTTTGAGAACAAGGTGGCACAGATTTAGAGTATTAGGCAAAGGAAGGTAAATAAAATGTGAGGGATAATGTTTTCATGCAGTGAGTGGTTAGGGTCTGAAATGGGCAGCCTGGCTATCTGGTCGAGACCTGTTCAAGTGAGTCAAAGAAGGAGTTAGACAGTTATCTGATACAGAACAATGTGCAGGGAAATGGAGGTGAGGGTGTGAATGGGAATGGCATTGTGTATTGGAGAGTTAGTATAGTCACAATGCTCCAACCGGTCTCCTTCTTAACTGTAACCATTCTGTGAATTAGTACTATAAATATGCAGTTGTTTATGCAAATGATTAAGGAGTTGAAATTCAAGTGGTAAAGATGGTAACTTCTATTTTATTCAGTGAGAAAGAATATAGAAATAAAAAAAACAAAAGAGCCGTGGGTGCTGTGATCTGAAACAAAAAAACCCAGAAATTGCTGGAGAAGCTCAGGTCTGGCAGCCCTTGTGGAGAGAAATCAGAGTTAACATTTCAGGTGGAGTGACCCTTCCTCGCAACTGAAGAATATAGAAATATTTGCCAATAATGCAAGGAATAAGGGAATATTAGCCGTAAAAGAGTACTCTCGCTCCAACCTCGCGGCCATATCCTCTCCCCATTCATTAATGGAAGTTTATATTGTTCAGAAATGTTTCAATAAAGGAAAGAGGAAGAATTACTAGCCTCAGCACTTAATGCATTTTTTTGCTGGTTTAAGAAACATTGGCCTCAATACTGACAGGGATGTGTTTGGGGGTTGGTGGGAGGTAGGAACAGTGACTTAGTCATTCATGGTGTGAAGCTTTATCTGCACACCAAAGGTCAAAATTTTGCGAGTGCAAAATGCCCTGGCCTCCACAAGGAGCAATTTGAAGGAGGCACAATAAGGAGGTGTAAGGAATAGAGCAGCTGCACTGGTATTGGCAGTATGGGACTGAGTTGGGTTTTCCTAGTCACAATCCTGGATTTCACCACCTGATTCATATTGGGGTGGTGTGGATTCAAGAGATTGAATAAAAAAGACAATTGCAGTTCACAAAAAGGGATGGATATATTTAAGAATGTAACAAACTTGGTATTAAAACCAGAGGAAGTGCCATCATCTATCCAAAATATTTTAGTAAAATTGTCAGTGAAATTGCGTTTACCCAGAGGAACCTCGAATATCCAGCATTCAATTATCAGAGTTTCGGATTATCCAAACAAGATTGCAAGGTCCCAATGCATGGCTAAACTGTGTTATCGGACATTCGGTTATCTGGTATTCGATTATCCGATATTTGATGAACCGAACGAAGTATTCCCCACCCATGGTCTTCGGATAATTGAGGTTCCTCTGTATACCAAATAGCATTCATACCATTAAATCGGTCTGTAAACTATTTACTTTTATCCTTGTGCCTGTTAGTGTTTGAAATACCATGTTACTGACACTGCATGTTAAGCACTTCAGTCGAATTGACAGTGAACTCCTTCTCTTTCTGTTGAATTTCCCACTGTGGGGTAAATTCCTGAGTAAATGTCAGTGGGTCGCCAAAGGAGAAAAGAAAAAACACATCAGAAGCGGGATTTCTGGGTTTGTTGGATGCTTCCATACAGTTGATTGAGATTGCCGGTGTTTCAAGAACAATTCTTGGCTGCAGTTTGTGTACATTTGTGTGCTTTTATTAAGTACATTCAGATGCTAACATTCTCAGTTCAAGAGATGCTAATATAAAACATCTGAACTCACTGGTATTGTCTCTGGTAGAATACAATTGCTACTCTGTGAATGATCATAACCATAAGTTCATCAAGTAAGCTAAAGCAGACAACTTACAGTCACTTGACTTTGCTTAACATCTTATTGTTAGCTAAGTTTTGAAAAATTAGCTGATTTGTTGGACTGAATTTTCAACTGTCCATGGGGGCAGCTGGATCTGGAATACTGTGTGGTCACAATGTGTCACCGGTTTTTAAACTCCTTGGTGATGTGATTAGATTTTCAAAGGGCAGAGGTCAGGATGGTTGGAAACCTGCACGCCTCCAATTAATTAATCAAGAACATCCTTCCTCAGATAATGAGGCTGGGACTCCTGGTTCTCAGGCAGGCAGCGATGCCAGAGGCTCCCATTGTGAGGCAAGTGTGGGTCTAGCCATGGGATCTAGCATCGGAGGAGCATTGGCAAGGTGGGCCCAGTGACAAAGAGATGGCACCTGAAGAATGGCAACACCGACGCTGGTCGGTCTAGTGCAGGTGGAGGCGAGGTAATGGAGGAGGGGTGGTAGCTCAGGTGTTGTTGGTGAACTGGCTCAGGACTTGTGTGGAGGTGACAGAATCAAGATGGACTCTCTCTCAGCTATATCTTTTTATTCTTACATTATTCAGACCTGCGCCAGATTGTGGCAACTGTTGATGCTTTTCACTGGATTTTACTGTATTATTACCAGTAAAATACAACTAACAATAAATACTCATTCAGTAATAGCTTGTGTTTGTTGTGGACTATAGTGAGGGATCTGAATACAATCCAACTGGACTTTAAGGAAAACAAAGTCTCAATACCCATGGATTCAGTGCCACAAATAAAAGCCAACTCTCAGCACAAATATGATGTGGAGGTGCCGGTATTGGACTGGGCTGGGCAAGGTCAAAGTCACACAACACCAGGCAATAGTCCAACAGGTTTATTTGAAATCACAAGCGTTGCTTCTTCACCTGAAGGGGCAATGCTCCGAAAGCTTGTGATTTCAAATAAACCTGTTGGACTATAACCTGGTGTCATTTGACCTCTGACTTCAGTACAAATACATAGAGATTAACAGTGCCTCAGCAGTGAGGGATTCCTCATTGTCCGACTTCTATCACAGGACAATAGTACAGGGAAACGCCATTAGCTGCCTATACCTGGTGCAATCAAGAGATTGATCACGCAATGCAATAGTATTGGAATCTGGCATAGTTACTGCAATGAATTCCCATTGAGGAGGGAAATGGGTAAGTCAAACCTCTATCCATCTGGGGACCAGATGCTGTTGACATGACAACTCCAAACAGAACGAGCAAAACTTAGAACCAATGTAAACTGAGCATGTTGTCTGGAATTCTTTCATAGAAAAGGACTGCATTGTTTCACTGATCATACCTGGCTGAACTGGCTATAAAATACATGAAGGAGGATTAGTTTTCGGACACACTGCTCAACAGGAAATGTTTGGTGTGGTTGCAACATGTTTAATACGAATCACTATAAAAGAAGGCAATATTGAAGGAACTTTATTATAGTAAGGAGAAGGGTTAGGACTGGTCAGTCTGACTGAGGCCTATCGTCAATTTCAGATGGACTGGCCGTGTTGTGGATTGTAAGTGCTCCAACCAAATCATAGTGATCAGGCTGTAAGTTTGTTCTCAGATGTTTTGTCACCATGTTAAGTAACATCATCAACGAGCCTCTGGTGAAGCCCTGGTGTTCTGTCCCACTTGCTATTTATATCAATTTGGACCCTATTTGCCAACCCCTCAGAAAAAGAACCAAAAGTGATATCACCCAACTCAACAGATCAAAACAGATAAGTAGCAACAGAGACAGAACACCAATGTTTCATTGGAGGCTCACTGATGATGTTACCTAGCATGGTGACAAAATGTCGGAGAATAAACACACCAGCTCAGTGAGCAAACCGACAACCTGATCCACAGTCTAAGCTACAAACCTTCTCCAAAATCTAAAATCATAGTGATCTTGGTCTGGAGGAGTCTGCAGTCTCAAAGATAGGTCAAGAGTGTTAACCTGGCCTGTAGTTCTCACTGGAAGGACCAACCATGTGGAGGGTTGTAAGGTCTCAGCCAAATCAAAGGGACATTGGGGCTGAGTGGTTAAGATAACCTAATGTTAACAATCAAATTCATTTGCTTTTCGGTTGGAATTATGTAAGGTTTGGACAGAAGCTTGAGGTTTGGTTTTTCAATAAAGTTTGGTTTACTTAATACATTGTGCTGAGTGGGTATGCTTGGATGGAAGCTGAGTGAATTAAATCCGACAAGCCAATCAAGGTGTTGTGTCATTTTTACAAGCTTGGAGGATCTGTACCAAGGCATTAGGAGGTTTATTTTAAGAAGCAGGTTTATGGTTGAGCCAAATGCTGTGCCTGTTCCTAAAACCCTAACGTCCAAGAAGCATCAAAGAAGGGGAACAGAAAGGGGAATAGGAAGCAACAGATAACAGGGGAAATGGTTAACAGGGAACATGGAAGATTTAAGAATTTGTGCATAGTGGTGAACTATTAGTGCTCATGACTCAGCGGGTTGTGAGTTCATGGAATGCCCTGCCAGTAGCAGTGGTGAACTCTCCCTCTTTATGGTCATTTAAGCGGGCATTGGATAAGCATATGGAGGTTATTGGGCTACTCTAGGTTAGGTAGGCTTCGGTCGGCGCAACATCGAGGGCCGAAGGGCCTGTACTGTGCTGTATTTTTCTGTGTTCTATGTTCTATGATTAGTGCTTCCAGTGGTGCAAGTTACATATTAGCAGAGATTTAAACTCAGTTGTTACTCATGCAGAAGCACAGAATTGCCACAGATTTTCTGCACTTGTGAAGCTTGATTTTGTGAGTTGAGAGTGTTTGAACTTAAAGGAACTGTACAGCTACTGATATCTGTGGCCACCTCGAACCACACTTGCTAATCTGGTTCATTCGCCTTCTTCTTTCAGATGCAGGGCAGAGTATCCGTCTCTTGTCTACAGTCACTACCACAACTTCAAGGGAGGGGTTGGAAGACCATCGGGTCACCCAAGGACAGCTAAACAAAGCATCAGTAGCTCTCTGCTCTCCTTGCCCTCCAACTTCCAGAGGTAATAGTAAAACCATGATGGCTGCTGGTTACATTTGAAAAATTATGGCTCCATGTCCAGCTCCAACATTCTGCCCACACCCAAAGACCCTAAGATCATAAGACATAGAAGTCATTCAGCCCATTGAGTCTGCTCTGCCATTCACTCATGGCTGATAAGTTTCTCAACCCCATTCTTCTGCTTTCTCCCTGTAATCCTTGATCCCCTTGACAATAAAGAATCTATCTATCTCTGTCTTAAATATACTCAATGACCTATCTATCTCTGTCTTAAATATACTCAATGCCAATGGATGGCAAACTCATCTCTGGGCCAATTAATGGAAGGCACTTTAAAACAGTAGTGCATCACTAACACTGATGGAATATAGGGTTGAAACTTGTAAATGCTCTAGTGACATCTTCATCATGGAGAAGTATAGAACTCAAATTCCAATAAGACAATTTCATAGTGCCTAATTTTTGTTTTTAGAAAAAAAGTTAGTGACTGCCTTGATATTAGCAGTGGTGGAATATACAAGTCGAAGTGGACTGCTGTGGACTGCTCATTCTACAGCAGCTAAGGGAAGCATGCTTACTCTTTTCAGCACACAAGCAGTGCAATACACACCAAGTCCCCAGCGCTATGAGGCAAAAGTGTCAACCTCTGAGCCACCCTGGAGTTTGATGGTGAACTATAAATGAAAATGCCCACAAATTCAGGTTCGACAAACAGGAGGCTGGAGGAACACAGGAAGCCAGATAGTGTCAGGAGGTGGAAAAGTCGACGTTTTGGGTACAACCTTTCTTCCCATTCCTAAAGAGTGGTTATACCCGAAATGTCAACTTCTCCACATCCTGACGCTGCCTGACTTGCTGTGTCCCTCTAGCCTTCTGTTTGTCTACTTTGGATTCCAGCATCTGCATTTTTATTGTCTCACAACTCCATGATATCAGGTATGCATGGATTAACATGGCAATCTTGACTGTCACCCAGATCTCTGACACAGACTGTGGCTCCCTGTATCACTCAGGGAGTGATCACTGAAATCAATGAGAATTTCAACTTTCTCACCTCCTCACTGCCAATACAAACTAAGAAAAAGTTACAACTTGACCAAATTTACTAAACAACAGATTCAATCCTGTAAGACTAATTTTACATTCATAGAGACCTATAAAGTGATTCATTATAGTTGATCTTTAAAGTGAGCGAATTTTAGGAGTTTCTGTTCCCTGGTTTGGTGTCCATGAAAATCCTTTAACATGATTGGTAACTTGGACAGCCTGATGGCATTACTGCAGTTTCATGTTATGAAAACCCAGGGAAGAATGCTACTATCAGCTACAGCATCCGGGCACAGCATTGGAAGTAAAATTCAAACCAGAGAGATTGATCGAGATCTGGGTGAAGTCTCCTCGCTTCTGCGCTGACAAAAAAACTCTGGGCCATTGAACAGGAATCTTTTAAGGTTTACTCTCCAACATTGCCACGAGAATACATCCTTGCCTTTCTGATCGGACACAAAACCAATCCTGTACTTGAAATATATTCCATATGTTGTGTCGACATGAAGCCAAATGCATTGTGCAATCGTAATCTGGATAGTATAACTTCTGGTTAATAAGCCTGCATGCTCCTTCGAAGTTCTGAAAGTGCATTTTCTCACAGATTTATATCTTAAAGGGTCACAGATTCACGATGAATATAAAGTATATGTGCTTACTGTTACCTCACTCAAGGTGCTGAAGTGATTCTCCTTTTTAAAATGTTCACAGCTGAATTGCTGATTTTGCATGCATTATATCATAAAATTAACATAATACTGACATACAGTCATAACCTTCCAAAACTGGTAGCGTTGCTTCCATATTTGAATTTCAACTTGCAAAATTAAACTCTTCATGCCTATGTTTCATGCATGACTGAATTAGTCACCTGCATTTCATCCAGTTTGGACTGAATATCTGGTGGAAAATCTCCCCCACCTGAGGTGAAAGGGTCAAATGGTTCAGCCCCAAAAATATCTCTTCCTGCAAAGAACGCAAAGAAAAATGTTAGATTCTGCAAAACCAAATGATGACAATGAAGAAATGAGGAAATAAACAAATGGATGAAGAAATCATAGCAGTTATAATTCGTACATTTGCTGTCCCAACATATTAGTTTATGTTGTCATTGCAATAATTAGTTTGGACTAAATGCTGATGTAAACATCAATATTCTGAAATCAACTTATACACAAAATGAAGTTGAAAAAATAAAGTAGCTTTTGAAGCCTCATTTGATTCTCCAATGAAAGATGTTGGATTTGCTTAACTATATGTAGCCAATTCAAAGAGCACTCTTACATTATAAGTTACATCAGATATGGTAAAACAATAACTGCCACATGTCAGTGATTCAAAACATGTTCAGGCTGATCAAATAAATATTTCAAATTATTTACAAGACAAAAGGTATTTTAAGGAAAAGAAAACTTACTGGTCTCAGAAGATCTGACAGGTAAAGGAGGAAGTTCTGTGCCATTGCTGGATGGTGTTGGCAAAAGAGGCGATGCTGGTGAAAATGGAACCATGTCAAACAGATCTGTGCTTGGTGAGCGAGGAGTCATTCCTCTCTATAATTCAGTTAAAGCAAGATATTAGCAGAGACACAGTATACTGGTCACTATCAATATTGCTGACTTTATTAACTAAATATGTAATTAACATTCATATTTTACAACAAACAGTGCATGCTGTAAGCTTTTTCCAGCAGTACCACATCCAAATACATGACTCCAATAAAAACGGCCAACATTCGGTATCTTGATGGATGAAATAAAATGCACAGAAGTAAATTTGGGGTTTTGAGTAAGTTATAAGTCATAGAAATTTTCACTTGAAGTTGCTTTCTTTCAGAAATGCTTTGAGAAAGACTCACAAAAGGTCTTACTTTCATAGAATCCCTGCAGTGGGCAAGCTGTCTGTTTAGCCCTTTGAGTCTACACTGACCCTTTGAACAGCATCCCACCCAGACCTACCCCCCTACTCTGTAACTCACATGGCTAATCCACCTAACCTACACATCCCTGAACACTATGGGCAATTTAGCATGGCCAATCCACCTAACCTGCACAGCCTGGAGGAAACCCACACTGACACGGTGAGAATGTGCAAACTCCACACAAACCAAGGTTGGAACTGAACCTTGGACCCTGGCTCTATGTGGCAGCAATGCTAACCACTGAACCACTGTGCCACCCCAGCTAACCTAATCTCAATCTAATCAACATTGTTTCCTTCCATTTAAAGGAAGATTGCTTCAGGGACAATACAGGTAGGAGAAATTGAGGACTGCAGATGCTGGAGATGAGAGTTGATAGTGTAGTGCTGGAAAAGGACAGCAGGTCAGGCAGCATCCGCAGAGCAGCAAAATTGACATTTCAGGTATAAGCCTTTCATCCTGATGAAGGACTTATGCCTGAAACATCGAGTCCCTGCTCCTTGGATGCTGCCTGATCTGCTGTGCTTTGCCAGCACCATGCTCTCGACTGAGGGATAATACAGTATTACATGTTGCAAATGTTGAGTTAACTGAATGTGGTTTTGTACGTACTCCAGGTATGACTCAGAGCAGCTGAAGTGAACTGGTGCACTTGTTTAAATTATTTCTGTGGTGTAATGGTTAGCTCTGAACTCCAAATCCACTGATTCGTGTTCACATTTTGGTGGAACTTCAAATTGTCTTGTTCCAATGATCGCTTAAAGTGGCTCTTGTGGCACGGGTGTAATGTTCCTACCTCTGAACCAGGAGACTTGGAATCAAGTCCCACCTGCTGCAGAGGTGTGCAATAACATCCCTGAACAGGCTGATTAAAAAAAATAAGTTAAATATTAAGCAGAAAAAGTTTAAAGTGTTTCCATCTCAGGAGGAGACTAATCTGTAAAAGAGAATTTACATTTGGGGAGGACTGTGAATAAATGGACGTAGAAGACAGACTGGCTCCTGCTTCCTCCTTCACAAGGTGAGCATTTACCAGATTAACCAAAGAGTGGTGAATTCAGGCAGGCCAGTTCAGCTTATCAATTGAAACTGCGTTAGGCTTCCTTTTCAAACAATGAATGTGTTTATGGTCCATGATTGAGGCCTAAGTGAGGGCCAATGGGGTTTTAAACCTATCCTGAGGGTCAAATAGAGTTCATTAACTGTCTATAATGACAGATAGCCTGGAAGTGATTTTCCCTATGTTGGACAATTAGTGGCCACAGGATGAGTTTGCTCTTTATCTAAGGTTGACAGACTTCAGAAATTGGAAGACCAAAAGAAGATCCTTAACACTGAAAGGACAACAGTTTGCAACTCAGGTAAGAGATAGTGTCTCTATGAGGTACACTTTCTCCCATTTTTCCAAGTTTGATATTTGAAGAAATGTCTTCAGGAACCAAACTCCCATTGTGGAAGTGAAACCCCTTTAAAGGCAGTGTGTGAACAGATCTAAGGCTAGACAGAGAGGAATCATAGCATGCCTGCAGTGCTTTGCTGAGTGAATGAAATGCACTCCCTTTATGCCAGTGTTAAAGATTGGGAGTCATTTCTCACAGGGTTCAGATCAATGTGAGGGAAATGTAGAGGTAAATGAAGTACATGGGCTTTTGAGTTTGTTCCTACATGTTTAAGTTATTTTAAAAACTCAGTGTTAGGGCACATCTCCACAAATCAGAAACTTAGACCATGTACAGGTTTTTAGCATCTTTTTTACACTTGAGATTGTGATTTCCATTCAATAATAAAGTACACCTTAAGGGTAGTAAGTTAAACTATTAATCATCAAACGTATCTGGTCAGTGTTATAATGGTGGTTACTCAAGGTGGTCTTGTGGTAGTATTTCCACTTCTGAGCCAGTAGGTCAGAGTTCAGCTACAAGTGACTAGTTACAGATGGCAGGTGGATGACGGAGTATAGGTTATAGCCAAGTGGGTGAGTGGGTCAATTTGTTTCTGAGGCAAGGTTAGGATATCGAGTCGAGTGTTCAGTGGGGGTGTTATGTGAATGCTGCACTGAGGTCAGTTTCACTTTGACCTTTAGAGCAGATTTTAATTGCTTTAAAGGTAACCTTATGTGTCTGGCTCCAAGTCAGTGCTGGGGGAACTTAACTGGACAATTCCAGGCACTGGGTAATTGCGTTTCGGAAGTTTCAATTTCCTGTCAGCTTCCACATACAGTCAGGACTTCATAAACATCCATTTCCCTCCCCTCAGCTTCCCTCAGGGCCTCTCAATCTACCTGTGCCAAGAACTCTTGCCCACGATGCCTCCCTACTTCCCCCAACTTCATTGTCACATGGCTACTGCTCTTTGAGGACTTTATGGAATTCCCAGTAGTGGCCTCAGCTCATAGTAGTGCTGCTGGGATCAAAGCAGCTGGCCATTCAGGTTGACTCTGGGTGGTGGGACCTCCTCTTCAGATGGAGCACAAGGCCAGCCTTCATCCAATTAACATTTCTCACAGGACGAAAGGGCTAAGAAAAAGCTCAACCTGGATGGGGATGATTTTTAATAAGTTTTTCAGACGTCTTCAGTAAAATCCTGATCGAAATGTAGCTAAATGCCCTAACAGCAAATTGTGGCCGACTACTCAAGAATGGTCCCTACTTTGTTTTTTGCATCTTGTCATGTAATCTGAAACTCAGTTGTGTAACTAACTCTAACGTATTCATCATGTATACCGACACTAAAATAAACACTTCGATAACTAGAAACACATGACTTTTGGCAATATGAAGAGGTACGTTTGATGATTAATAGTTTAAATTACTACCCTTAAGGTATACTTTATTATTTAATGGAAATCACAGTCTCAAGTGTAAAAAAGAAGCTAAAAACCTGTACATGGTCTAAGGTTCTGATTTGTGGAGATGTGCCCTTACAAGTTTGTACAGCATTGTAAGCTTTTACTTAAGTTGATTGTCTCAATTAGGAATGATTTGTGTTGAAAAATATAAGTGAAAGACAGAACAACTTTAATGCAATCCCTAGGCACTAACCCAATGCTATGTCTAAGGTCAATTCACATGAACATCTTTAAGTATTGTTCTATTTGTCAAGCTGCTGAAACACAACTTGTTTCAGTAAGACTTCCAAGTTGCTGCCAGTTCCATTAGAATTTGAGACTGTGTGGGAGTATGATTTCTGTAAAGATAACACTGCTCATCACATACTGCAGCTGTTTGACTCGGGCATTTGACTTAAATGCAAATTAGAACGAAAGCCCATAATCCAACTGTCATTACTCTTAAAAGAATTACGAAGAGCTGCACAGAAAATATTAAACAATGTCATCTTTTTTAAAAACCTACAATTCTCATTTGCATTTAAAAGCCATTTTGCTAAACGCTGTGGTACTGACAGTGACTTGATAAGTTTATCAAAAAGATTTTGACATTTTTAATTAATTAGCTGTGCAGCAAGGTAGATATTATAATCAATTGGTTTGGTTGTGTAATGCTTGGTATGTCTGTTTGTCATACAACAATTGGGTACTTTAACTTTTGTGCATTAATAGGGTGTAAAAGGAGTGCAAAGTAGTCCTGCGTACAGATTCCTGAATTATTCAGTTGTGTATGTACATGCCCACAGATAAATGACACTATCTGTCAGCAATTCTCTCATCAAAATACAAACATGCTACATGCAGAGGATTTAAATCAAAATTGGTCAAGCTGTTGGCAAACTATACAAGTCAGGGTGCTGGAAAGCCTCCAGGCCTCCCCCCATCATGACCAACTTCATGAGGCATGCACAAAATAAGCAATGCAACAGAATTGTTAACCAGTAGAAAACATGCATGTTAAAATTACACGAGGTCGTGGAATACTAAATCCATTCATTGCTCGTTGAGTTGCGTGTTTGGGTGAAGGTGGTGTTAGTAGACTCTCTGTTAAGCTGGAGCCAGAAGGACTTGTTGGGCTAAGTGTAAAAGAGGTTATTTCAGGAAATGACATGTATTCCATGTCATGGGACCAGAAGAAAGCCGATGGCCTCTGACACAACTGCAGTTGCTTGTTAGAACTGAAGTGTAACAGCTGTGAAGAAAGTAACAAAAAGAAGGAACTGTTGATTGTGAGAAACTAACATTTATCCATTCACTTGGTACAACGTTCATGCTCTGTTCACTAGTTTCAATCATGCGTTAGATTGCTAATGGAACAATATTCAAGTTTAATTTGCTTAATAAAATAAATACAATGATGTTTTGCAGAAAAAATATTAACAATTTCTACAACATTTCAGAGGAAAAGATGCTGGAAGTCTTAAATGGCACAGAAGTGGATAAATCCCCAGGACTTGATTAGGTGTACCCTAGAACTCTGTGGGAAGCTAGGGACGTGATTGCTGAGATACTTGTATCATCGATAGTCACAGGTGAGGTGCTGGAAGACTGGAGGTTGGTTAAGTTGGTACCAAGAAAGGTGGTAAGGAAAAGCCAGGGAACTATAGGCCAGTGATCCTGACACCAGTGTTGGAGGGAATCCTGAGGGACAGGATTTACATGTATTTGGAAAGGCAAGGACTGATTAGGAATAGTCAGCATGACTTTGTGTGTGGGAAATCATGTCTCACTAACTTGAGTGAGTTTTTTGAAGAAGTGACAAAGAGGATTGAAGAGGGCAGGGCAGTGGATGTGATCTATATGGACTTCAGTAAGGCATTTGACAAGGTTCCTCATAGGAGACTGATTAGCAAGGTTAGAGCTCATGCAATACAGGGAGAACTAGCCATTTGGGTACAGAATTGGCTCAAAGATAGAAAACAAAGTGTGGTGGTGGAGAGGTGCTTTTCAGACTGGAAGCCTGTGACCACTGGTGAGCCAAAAGGATCAGCACTGGGTCCACTGCTTTTTGTCATTCATATAAATGATTTGGATGTGAACATAGGAAGTGTAGTCAGTCAGTTTGCATGTGTAGTGGATGGCGAAGAAGGTTACTTCAGAGTATAACGGGATCTTGACCAGATGGACCAATGGGCTGAGGAGTGGCAAATGGAGATTGGTTTAGATAAATGCGAGGTGTTGCATTTTGGAAAAGCAAATCATAGCAGGACTTATACGCTTAATGGTAAGGTCCTAGGGAGTGTTGTTGAACAAAGAGACTTTGGAATAAAGGTTCATAGTTCCTTGAAAGTAGAGTCACAGGTAGATAGGCTAGTGACAAAGGCATTTGGTATGCTTTCCTTTGTTGGTCAGAGTATCGAGTATCGGAGTTGGGAGGTCATGTTACGGCTGTACAGGACATTGGTTAGGCCAATGTTGGAATACTGTGTGCAATTCTGGTCTCCTTCCTATCGGAAAGATGTTGTGAAACTTGAAAGAGTTCAGAAAAGATTTACAAGGATGTTGGCAGGGTTGGAGGATTTGAGCTATAGGGAGAGATTGAATAGGCTGGGGCTGTTTTCTGTGGAACATCGGAGGCTGAGGGTGACCTTATAGAGGTTTATAAAATCATGAGGGGCATGGATACGATAAATATACAAGGTCTTTTTCCTGGGGTGAGGGAGTCCAGAACTAGAGCGCATAGGTTTAGGGTGAGAGGGGAAAGATATAAAAGAGACCTAAGAGGCAACTTTTTCACACAGAGGGTGATACTTGTATGGAATGAGCTGCCAGGGGAAGTGATGGAGGATGGTACAATTACAGCATTTAAAAAGCATCCAGATGGGGATATGAATAGGAAGGGTTTGGAGGGTATTGGCCAAGTGCTGGCAAATGTGACTAGATTAGGTTAGGATAGCTGGTCGGCATGGGTGAGTTGGACCGAGGGGTCTGTTTCCATGCTGTACATCTCTATGGCTCTATGACATTAGAATATTGTACCCTTAATCTATTCACTCAATTTCCACCTTTTGAAAATGGGCATAAAAACTTATGATCTCTGGGAAATAAATCAGAATGAGACAATTAATATCAGCACAACACCTTATAAAGAATGCTGGATCTCAGAAGCTAAGTTCTGTGGAAGGGTCACTCGAACCAAAACATTAAATCTTCTTTCTATCTACAGATGCTACCAGACCTGCTGAGCTTTTTCAGCTATTTCTGTCTCTTTTTGTCTCAGAAGACAGTTTGTTTCTCCTTCATATAATCTTAAAAAGAGGTAAGTGTTGTTTGCTTACCACATTAAGTGAATGGCATGGGTCATATCACTGGACTAGTAATCCAATAGCTCAGGCTAACATCAGGGGAAATGGGTTCAAATTACACCATGAGAGCTGGTGGAATTTAAACGTAAGTAACTATATGGAATATAAAGCCAATTTCAGTCATTGTGATCATGACCATTCATGACCAATCATGACATTGTTGCAAAAGCTCATCTGGGTCACTAATGTCAGGCCTACATGTGACATTAGACCACAATAACATGATTGACACTTAACTATTACCTGAAGTGGTTTAGCAAATGCTAAATCAAGGCTCTGTTTAAGGACACCCATAATACAGTGAACCGTTTTGTTCCTCTTTTTTTTAACTAAGCAAAGATATACTGGCATTGGTGGAAGCCCAAACAAGGTTCACGGGGTTAATCCAATTCATCAAAGGATTTTATTCCAAGGACTGGTTAAGTAGATTGGGCATGTACTCAGCAGGGGCTGATTTCCTTTCCTTTAAACTCTGCATTTTAGGCAGACTATGATTTTCACCTGAATACGTATATGTTTGGAAGTTGAAGCCATTGTAATAGGATTAATCTACACTGGTTCATACTTTCCTTTAACCTCAGGCATACCTTCTATACTGCTCTTGGTCTTTCACCAGCCAATCTTGTAGCATTTTGACTTCAAAGCAGAAGAAAATTGACTCACTAGTGTCTTTACTGACCTTTGAAAGTACACTGTGCAAATTAAATTGATGGAGAGAAACCACAAAAGTGTAAACTGGTTGAAGTAGTTGACAGCTGTAGCCAGACCAGCCTGCGTGCAGCTATTAATATTAGGCCATGGTTCGTTAAGCTCTAGTTGTATTTACTTAATGGTGTCTTAAGCAACTCTACACTTTTGGATATTAAATACTGCATGTAGTTCTTGGAAAAGTCATGGCACAAACTTTGAAGTGGTTGTTATCTTCTAAGGCTGTTAAATACAATTTTTAATTTTCCCATTACTGTACTCAAATCTCAAATGTTGCTAAATAATCCAAGACCTAATCATTTTTCATTTTACAGCCCACACTAATTTCCTAACTCAAATTCAGTGCAGATTTTCTTTATCTCTATTCTTATGCTTTTAATCATGTCGAGCCGTAGGGACTAAGAGTGTAAAGCAGCAAAAAGTACCACAAGCTCGATTTTACAGCTTCTCACTCAAACTGTGTGTCTCTATTACACAGCAGAGGCCATATCAAAGATGGTGGATGGGAGTCCAGTATATTGCTTTCCTTTCTTCCCTGGCATGGTGCTCACAACCCGGTGGGCAGAAGGCACTGCAAGACTCAGACAGGGGATTCTTTTTCACTTGATTTTGTGAAAAGGCAAAACAGAGTGATGGTGATGATACATTTTTTTGGGGGCGTTTCTTGTAAGCAGTGGGGACATTGCCTCACCACTACAATTTGTTAATGCCTCCATCCCCCACTGCCTCATTTTGTTCCTCCCTGCCTGCTCATTCATCCGACATCTTCAGGCTCACTGATCTGCTGTTGTCCAAACCCAAGACCTACTAGAGTCTGGTAACCATGCCCGCATCATCTCAGGGTAAAAAGTGAGGTCTGCAGATGCTGGAGATCAGAGCTGAAAATGTGTTGCTGGAAAAGCGCAGCAGGTCAGGCAGCATCAAAGGAGCAGGAGAATCAACGTTTCGGGCATAAGCCCTTCATCAGGAATGAGGAAAGTGTGTCCAGCAGGCTAAGATAAAAGGTAGGGAGGAGGGACTTGGGGGAGGGGCGATGGAGATGTGATAGGTGGAAGGAGGTCAAGGTGAGGGTGATAGGCCGGAGTGGGGTGGGGACGGAGAGGTCAGGAAGAAGATTGCAGGTTAGGAGAGTGGTGCTGAGTTCAAGGGAATCGACTGAGACAAGGTGGGGGGGAGGGGAAATGAGGAAACTGGAGAAATCTGAGTTCATCCCTTGTGGTTGGAGGGTTCCCAGGCGGAAGATGAGGTGCTCTTCCTCCAACCGTCGTGTTGTTACGTTCTGGCGATGGAGGAGTCCAAGGACCTGCATGTCTTCGGTGGAGTGGGAGGGAGAGTTAAAGTGTTGAGCCACGGGGTCATCCCAGGGCCTACCTACAGTCCAAAGAGAATCCCACTAGTCAGGCTGTAACTGATGGGATTGGCTGTCTGCTCTGAAGTGGGATGTCCTTCCACCGAGGGGCAGAAATCCAACCCTTGCCAGCTGGAGCCTACCTGGAGAATGTTATTGCTACATGACAGCCTTGTTGAATGTCAGTTGGTATGATGCTGACTTCTTTCCAGAATGGTATGAACCACCCACCTCCAAGCTGGAAAATTGAGCCCTGACATTCTTAAATATGCTTAAATAATTGCAAAATTTGCTTAAATGGAACATACATAGAAACTAAGATTATTGCCATGTTCTATTACAACTACATTTAGTTTGTTTCAAAGTCCCATTCAGAAGAGGCCAGATTCACAATGCTTTGAAATTTGTGTCGCATGTAGACAGGGTGATTAAGAAGGCATTTAGTACACTTGCCTTCTTTGCTCAGACCATTGAATAAAAGGTGTTGATACATCATGTTGAGGTTGTACAGGACGTTGGTGAATACTTTTGGAGTACTGTGTGCAGTTCTGATCACCCTGCTCCAGGAAGGATAATATTAAAGTTGGAAAGTGTTCAGAACAGATTTACCAGGATGTGGTGCTGGAGGATTTGGGTTATAAAGAATGAAGGAGGTTGAAGTGTTTGTAAAATCATGAAAGGCATCGATAAGGTGAATAGCAAGGGTTTTTTTTATCCCTAGGGTGGGAGAGCTCAAAATAAAGGACATATGTTTAAGGAGAATGTCTTAAATAGACATGAGTGGCAACCAATTACAACATTTAAAAGACATTTGGATAAGTACATGAATAGGAAAGGTTTGGAGGGATTTGGGCCAAATGCAGGCAAGTGGGACTAGTTTAGTTTGGGAATATGGTTGGCATGGATTAGTTAGACCGAAGCCAGAAAGAGTCCAAAGGAGGTACACACATGGAATACACAATAATGCTAATGGATACAAATTCCTTGTATATTGCTGAATGAGGAATGTCACCGATAAAGCCACACCGTGTACCTTCAAGGTAAGCTTTTCTCAAGATGGGAGTAACCTTATAAGGGACCAAAGGTTAGTTTGACTGAGGAAAAGTTCTCAAATGGAAACCAACCGCTTCTTTCCTGTTGTGAGTTGACAGAACCTTCCTTCAATGCAGAATATTTGGGCAGCGGGACTGGCTTTGCTGGGTTTCATCCTCACTCAAATAATTTAATCTATGGTGTAAATAATTGTGGTCTTAGTATTGATTCCTATGGCACAACATTATTTACAGTTTACCCTCCTGAAACTGCCACCCCTTATCCCAACTCTACCTTTTTATTATTAGTCAATCTTGATTCCATGCTGGTTCATTACCTCCAACGCCATGGACTCTTATCTTAGAACATAGAACATAGAACAATACAGCACAGAACAGGCCCTTTGGCCCACGATGTTGTGCCGAACATCTATCCTAGATTAAGCACCCATCCACGTACCTATCCAATTGCCGCTTAAAGGTCGTCAATGATTCTGACTCTACCACTGCCACGGGCAGCGCATTCCATGCCCCCACCACTCTCTGGGTAAAGAACGCACCCCTAATTAAGTAGTCTAAACTATGGTACATTTCAAAACATCCTCTGAAAATCCAAATATATTATATCCACGGCTTCCCCTTAATCTATCCTGCTTGCTGCCTCCTCAAAGGATTCCCATAAATTCTTCAGTCATAAATTCCACTTCATGAAGCCATACTGACTCTGTGTGATCATTTCATTTATTTTTAAATGCTCAGCCACTTTATCCTTCATAATAAGTTTTGTTACTTTCCCCAATAATTGACATTAAGCCAATTGCCCTGCAGTAAGCTGTTTTTGTCTCCTTTCTTGTTTATAAGAAGGTGTCACAGGGACAGGTTTCCAATCAGCTGAGACTTTCCCAGGCTCGAAGGATTCTTGGAAGATTCAAAGTTCCTAATGTATCCCCACTTCTGCAGCTACTTCCTTTCCTGCACACCACCAGGTCCAGGGGACACATTAGTTGCCTTAGCAATGTTTCTTAAGTATTAGTTATTGCAAGAATTTCCTCTCTCTTCCCTTTTCCCCTTTGATTATTTAATAATTTTGGAATGCTATTGGTGCCTTCGACAATGAAGACTGGAGCAAAATATTTATTCAACTTTCCTGCTATTTCCTGGATTGCCATTATTGTTTCCCCAGACTCATTCTCTGAGGAGCCTATGCTCCCATTGACTTCTCTCCTCTTTAAAAATATATTTAAAGAAGCCCTTGCTGCCCATCTTGAGATGACCTGCAAGTTTAATCTCTCAAGTTCATTTCATTTTCCCCTTCTTTAATTATTTTGGTCATTTAATTGTTGGTATTTAAAACATGACTTCTGCATCCTCACTCACTTTCTCACTGGTAGTATGTTTGAAATTACAAATTTGCATGCAGTAAGTCATAGTCACGGAATCAGAGAGATGTACAGCATGGAAACAGACCCTTTGGTCCAACCCGTTCATGCCAACCAGATATCTCAACCCAATCTAGTCCCACCTGCCAGCACGCGGCCCATATCCCTCCAAACTCTTTCTATTCATATACCCATCCAGATGCCTTTACATGTTGCAATTGTACCAGCCTCCACCACTTCCTCTGGCAGCTCATTCCATTCATGTATCACCTTCTGCGTGAAAAGCTTGCCACTTAGGTCTCTTGTATATCTTTCGCCTCTCACCCTAAACTTATGTCCTCTAGTCCTGGACTCCCTGACCCCAGGGAAGAGACTTTGTCTATTTATCCTATTCATGCCCTTCATGATTTTATAAACCTTGATAAGGTCACCCCTTAGCCTCTGACAGTCCAGGGAAAACAGCCCTAGCCTATTCAGCCTCTCCTTTTAGCTCAAATCCTCCAACCCTGGCAACATCCTTGTAAATCTTTTCTGAACCCTTTCAAGTTTCACAATATCTTTACAAGAGGAAGGAGACCAGAATTGCATGCAGTATTCTAACAGTGGCCTAACCAATGTCCTGTACAGCCGCAACATGACCTCCCAATTCCTGTACTCAATGCTCTGACCAATAAAGAAAAGCCTACCAATCGCCTTCTTCGCTATCCTATCCACCTGTGACTCCACTTTCAAGGAGCTATGAACCTGCACTCCAAGGTTTCTTTGATCAGCAATACTCCCTAGGACCTTATCATTAAGTGTATAAGTCCTGCTAAGATTTACTTGCCCAAAATGCAGCACCTCACATTTATCTAAATTAAACTCCATCTCCCACTTCTCAGCCCATTGGCCCATCTGATCAAGGTCCCATTGTGATCTGAGGTAACCTTCTTCGTTGTCCAATACACTTCCAATTTTAGTGTCATTTGCAAACTTACTAACTATACCTCTTATGCTCCCATCCAAATCATTTATATAAATGATGAAAAGTAGTGGACCCACCACCGATCCTTGTGGTACTCCACTGGTCGTGGGCCTCTAGTCTGAAAAACAACCCTCCACCACCACCCCCTGTCTTCTACCTTTGAGCCAGTTCTGTATCCACATAGTTGTTCTCCCTGTATTCCAGAAGATCTAACCTTACTAAACAGTCTCCCATGAGGAACCTTGTCGAATGGCTTACCAAAGTCCATGTAGATCACGTCTACTGCTCTGCCCTCATCAATCCTCTTTGTTACTTCTTCAAAAAATCCAATCAAGTTTGTGAGACATGATTTTCCATGGACTAAGCCACGTTGACTATCCCTAATCAGTCCTTGCCTTTCCAAATACATGTACATCCTGTCACTCAGGATTCCCTCCAACAACTTGCCCAGGACCATCAGATCAGGCTCACCAGTCTATAGTTCCCTGGCTTGTCCTTACCACCTTTCTTAAACAGTGGCACCACATTAGCCAACCTCCCATCTTCTGGCACCTCACCTGTGACTATTGATGATACAAATATCTCAGCAAGAGGCCCCACAATCACTTCTCTAGCTTCCCACAGAGTTCTCGGGTACACCTGACCAGGTCCTGGGGATTTATCCACCTTTATGCATTTCAAGACATCCAGCACTTCCTCCTCTGTAATCTGGACATTTTTCAAGATGTCTCCATTTATTTCCTGACATTCTATATCTTCCATGTCCTTTTCCACAGTAAATACTGATGCAAAATACTCATTTAGTATCTCCCCCTTCTCCTGTGGCTCCACACAAAGGCTGCCTTGCTGATCTTTGAGGGCCCTATTCTCTCCCTAGCTACCCTTTTGTCCTTAATGTATTTGTAAAAACCCTTTGGATTCTCCTGAATTCTATTCGCCAAAACTATCTCATGTTCCCTCTTTGCCCTCCTGATTTCCCTCTTAAGTATACTCCTACTGCCTTTGTACTCTAAGGATTCATTCGATCTTTCCTGTCTATACCTGACATATGCTTCCATCATTTTCCTAATCAAACTCTCAATTTCTTTAGTCATCCAGCATTCCCTATACCTGCCATCCTTTCCTTTCGCCCTAACAGGAATTTGCCGTCTCTGGACTCTCATTATATCATTTCTGAAGGCTTCCAGCCGTCCCTTTACCTGCGAACATCTGCCCCCTAATCAGCTTTTGAAGATTCTTGCCTAATACCATCAAAATTGGCCTTTCTTCAATTTAGAACTTCAACGTTTAGATCTGGTCTATCCTTTTCCATCACTATTTCAAAACTAATGGAATTATGTCACTGGCCCAGGTGCTCCCCCACTGACACCTCAGTCACCTGCCCCGCCTTATTTCTCAAGAGTAGGTCAAGTTTTGCACCTTCTCTCGTAGGTACATCCACATACTGAATCAAAAAATTTTCTTGTATACACTTAACAAATTCCTCTCCATCTAAACCCTTAACACAATAGCAGTCCCAGTCTATGTTTGGAAAGTTAAAATCCCCTACCATATCCACCCTATTATTCTTACAGATAATTGAGATCTCCTTACAAATTTGTTTCTCAATTGCCCTCTGACTATTAGGGGGTCTATAATACAATCTCAATAAGGTGATCATTCCTTTCTTATTTCTCAGTTCAACCCAAATAACTTCCCTGGATGTATTTCTGTGAATATCCTCCCTCAGCAAAACTGTAATGCTATCCCATATCAAAAACGCCACTCCCCTTCCTCTCTTGCCTCCCTTTCTATCCTTCCTATAGCATTTGTATCCTGGAACATTAAGTTGCCAGTCCTGTTCATCCCTGAGCCATGTTTCTGTGATTGCTATGATATCCCAGTCCCATGTTCCTAACCATATCCTGAATTCATCTGCCTTCCCTGTTAGGCCTCTTGCATTGAAATAAATGCAGTTTATCAGTCCTATCTTGTTCTCTGCTTTGTCCTTGTCTGCCCTGACTGTTTGACTCACTTCTGTTCTCAACTGTACCAGTCTCAGATTGATTTTTTTTCCTCACTGGGTCCCCCCACCCCCACCTTACTGGTTTAAATCCTCCAGAGCAGCTCAAGCAAATGTCCCTGCTGGTATATTCAGTCCCCTTCCATAAATCAAAACCAATTTTTTACTCTGAAGCATAGAACACTTACTTTGTGGCTGCATGTCCTTTAATATTCGTTATTTGAAGAGGTTTACTCCTAAAAGTATTAAATTGGAAAACCGTTTGCTTCCTAATTTTAGATGGGGGAAATCTTTTGTACTTACCTTGTTAAACAGATTAATCTTGGCAGGCAGATATATTGACTGGCTTTCAATTTCAATTATGAGTTTGTAATGTGGAAAATGATCTACACATTCCTAAACAAGATCAATTTTACATCAAAATCAATTGTTTTCCAGTTATGTTCAGCTACTTCATCAATTAAATTCATTTGTATTTCCAAAGCAATACTTATTGATTATCGCCAATGAGAGATTCAACCCACCTTCATTTGACATGAACAGGATTACTATCCATTAAAACCTCATCAACATCCAAGGGATCACTAGATGATGTCAAAATAAGGTTAAAGCAAGATTTGATTTGGTATCAGAGTGGTGTGGAGCTGGGCAACTGGCACATGAGCCAGAAAGGTAATTTTTGGTCCAAACCTGCCTCCCTTCCGTATTTTTTTTCTGCTTTTACAAAAGTGAACCAATACATTCAAACGAAAGTATGAACTACTTTTGTCTCTTTCAGATTTCTTCCTTTCTCCCATGACCTCTACCCCTCAAGAGATATAAAAAATGATTACACACTACGGCTTTCCTTGAATGGAAAGTACAACAGGAAAAACACGCTAACATTTAGCAGTTAAACATCGAAACAGACAACATTTCACTAATTGTCTAGATTGCTTGGAGATATTCCATTAGTCCACTTTTTTTCTAAATTACCTCTTCTGCCCGAAAACTATGTAAGTATTTGCATGTTATACACCCTATATTCATAAAATATTTGCTTGAACTTCTAAAAATTTAAGTTAAATTACAGAAAATACATATATATATATATACCACATTTGATCCCAGCACTATATTGAATAAAGAAACTGTAACTATTCATGAAACAATGGATTTTTTTTTGAAAAAGAACAGAATCACATAGACCACCCATGCATTGCATTTGAACAAGACAAAGATAAACCCAGCACAGATGACCTTGCAACGTCTTCCTTGCTAATCTCTGTTATTTATACTAAAACTGGGAGAGCTGCCACACAGGCTAGTCAAGGAACAGAATGACAGAATACTAGTGATTGAATCATACGTACCGAGCAATTTCCCAGCCTGCTGCATCACCATCCTTGGAAATGTCCTATCCCATCAGCAGGTCAGAACCAAAGTGGCCACACTTTGATGATCAACATTTAAAAAAATTCATTCATGGGATGGGGACATTGCTATTGCCCATCCTTAACTGCCCAGATGGCACTTAAGAGGCAACAACATTTCTATGGTTCTGAAGTCACATGTAGGCCAGACCATGTAAAGACAACAGTTTCCTTTCCTAAAGGACATTAGTGAACCAGATGGGTTTTTCTGACAAATGATAATAATCTAATTATTATTGCAGTCCTAATTTCAGATTCTTATTGAATTCAAATTCCACCATCTTCCATGGCAGGATGTGAACCCAGCTCCTCAGAACTTACCTGGGTCCCTGCATTAATATTATAGTCTAATACTACTAGTCCATTGACTCTGGGCACCATCGATGACTATTGCATTTATCAAGGGTAAGGAAATCCCCTTTAATACTACAGTTTAATACTACTTCCCACCTCCACTCAGCTGGTAGTTCAACACTCTTTTAGTCTGAACAAAGTCTGGAAATCCACCGAGGTTGGGAAGGGCACAACGTGTATTCAGAGTAAAGGATGTCATTATCCTTGAATACTGCGTTCAATTCTGGTCTCCTTGCTATAGGAAAGAGGTTGTGAAACTTGAAAGGGTTCAGAAAAGATTTACAAGGATGTGGCCAGGGTTGGATGGTTTGAGCAACTGGGAGAGGCTGAATATACTGGGGTTATTTTCCATGGGGTGTCGGAGACTGAGGGGTGACCTTATAGGGGTTTATAAGATCATGAGGTGCATGGATAGGATAAATAGACAAAGACTTTTCCCTGGGGTGGAGGAGTCCAAAACTAGAGGGAATAGTTTTAAGGTGAGAGGGGAAAGATTTAAAAAGGACCTAAGGGGCTACCTTTTCATGTAGAGGATGTTGTGTGTGTGTGGAATGAGCTGCCAGAAGAAGTGGTGGAGGCTGGTACATGACGGGTACATGAATAGAAAGGGTTGAGGGGGATATGGGCCAAATGTTGGCAAATGGGATTTATTTAGGATATCTGGTCGACACAGATGAGTTGGACCCAAGGATCGGTTTCTGTGCTGTAGATATCCATGACTCTGTCCATCACCAATAATTGGCAGATCAAGCTCCACAAGCCCAGCTTGGTAGGGTGCTCAGGAAAACTCTTGCTTAGCCTAATCCTCACCCATAGAAATCACCACAGCACATTTCTTATTGACAAAGTTTGATCTTCACGATGAGAACATGGTCCAACTTGACCCCATCACTGTGTTAAACAGGGTAAGTATAGAACAAATCCATCAGCTCAAAGCTAGGCTAGTATGAGGCCCTTAAGATATCCTAAGCCTATTGCAGTAACAATATAATCATAATTGACAAGGTCCTAATATATCCCTCGCTCTTGATTCAATGAGGATGCCAGATACAACACTAGGCATTCCTATAAGTATCCTGCTGGTGAAACTAGACACAAAACCATATGCACACAAAATATTTCCATAAACAGGGCTGCAATGCATACCATCTACAACATGCACTACAGCAACTTGTTGGTACTTTATTTGACATCACCTCCCAGATCTACGAGTCCTACCTCTTTGAAAAACAGGGGCGGAAAACATGTGGAAAAACCAACATCTTCAAGTTCTCCTTCTACTCATACATTATCTTGACTCAAATATATTGGTGTTTCTTTACAGTTGCTGGGTGCGAGTCCCTACCTGGCAGCTCTGCGAGTGCCCTAACACCACACAGGCTGCAGAAGTACAAAAAGATTGTTGTCCCTCAACTTCTCAACAACTATCAGGTCTGTGTAATAAATGCTAACCTTGTCTGTGATGCGCATATCCCATGAATGCATACATAATTTAGTCTGGCTGAACTAAAGTAGCAATGAGGTGCAATCTGCAATAAGTTGGTGGAAGTGAAGATACGTGCAACAGAACATCAGCTGTATAATTTGCTATATAAATCAAATTTGAACGCCATTCATTTTAGAATATCCTGTTGGAAATGTTTTGAATGATTTATTGAGAAGTGATTTCAGTTAGTGACAAATGATATAATTCACTGAACATTGACAAGGTAATTTACTCCGCTATCATGCATGCTGTATCCTCTATATGGTGATTGTCTGATTTCTGAACATAAATTATTTCAGGTACTGTAATAAGGACTGTATTCAATCAGGTTAGGAAAAGATCTTCATGAAAAGGATCTGGTTAGGAAATGAAATTTGGTCAAGCAGTTGGGAACAGTGGTACAAAACCAGCACCTGAAGTCCATAAACAGAAAGAGCAATGGTGATGATTGGAACACAACTTTGTATCTGGAATGCTTTAAAGCATGTAATTCAAAGGTGAGATGCGGTTTCTTGAGCTTCTGCTGAGACTCATTAGAACAACATAGAATAAAGAGGTCATAGTTGAGTGGAAAGGAGAATTGAAATGGCAATCCACTGAAAACCTGGGGCCATGATAACAGATTGATTAGAGGTGTCCAGCACACTGAGTGTTTGTACCTTCTCTCAATTCCTCTTTGAGACTTTGTTTGCACAGTTACCACCCAAAACTTAGTAGAGTCTTGGGAATTATCAGGAGATGGATGTAAGTATCTGTAAATCACTGGGGTCAGTGCCAGAAATCAATTGTTTCCGGTATATATTAATGACTTAGAGGCAGTAAGTGAATGTACTGTCACCAAATTGCAGATGGCACTGAAGTAGGTAAGTTGTGACAGGGATGCAAAGAGTTTACAAACAGATATTTAAAGCTATAGGAAACGAGCGGAAAGTAGCAAATGGAGTATAATGTGAGAAAGTATGAAATTGTTCATTTTGTAAGGGAAAACTACAGAATAGCATATTATTTAAATGGAGAAAAACTGCAGCGATCTGCAACATAAAGGGCGTTGGGGAATATTTGTGTTTGAACCACAGAAAGCTTGCATACAGGTGCAGCAGGGAATCAGGAAGGCAAATAGAGTACTGGTCCTTATTTCAAAGGGATTGGAATATAAGAGTAGGGAAATCTTATGCAATTGTACAAAGTACTGATTATACCACATTTGGACCACCATGAGCGGTTTTGGTCCCTTTATTTAAGATATAATTTCATTAGAGGCAGTTCAGAGATTCCTGGTATGGAGGTATTGTTGTCTGAGCAAAAACTAAAGAGGTTGGACTCTACCTACTGGAGTTCACATGAATGAGAGGTGATCTTAATGAAACATAAAGGATTCTGAAGGAGCTTGACAGGGTAAATGTTCAGAGACTGTTTCCCCTCAAGGGAGAGTCTCAGAATAAAGGGACACCTATTTAAGATTAAGATGAGGAGGAATTTCTTCTCTCAGGGTTGAGAGTCTTTGGAACACCTTACCACAAAGATTTGTGGGGGCAGAGTCCTTGTGTATATTTAAGGCTGAGATGGATAGATTCTTCATCAGTAGGGGAATGAAGGGACACAGAGAAAAGACAGGAAAGTGGACATAAGGAAGTCTGATCAGTTATTATCCTATTGAATGGCAGAGCAGACAATTCAGTTCCTGCTGTTTGTGGTCTTGTATGATAAAAGCACTGCTTTAATATTGCTGAAAAATATACCTGTTAGAGTCATAGATTCATAGAGTTGTACAGTATGGAAATATACTCTTTGGAAAACATTTCACCTTATGTATATAAGGGCATTTGAAATTTTAAAGGGGAATATTACATATTGCATGAGTAGTGGGTGCTGATTCATTGGCAGTCGCCATGAAAAATGCATCAGTTAGATGAATGATTGACAATTACACCATAAGATCATAAGGCAGAGGATAAGAATTAAGCCATTCGGCCAATGAGTCTGCTCCACCATTTGATCATGGCTGATATGTTTCTCAACCCCATTCTCCTGTCTTCTTCCTCTATCCCCTTACTAATCACAAACCTATCTATTGCTGTCTTAATTACATTCAATGACTTGGTCTCCACAGCCCTCTGCAGCAGCGATTTCCACAGATTCACCACTCTATGGCTGAAGAAATTCCTCCTCATCTCGGTTCCGAAGAGTTGTCCATTCACTCTGAGGCTGTGCCCTCTGGTCCTAATCTCACCTACAAGTGGAAATATCTTCTCCACACCCACACAACTCAGACCTCTCAGTAGCCTGGGGTTTCAATCAGATTCTGCCCTTATCCTTCCGAACTCCACTAAGTACAGTCAGAGTCCTAAACCACCCCTCATGTGACAAGGCCTTCATCCCTGATGTAATTCTCATATAACTGCCTCTGGACCCCCTCCAAGGCCAACACATCCTTCCTTAGATACAGAACCCAAAATTGCTCATGATATTCCAAATGCAGTCTGACCTTATACAAGCTCAGCAGTATATCTCTGCTCTTGTATTCTAGCTATCTTGAAATGAATGCTAACATTGAATTAGTCTTGCAAACTCGCAAATGGAACTGCATGTTAACCTTAAGAAATTTGGACTCCCAAGTCCCTTGTGCTTCAGATTTCTGAAGCCTTTTCCCATTTAGAAAATAGTCCATGCCTCTATTCTTCTTACCAAAGTGCATAACCTCACACATTCCCACACTGTATTCCATCTGCCATTTCCTTGTTCACTCTCCAAGCCTGTCCAAATCTTTCTGCAGTCTCCCCATTTCCTCAACACTACCTGTCTCTCCACTTTTCTTTGTGTTATCTGCAAACTTAGCAACAATGTCCTCAATTTCTTTTTCCAAATTATTAATGTATAACATGGATAATTGTAATCCCGACACTGACTCCTATGGAGGAGGCTGCCATCCTGAGAAAGACCCATTTATCTCTACTTCTGCCGGACAGCCAATCCTCTATCAATGCCAGTACCATGCCCCTAATATTAATCTTATTTAGCAGCCTTCTGTATGACACCTTACCAAAGGTCTTCTGGAAATCTTTGCTTAAATTGCTTGTTATCTCCTCAAAGAATTCTAACAGATTTGTATGATGTGGCCTCTCTTTGACAAAACCATGCTGACTCAACCCTATTTTACCATGCACTTCTAAGTATTCTGCAATCTCATCCTTAATAATGGACTCTAAAATCTTAACAATAAATGAGGTCAGGCTAACCAGCCTGTAGTTTCGTGTCTTCTCCCTCCCTTCTTAAACAGGGGTGCTACATTAGTCTTTTTCTAATCTTCTGGGACCCTCCATGACTCCAGTAATTCTTGAAAGATCATCACCCATGCCTCTATAATGTCCTCAGCTTCAGAACTCTAGGATATAGTCCACCTTTAGATCTTTCAGCTTCCCCAGCACCACCTCCTTAGTGATAGGCACTGTATTCAATGTCTGACCCCAACTGTCGTGAAACTCTGGTGTGCCTGCTGGTATCTTTTTACAGTGAAAACTGATGCAAAGTACTTTTTCAGTTCCTACACCATTTCTTTCTTTATCATTGCTTTTCTCCAGCCTCATTTTCCAGTAATCCAATGTCCAATTGTTGCCTCTCTCTTGGCTTTAGCTATCTCGGAAACCTCTTGTAATCTTCTGACCTAGCGTACACTCATATTTCATCACCTCCCCTCTGGTTGCTTATTTAGAGTAATCCTCTGCTTTTTTTAAGAAGGCTTCCCAATCCCCTGGCTTTCCACTAATCTTCACCACGTTGTCTGTTTTTGTCTTTACTCAGATATGGTTCCCTCAACCTCCCCTTGGTATGTTTCTTCTTCCTTGGGATGAATTTCTGCTGTGCCTCCCGAATTACTCCTAGAAACCCCTGCCATTGCTGCTCCACCATCTTTCCTGCTAGGTTCCCCTTCCAATCAGCTCTGTCCAGCTCCTCACTCAAGTCTTTGTAGATATCTTTACTCATTTGTAATTCTATTAGATCTGATTCCTGCTTCTCCCTCAAACTGCAGAGTGAATTTTCTCATATTATAGTCACTGTCCCCTCAGGGTTCCTTCACTTAAACTCCTTAATAAGGTTGTGTCAGCAATCATCACCAAATCCAGAACTGCCTGTTCCCTAATATGCTCACAAACTGCTCAAACAAAAATCTACAATTCCTTCTTATGAGATTGCCTAACAACTTGATTTTCCCAGTTCACCTGCATGTGGAAATCTCCCATGATTATTGTAATATGCCTTTGTGACAAGCCTTTTTAATCTCTTGGTTTATTTTCTTCCCCACATCTTGACTATTGCTCAGAGACCTGTACACAAGTCCGCTCACAGGCCAAAGCATTAACCTGAAGAACAAATCAGAAAATGGATCTTGCTGACATTGTTAATTCAAAAAAAGCACAATTTGTGTATACGTCCACACTGCTTGTTCGCCAAGAAAAATGCCCTATACTATATATGTATATAGCTTCCAGTACGCGCAAGTGTGCCAAACAGCGAGCCTGAATGACTACCTTAAATCGACTGTAAATGTATTTCTTAGCACATGCTGGATTATTTATTGAATGTTATCTAATTGCAGAACATCAGCTAATTCTAGACAATTCCATTTTGTACTTTGGAAGTAAAGCCAACACTAGGATTTTTATACCTTGATGTATTTCAAAATTATGTTTTAACAATGGCCAAAAATATCACAAGTTTGCAAAATAATTAAAAGTAAATGGTTCTTTTAAATTTACATGCTGTATGAATCTATGCTGAATGGAGTACCTGAAAGTTCCTTCTGTGAGCATGATGGAACACAGTCTGTTGGTTCACTAGCACCACTGGGAGGCCCTAAGGAGTACTGCACCTCCTGGTATTGTTCACGTTTGTACAACTCTGAAATCTAAGGATAATTATTTTCTTTCCCTGTGTGAAAAATACCTGCTTCTAGATTCATAAAGCAAAATTCCTTTCAATGTTCTAAGGTGGACTCAAACAGCAAAGATTAGCTGCTGGTCTGTCCCCAACCATAGGCAGCAGCACTATACTGCCATTTCTTGCAATAAGAGTTGAAATTTTTGCTCTGGAAAGCAATAGATGCAAATACAAATGTCCCCTGTCTAACATGCTGCTGCACATTAATGATTTATTAGATCGCATCAGCTAATAAAAATGATTTTCAAATATAACAACAATAATTTGCATTTATATAAGTGCCTTTCATGTGTCAAGGTGCTTCACTAGTGGAACATTAAACATAATCTGATGCTGAGTCACATCAGGAAATGCTGGAACTAGTGACTGAAAGCTTAGTCAAAGGAGGTATGTTTAAAGAAACTGCTTGAAAAAAAAGACAAAGCAAATGGAGGAGAAAATTCCTGAGCTTAGTCCCTTGGGAGCTGTAGGCATGGAACTTGAACGGATTTGAAAAGGAAGATAAAACTTTAAAACTGAGGCACTGTCAGACCAATAGCCATTGGAGATCAAAGACGGGTGATGGTGAACAGAATTTGATGTCAGTTAGAATAGAGTTTTGAATGAGCTAAAATAATAGAAGATAAAAGATGGAGGCCAGCAGAAGAATTGATAACATGCATAAGAATTAAAGTTAAGACCCTGATTACCATTACATTTTTAAATATCATACTTTGAGATAGACAAAATGCACCGTCTGGTTAGCCTTTCAGGCTCAAAGTTGTTGTAAGCTTCGCTGAAATTAAAATGACTGTACAATCGTATTAACTTTGTTTAACATACGCAAGTTGATAGTATAGAAATTGAGAGTGCTGATTACTAAGTTAAGATTTCAGATTGAAATAACAAGAACATGGTTGTTAATTTTCTTTCTTTAATTTCTAGTGCACAGAAAGGAAATTGCAGAATGACCATCTTATTTATCACAGAATTCTCTCCAATTGTAGGCTTCTTACAATACAATTATCTTAATGTCATTTCCTCGTTTACCTTACCTCTTTAAATCATCCATTTCAATTTTGGCCTTTTTAAGCTTAACTTTTAATATTAAGGTAAGATTACATCACGTTGAACGAGATGCACTTACATCTCTCGGTGAGATTTTCCAGATATTATATAGACCAAGCCACCATTTAAATAAACTAAGGGCTTTCACCACAGAAAGAAACTATGTTTCCACATAATGAAATCATTCTGTTAGTGCACACAGGCTTTAGTATTACAATTCTAGTGTGTGGAAACAGGCCCTTCGGCCCAACAAATCCACACCGATCCTATGAAGACTATCTCACCCACACCCATTCCCCTACATTTAAACCTGACTAACGCACCTAAACCAATATCCCTGAACACTATGGGCAATTTTAGAACACCTAATCTGCACATCTTTGGATTGTGGGAGGAAACCGGAGCACCCGAAAGAAACCCACAAAGAGACAGGGAGAATGTGCACACTCCACGCAGACAGTCACCTGAGGCTGGAATCAAACCCAGGTCACTGGCGCTGTGAGGCAGTGGTGCTAACCACTGTGCCACTTTAGTTTCCTTAAACACTTCCAGCGTTTGTAAGTAACTTGCTTTACAATGATGTTAGATGAACATAGCAGGTCCTGGCCACACAGTTTGAACCCCCGACATGTTTGTAGGAAACCAAGGAGAAGAACACTGGGATAGAGGGGAAGATTGTGACCAGGAACGGTAGTGAGGACCTGGTGTATTGGTGAAAGATCATTGTTGATGCAGAACACCAGGAGTATCAATGGGAAAGTGTTTTCTTGGATCCCAATGCTGTATTTAGAAAAGCTAGCTCCCCCTTTTACCGGCAACTAGCTTTGCTCTCAAGAAGGCATTTTAAGCATTTTAGAAGTGTTCAACTGACTAAAATCATTCTCTGCTCAAAGCAGCAATCTGATGAAGTCTGCAAAATGACAAAGATGAAAATGGAGTTCACAGAGTATTATTTAGCTCAATGATCAGAGGCTTTCAGACCTTGAGAGGTCTAAAGTCAGGGAGGCTAAATAAATTTTGCACTGAGCAACATTTCCTGATTTGTCGTTGATTTAACTGAAATAGATATTCTCTCAGTTTATTCTGGGCTCTCCTTAAACTTCAAGGTATTATTCAATTGAAAACATCAAAATTTATTCCCTAAAGATTTATTAATTAAATATTAATTCCATGACAGAAATATCTTCCTTGAAAATAAACAGCCAACTTTAATAGAAAGTTTAGAAGAAAAACCAGAATTACAAGTTTTGTCTTCACATAAATAATTCTGACCGATACATTTGCCAGAAAGAATTTATTGAAGTAAACTTTATACATAAAGATATGCAGCAGCTCAATTTACTAATAATGATGAGGCAAGGCATCATTTTGTTGAACAAAAACACTGTGCTGCAACAACCCATACCGCATAATTCCTGTAAAAGGAATATCCACCAGGAATCACTGACTCCACTGGAATACATAGCATTAGGTGTACAGATAGTTCTTCTATAAAGCGATGGCTGCATTCTTGTGTAGCCCTGCATTATAGAAATATCGCGCTTTAGAAACAGCGCTTAAACTGTTGGCGATGTAATTGCATTAAAACCAACACTTGTTTTAAAAGTACGCACCCTAGAAATAATGTGCCCAAATTATAAATCGGGTTATAGCAAACTTGCATTAGCAAAATGTGTGTTATAAGCAGAATGACCTGCAACTCCCCTCCATTACACAATGGGTGCTCATGCCACCAGATTGCATCTTGGGCATCTTCCTGAAGGGGGCCGTCAAAATATGGCGAAACAAGAAGTTTCTTACACCAGGAAACTTAGGGCACATTTTGCAAATAACTAGCAATGTCAAATCATGAAGACATTCTTCTTTAAAGGTATAATCTTACTTTTGAATGTTTTCGATTACTTTTTGTTCAAATATAAATATTAATTCCAGGATGGAAAATAATCACACAGCAGTTCAAGTTCTAACATCATAACTTTCCCAAGGTGCAGTTCCAATAAACTGGAATTCTAGCTATTTTTAATGTTAAAATTTCATACCCCACTCAATCATCAGTCCTGTTCTGCTCTACCACATAGCCCCTTATGCCTGTTATGTTGTGTCATTGTTTCTAGTTCCGCATGCTGAATTCTGCCCCTTGGTTTGGGAAGGAAGAGCACAAGCTTACTCTTCACTTGACAATATTGTTGAACGGCTTTTAAAGAAAACTTTAGAAATATGATTTATTATTTTAGTAATGTTTTATTTTGCGAAGCATTAAAGCCGTGAATTTGCTTAAAAACTGCGGATAAAAATAAGTTTCTAATTTTAGATTGCATTACAGTTGTGGAATACAGTAATATTCTCTGCTACATATATAACTATATTGGAAGAACATAAAAATCCCAGAACCTGAATGAGCAATTCATATCTCTGGATAATTTTTGCTATAGTCAAAGCATAAACTTTATTTCTAATCAATTTATTCAAAAATTAATGCAAACCATTCAAAACAAAATTATACAATCAAAAATGCTATTAAGTGCTTATAGTGACACCTTGTGGCAGTACATAAAATAAACAGTAAAATCTTTATGACTGCCCTTTTAGAATGGACAGTTCATAATTGTGTTCCAGTTCTCAATTTCATCTAATGCCTAGATAAATCAAAATATGCAAAAGTCAGTCTGCTGTGTTACTAGGTATAAATGTAATGATCCAGCTTCCACAAACTTTAATAAAATGTATACTTGAATGATTTGTACACCAGCAGCAAGTGACTAAACCATACATATAATTTTTGATTCAATTTAGAATCTCCTTACCTACAGTCTAGGCAGGTGTAACTGGAGTCAAATAGAAATTCATGTTTACAGAAAATACTCCAAATGGTGTCATAGTTTTTGGTTTGGTCAAGAGAGAAGCATTTAGATGGCACTGTACCACTTCAGGCCTGAACAGGACACCGAAGAAGGTTAAAAACCACACAACACCAGGTTATAGTCCAACAGGTTTAATTGGAAGCACACTAGCTTTCGGAGCGACGCTCCTTCATCAGGTGGTTGTCATGATCAAAGAAGAACGTATTGTAGAAAAACTAAGACACTGAAACTGCAGAGAGTGCACTTCTTGCTGCCTGCATCAAAATCGGTGCAGATCGAACAAAGACAGAAGAAGGAAAAGAGTGCAACTCAATTCAAAATCTTACCTTCGAAGCACACAGTCTGTTTGCATTAGCTCTGCTGTCACCCATGCCGAAGCTAACTTAACACAGATCATTGTGCCACATTCACATGCAACACATTAATAGTGCTACATGTATTTATTAGGAAGGTAGTGTATTAATAAATTCAAACATACTTAATACGGCGCAGTTAATAAACATGCTATTTTGTTCATAGAAAACCGAGAGTTTCTGTGCAATGAAGCATATTGACAAACTGCCAGCTTTTAATGCACATATCATGTCTACCTTAAGGATCATTTCTACCTTCAAGCATTGCCAAATGCATGAATACTGGTTATTCTAAACTATAATACAGACATGCTTTAAAACAATTCATTACATTTTGCGATGTTCAAAAGTCAGAGACTGTTTGTTGGAGCAAGGTTTTGCCTTTAGCAATGTTCAAGACAAATAAGGAGTGATGATTTCACACAGGCTTTTTTTTGTATTTTCACTCTCGGAGAATGAAAATAGTAAAAAATGACTGAGGTCTGAACACAGGGAAGGCTTCTTAACATAGAAAACATTTTTATAGTCTTTATGTTGTATTGTAATAAATCATATTTCTAAATAGCCCTTTGAAAGTCATTTAACAAGCTTCTCAAGCGAATATAAGCTTATGATTTTCCCCAAACAAATTAAGTTGTACAGCTGTGTTTTTATGATCATTTAAAGTGCTGTTTAACAAAAAAGATTACCAGCCTCTTAGGTTATTTTTAGTGAGAGAAGGAGTGGTTTGGTATTCACTGTGCTTTAGGACAGGTCTTAATCCTTTAGTTTTGATTGTTTGTATAGATTAGATTAGATTAGATTAGATCACTTACAGTGTGGAAACAGGCCCTTCGGCCCAACAAGTCCACACCGACCCACCAAAGTGCAACCCACCCAGATCTATTCCCCTATATTTACCTCTACACCTAACATTACGGGCAATTTAGCATGGCCAATTCACTAACCTGCACATTTTTGGACTGGAGGAAACCAGAGCACCCAGAGGAATCCCACGCAGACACGGGGAGAATGTGCAAACTCCACACAGTCAGTCGCCTGAGGTGGAAATTGAACCTGGGTCTCTGACGCTGTGAGGCAACAGTGCCACCGCATAATTTCAGCCATTTTATTTTTAAGTAAGGTACACTTAGAAATGTCTTTTACCTTGAAAGAGTTTTAAAATAACTCTTCAGAGGCTGGCATCTCATCACCAATCACACTTTATTTACAAACGCAGAGCCTTTGATAAAGGCACTGCTTCTCACAGGGTCAGGTATTCAGGGACTCAATATCACTGACATTGATCCGAATGTTTTAGTCAGGCATCCCTGATTGAACTAGATTAACAGCCCCAATCAGGGAACTGAGAGTTCTAGCTGGCTGACCTCATGACAATAATTAAAAGTTTATATTTTGTTGGATAGGAAATTATCTTTTCTTGGTGGTCAATGCCCTATCTCAGCATCTGCACAGCTGTCCATATGTACAGAAACTGATGCTCATTGTTCAAATTCTCTCATATGTGAAGCAGTTGTTTGGTTGGTCTTTAATTAGTTTTCTAAAGTTATGTTACTGAAATATTGGAGCCAATTTTAAAAAATGATGGTCACCACTGCCAACCATGATGTATGTTTGTCTTCAGCAGAGTATTTTACCTGATGCAGCAATACTTATGCTATCTTCTGTAACACAAAAAAACTGCACATAAATATTGTCATATTTATTACAGCTAATTTATACATATAAACCTTATTTTCACAGGCACCTGAGTGTCTAGGTTAGGTATTAAGTTATAGGCTTAAATTAGAACAAGATGCTTTTAGCAATGTATCACACGTCAAGTGATTCTGGAATATGATGAAGTATGAGTTTTTTAATATAATCTTAGATCACATTTAGTAGTGATAGTATCGTGGGCATGTCTCTTAATGATATACTGACATACCAACTGAGGCAGGACAACAGACAATGCCGCACATATTTTTCAAGTAAGAGAGAGCACTGACAGCATATGATCCTAGTGTACTTCCATATGTCAGCTCATGTAACATGTACTGTAAAGAGGAGGTTCTTGTTGAGACAGATATCTCAGTAACTGATCTCAGTAACTGTCAAATATTGGTCTGTGATTTGAGAAATCATACATGGCACTAATCCCTCTGACCTGATGCAATGCAAGAAATCCCACATACACTGGACACAGTGCAAGCTGAGTGTGTGTGTGTGTGTGTGTGTGTGTGTGCGCGCGCGCGCACGCGTGTGCAACCGTTTCTGTTTTTGGGTTAATTAGCATCAGGAGTTTTGCAGTATTACGGCAATAAATGTTTGTGCTACTTAAAGAGATAAAATGATAGGATTAAGATCTTGAAACAATACTGCTAACGCAACTGCAACCAACTGTTTTGCAGCAAATATTTTTCAGATACCCAAATTTTAACTCTAGCACAACAATCAATAATCCCCTGTGAACAAAATAATCTATTCATACATAATTGCTGTGCACAAAATGTTCCCACTCTGTGAAAAATTATCTGAACTGGTTTTCTAATTGACTCAACTAAATGTTGATCATGAATTTGCAAGGAATTGTGCAATCAGAATGGTGCATCAGTGCTGGTTAAGTGCCCTCTAAATCCCAGAAACTTACGGTAATAATAAGTACAAGAGTTACTTCTGACACTCCTTGTTTCCCTATTTTAACCAGGAAATTATTCCATATAGGTCATCAGTGAAATAAAATTTGATGTAGAATTTCCTGAATGAAAGCCACTGAGATTACAACAAACATTAGATCATTTTCAGAATGGTGCTGGTGAATTAAAAAGCAGGAATCATAACAGGAACACACTTAATGCAACATTTTGTTATAGCATCTATGTGAATATCAATCTTTCAATACATTTGCGCATACATGCAAAAATGTATTATATATAACGAAGCCCTGGATTGCGAAATACTATCATTAAAAAGAAATCAGAGTAACCTTTGATTACGTGTAAAATGGGACACTTGTTTTCTGCATTAGTTCCAAAATTAACTTTATAATGTCACTCAGAGGAAGTGTACAGCCAATGGTTTCTTAATATCAATATCTCTCAACTATGATTTATCTTCATCTGTATTAATAGCTCTTAGTTGTGACTAAAACAGCAATAAATTGTTAAAATTCTCATCAAAAACAATAAATTAATTTTTAAACTATCAATGGACTGCATAGCTTCTAATTTGGGTCCTTCTTGTTGACAGCAAATTCAAATTACTTATGCATGAAGTCGTGGGCTAAATTCATCACAGAAAGTGATGTGGTTTCTTGGGTCAAACACCACTGGCAGTATATGATCCTAGTGCATTCCCATATGTTTGCTAATATAACATGCACTGCAAAATCAGGTTCTTGTTGAGACAGATATCTTGAAGTTTATTAACAATGTTAATTACATACATTGATATAATATCACAGAACTCAACACAGTCTGGGCTCTCTGATTACTGATGTTAAGGATGGATAGTGGGAGTGGCGGGGGGGGGGGGAAGGTGGTGTGGGTGGGTTTGCTCAGTTAGCTGGACGATTGGTTTGCAATGCAGACTGATACCATTGGCATAGGTTCAATTTCTGCACTAGCTATGATTACCATGAAGGAGTGTCCATCCCTAACTCATCTCCCTGCCTGAGGCACAGTCAACTTCAGGTTAAACCACCATGATTCATCTCTCTCTCTCTCTCTCTCTCTCTCTCTCCAATGGGAAAGCAGCCTTATGGTAAGACCAACCACAGTCTGGTAAGACTATGGTGACCTTGCCTTTTCAAAGATAGATCGGGGAAGACAGGCAATATCCTCTGCAACTATAACAAATGGCTCATTTCACAATACACTGACTGAGGAGCAGTGCAAATATAATGCTGCTCTTTCCAGGCTATTGTGGAGCCAATGAGAGGGGCACTGAAGATGAGATTCCATCACTCCAATCGATTTGCTAGATCTTATGATTTGAAACTCTCCATGAAGTTCACACATAGTCAATATCTGGTAAAATTCAGCCCATAGAAATGTAAATGTGAAGTAAACTATTTGGAAAAAGTCCTCTGACTCAGCTTGGGAAACATTCAATACATTTTCAGGTGTCAGTTCTGCCTCAGATTTGCATTCTCAACTCTAATTCAGAGGTTCAGTGCTCAATCCCTGTCCAGATTTGTAACAGCTCAGTTTAGGTTGATACTTCAGCACACCGTCAGCTTTGCCATTGTTTGGATGTGAAATCGAGGCCTCACCTGCCTGCTTAAGTGAATATAGAAAGTTCAAAGGCCAACAATTTATTCCTCAAACAACTTCGATGGTCTGTTCAATGACAGCGCTGCTTTTTTTTTGAGACCTGACTGGGTGTAAACTGACAGCTGAATTACCCACTTAGCAACAGTACTTACACTGCAAAATGATTCAACTGGCAGAAAAACACTTTGCCACCTCCCGAGGACGCTACACAAATCCAACTGTGATTTTGCTTCGCTCAGAAGTCTTCGGTTGAATTTTACTCATTCCCTCACAATATATTTTTTAGAACTCTGTGTCAACTCTTTTAGTAGAACTTTCAGTACCGTCGCCTTCAGAGGATGAAAAACTAATACATCAGAAAAAAATTTCCCGCCCGAACAGAAAGATACCAGTAAATTGGAGGTTCATTTTGGCAAGAAATAGTAATCCTGTAAAATGAGCAGCAGGTAGGGCCAATCCAGGGCTCAAATACATAGCTCATTAGAAAAAAACAAAACCAAGTTATCTAATAAGCACTATTACTTAGTTCCAATCCATAAAGACGTGCCAATATATACGGCTTCCTTTATTACTTTTGCTAGGCGAAAGGTAAGATTCAATACAAAATCCTGAATCGTGCTGGTCCAATTTGCATACAATCACAAATGAAAACAACTGGAACCTTGTTGTGTTGCTAGGAAATATTCATTAAACAAATGCAATCATCATCAACTAGCTGAATGAATAACTGTCAGCATCCAAGATGATGCTGCCACAGCTCTTAATGCTATGCTGTCAGATTGAGAGAATAGCAACAAAGACTGGAAACTGGGAAGCCATCTGCTTCATTGAAATCATTACAAACTATTTTCAAAACATGGCAACATTTTCTACGTATAAATTATAAATCAGTTCATAGCAAACATTTTGTTTTGTACATGATCAAAAGCAGGATTCAAATTCAAAAGCATTTTAATGAAATATCTTTGCATCATACAAGGTGTTGAGTTTATCAAATGAATCCTTTTAAGCTGGCATTTGCATTTGGTTATGAAATTGATTCATCTATTTAAAAGGAGTTTTACATTATTAAACAAGATAGTGCAAAAGCATTCAAATTAATTGCCAGAACAGGTCAAATATTCCACAACAGAACCTGCAAGCATAAGCCTCAAGTTAAATATGGGTTGTTAATATTTTTTTAAAAAGATCTTTCCTTATTTAGCAGTCAAAACATATCAATAGCAAAATATTAAATATAAATCTACTGTATATACTTGAGTAATAGTATATAATTTTTGGCCAAATAAGCTGGAATTTTCCATGTATGATTAGATTAGATTACTTACAGTGTGGAAACAGGCCCTTCGGCCCAACAAGTCCACACCGACCCACCGAAGCGCAACCCACCCATACCCCTACATTTACCCCTGACCTAACACTACGGGCAATTTAGCATGGCCAATTCACCTGACCCACACATCTTTGGACTATGGGACCAGCTTTCCAGTCTGCCAGTTGTTCCACTTTGCTCCCAGTCTTCCAGTCCACTGCCTGCTGTGTGATGCTTCGGGTTTTCAGAATTACCATAATTCATTGTTGTTTTTCTTCACTCGTTTAGACATCAGTTGGGCTTCTGCTAATGATACGGTATGAATTTTGATGGGCATGAATTTCAGCCCCTCAAAAATAGTATTCATGTAATAGTCGACCCTATAAATTTAACCTTGAAAAATAGTCAAAAAAATTTGACTATTACTCAAGTATATACATTATTCATTATCCTAATGACTTACATGTTAACAATGATACAGAAAAAGAGGGTTGTATTATAAGAAAAACATTCTTTGACTACAGAACTAGAAAAGATTCAAAAGATTTGAGATTTACTTAATTCACTAGACTAATGATCTCTATTGGAATGAATGTCTTTATTCTTTAATACAATTTATATTAACAAATATCAAACACTTAAATGGCAGAATAAAAAGGGATAACAAACCAAATGTTTTTGTACTTACTGGTGATGATGGACCTTGAGTGACCCTGACATTAATTTCCATCTCTTGAACTTTCTTTTTCAACTCAATATTCTCAGTTTCCAATTCCTGAATCTGTAAAATAACCTTGTTTTGAAACTGTACAACTATGGTTTCAAACGTATTGCAACTTATATCATGTTGGTGTTCAAAAAAGCAGATTTCAGAACTAAAATCATCTGATTTTAGCAAGAATAAGAAAAACTTGCATTGGAGGAGACCTAATATGCATGAGGGACTAGGATAAATCATGACAACCAGGATAAATTAAAATGTTGCAACTTTGTTACAGGAATGTGAAGGATGTAGATTACAACAGCAAGCTCTGCTGTGCTGAGTTTGAAGGAAAATAATCTTTGTTTTTATTGGAAGTTCATGATTGATAATTGATTTATGTGTGATTTTATAAACTGCTTGTATCCAAGTAAACTGCTGCTTCATCCTTTCTCCTTTGATTTTCCCCATGTTACATGGGATCACCTCAATGCTGGTTGACCACCTTGAGGTGAAACATATTTTTTATTTGGTCGATTTCTGTTTTGTAGCCAGTGTTACTCATTTACAGGGCATGAAAACTGGCAATGATTCCCATGTTGGTTTGGCTGCATCAGTGGTTGCATTCTGAACTGTTGCTCCAAAACTTACTAAAATCCAACAGACACTAACTTTAGTGTTGAGACGTAATTCGGAATCTTTAATTATGACAAAAAAACTAGACTAATCCTCCAGTGATTGCTACAGAATTGAGGCAAGAGGTAAACTGGGGTAATATCCCAAGTACACATAGCAATTTTTGATTTACAAACTATCACTGAAAATTTGAAATTAGTTTTTCAGGTCATGAAATGCAAGAGAACAACAACAGTCTACACAATGTTTGTATAAATGCACAGTGCAAATATTTCAATGCACTTCACAAGAACATTATACAACAAAGCCATGTTAAAAAATATTCAGTCAGATGACCAAATGCTTTGCAAAAAAAAAGGTTTTAACAAGTCTCAAAGAGGACAAGTGAAATAGAGAAGTAGAGAGATTCTAAAGCTTGGGACCTAGGCAACTGAAAACAGGGCGACATCATGGTGTCACTAGTCAAAATGGCAGAATCAAAGGGAGCTTAGACATCCACAAGTGCTTCAGGGTTTGGAGGAGATCAAGCAGACAAGGAGAGGTGAAACAATAGAGGGAAGTTGAAAAGGAGGAGGAGAATTTTAACATCAAGATATGGAATGATTGGGAGCTGATTTAGGGCAGTGAGCACAGGGATGATAGGTGAACAGGACTTGGGTGTGAGTGAATGCAAGGGAGCAGAGGTTTAGATGATGTCAAGTTTATGGAAGGTAGAATGAGAGATACAATCAAAATGCATTGGCAAAGTCAAGTCTAGAGATAACAAAGGCATGACTTATGGTTTCAGCAACAGAACAACTGAGACAGGATATGCATGAACAACATAATGGAGATGGTTTTAATGATTGTACAAATATGATGCTGAGAGCTTGCCCTTAATCAAATGTGACGTAAGGAGCGAAAACAGACCAACTTAATTTCAGACTGATGTTAAGAAAAGGGATTGAGTTGTTGACTACGGAGCGGAATTTTGAGTAGGGACTTAAAAATATTGGCTTTCGGTTCCCCCAATAGTTAACTGGAAGACGTTTTGCTCATTCAGTGCAGATAGGCAATTTGATTATTTAGGAACAGTCCAGGAATGGAGACAGACACTGAGTTACCATTGGGTATGTGGGAAAATTGACCCTGCTTATGGATGCTTTATCTGTGGGGCAGCATGTAGTGAGAAATCTGTGGAGGTTCAGGGTAGATCCTTGAGGGATACCAGATATAACAGAGCATGAGCAGCAAAAGATGCCATTGCAAGGGCTTCGCTGGTGACAATTCAATAAAAATGGAAACCAGTGAGAGTGATCCCATGCAGCTGGATACCAGTGGAGATGAAGGAAGATAATGTGATCAACTAGGTCAAAGACTGCAGACAGAGAAGGGTGAGGAGGGAAAGTTTATATTTTTCACTGTCATATGGGATATCACTTCAGAGTGTGATAAGAGCTCTTCTAGCGTCATGGCAGAGTAGAAACCTGATTAGATAGATTCAGACGTGGAGAAAACGTAAACTTCTGCCAACCAGGCCTTAGCTGCCAGCTTTGCAGCAGGTCGAGATAGGGATTCTGAATCTGTTCATCAAACTCTCTCTGTTCATTAGCCAGTTAGTAGCTCACAAAGAAAGGACAAAAGCATTATGGCTTGGTAATCAAGGTTGCACTAGATGAACACATCTTCAGTAATCTAGTTCCAGAGAGAAATTTCAACAAGTATTTACCACTAACTATCCTCCCACAACTGATAAATCTGTACTCCTCCAAGTTGAACATCTCTTTGAATAAAATTAAGGGTAACAAGGACTTGGAAGGTATCTTAAATACGTTATTTCCAATATCCATTACAAATAGAGGTTCAGTAACACGAGTACTGATTGACGTGACTGAATTCTGAAGGAGCTAGCTGATAGTCAAAGCTGATGAAAGTTGGTGAATGAACCAAAGAGAAAAAAATTACTTCACCTCATCCTCAACAATTGACTTGTTGCAGACACAACTGGATTTAGTAGTATTGGCAACAGCGATTACTCCACAGTCCTTCTTATTGAGGATGCCATCTATTGTGTATCTCTACACATTTAGCATGATGGTCTTTCCCTCTGTCTGGATATACCATCATACTAAATGCATAGAGATGCAGATCAAATTTTGTTGATCAAAGTGGATCAGTCTTGAAACAATATGGGTATCAGCTGCAACAAGACTATATTCAACCGCATGCAACCTTATGGTCCAGCACATCTCTCACTCATATAAATGACCGACTCCCACAGCTACCTAGACTACACCTCCTCCTACCCTGCCCCCTGTAAAAACGCCATCCCATACTCCCAATTCCTTCGTCTCCGCCGCATCTGCTCCCAGGAGGACCAGTTCCAATACCGTACAACCCAGATGACCTCCTCCTTCAAAGACTGCAATATCCCCCCAGACGTGATCGACGATGCCCTCCACCGCATCTCCTCCACTTCCCGCTCCTCCGCCCTTGAACCCCACACCTCCAATTGCCACCAGGACAGAACCCCACTGGTCCTCACCTACCACCCCACCAAACTCCATATACATCGTATCATCCGTCGTCATTTCTGCCACCTCCAAATGGACCCCACTACCAGAGATATATTTCCCTCCCCTCCCCTATCAGCGTTCCGAAAAGACCACTCCCTCCGTGACTCCCTCGTCAGGTCCACACCCCCCACCAACCCAACCTCCATTCCTGGCACCTTCCCCTGCAACCGCAAGAAATGCAAAACTTACACCCACACCTCCCCCCTCACTTCCCTCCAGGGCCCCAAGGGATCCTTCCATATCCACCACAAATTCACCTGCACCTCCACACAAATCATTTACTGCATCCGCTGCACCTGATGTGGCCTCCTCTATATTGGGGAGACAGGCCGCCTACTTGCGGAACATTTCAGAGAACACCTCTGGGACACCCGGACCAACCAACCCAACCACCCTGTGGCTCAACACTTCAACTCCCCCTCCCATTCCACCAAGGACATGCAGGTCCTTGGACTCCTCCATTGCCAGACCATAGCAACACGAGGCTGGAGGAAGAGCGCCTCAACTTCCGCCTAGGAACCTTCCAACCACAAGGGATGAACTCAGATTTCTCCAGTTTCCTCATTTCCCCTCCCCCCACCTTGTCTCAGTCTAATCCCTCAAACTCAGCATTGCCTTCCTTACCTGACCTCTTCCTGACCTCTCCTCCCCCACCCCCACTCCAGCCTATCAGCCTCACCTTGACCTCCTTCCACCTATCGCATTTCCCACGCCCCTCCCCCAAGTCCCTTCTCCCTAACTTTTATCTTAGTCTGCTGGACACACTTTCCTCATTCTGGAAGAAACATCGATTCTCCTGTTCCTTGGATGCTGCCTGACCTGCTGCACTTTTCCAGCCAACACATTTTCAGCTCTGATCTCCAGCATCTGCAGTCCTCACTTTCTCCACATAAATGTTAAGCCAGGCAACCAGAGCTGGTTCAATGAGGAATGCAGGGGACTCTGGCAAAATTAAAACATCATCAGGTATGCTTAAAAGTGGTGTTAACCTAGTGAAGACACAGCACAACACTATGGACTGGATGTGAGGAAAATACACATGTAATTATCAGTCAGACAATTATTTTGCCACCTTCCCATTTGCTCCAGAGCTAAACCCCGTCATAGAAGATGGGCAGGCGCAACATGGCTGTGGAGTCACCATATGTAAGTAAATAATCAAGTGTGAATTGAGCTTGGTAAAAGTTCAATTGACCCTGATATTGAGCCGCCCACACTGTAAAATGATGAGCCTAGCTGGTCAGGTAAGAGTAGGATTCACAACTTCTTAAGCATTTAAAATGGAAGGCGGGAGGTGCCATCATTGAATGGGTACCACCAGGAAGACTACACTTACCAAACCCACAGACTCTACCTCCTGGACAAGCACAAGAAGAACAAAGCAAAAAACAAAAGCAGCAGAAGCTGGAGATCTGAAACAACTGAAATTGCAGGCACAACTCAGCAGGTCTGGCAGCATCTACGGACAGAACGCAAAGTTAATATTTCAGGTTTAGTGCCTCTTCATCAGGAAGGAGCACAAGAAAAAATAGGGACTACCAAGATCTCCAAATTCCCTTTGGAGTCACGCTGTTCTTCCTTGGAAATATATCACTTTCCTTCTTTGTTGCTCTATCAAAATCTTGGGAGTGCACCCTAATAGTATTATCAGAAGATCTTCAATACATGGAGCTGCAAGCAATTCAAGGAGGCAGCTCACTATTACTTTCTCAAGAGCAGTAAGTGCGATGCAATAATCGTTAGCCTTGTTAGCAACATCCACGTCCTCTAAATGAATAATGCTTTTTTTAAAAAGTATGTCTGTGGGTTCTTAAGATGTTGGTTTGCAGCAGCAGACCAGATACCCCATCATCAGATTTGGGGATACAACTTGAAAGTTCATCCTTCTTAGGACAGTAATGTCAAAAACAGAATCCTTAAGATCAATGAGGTTCTAATACATAGAAAACAGTTGTTTGGCCATTTGGACATTTCAGTACATTGAGATTACCAAACAGATTCAAGCCTCAAAGGGGTAACAGTGTGGTAATGAGGTACAGTGTTTTACAGATGATGTTGTAATTAATTATTGAGATCCCATTTTTATGCTCTCATTCATATAGAATAAAATATGTTCATAAAAAAGTCAGATGTTTCCGATTGTATGATAACTGATGCACTCCATAAAAGGTGAATGCATTTTCAATATGAGAGAGAAATGTTGCATACCTTGTTTTGATCTTTAACTATGACTCACACAAGTAAGCACAATGAAGTCTTAGGAACTTAATTAATGTCTAAATGTATATCCCCATTAACTTGAACATATTTTTAATTTGGAAGTTTTAAAGTGCCCTCAAACATGCACTCTAATGTTGATATCTTTTCCAGTGTGATAACCATGCTCAGTACAATTCTTTCTAAACCTTCAAACATAACAATGGCAAATCACAGCCAACAAACACAAGTGGAAATTGGTCCAAGTTGTCTCAGTTTTGAGGATTTCCTGCAAAGCTTCAATGATGCAGGTGCAAGTTGGACATACTTGGCTTAATGCACCTTTCAGCTATCCCACACTCAATAAGCCCCTTGGTTTAATCTAACACAAGTTACATTGTGACCTGAAGATTAAGTAAAGTTATCAAAATTGAACTAAATTTATCAAGTTAACTGGATTCAAATCAAGTTTGAGGGTCATCAATATCAATGAAATGAAATTTCTCAGAATTTAAACACAGCAGTATGAAACCATCTATAACACAATGACTTCAACTGCATCGTCAATTGTTGATGATGCAACATAAAAAAGCCCATAAGGATAACTAATATGAATACTGCATTATAAAATTACATGCTGAAGCAAGAACTTTGATTACAACCAACACGGTGGCCATAAAACAGAGCTTTTGCAGTAGATTACTTCAAGGACTATGCATTGCCTAATAATTCCCAAACCTCAATGATACTTAACTGACCTTTTGTCTTGCTTGAGGTCTAAGGAAGTGTATATATATCTGCTTAATCACTTGTCTGGCAAAATTTTAAGTCCCTTCCCCACAGTGCTACTATTTTAAGATTATTATACACAAAAGAGATGCCTCAACTGTCATTGGCACAAGTGTACAAGAGTAAAACAGAATGAAGATTTAGTCGATTGTTGTGTTGTTAGTATGTGTCTTTGTTAGTTCGCAGAAATAATGACTGAAAAAGGATATATCATCTCACAGTCCTTGTTGATCACAATATGCATGTGTGACAGGGCCTATGGATTATATGCAAATCCTGGCTGACCCATCCTTTCTCATTAGCCTTCTCTCCACTTGCATAGTTTTTGCTTTGTCTTCATGATCAGTCAATATTTGAATAATATGTAAATGCTTGACTCACAAGTAAAGGCCTGGAAATGGCAGTCAGCAGCCATTGACATCAACACACTGCTGCAATAGTATGTACGTGAGTTACTGTGGCAGTGGCATTTTTAAAATGCTGGTATGAAATTTGATTTGTGAAATTTTTTTGTAATTAGTGGATAACTTACCTCAATTTGTGTTGGTTTCACATCTTGCTTGAAGCAGTGAGCTCTCCTGAGTAGCATCGATTAGCCTACTGTTGGGTTAACACATTGTGGCGTGTGGGCTCTGCTTTTGGAGTTGCACCTAATGATGTGTAAGGTTTGGAAGGTGTGAAGCCTCTCTGATGTTCAGTGATGGGCAAAGTTAGGTGTGATGCTGCCACTGATATTGCAAAGTCCAACCCAATGTATGAGCACATATGTATGCTGATGAGAATGTTACTGAGAGTCATAGAGTCACAGAGAAGATGTACAGCACGGAAACAGACCCTTTAATCTAACTCTTCCATGCCGACCAGATATCCGAAATTAATCTAGTCCCATTTGCCAGCATGTGGCACATATCCCCCTAAACCCTTCCTATTCATTTACCCATCCATGTACACTTTTAAATGTAGTAATTGTACCAGCCTCCACCGCTTCCTCTGGCAGCTCATTCAATACATGCATCACCCTCTGTGTGAAAAAGTTGCTCCTTAGGTCCCTTTTAAATCTTTCCCCTCTCACCCTAAACCTATGCCCTCTAGTTCTGGACTCCCCCACCCCAAATATTAACCTTTTCTCCACAGATGCTGCCAGAAATGCTGAACATTTATAGCATTTTGTATTTTGTTTTACCTTGATTTTTTAAACTTCTTGCTATAAATAAAACCTGCCCTAATATTAAAAATCACACAACACCAGGTTATAGTCCAACAGGTTTAATTGGAAGCACTAGCTTTCGGAGCGATTCTCCTTCATAAGGTGGACAACCACATGATGAAGGAGCTGCGCTCTGACAGCTAATTCCCTCAAATAAATCTGTTGGACTATAACCTGGTGTTGTGTGATTTTTAATTTTGTACAGCCCAGCCCAGCACTGGCATCTCTAAATTATGACTGCCCTAATATGCCCACCAGGTAAAATGGAAAGACAAGAAGTGTAGGAAATGGAAAAGGGAAAAATCTGGACATAGACAGACGTCCCAGAATGTAAGGAAGAAAACTCAAATCAACAGTTTGAATAAATACTACTTATGATACAAGTTTTTCACTCAATCTTTCTTTAACACTTCCAGGTGCCAGCGGAGGAACTACATGTTCCCAGCATTCAGCCTTTTTATTTAAGTATTTTCTCATTACACTTAGGAATCAAAGCAAATTTTCTTACTCAAGGTTAAAATTCCCTTTGATTGCTGCTTCCCTTTCTCCCTCTACCCACAAAATAGTGAAAAGAAATAGTGTAAAAGCTGTCTCAAAAATGATGTTATGTATCTGTTTCGGTTTTCATTTGAAGCTAAAAGGATTCAAAATATGTTCAAAACCCATGGCTTTTAAATTTAATTAGGGAGAGCAATCCATGAAATGGTGAAAAGCCATTGTTGCATTTACCATATCCTGCTACAATTATTAACTGTGGTTGAATTTCAAGTGCATTGATATCAAGACATGGTTTGCAATATCAGTCATAAAAGTGGTTTCATACAAACTTATTGCTGAAGTTTGGTAAACCATAAGCACTACAAAAGTTAATCATCCCAACATTGGAGCACAAGGGTCATGATTTGCAACTTGCTGTACCTCTGTAGGCATTTGGAGAGACAACTATTCTATAGGCATTTGGGGAGGCAAGGATTCATTTGGGCTAGTCAACATGGCTTTGTGTGTAGGAAATCGTGACTCACAAATTTGATAAGAGTTTTTTTGATGGAGTGACCAAGCAAGTAGATGAGTGCCTTGCAGTAGACGTTGTTTACATGGACTTTAGCAAGGCCTTTGACAAGGTACGCATGGTAGACTGTTGAGTAAGGTTAAATCTTATGGCATCCAGGAAGAGCTAGCCAACTGGATACAAAATTAACGAGACAGTAGAAGGTGGTGGTAGAGGGTTGTTTTTCAGACTGAAGGCCTTTGACCAGCTGGGTCTACTGTTATTCATCATTTATATATATGATCTAGATGCTTAGTAAGTTTGTGGATGATACCAGGATTGGTGGAAAGTGGACAGTGAAGGAGGTTACCTGGGAATGCAGTGAGATTTTGGTCAACTGGGCCAGTGGGTTGAGGAATGGCAGATAGAGTTTAATTTAGATAAATGTGAGATGTTGCATTTTGGGATGGCAAACTGGGGCAGTATATACACAGTCAATGGTAGGACCCTGCAGAGTGTTACAGAACCAAGAAATCTAGGAGTTCAGGTTCACAGCTTCTTGAAAATGGAGTCACAGGCTTTCAGCATGCTAGCTTTCATCGGTCACAGCATTGAGTATGGGAGTTGGCATATCTTATTATAGCTGTGCAAGATGTTGGTAGGGCCACATTTGGAGTACTGTGTGTAGTTCTGCTCACCCTACTATAGATAAGATTTTATTAAACTGGAAAGAGAGCAAAACAAAATTGCTACCTGGGCTGAAAGGTTTGAGTTGTGAGAGAGGTTGGATAGGCCAGGACTTTTTTCCCTGGAGCGTAGGAGACTGAGGGGGTGACGTTAGAGAGGCACATAAATCATGAGAGACACAGATAAGGTAGATAGCCAACAGCTCTTCCCCACAGTTGGGGAGTCTAAAACTAGAGGGCATAGGTTTAAGGTGAGAGGGAAGAGATACCAAAGGATACAGGGAGCATTTCTTTTTCAGACAGAAGGTAGTGAGTGTCTGGGACAGGCTGCCAAGTGTAGTGGTGGAAGCAAGTACCATTTAAGAAAC